>NC_080642.1:7095000-7719500 GCF_027579445.1 Ammospiza nelsoni | reverse complement strand
TCTTACAATATTTAATTGCCTGGGAATGCCATGGTTACTGGGTGAACAGGAACTGAGCATGAGAGGGAAGAAACCCATGCAGCTACACCGTGGGACTTTTTATGTCATTTGTTGTTGCATATTCCCATAGCATCTCGTCCCCAAATAAAAATTTGCTTACAAGTAACCCTGCCTAAGCTTCTGAGTATCAGTAAGCCATTATATTTTACCACAGTTTCTGAATGGCTGAAATTCTTCTACAGCTATGACTAGTGAAAAACAACAATTTTACCCTCCATTTTAAAATGGGGTCAAATTTTCCAGGAAAAGCTTAAAGACCCAGTTGAACCCACAGATTATAATGCAAGTAGAGAGAAAAAGACCATAAACTAAAAGTATATACTATTTTAAGCCATCAGAGAGATCCAGAATCCCACTGAAGGATATTTTACACTTGCACTTGTAGGCAGCTATGACCCACAGCCATGGAGGGGGAACTGAGGTGATTTCTGGTTGTGGGGTAGACACACACAGCAGACCATAACCATCCCTTAAGCCACATGCTGAAAGAAATATCTTGATTTCCTACAGAGGTCCTGCACAGCGTCAGGAGTTAGAATCAATGATCCTGATGGGTCCCTTCCTACTCTGCATATTCAGTGATTCCAAAGGCAAAGCTGGGTGCACACACTGAAGGGATCAGCACCAAGTGTTTAAAGGGATAACAAAGAACAGGTAAACTCAGAAGTCAATCAAAGCCCAAACACCCTCTTTTCCACCCTCATTTTAACTGCAATGTTTTTCTGACAGTTTGTAGTAGGTCTTGAAGTGCTTTTCAAGTCGAGAAAACATGTAAGCAGAAGCAATTTATTCTATTTAATTTCTTAAACCGAACAAACAAGAATGCACTCCTATTATATAGACAAAGCATGCATTCAAAAAATAAGTGTGTGGAAACCCTTCTTATGAGAAACAAGACAATATGTACAAACAAAAGGTCTTCTGGCAGCCTTTTGCTATTATTTTCCACTAATGCACACTTCCACAAATAATAGAGGGCCGCAGAATACGCCCCAGGTTCCATGGCCAAAATGCCTTTCATGAAGAGGTATCAAAGGGTCTATTAAAATTGAACATTTAACTAATTTGAAAAATACATCTATATTTGATTTATGTTTTGGTGTGGAAGGTAAAACAGTTTCTGCTGTTTTCATTACACTGTTGAATTGAAAGAGAGGGATAATTAGCTAATGTAATGAATCTGCTTGTGCATTTGGTTACAAATAAATTTGAAATAATAAAACAAGTAGATGGGAAAATCTGGTACCATGTGTAGAGCCAGAACAACAGTCCTGTACTACAGCTGCTCTGGAAGGCTGTGTCTATCAATCCCCACCCAAAAGCAATGCTGGATATTTTGGCTGTTTGCTACCACCCAACAAGAAACATTGTTGGGTACAAGTAAAAGGCCAAAATATCCAATAACCCAACTAGGATAGTGGCAGTTTCTGAGGAATGAAAGCTGGATTATTTAGGTGCCAAGTCTTCAGTGTACACAGAGAAGAAACATCTATTTAAAAATCTGCCATGTAATTATCCCCATTCATAATGGCTCCTTCCTATTCCAGGTACACTGTGGTCATTCCCTTTCCCAGTCCTTTTAAAGCAGCTGTTCCTGGAGGACACAAGGTCTGATTTTCTGCTGAAGTGAACTTCCAGGCTCTCCGCTGTGTTTTATGGACACAGGCCACCTTGGCAGAATTGAGAAAGGGTCCCTTTATAAATTATCAAGCAGAATTTTTGCACTGGAAGATCAAGAAAATCTTGAAGCTGCTTCTTCAGATGACAACATTTGCAATTTCCACCTGAAGCACGGCAGTTGCTGATCACCTCTGTGAATGCTATGCACAAAAAGGAGTTGGCTTCTGACCCCTGGGGCTCCCATGCAGCATAAACAGCATTATACTTGGCAATTCTTAGGGGTAGTGTTTGTTTGCTATTTCCCCTCTGAATTGCTGTATTTGCCTTGCTGAAACCTTTCTTTAATGCTGTTGTAGTGCATGCAGATGGTAATGTAGGCATTTACACACACAGTGACAAGATTCAGATATCCATTACTTGCTGATGATAATGCCAAATATTAAATGCATTGCTGCACACCATTTTTATGCATTTATTTACAGGTATCAAATAAAAACCCAAGGACTAAAAAAACCAAATATAGATCATAAAGAGGAAAAAAAACCAAATTTTTTCACTGTGGTGTTGTAGACAGTTCACAAGACTAGAAGCTAAGAGACTTGAGGGTAAAGCTCTGCTGCTGAACTTTTATTCATGTTTCATTTAAACACATCAATATTGATCTGAACTAAAAGCTGCGGGGAAGGTAATTTTCAAGGCTAGGAATTGTAAATACTTACTTCCTTCCTTCCACTGAATCAGCCCCTACAGGCTCTCAAATTGGAAAGCCTTTGGGGCAGGCCCTCTCTAAATATCATTGTAGTGTCCGGCACAAAGTGGTCTGATGTTTCTTTGTCCTTCTTTGTCCTTCAGTACATTTAAATATACTGGTTTCAATGTTTATATTGAAAAAAAAAATAACCTTGAGAGGAGTACCTTAACTGTCAGAGTATTATCACTTCTTTCCAGCCTAACTAGTTATGTGGCAGTATCTACATTAGCATTTCAGGTCAAGAGTGTGTTTAGGAAGCAAAGCTCCTGATGCCCTCATTTGCTGTGCTTTACAACATGCTGACCTTCCTTAGTGCATACAAACTTTCTTTCACATGAGACTGAACTAGAAGAGGTAGTTCATGATTATTCCCAATTCAATTTTTAATTCTTTATCCAGATTTATCACACTGTTCATGAACATTCAGATGAACATGGCCAGGCTAGAGGGAGTTTCAAACAAAGTCTATTCCAAAACACACAGTGTGAATGTGAGGTCCCCAGCACCAAACACTCTCATATTCCTTTTGTAGATACAACTTTTAACACCTGGAGTTTACAGTCCCAAAAGTGCCACCCAGGCACTTGAGAATCCCCTTAGAACAAGGGAGCTACAATTGCCCCTCAGCATGGAGACAGGAAAGAAGGCAAATGTGCTGAAAATTTGCCCATTGTTATGAAGGAAACCAAGCACTTTATTTTTAATCTTCTTTACGCATTCTCACTTTACAATCATACCTACAAACTTTTTTAAGCAATTAACTCAAATAGGAAAATTGCAAATAAACCACAGCAATTAATCTGGGGTAGAGGGGAGTTTGAACATCGTGTCTGTGTCTTTAATCCACCTTTTCATCTTGTACTACCCACTTTCACTGCTACTGTGTCCATAGGGTCTCAACTTGCTTCTGTGTTTAGCACACATCTCTTTTCATGCGAAACAGGATAGCGCACTATTCCCCCATTACTTTCTTTTTTTAACAGAAAAGAAACAGACACAAACTCACATGACCAAAGTTCATACAACATTTGGTGACAAAGCAGGAATTCAGTCCAAATATCCACAATTAGCAACCATTCTAACCTATGCAACTTGTAGTTTTCAGACCTAATTTCTGCCACAGGCCTTAGGTATTTAACTGTCAAGCTGTTTACACACCAAATGCATTGGTTTTTAAATACCTGCTTTCTGCCTGTACTGAAGCTACTACATTTTATTTCATGCTTTATTACTTGAGATAGCTGCACAAGACACAAAATATTCTATAAATTTCAGTGATCTTTTGGGTAGCAAAAAATCCCTCAGCACCCACATAGACATACATTTATTATTGTGGTCAATTACATGAGTACTGAGAGAACTGAGAGTAAACACTCATCCAGTGTTAATTGCAACTGATTAAGGAGTAGTCAGCACCAACACACCCTCAGTCTGACTGTGCTAACTGTGTATTTATTTTCACCTGTAACCCATTACTACTCTTCCCATCATTGAAGAGGAAAACTTCCTGAATAATGAGAACAATTGCCATGCCTGGAGTTAGACAATGAGGTGAACACTATGTGCCACAAGCTTAGCCAAAAACTAAAAAGGCTTTTAGAGCATTATGGGAAAAGGCACCATGATCACAACAGAATGGCCACACAGATTGATCCATGTGACGTGTTGCCACTGTCCTCTGTCAAAAGTCAGGACCACTTCACTCAGTGCTATTAACAGTGCTGTTCAAAAAGGCAAGGAAGCCTCCTGCTTTTGGAGCTAAAGGATTTAAAAGTTGCTCTAAAATCCTGTGTCAAAAATAAACCAAACCATATATCTTATATGCTCTGGTTATATTTTGTTGGAGCTGAAATTATAACTCCATATTATTTATGTGGTCTGAAAGGCAAAATGGAACCTAGACCATCAGCTAAAGTAACCTGAAAGAAGGGCCAGACAGAGCAGCTCTTCCTACAGCTGGTTTCATAACCAGATTGTAATGTTACAGCTGGGATAATCGATAGCAATACAGAGCATGTATCATGCTACCTGAGGTTTTAAGCCCAGTTTTGAGAAGAATCAAATCTCTTGAAGGCCAAAAGATACCATGTTTTGGGGGAAAAGTACAGCCAAGACTAAGGAATTGTAACCAGTTAATCCCCTACGGAGCCAACAAATCTCTGGATTGCACATTTTCCCCAGATGAAAAATGCAAGCTCTCTCTTGGGAGTTTATGTCAACAGTTAACTGTCCATTATACTAAAAAACACAAACCTTGCTCCTGACAAAGTTTGTGTATCTGTCCCACTACAGCTTTTTTCTGTTGACTCTTGTAATGTTCTTTGCTAAATAATCCAAATCTGAAACGCTCTCAGAACATTAACAATTACCTGGACTACAAACAAAGGTCTGCTGCTACACACACTTCTTGTATGACCTACACATGACAAAGCCTCAGAAATTTACCCCACTCCAAGTGGGGTTTGGCAGAGAAATTCTTTCAGCCAAGCTCCAAATGCAGTTCTCCCTCCAAGAAGATGACTACACATCCAATCACATCCCAGTCTTCTTCCTAATAAGCTAAATAGATGGCATCCTGAGACCAGGGAATTTTTGGTGGCAATTTTTCCTGTCTTAGTAAAAGAGCTTTATCACTTTATTCATAACCAGTTGATTAGAGGGAAACTGCATGCCCTCTTTAACATACACTTTTTTTTAATCTTTATATCTATTCTGCTTGTATCTATTTGTTGTATCCTCAGTATTGAAATGATTAATTTACTCAGCATTCCAGCATCAGTAAGAGTAGTGGATAAAGAGAAAACTGCTGTGTCCCCTGCCATCAACCTCAGCTTCTTAGAAGACTTTTTTGTCTAAATGTTACTGCAATCCATGCATTCAAATAAAACATGATTAAATATATTTTCTTTGTGTATTTTTGTTGACTCTCATTTAAAGTAAAAGAAAACTCTTGAGTATTTTCTAGTTGCCCTTGGAAGATGTTTTTTCTTTACAGGTTATTTGACATGAAGGTTTCTTCACAATACAATCTGCTTTGTATTGCTTTCAAGACATGATGTCTGGGTTTTTCTATTCAGAAAACCAATTGGTTTACTGAAACAAAAGACTGTAATTTCCACATTTTCCAGTACGGCAGTTTAACTCCTCCTTTGTCTGTTTAACTATATGAGTCCAATCAAATTAAATGAAACAACTAGTCAGACCTGCAGTGACATAAAATATAGACCAAGTCACTTATGTCACCAGTGCTTAAATCCAGAGAAACTCTGCAGAAAAGATACCATGCTGACCACTATTTAAACCATAAAATCTCCTTTGTTAAGCCTTTGACCCAAAATTAGTTCATCAATTACCCATCAGTGCAACCATTCTCCAGAATTTAACCTTCTGAGGATAAGACAGTGCTGTTTTCCTGTTTGTACCTCAGTATCAGAATTATTCACATGCTGTTTTCATTCTCCAGAGAGAGAACTGAAGGTTTACCAGATTTGTGACAGTTATTTGTACAAAACTTGAATAGTTCTGTAGTACTACTGGGACACGTCTCAAAACCACAACAAAAAGAAAATTGTGTCCTTGGAGAGCCAAAGACACACCTCCCTGACATCTCAACAATTTTTCAAGGACTGAAACCTGTGCCTTGGTGGTTTTCCTGGAGGGCTATATTTTAATTAATGACAAAACCCAACAACTGCAAAAAACCCCATAGAATATGCAGGATGAACAAATTCAGATATCATCAGATCTAACAAGCATGGAATGCTGCTCTTCCCATTGCTGGCCAAGGCCATGCCCCCTCTGCAACAGTCCACATAAAGCCATCAAAGTATGTGCCAGGTACTTTTTGTTCATTTTGGAATTAGATGTAAAGGTCAAAAATAGAAAAAAAAATCCCAGCTTAAAAAAAAAGTCACACTAAAATTGCTTCTGTTTTTGCTTTTTTACTCAGTCTGTTCCCCAGCTCTCCTGCAAACAGCATTTTTTAGCCAAGGCAATAATTTTCTCAGGTCTGTAATGTAACCCACCAGCAGCACTTCTTGCATCTGTGCAGTAGCCAACAAGGATTTTGGAGAATCACCAGGAACTACAGCGACCTAAAATCTTTTCATATTTGCTGTCTCAGAGTACCCACTCCCCTTAGCCCAGCAGAGTCCTGCTGCCTGTTTTGTTTGAGGAAGAAGCCTGGTAAAGCTGTCCCTTCTCCATCATAAATTTAACTTTGCCATGGAACGGAATATTTTAAATACACTGTTTCCAAATATGCAAAACAACTCATTACAATTTATAGAAAGGTCTAAGACATATATTTCCTGACTGCTCATGAGACAGCATGTCTCTGAAATTCTAGTTCTCCAGCAAATGAAAGAAAGGACTAGGAGTGTACAGGTCCAAAACTGTATCTATTCATGCTGAGCTTTGCCCCTCTGCCTCACTCTTCTCCCAAGTCAGCTTCCAGAGGAATTCTCTAAGAATCTAAGTTAGGTAAAGATTATCCCAGGGGTATGGGACCAAGGATTCCAGGCACAGAGGGTTTTTCTCTTTGCTACTGCTTATTCCCTATCCAAGAGTTCCTGAGGCTTTTACAAAAAAGGTCATCCCTCTTGGGAAATACCATCAACAAATTGTATCTACAAAAGGCTGGTGTAGCATTATCGATGTTTCAATGGGGTGAGAAGTACTCAAAATATGAGTTGGATTCAGAGCTTTAGGGTTTTCTCCCCAAAGCAATGAAAATTTTTATTTAAATCTCCTCAGAGAAAGAGGCTGAAAACCACCGGCTACAAGGCAAATATTCCTGTTTCAGTGCACACACCTACACATTTATTTTCATAAAGGCCACAAGTATGAAAGAAGTACCATCAGCTTTTCATAATTCCATCTGCTGAGAGACTCTAGTAAATCCATTTTATCACAGTTATTTTCTGCAATATGACAATTAACATTCCCACACAGGAGGATGATTTGTTTTTCACAGATTTAGTTGTTCTGGGTTGATAGTATATATAAAGACATCTGAAAGAATGCAAATGTACCTAAAAGTTTACATTTGTGCAAGACTGTAGTGCTTCCATTAAATGGGGCCAAACTCAAATTCATAGCTTGGAACTGGGCTGGGATTTGTCATGAACAAAGTAGTTGTGTTTTCTAGTGAGCTCTGGGTGGGTCAGTTCCCTGCCAAGGTTGCTACACTGAATTCCTCCTCACATTGGAATTCAGATCCATGAGCTCTTCTCTTGCCAGCTAGGATGACCCTGGAAAGCAAGGAAAAGATGCTGAACTGGACCAGCATCAGCAAGGTTTGGTGACCAAAGAAAATTTCAACTTGTTTCTCTCCTTGTAGGGATTTCTGTATCTATAATTTCAGTCACAACTCTGCTGTGAACAATAATTCCTACTTAAGTTGATTTGTTCTTTAGCGTTTTACGCTTTTATTTAGCTGAGAAGAAAAGAGGAGGGATAAGTGGGTGGAAAAGTGTAAAATTAACTATTCCTCCTCCTCCAACTCTACTACTTATCTCCACCTGAGCAGTGCCTGAGAGAGGCACAAATATACCAGAGACATAAACAATGCCTGGGAACCTTGAACAATGTCCCTTTCTGAGCGGTGACATCTCTGCACAAGCAGTCAAGCTCCACTTCTCCTGTTGGAAAAAGCTGGTATTCCCCTCACTCAGTACTCAAATGAAACAAGACAATTATTTGTGTGAGCCCCACAGAATCATCTCCATAACCCTCTCCAGGACCCTCAGGCCAACCCTTGACACAGGAGGGTAATCGTACAGCACAGGAATCAATTACACTTTTGGAGAGAAGGGTGGAAGAAATGACTTTGCAGGCCCACCGCAAATTGCTGGGGCTGTCCTCTGGCTCTCACACGGCTCCAATCCAGGAAGTGCCTCTCAGCTCAATTTTCAATTATGTTCTCATCACAATTTACTACAGACAGTGTGTAATTTATGGCAATTACCTCTTCTGACATCCCCCTTTAAAAATTTCAGATAAAGAGACAGACAAAACCTGAAAGTGAGCCAAGCTCACCTGGCCTGCCTGCTGTACTAAGTTGACATTATGGGGAGAAAAAGGTATGTCTGACAAGGCTGTGAAGGAGATACTTTACAGAGCCGTGAATGCCTGCTGACAACTAAATCAAGCAGAAGAGGAACATAATTGTTGTGGATGCATTCTTTTATTTGTTAATGCATATATACAATATCATAACAACTGAAAACTGTGTAAAGGGGTAATAGGGAACACAGTCTGTCATTCTGGGTAAAAGACCTGTGAAAAAATTACTTTACTATAAAGTCATCCAACTCATTTGGTTTATCCTTCCTCCCCCAGCAAGATAAGTCATACAGAAAGAGCAAAACACCTAAAATAGTGTAAGATTTTCTGGAAGGAAAGTTAAATATTTTAAAGAATAAGAAGCAATCACTTGGCTTTTTGTGACCTAAAATATTTCAACATTTTTCAGGTATTATGCAGGGATCTTTGCATTAACAAAGACTTATTGTGGTATATTTCATTTTCCAAGATCTGAAAGTAAAACTGAAAAACCCTGTGAAGCAAAACTAATGTAATTTCTGGAATGAAATCTAGAGCTGGCAACAAATATTTTGACAGTCCTACATCTTCATTCTACAATAAGACCTAAAAAAATTGGATCAATTTCACAGCAATTTCATTATTGTTACAGATTTTTTCCTTTTTTTTGACAGTGGGAAAACTTTATTTTTATTTTCAGAATAAAGCATTTTATCTGTTTTGTTTACTTTAAAACATCAAAGAAAAAAGCTTTAATTGAAAAATGTTTTTCCTACAATGTTCTTTCATCAGGAGTTTTAAACTGGGCAATTCATCGTCAAAAGCCAAACTGAAATCTCAAAATCCCCAGTGAAAGAGGGACACCAGAAAAGGCTCTGACCCACTGAAACCTCTGGGAGTTGTGCCACCAGCTTCAGATGAGCAACATTTATACATATGCATGTCACAGAATCATGGAATATGCTGAGTTGGAAATGACCATCAGAATCATCGAGTCCAACTCCTGGCCATGCACAGGACAACTTCCAGAGTCACACTATGTGCTCAAGAGCATTGTCCAAACCATTGTTGAAGTTTTTATTTATATAAAGATCACTTGAAATGTTCAAGATGACATCTATGTAAACTGAAAATTGCTTTATGCTGTAATATGCATCTATATATGCAAGCAAAACCCTGAGCTGCAGATGCTGCTACAGAATTTCTCCTCAGTTCCCCAGCAGAGAAATAAAAATGCTTCTCAGATATTCAAGAGTTACAAGGACTATTATCTTTCCTAGTGAAAGCTGTGTCCTAGTATTTTCAGAGCTCATACTACTGTAAAAACATAATTAAAGCACCTTTAGTAATCTACTGCTTGATTTTAACCACGACTTACTTTAGAGCACAATGTTTATTAAATGACAAAGCCTGAATCACACATCTGAAGTCAACTATGAAAGGAGTTGAGTGAGCAAGCATTCAGAGAAAATGCATCTTGTACTACAGAGCTGATGTTTCAGAAGAGACACTTCTCCATGTGTGTAAGCACAGGTCACAGAGGGCATGGGGGAAAACAAACCAATGAGGCACAAAGTTGTGGGCATTTGTTTAGCCTTCAATATCAGGCCAGCAATCCAGCTGAGAAAAACACCTGGATCTCCTAGCTGAGTATCCCCTTTATTGGTGAAGAGTACAGAGAAATAGTTACAGACTGTGACACGTAAATTACAACAAAGCAGGTAGTTACTAGCAGAAAAGGAGGAAACTGGTGGGATTTTCCAAACTGGGGAAACTCCAGCAAACAGATCACAAATGGAACAAAACAGCTTTAGCTCCAAGGTAACACATTCCTAGTGGTATCACTTGAAAAGCATAATAAGGGCCTGCATATTCCCATCTGTTCAAGGGCGCAGGAGAAAGTCTGTGTGGTTTACAGAAAACCTGCAGAATCCAGCATTATTTTACAAAAGGCACTGTGAGGGCTTTGAAGGAGGTGAGGTTAAATCTGGGTGGTGAAGATTGGTGGGCTAACAGGACTTTTCTGAGGTTCTGCTGAAACCAAACAGCTACTATCTCCCTTGTGAGTCAATGCTGAAGAAAATCATCCACTTAATCCTTTCCATTAGGCTTCAATATCAGCAAAGAATCTCGCAAGACGAAGTGGATAAACACATAAATTTGGCAACAATGAATGAGAGGCACAGGTCAAGTTGCAAATAGGTGGACTTCATCACTTCTGAGTAACAACACATCCTCACAGCTCCTATCTACCAAAAAATGCTATCACAGAGTTAGTTCCTTGCTGTAGTGAGGCCTGTTTCTGTTTTATGCCTCCTGGCAGCCAGACACACAGCTGTCCCAGAACCCATGTTCAGGAAACACAACAAACAGAGCAAAAACACTGCATACAAAAGCTTAGTGGTTTTCCTCCTACCTAAGGAGCTCATAGTGAGGGATGTGAAGGGTATATTGTGTTCATGAGAGATCTTGCAGCTGTAACTTTTTGCTCTGCCTAAGACAGCGTAAGCTCTGAGTTCTGCATGACTAAACATGACTAAAGCTATGGTCCTCAGTCCATAATCAAACCACTTACAACCTTTTCTCTCCTACACTGCTAATCTACAAGGTTAGCAGTGAAAACCTGAATCTTAAAATCTCAAGAATGGGAGTTCTCAATTAGTGATGTGAAGAAATAAGCCTGCCTCTGCTAAAAGATACAAGAAAGAGAACAGAACACAGGTACATTATGATACTTCTCCTTGGATAACAAGTGAAAATATTTTATGTAAACCTCATGGATAACAGCAAACACAACAGCAATTTCACATGAATGGCATTCTCCTTGGAAAAGCCAGGAAAATATGATTTCACTACAACAGAAAGTAAGGGGGTACATGACTGTAAACATAAACTCCTTCCTTAAGTTTCAGGAATGAAAAAACCCAACTATATCTAGTTTTGGCTTACTGACAACAGCAGCAGGGATTGCAACATAGAATCAGGGTAGCCAAAACCACAGGCAGGTCACTCTCATGTATCATTATGTGAATCAAATGACTCTTTCCAGAAAAGGACAGTTTCATGAAACAGCCATTCTCTTTAGGCTGAAAGAGCTTCAGGAGCAGCATTAGTTGGGTGCTCCCATAATGATCCAGCACAACGGGATCAGAGATCTGGACTGGAGCCTTGGGGTATGACAACAACATAAATAATCAATGACAATATCTTTTGGATATAGACATGTGAAACCTCATCCACAGCTCACCAAAGTCAGTGGAAAGATCCCCATTGCCTGGGGCAATTGATGGGAACCAGAGGTAAGCATCAGCCCTTGTTTGAGTTCTACCTCACCACTTGTTATTTACCACAACACATTTTCCATGTTTTCTCACCATAAAATATTAAAGGAGTATACTCCATGCACCTCAGGCTTGCAAAATCAGCAACTGTAAGACTTTTGTTTCCTTTTTAAAAAATCAGTAATGATAATATTAAATACACAATAATAATAATAATAATAATAATATTACTATTTAAGCACTAAAATAAGACAATTGTACATGTGAACAACAAAAGTTGTAAGTGTAATTAATATGAAACAGAAGTCTCTTTTCCAAGATGGCCAGCAAGGACTTTCTAAAGATGGAGGGGATTGAGGAAAATAAGTATAAGGCACCAACAATACCTTGAAACATCAACAGCTCCCAAAGACACATGACAATTTCAAGTGGCGTCATCAGACCAACAGAAATTATCTCCCTTTTTATAATATTATTTGAGTTTCAATTTTAAGTTTGCAGTAAATTATCAACCCCCAAGTAGCATGAAAAAAGTTTAGCAGTTGCTGATATAGAAATATTTTAATCTAATACGCCTCAGGTATATGAGATTTCATGTTAATAGAAAGAAACATTCTTCAGAGACAATTTAATCTAGATTTAGCTCTGATTCTGTTGCACGTAGGTTAAATTCTGATGTCAACAGCGAAAAGCTCAGAAAAGCCCAGGTGTAGCTTAGCTGAGAGTCCAGCTGCAGTAATGCATAGTTTAGAGGTTTTACTGTTCCCTACATCTTTTCATTATTGACTAGTTTGCATTGCACTCAAAAGAAAACAGGAAAGGAAGCCGATAAAAAATAAGAACCTTGAAATCTATCATCCCACAAAATCATTGGAAATTTCATAGATATTTGTGATCCAGTTACTAGTAAGAAGAAGAAAAGAAAAAAGTTGGAATTGCAAAATTTTAATTGTCCTGATTTGGGGGAGGAGGAAGAGAAAATAAAAAACAAAGTCACCAGGCCTTTACCTCAGAAGCTCGCAGGCCTTGCTGCAGCCTAACTCAATAATTACATTGTACTGCCAGCAACAATTCTATTTTTTTTCTCGCCTGAGGGTTCCAACACATTTGCACCATAGGGAAGCCTTTTCTCTTTACATCTCAAAACTCTACCACAAACTCTTCCTTTATTCATAACAGCCAGATCCCCAGCTGAGATAGGCACTTTCGTATTGCTCTAGATGACAGTTTTCTGTGTTCTTTCCAAGCTCAGGGGGTTTAATAAACATATCTGGCAATCTTTCGATAGCTGGAGGGCCTGGGATGACACTGTGTGCAAACAATATGCTCTCACTGCTAGGGAAACAAGTTTATTCAATTCAATTAATAGATTACAGTCAAGATACTTGTTATCCTGCAATGAAAAATAGGAGAAGGACTATGAGACTTAAGGTAGGTTGTAGGATTAGCACCTGGCAAAACAGCAAGCCAAGCAAAATAAGACAAAAAAGCCACTTATTGTACATTGCTGGGGGTTTTTTGCCATATAAACAGTGGCACAGGCTCCCAGTCTCAGTACAAAATTGTCTTTTAACTCGCTTTAAAGGAGCTTGGCCCTCTGAACATGCAGAGCCTTGGGTGCAGCACTGTAAAAAATATATCTCTGTTTCCTCCTACAAAATGGCGATATTCCTTTTCATTTACCTAACTACAAGGGGTGTTTTTCATCAGACATGAGCAATAATTCTTTCTGGCTGAAACTGCACTGTTTACAAGCCAACTACAGCAGCCAGGATTTGGTTCCACATTTGAAAGGAATTGAAGTAAAATTCTATTTTGAATTTAAACTCTATTCAAACCAAGGCATTTTCTTAACATAAACAATTTGTGGAATACAGAATTTGCTTCTAGAAGAAATATCTCCTATGCAACCATACTGGTCTAAATAAAAGAAACACGTTTTTTTGAAGCAAAAAACTGTAGGAGCTGGTGGTCCTAGGTACCCCCATTCTTTAAGAATGGATCTGCAACAACTTGTCCTTTCTGAAACGTTTTCAGAACAAGTTTAAACTTGTAGAAGTTACCACAAGAGAAAATCTAATTTAACTACCAAAATGACAGGTAAATTTGCCTGAGGGATAATTTGTGGTTAAGGCACGTACAGGAATACAGGAGGTAAAATCTTATTTCATACCATAGACTTGAATAAGTAACCCAATATCCAAATGCTTCAATTTTTACATGTTAAAATGGGTTAAAGCCATTCTTTTATCTGGTTTGCCTATTCTCCTTGGCAACAGGGGCTGTATCTGGCCATGCCTCCTCTGGGCAATGGCTACCCAAGTGTTAATGGGGTCCTCAGCTACCAGTCAAATTCCACTTCAGTTCAAGGGCACAAATAACAACCACTACTCAAGTAACTCTGTTCCTATTTCAGTACACAGAGGCATCATTTGCTCTTCCAAGTACTGGTACTATTTATTTTTTTTAAGGTAAAATAAATTAAGAATAACATAGCATAATCAGTAAAATAACAAAACTTGCCTTGGGACTGGCAATCTAACAATCTGCAAAAGATGGTACTAGGGACAAGAAGATGGAAAAATTGTGAGAATAGGAGTTGTGATTGAAGAGGGGAAGAATGTCCCAGAAGACTGAGCATTTCTCCTAGTGATAGTCTTGTGAATGTGATATCTGAGATAAAGTCAACTTTTTGTAGCTGGGTGAAATCACCCATGAACCTCTCCAGCATCTGAATCCCAGAAGGGGCTCACTCTGAGCCAGATGTGCTTTATTGCTGCTGTGCATGCCAGGGAAGGAGGGAAGAGCTTGCAGATCCTGGCAGGAGTAAAGAACTTCCCCACTAAATCACTTCTGCTCTGCAGCAGCTCTGTGTCCATGAAGTCCCAGAGCCAGGGGCTACACAACTGATGCTACTCCAGCCCATCTTTGCTCTGAATAGTTCTGTCCTTACAGCCTTGAAACAGAAAGATCAGGGGCTCGAGACTCAGTCAACAGGTTGTATCTCTTATTGTAACCCACATGTTTTCTGTGATCTAAATATTGGGTTTTCATTTGAACAAATGCTTGAAAACCACAGTGTCTTTCACTGGGATCCCTGGCTGTTTCAGAACTGGGTCATAGGAATTAAAACCGTTGAGTGAAGAATCAAAAATTAATTATTTATTTACCTAACACAGGTGGTTCCTTTGTTCTTACATTAGCCAGGAGCTCATGATGAATTTCCTTGGAACTCAAGGAGTTCAGCAAATGTTTCAATATGTTTATTCTGTGGCCTGCTCAGCAATTTTCAAAATTTCAGCTGAATTTCAGTGTGCAGCCTAATCTCATTATATCATTGCTCATCCACAACTGAAAGATACTAGAGTGCTACTGTGAATTCATGTAAATTTTAAATTCATTTGCTAAAAATTCCAAGCCAAACATATTTTAACACATACAGTCCTATTGCTTGAGTGTTTGCAAAACTCAAAACCACACATCTTTGAAAAAAATTTAACTTTTAAACAAAATACAATGTTCTTATATTACTGATTTACCTATTATAATTATTGCATTGAACACACTGGAAACTGGGCTGTATCCCAACAGCCCAGTAACATTCCTTCACAGTTTTAAGTTCTTTTTATTAATGGTGAAAAGGTCTATGGAATTAATAGGGATGTGAAATCAGTCAGAATGAAACATTTATGTTTTCCTTTCAGCTCCAACAGATTACTCTGAAGATTCATAGAATCTAATGGGCAGTTTCATGCATCCAACTAAATTTTACTCATTGGTAACTATTTTTGCAAAGTATATAGAGCAGGGGAAAAGAAAAAGAAGTGGGGAATAATCAAAACTAACCTGGCTATCACTAGATTTGTTCCAATTGTCTTGGTAGGAATCTGATCCTGAAGTAAAATACAAAATTAAAAGGGTTTTCTGCCAGTTTTCTTGTCTAGTTCTTTAAATACATGCTACATTTTATACAGTAGATCCTGCTCATTTTGCAAGGAAAGTTTGAACATTTTTCCAAGATTATAACTCATTTCTTATAAGGGTAAGAAAATGGCATTTATTCTTTTGCTATATGAAATACAGCAAATAAGTGAATCTCTATTCTTTAATTCCTGCATAAAACTCCAGTTCTGCTTCCACTTCAGTAAGCAATAAACAGTAATTAACTTTAAGCAGTCAGGACCAGCACTAAAATATTAAATCATGTGTTACAACAGAGGAAAGCTGAAAAATATTATACACCACAGAGCAGAAAACTAGGCAGAGAAATATATGCACAAATACAATTCATATTCTGATTTCCCCTTCACTTTCAAGTGCACATTTGTTTGCTTTATGAGAATTTGCTAGCTACAACAAAAGTTCTATTGAAAATCTTGATGCTCTGACATGCTAAGGAAAAGAAAGCCTTGTTTCTTTAAAGACAAAAATCTGCATATAGCAATTAATCTTAACAGTCTTAAGAAAACAAATGTCACACTTAATTTTTAGGTCTTTTAAGAAATACTAAACATTTAGAAATACTAAAGTATTTTAGTTGAATGAATGAGTCTAATCTCTACTACTTACCTACTTGGGATGGGTGTCTATTCTCAGAACAAATACTCCCTGAACTCAGTGCACACTGTGCTTGAGGAGCCACTCGGCAACTTGGAGCTGTGTATTTGAAAATAGTTTGTATCTGTAACTGCTATTAAATGAAAATCAGTACATCGCTGGTTGGGCAGCTGCTAAGATTTTATAATCACACAATAGAGAGGATTAAATACTTGTAAAGAGTGCATTAGACTAAATTCTGTGCTCAGTTGCAATTGTACGACCTTAGGAAATCAATGGGGTTCCACACTTGCAAATAATGAGGGGTTGGGTCCATTCCTTTAAAAAAACAAATAAAAAAATAAACTCAAGAAAGTTTAGAAAGAGAGAAAATGATTGTGCTTCTCCCTCTACTGTTCCATGTCTCATAGCTAACATCTGGTGAAAATTAAGAAGCAGTTTTCCCCCCTTCCCCCCCTCACCCCCCAATCAAACAAAAAAATCCCCACAATACAAAACCCTGCATATATATCTGATGTATTTTATACATATTCATCCTCATAACTTGACAGATGGGAGGAATCTTGCAGTCATTTCTGAAAGCAGACAAAAGGCCGTTGGTTCTGCTCCACATGATGATTTGTGAAGACAGAATATCACCCGCTTCCGTTGATGATTATATAGTTCCATCCATCTGTCTGCCACTGGAGGTTGTGAGAGTGAGATACAGCTCACACCGTCTTCATAAACAAAAGTAGACTGTGCTGTCAGTAGTCAGACACGCCAACTAATTGGAGCTGTCGACAGACACAATATTCTGTGTCAACAGCTCTGGTAACAGTTTGAAACAGCAATGATATGTTGGGTGATGGTGAGGATGACACATATGTCTCTAATAGCATGCTAGAAATCTGACATAACTAGAAAAGAATTACTAAAATGTAATTCCCAGCCTCTAGTTCTGCTGTTCAGACTTCCCAATCAGCACAGAGAGGAAAGAGATGCTTGTGTGTGTTCATGTTCTTGTGCTTGTACTTGTACACATCTTCTTCTGTATCACTTCATATGCTGACAGCTTAATTTGATGCTCATAATGCCTAACTTAAAAACTAAGCTTTCTGCTGAATTTCAAGGAATTCATCAAAATTCCTACACAACTTTAAAATTTACTAGGGGGACCATTTCCACTTATGAACAGGAAACAAACTAAAACAGGTCAAACAACAACGCAGCTAAATGGACAGCTCTTCCAGCATCTGTGCAGGAAAGAAAAGTGCTATCTTACTGAAAAGTGGTTTCATGTACTCATCCAAATGATAAATTGTCCTCTGATCTTGCTAAGATTGATAAACATTCTTGCTAATATTGATAAACATTCTTCATTTTAAATTAAAGCCCAAGGAAAAAAAATTGCAGAATCAGGGCCTCAGTTTCTCTTTAGCAGAAAATCCTTCACCATCATCATTCTTTTAGGATTTAAAAACAGAAAAAAATCCGTGTAAAAGGTTTATAAACAAGGTAATAGGGAAAGAAAGTAGAGGTTTGTTCTATTCACATCTGTATATGCTCAGCTTGCACATTTATCTGGCTCCTCCCTTGCCAAATGCAACACAGGATTGGGCAGACTAGGTTACATAACTACACAATATGCTAGTGTACAAAAAAACAGCTTTCTTTCTCCAAGGAACTAAACAAATATACAAACATCACAGCAACTGTGGTAGTAAAATGAGTAGCAAAAAGTCCTTACATGGGGACCTGCAACAGCAGGTCTGGCATCTCAGCTCAAGGGACAGAGCTGTATCCAGAACCCTGAGATCTGACAGTCACCAGCAAACAAAGAATAAAACAGAGTGACAGTCCATTTATTGATGCACATGACCACAGTGTAGCCATTGAACAACAAGGTCTTACGGACATGTCATCCCAGAGAAGCAAGAGGAGGAGCAAGCCGGAAAAGGCTCATAAGAGCCCGGGGAAGATCTGCAGAGCCCCTGAGAATGAGGCGGGACGTGGCAAGCCCACAATGTATCCAAGTACAGCGGTCCCAGTTTAGGAGGAACAAGGCAGAGCCCAGAACCTCCTGTCCCGGGTGGGAGGATGTCAGCAGCCACAGGGCAGCAGGATCCCATGAACCACAGCTCAGCGCTGAGACGACCTCATGCACCCCCATCAGCTGCCTTAGCAGCTTCTTGCCAAACTCAGAGGGACAGAGCTGAAGGAAGCAGGTTGGAAAAGACGTGCCCGGGGGGCAGGAAGTCTCAAGCATTCCTGAGGAACACGCAGTGACAATAGCTGAGGTTACAGAGGAAGAGCCCAGTCTTGTTTGTGGCATAAATCCCTATATTATCTCTTGCTGCTTGACCTGCTGGAGCAGCCAGCAGCCCCAGAGCATGGCGTGCCGGCCTGAGCCGGCTGCTTCCAGCCAGGAGAGGGCACACAAGGCAGTTCCCTGCGACACTGCTTGCTTGGCAGCCACTTATTCTTCCCATCTTCATGGCTGTGTCTGTGTGCTGATGTCCCTTGTGAGCCATCCAGACTGTGCTCAAAATCATAATGGAAAAAGAAAAGACTAAAAGATAAGCCAATATCTGCTGTTGCCAAAGCCACTAAACTAGGAAAGCCTGTCAAAATATTGTAAGAGGGAGAATTTTAAAAACAGGAGTGTGAAAAATAAAGTCAAGCAATATTATATTCTCCACCTAAACACAGAGCAAGTTGCTACCCAAGAAGAAGTGTGTATAAATAGTGTGTCAGCCATTTACTGTGAGTGTGACTCTAACAGCTGGGCTGTTTGCAGGAGATGCAAATTTGGAGCCATTCAGGGAAGGAAGAATGAAAGCTTTGGCACTCGCTGGGCAAACACTAACGGGTTTGGGAAAAGGGCCAGCAAAAGACAAACTACACAAAATTGTGGGTGGCCAGACTTAGGACAAGGAATAGTTGGGCAAAATACCACAAACAATCTGGTGCAAGGCAAACACTGGATACTTTGAAAGTTTTATTTTTCAATTCCAAAGCATTAGCAAAAATCTCACTGCAATCACTGCACTCCCACAGCCCCAGCATCCCTCGTAGCCCACAGACACTCACTGATATTCATCTTGCATTACACTCACCCATCCCTACAGGGTCTGGCTCTGAGTCATCCCTAGTCACAAGGACAACTCTATTACTTGCCATGTTCAAAAGTTAGTGAAAAAATACCAATAAAGCTTCTGCCCCAGAGATCAATTGAAGGAGTTTGGAGAAGGTCAGGCTGCTGTATTCTAAACAAATAGGTGGGCTGCAATATCAAAATGGTGCTTACAAGAGACCCTGTAGCTCATGAGTAAAGTATGAGGGTATTTCAGGACTTTATCATTCTCCTGCCAGTTCTGTGAGACACCAAGATTTTATGGAGTCTGGTATCTGTTACAGATACTTATGGCAGAATTACACCAGGTTTCTTTCAGGTTTTGTTTGGTTGTTCTGGTTTTTTTCTTATTGAAGTGAATCTAAGCACAGCATCAACACCCTCTGTGTTCAATCACACACATTCATTTCACCAAAACAATCCTAATGCATTTTAAGGTGAGTTCATTATTCAACTGGTCCAATGCCTTTTCATGCTGCTTAGGCTTGCTGCCTTGTACCACATCAGTATTTAATAATTATTCCAGCTGTCTCCAAAGCCCTTTCACCACACCTTGTGTGGCACATTACAGACAGCTTGGATTTTTCAGGTACAAATTGCTAAACAATTACTGATGAGAGAAAGGTCATAATAATAGGTTACAGAAGCCTTTGCAGCCTGCCTTTACTTCATGGCCATTTATAAAGAACCATTTCATCCCATTGTTATAATGATGAGAAGGAAGTAGTTTAAGGTAGTTATAGACAAGCAAACAAAAGGCAGGAGAGCAGTGCTGTATAACTTCTACTTTCACTTCCTGCCTACTCCATTACTTCTGGCATTATGGGAGAAATAACATGATTGGAATGACCTAAAGGTTATAACAGGTGGGCAAGGTTTGCCTTGTCGAAAGCAGTGCAAGCACTGTTGCCTAAACCTTTTTGAAAGCTGAAAGTGGTGCAGTTTAACAAAAATACTAAGCTGTCATTGAAAAAAGTACATTACTTAGAAATAGTATTTCTTCATGGGCTTTCTTATCTCTATTTTCCCCCCCTCAAATGGGGTTGGGGTTTTTTTTCTCCAGAGGAAAAAAAAAGGCACAAAGATGAAATCTCTCTGTAAAGTTGAAAAGTAGAGGACAAATTTTGCACTGGTAGAAACTCCATTAGCTACGTATGAACATTACTGGTTTTAAAATGGCCAAATCAAAGTCTCAATGGTCCAATCTACAGCATTAGAGATCAGGCAGTCAAACTTATTTAGATTCCTAGGAAAAGTGTGGATACAGTAATTTTATTACCCCTCATTTTTTGCAAGAAGTGTCTCTGCTAGCTGTTCCTCAGTACTTAAGGTACTGGGATTGGATCCAAATATATCACAGAATTTCAAGCCCAGTCACAGTTCACAGAAAAATCCAGGTTATTTCATAAGAACTTTCCTTTTGAAAGAGGAAATTCAGGACAATTTGACTGACCAGGAGAAAGCAACCTTGAACACAGCCAGCAGAATAGTGATGGAAGCAATAAGGCAATAAGTAATTTGGCACTTTCAGCTAAAGCATAAGACTCCCTCAGCCTTACTTAAAGATTTTTTAAATTTATGCAAGTTAAAAATAACAGTAGTAAAGGCAAAGGGCCACTAATACTTCCCAACATTTCCACCGATGTTGAAATAAGACCTTTGTTCAAGAGCAGCTCACTCAGCAGGAGCAAGTCCACTCAAAGCTAAGCAAAATCCTAAGTAAAGAACAAAACAAGATGTGGATCTCCATCAGGAGGTGTCATGGGCTTCCATCTTTCAGAGAAACTCCATTTTTTAGCCTGAGGAAATTTCTGGGAGCAGATTCCACTCCCCCCCACCCCCCATCTTCCATTTATTCACCATTGATTTTCATCACATTGGACTTTCATTTCTCTAAGCTTCACTTTACTTTCCTGCAAAATGGAGATTAAGACACAAGTTTACCAATTAGAAGAGAACTGACCCTTGGACCATCCTCATGTCCATCTTATATTCACATGTCCAAACTCATCCTACATGCAAAACAGACAAGGTGAATTATTTATCTCAAAATATATTGAGGCTGCATCACATATTCAGCATAAGTTAGGCAGGACTGGCCAAGCTTTTTTTGTGATGGATAAAGCCTCACTAACTGCAAGGGACTGCAACACACACACAGACTGTGGTTCACGTGACTGCAATGTGCATTCTTCACACTTCACCGTGCTCTCAGCTGCAGATCACAAAGACAGAGCCAGGGTTGTGCCACCCAAAAAAGTCCATGAGAGAAAACTGTGGTACTTCTACAGTTATAGCTTTAGAATGGGAAGAACAGTATTCCTTGCTTCAAGACTAAGACTAAGTACAGGGCAAAAGGATTTCATCACAGATTGCTTGTATACTGGCAAGTATAGATGACAATCAAGCCCTGACTTTTAGCAGATTTTCATTTATTGCTGCCCAAGATTTAATCAGCTAGATAGATAGCCAACTATTAGTTTATTTTTGGTCAATAGTTATTTAAAAAGTAAAAGCAAACAAGTCTGTAAAACAATTTAAATACATCAAAGTTTATATCTCACGTTACGTAGCAAATCCCACTCTCCTTCAGGAATCCAGCCAGGCAACCTTTTGTTCCCTTGGCTAGTTGCTGGAATAATAGCCTCTCCTTTGTTTCATCCTGACTTGATTACTATAATTATTTGCCTGCTAGACTTCCAGCCACTGCTCTGGTTGCGAGGAGTACAGAATACAACTGCTAGACTACATGCTGCATCTAAGTCTTTCCATCACATTACCCCTATATCCCCATATTAAGAGAGCTCCATTGCTTCCCAATGCAGCGGCGGCCTGATTTTTTAGATCTTCGTACTAATTTACAAGGCTTTACATTGGAAGCCTCAGATAAATCTTTTGCTGCTCCATGTCTGAAGAGTCTTAGGGCTGTACTTGTATATGCTTTTGTCTCCCCCATAGTGTTTTAGACCCTGAACTTGTTTAGCGTTACTCACATGAGCAGGTTTACAGACTTCAATGGGACTACTTACATGAGTAAGAAGTACTCATATGAGTAGATATTTGCAGGCTCAGACCCTAAGTGACTTGGAGAGCTTTACTATTATTCACTTCTTGAAAAGCACTTGCAAAGAAACAAGAGAGGACTTACGGTATTTATTCAGAGTTATTACATATTCACCATGTCTTCTTCTTAAGCCCTCTTTGTTCTTGAGTACATGTACTCTATCTACAGTAGCGATACACAATATTTCTCTCAGGGGATTTTCACATGCGAAAGTAGCAGAGGGTTTGACATGTCGGACTGTTGGGGGTTTTGTGTTGTTTTGTTTTGTTTCTCCCTGTGAGAATTTGTAGATACCAACTTGAGACAAAGAGGATTTTGTTATTTCTTCTATTGCAGCAGCACTAACAAGCTTGTGCCAGGGAGTAAGGCACCAGTGCATAAAAGCATGGTTCACACACATCACAACAAGCCATCTCCTGTCCCTAAAGTGTAAAAGCTGCAATTTCTCTACAGTTTAAATTGAACACACTCATTTTCACCTTGAAACACTTGTTTCCTTCATGCATTTTCAGCTATGAAGACAATCAATTTTGTCATTAGACTTACAGCACCCAGGTCTAGAATGGCTCATTTCTACAAAAGTTCGTATTTCCCACCTATATGATACACACAACCTGACACACTTATTTTTTTATATAATGAGATATGTTCTCTTCTCTGGAAGACCTATATTCCTTGGGAGAAAGAGGGGCAAAATGAAAAAGCTGCATTGTTCTGTAGTCTGCCACGCTAAGAAGTTGTCCTTGCTGGGAATGCTGGATATGTCACAAAAAAGTGCAAACTGGGCTCAGTGAACCCCCCAGATCCTTTAAAATAAATTAAATGTCTTTTGTAGCAGAACACAATGGAAAGGTACAGATAGATCATTAAAAACTAGAGGCTTTCAGACCCTCTCAATGGTGATTTTTTTTCTCTCTGAAAACACCAGAAGAGATGAGAGACTTGATCCTTTGCAGTGCAGAGTGCTCCTGAGCACCCTCTATTACTGCGGATGGGATGGAAAAGTGGAGGCATTCAGCATTAAGCATTGCTTGTCCCCTTGCACTGCTGTAAGCTGCTAGAAAACTCTTGCATTCCACACATAGCAAAACCAGTCCCTCAGATCAGAGTGCCTGCTACCTCAAGAAGAGAGACCTGTGAGTTGTTCCACTGGAGATTTCTGTACTTGCAATACCATTTCTGTACTTAGCAATACCAGTCTAGCAAAAGTTTCAGGTGGATTTGCACAGGAACAAACTGATAAAAGTGAGTCCTTGTTGTTTTCTATCCAGGATGAGCTGCACCCTAAGCAGCATTAAGTCTCAAATGAACTCCTGGTTTGAGGGTCTGCCCTAAAGTCTTTGCAGTAATACATACAAGAAACAGCCTGGACAGACAAGGTGAGGGCCCAGAGCAGGCTGGGATGCTATAAGAATGTGGTGGAAAAGTGTCACTATTTCTTCCATCTATCCCTTCTTCCCATTAGCCAGGAAGTTACTGGCTTTCCTTTTAAAAAAATCTATATATAATTTTAATATATATATAAAATATATGCATTTATAATATATATATATTTAATATATACAATTTTTAATAGCTATTTTATATATATAATTTCACTTGAGTATATATATATATATATATATATATACACACACTCAAGTGAAATAAAGAAAGCGTGACTTGGAACAGTGGAACAGGCACAGCACAATCCAACATCACATATTACTTGTTTCACTCTAAGTAAATCGAGGGAGGGAAGAGAGCAGGCAGGGGAAAAGCACAGCCAATACAAATGCAATGGATTTCTGCTGGTACTGAGCCTGGCCTGGTCATGAACTACCCCAAAACAGGGCAGTGAATGCCTTGGGTCCAGCCATCTCTCAGTGTGCTCTGCACCACACAGATCTTTCTCCACTTTAAGATCAAACCTGGGGAACTTTCAGCTGGCTGAAAGACAGAAATAAAGCTTGCTCCTATGGCTTTTCTCAGAGTTCTCAAAGCTCTAGTAATAAACTGATTTTCCTTTAAGAAATGCTGGCATACTACTGTCTTGTGTCAATTTTCATGGGTCACCATGAAAACAAGATGGGTGGCAGGAAATTAAAAGAATTTCTGTTACGTTTGCAGCCTTTGAAATCCTTTAGGTCTGAGAGATGGCAACCTTCTTTTCCCTTCCCCAACTTTCCCTTCTAAGATACAATATATTGCTTTATGGATAGCCCTCTTCTTCCTGCCATTTTTAAGGGAAAGAAAAACCTCCTAAATCAACTCACATGGCAACTGGATTTTGGCAAGCACAACGTACCAAGAAGCAACATTAAAGTTTAATAACAAACTTCATAGCTTTAATCAAAGTAGTTACCATTTAAGATTCTTGAAGCTAAATTCTAACAAAGATTAAACAGAAAGGATAAATGGAGGTACAAGTACAGTAGGAACACATGAGCTATTTTTTTTAAAAGTCTCATTCTGCTACTTAAATCTTTTATCAAATATTTTCTGACACCAGTTTTCACAGTTTATATTCCCTGTTCATATTTAATATTCCAGGAGCCCTTATCTTTCTGCTTCCTTGCCTGTCTCCCCTCTCCAGCTTTGTAAAATTCAAAATGGGACAGGGATTTCCAGACATCCAGCTAAGATCCCATAAACAAGCTCTATTGTTTGCTCTTCTAAAATCTGGACTCTTTAAGAAGCTCTTGGCCACCCACTCACATACGCAAGTACACATGTTAGAGGCTGTTTTCCCCCCAAATGTTTCATTCTGATTCATCATTTAAGCTATTTTAAAACCTTCCCCATTTTTCCATAGGAAAAGATGTCTAATTCCCAGCCAGTTGAAGGTAGAAAGCTGCCAGCTCTTCTGCAGTTGAGTGCCAGATTTAGGAAATGCAGACAGTATGTGAAATTCAGCAGTTCCAGAGGCATTTCAGAGGGCTGTGCAGCATCTCCTGCTCTGTAAAACAATGGAGGCCCAGAGCTCCCTGAATCCCTCTGCTCCCCATTCCATCAGACTGCACATCCCAGAGCTAACAAGTGGGGTGGGAGAGCAGAGCAAGCCAAGGAAGTGGAAGGATCTGGTAGACATGACAGGAAACAATTCACTTTCACTGAAGTCAGCTTGTGCATCAGCACATCCCACAGACCCAGGTGCACAAGACAGACCCACCAAATTCCATACACATCTTTCACAAGAGGCACTCAAGTTATCTAAAGGAGCTCTGTGTCCCACACACAGCTTGGACTACCTGTAATTGCACTTCTAATATTTTATTCAACACAAATAAAAGGTAGGAATGATGTGGTACATTCTTCTTTATAATTATCTGGAATTCAAAACACTGGGGTAGGACTAAGCTGTCCTCCAAACACATCCAAGTGTTGGATTAGCTGGTAAAATGAGAATCACACTTTCAATAACTATGGAGCATGTGTGAACAAGCGGATACATTCCCGTGGCTTTGAAGGATGAGGTTTTGCCACTTCCTTTTACTCTGAAATTTCATATTTTAAACATGAGAAAAATAAACCTTAAATACAAAGCATTTGCTTTTAAGCAAATCCTGCCTTATTTTAATGGCTTATGGTCAACATTATCACATAACACACTGTCATTTACAGAGGGAGGCTGAGGAGAACAACTCCCCCTGCAACTCTGGTAAGCACCCAGGTTATCAGTCTTTATTCTGCTATTTAACACAATTTATTTTACTGATCAACTGCTCCAGTGGAAGAAAATCAGACGCAGTTTGCTGCAGTTACAATACTTGTAAATGTCCATGGGATTATAAAGAATGAAAGAGAGCATTTAAATGCAATGTGTATCTCAAATTTGGCATCTTTACATGCATTATGGCTCACTCATGAAGACAAGTGTATTCAGGAATACACTTGTCCTCCTAAGATCTGAAGGACCAATTCTTTGCTCAGTTATTCCAATTACACACCAACAAACCTTCACTGAAAGCAACAGAATTACAGCAAAGCACCAACGAAGTTTAAAACAGAAAACATGTTGAGAATGGGAATTTGAGAGCTCCAAGCAAACTGAAACCCCACTTCCTCATGGTATATATTGGCCTAACTCCACTGTGATTAGTGTAGACAATTTACACCAGCTGCCAATCTGCTCCTTGAAAATTAAGGACAGAAACCTAAATGTTTTCTGGAAATCTTGGCATTGTCAGGCTAAATATGTACACATGCCTGATTCTTTTCTCTTGTCCAGTAGAGGATGCAGCTTGTTAAGACTTTTTCCAGCAAAATATATATGTTTAATTTATGTGATTAATTTCTGTGTTAATGAAGGTTGAAGGACCGAGAAGGCTGAATGCATCTATTTATCCAGGGGCCAGATAAAAATTGCTGCTCAACTAGCCAGCCCGACCCTAATATGGAAAGCCTCAGTCTTATTCAGGGTGGGAGGACAATTAAATTTTTATGCTCATTTAATCCTGTGCCCTTTCAGAGCAAAGGCTGACAATTGTGCCCAATTTTTCCAAATGTTTGCTGTTACATAACCTTGACGAACCCACCAAACTCAATTTGTGCAGGGCCTGTTGACAAAAATCTGATTGCAACAATATTCTGACACTGTCTGGGGTTAAACCCTGGATTTAGAGGTTACAGGAAAAGAAAAAAAACTGCAGTCTATACCAGCACTTTATTACTTCCTACCTGCAGCATGTAAATTCATATTAATCTTTTTATTTAGTCTACAAAATGCTTCTATATGAAAAGAAACACTTTAAAAAGCCTTTCTGCTTCTGAAGAACTATCTGTAAAGCTGGCAATATTTTGCTCTAATACTCAGCAAAATTGATTCTTTCAACAACTTAAATAATTTAATTTTTTTTCCCTTTTCTTCTTCTAGTCTTGTCGCCTGGTCACTTCCTTTAACAGACATTAATTTAGGGGAGCTGTACTGCATCATTATTATTATTATTATCTGTGCTTTTGTGGTTTAGTGCAGCCAGTTTATCTTATTCCCCTTATGTTCTTCAAGAGAGATTCATTTAAGTGTGACCAAGTCTATTATTTTAGGTGCCTCTTGCATCTCTATTGGGCATTTAAGAGTTGTAGAACTCTCTAATTTATTTAAGCAGGGCACTTTAAAGCAACATCTCGGTAATTTTCTTTGAGTTTAAGGAGCCCTTCTATGTTTTCAAAATGCTTGAAGTTCCTCTGCTCTTCTAAGGACGGCAAATATTTGAACAACAAATAAAAATGTTAGAAAAGCAAGTTCAAGACAGATATGGAGGCAGAGAGACAAGACAAATGAGTGCAGGTGGATTTTTTTTCTACACAGAAAACTGCCAAGAATAGCCACACCAATATTTTGGTCGACAAAGTAAAAACTGGTCATTCCCTCAAAGTGATATATTTTTCTTAAACACAGGATTTTCAAATTGCTTTCACATAACTCTTCATAAAAAGTCACAAATCAAATCAACAAATCAATTAGCACAAGGAAATACTTCCAAATAACTTTAATAAGCACCACAATAAACACTTTCTCTATGAAACATCACTACAGATGACAGGGATCTTATCATCTAGAAAGTGGACTCGAAGGAACCAGAATTCACAGTTCTGTAGAGAGGTTCATAGAATTCACAATTCTGCTTTTTATTTATAAAAATAAGACACGCACGTGTGATTGCATGTATGTCCATCAATGTCAGGGAGAGATTTGTACTGACTGGGCTTAGTGTGGACACTGTGGTTCTGCAGCCCTTTCCTAGGCAAACCTCTCCCCCTATAGCTCTCTACACAGGAAAACACAGGGATGTGAAGAACACACCTAGAAAGATATTTTATCAAGACTAAAAAAATGAAATGAGAACATACAGAGCATTTTCTGAAGTAAATAAATAAACAAAGACCATTCAGAGAAAGGCCATGGGGAGCAAGTGACACAGCCTGAGGGAGGGAATCAGGAAAGCCAGCAAAGAAACAGAGCCCTCCCATTGGCAGGGAGGGAAGGTCAATCCATGTTACACAAGGCAACACGTGAAGCTTAGTCCAGATCCTTACACTTTTCCTCCTCAGGACCAGTTAGCCCAGCTGAAATGCCTGACCAGCTTCCACTGCTCCTAGCTTTAACACTTATTTTTGATACTGCTGCCTGCCATCAGCCTGCCCTGAGGCTGATGTAGTGCTCCTGACTGGATGTTTTGCACCTCTCAGTGAGGGCAATAACAACAGCCTATGCAAACTAAGAACAAGGACCTAAGTAATTTTGGGTAATAAACTTAATGAAGATTGCCCTACCACTTTCTTTCCTTTCCCATATTACTTGGAACGTACTTAGCCAGTGGGCATTTGTCAGCTTTAAACTGATTTTTTGCAGGATATGGCTTGGTTTTTTTCTCAGCTTCTTGTAATTTATTATGCATGATGAAAGTTGAACAAATACATAGTATGATTTTACTTTTGGAGGGGGGAATCCTAAGAGTGACAGATCCCAGGACACCAAACATACCAGCTGTTCTTCTACTTCCCCATTCTTCACAGTAATGACAGTCTCAACTCTTGTTGCCAAGCCTCTTTGGAAAACATTTCTAAAATAAATTTAACTCACATGAAAACATGCCAGAACAGCCTCCTTCACAACAAAGATTCTCCAAGAACATAAGATGCAAGGGCTAGTGGGTAGTTGGGCTTTGTTCTGGCCAACCAGAAAACTCACTAAAAATTATAGTGTTTGGTAAGCAAGAAAAAACTGTTCTTCCCTTCCCAACCCCAACTAACAGATCCAGATTAATTCCCTGAATGTGAAACCAGACAAATCTGAATTTGTCTAAAGATACCAGCTCTAGCCAGGGAAGATTAACCATGGTCAGAGTAGCCACCCACAGGAGCTACTCAAGAAGATTAAATGTTGGAACATGTCAGCAAGGGAAGCAGAAGACTCATCTCTGATTTTACAGGTCAAAACATCACACACAATGTTTTGACTAAAAGAGAAGTTATTGGTCCCAAATCAGATCCTTTGGAAGCATTTATATAGAGGATATTAAATTAGGTGAACTCTTGATCTCTTCTTTGAAAGCCATTTCTCTGCACATCCATAAATGAAAGGCTTTGGAACATAAATTTTAGTGTCCTCCTTTTCAGTCAGTTCCTGGGAATTCATCCATAAGAGACAATCTATTTTACTCACAGTTTAAATGTTCAAATGCATGAAAGTCCTTTTTGGCCAAACTTCACCTACTCAGGGGTTTCAAGTTCTTTCCTCATAAACAAAGCCCTTCAGATCTATGCCATGTTTTAAGGCACTGCTTCAAATTTGCTTAAATATTTTGCAGTCCTCCTGAATAATTTTCTGCTTCTTCAGAACAGAATAAACCAGCCAAACTCTCTGTAGTTCTCTTCAAGATAGCAGTATTTCTACCACTGATAGTTCAACATAGATACTTCCATTCAACATATAGCCAGTTTGATTTTTTTTGTCCCTTACCACACAGCATTATTTCTACAAAGGTATTTCCAATCCCATGTATAACTACCCAGCAAAGTTTTTCCCCTAATTCTTCTGTATTTTTAAGGGTTTCCTCTCATTTTAGTGCTTTGGTTACAGTTGATAGAATCATAAAGATCTTTAAAAAGTAAAATAAAAGAGTTTGTGTTGTTTGCTGTTTTGTAACACTGAAATGCTCTGAGAATGCAGAGCCACAAAGCTGTCTTGGCGGGTAAGTGAATGAGAATGAGATCTTAGGAATTTTCAATTGCAGTGGAAATGCCCTGGCTTGGCCTAGGTATAACACTGTGGTTGGTCTCAGGAGACATGAATGGGTTAAGTTTATAAAGCACTTCATTTTCCAGCCACAGCTATGGTACCTTGGGTAATTACTGCAGCTTAAGCTAGACCACACCTTAGATAAACCTGTAATGCTGGTGTTTTCTGCAAACATTTTCTTTATTGCAAGTTGTGGCTTGCCTCTCACATATATTTGCTCTCCATTCCCAACTTGGTTTTTCCTTAGTTTGTACTCAGTTGAACCAACAAATCAGGATTTGTTGACTCAGTTCCATACCTCTTCAGTCTTTGCGTGACACAGCCACACCAGCTACGCTGTACCAGCTGCCGTGGGGCCTGATGGCTGCTTTTTGTGCCACATGGAAAAGGCTGGGGATGAAACAGAAGGAGGAAGTCCTTCCAAAGAGAAAAACTTTGTTTTTCTTAAAGGTGAAAGAGGCCACTTTGGTTATAGTTAGCACTAAGAAGGTAAATTCAGTTTTGGAAATAAATGAACATATTTCCAGCTCTTCAGTGAGCGTTTTCAGCAAACTTCAGAAAAGCTAGTGTTAATTCTTCATCAGACTTCATGGAAAGAAAACATCTCCAGGTATAGACAGCTGAGGGCTCCATCAAAAGCAGTAACTGTGGAGATTTTCAGTGACCTGCTTGCCTCCAGGTGTCTGCCATCCCTCCAGCCCAAGCAGGGCTGCAGCGCCCAGGAGCACTCCCCACTCAGGGCAATCTTCAGACAAGCAGGGATCTGCTGGACCTGTCCCCAACAACCCAGCTCAGTCTGGAGGAAATACCTTAAGGATGATGTACAGAATCAGCCCACAGCTCCTGCCAGAGGGAGGAGCAGTTGCAGGTGAAAAGCTCTTTTCTTCCCAGACGTGGAAAAGGATCTCTGTCCACAGCACCAGGCTTTCTACAGGCTGATGATAGATGCACCACACAATATTAATTGCAACAGCAATCACTAATCTGATAACTTGAGCTTTCTGAGTACATTCCAGCAAAGCAAAACAAGGTAATCCTCATGCTACCTGACATTTGCCCTCAGAAACAAGCCTTTATGAGAAACAAAAGCGTATATTAAAAGCTAAGGAAAAAAAGAAGATTAAAGGATAACATTTTTAAAAACACCTAGTATTTCACCCAAAGAAAGCAATCACTAACTTCAGTCAGAGCAGAATTTGGCTAATGCTGACCATACTAGGACATCACAGTGTGGCTACAAATGACTAAAAGATCAAATAATCCAAATTACATATTTTTTTAATAACAATTATATCACTTTATTTTCTTAAAGCTCACATTTGAAAACAAAATGAGTAGCCTAACCTTATCTAGTGTTTTTTTTAAATTCACACTCAATAAGGCTTCACTTAATAAAGAAATAGATTTATAAATAAAGAAAATAAGATCACCATAGTTATGATCTAAATCTTTCCATGAGTCAAAAGATTCGTAACACTGAAGTCCTAGAACCTGACATCTGAACCTAAAAAGAAAAATTTAATTTTCAAAAATTCTGACTTTTCAAAGCAAAAAGTTGACATAGAAGAAGTTAGTCAAACCTCAGTGTGCTAAAGGGAGAGCAAGGATTGTGTGTGTTTCAGGATAACAGTGAGCTTGGAGAGAGTTTGTGCATCTGCTGCCCAAAATGCCGACACCTTCCTGGGTGATTTGTATGCAGGGCCTTGCCATTTGATTTTAAGATGTGCACAGCTTGACATGTGGCATTAAGTGCAATAAGCATGACAAGTAGAATAACAACTTTAACAGCAGGAACTAACTATATAGCAGCACAGAATTAGAACATTGATACTGTAAATACCTGGTACAAATAAGACAATACATCTCAGTTAAGCTGCAGATTTATATGACATTTTGTGGAACCACGATGATACATCTCTGTTTTTGGGTCCTGTGTTCACTGATTTATGTCCCCTAAGACTACTATTAGCATGTCAATGTCCTGAACACCTTCCCTAACAGAGTGATGCTAAAAAAAACAAAAAAATTGCTCCAGAAATGGTGGCAGTAGTGAGAGAGAGGGGTTCCTTCCAAACATCGCATTTTCTATGAGAATTATACCCAGCTTCAGCAGCTTTCTGGCAACCCTTAGTCCCCATTTCAGAAACAATTTCTTGTTACTGAATATTACTAAAGGGTGAGAAATTGGAACAATATGCTACCAGAAATGGGAGATTCACTCTTTCAGTGGAACCACAGACTTGGCTCCTAGTGCTGGCAGGTTGTGGGAAGCTGAGATTTAAAGCAGCAATATTTTCACCTCTACAATAGCTATTCTAAGCTGCTTACAGATAGCTTAAACAAATGAATCCTGAGACTTCCTCACTTAGGCTACAGCAAGCCAGGCACATGATTCTGCAGGTGGAAGAATTTGAAAAGCATACTAATACTTTTTCAGTGTTCTAAACATTCCAAACCCACATTCTCTTTCAACACGCAGGGAGCAATACAAGTTTTTCAGTACAGATTAAAGATGAAGATCACACAGACAGTTTGTGAATCCTAACTCATCCAAAACCTCATAAGGTACTCACATTGCCCTTTATTTCTAGGCACACAAGTCTCCAAATTCTCAAATGCAGACTCACAAACATGAAAAACACTCCTTCACTGCATTGTTTGAATTCTTTCCAGTTTCACTGATCTTGCACAATGCTTTGAAGTAAGGCTAGTTATTTTATATGCGAACTACTTATTAAATTATCATCATTTCAGAAGAAGATTATCCATATGAAGGATAATTCTGAACCCCAGCACATTCATGTATAATACATACACACCATGTTCTTGATTGAGAGAATTAACATTTACATGGCCTAATATTCAATGGAAATAAAACCAGATAACCCAGAAGCTTTGTGCTGATTATATGTCTAAGTAATATCACCTGAGTCCTGGTGAAGACTCTCCTAAAATTAATTGCTAAGCAAAGGAAATATTTCAATTTATGTTACAAATAACTTGAACTCATCAAGAAGCTCAAGATCTGCTTTTTATGATGACAGCACAAAGCATCTGGAGAGTCTTCTGCAAATGTTTTATTTTCATCTCTTGCATACAATAGTAACCAGCCAATAGAAGATGACTGCAAGAACATACTTGGAAATACTGCCACATGCTCCATTTTCAGTTTAAACTTCAAGTATCAAAGTTGACGAACAAATAGGTATGAGCTAATATATTCTTGAGAAGAATTCTTCATCTATTTTTATGCAGACACACAGCAACATGCATTCCTTTCCCTCTGCAGGTAGATAGATATAAGGGAGCAATGCAAGTAACAAATCTGTTCTTTAGGTTAAAATAACTTGGCATAGGTTCAGATCCTCTGTCCAACAAGTAAACAACACAGTTGAAAGAGATTTCATAAGCAGTAAGAAGCACAAGAAAGGAGCCTTTCTGTGGCTAAACTCAAATAGTTGTAATTTACTGAGAGCAAGAGAAAGTAATTTTGTAGTAGAATGGATACTGCAACATGAGGTGCTAAAGTGCATTTTGAGTTTCATCAATGGCAACTGTAATGAAGATGGCCCTTATTGATAAAATAATTCCTTCTACCAGCAACCTGAGTTCCACCACACCATTAACTCATGCTCACCCAGCTGTAGGTGTTCTCTGGATACAATCTTTTCTAATTCACAAACATCCACAAATTCTCAGGACTGTACTCAAACCAGTGATCCAAACAGGGACAACTTCATTTATTCTCAAGTACACTTAAATTAATGCCTTTTAAACACAAATTTTGATGGGTTCTCATGTATTTTCCTCTGTCAGTTTTAGAAGTAAATTAATACTTTGAAATGTCCACTGGTTCAAAGTACCATCTACTTGTGCCCTCACTAATGTCTGAGTTTGTTCCTACAGTACCGACAACGAGCTCCACCCAACCAGTAGCACAAAAGTAATGGGGGGAACAACTGGAAGTTTTCAGTCTTTTATATTCACAGTACAACAGCCTTACAACAGAAAACATGGTGGAAATATGGCTGTATATTTATTCCTAAGTACAAACTTCAGCATTTAGTGTTCTGAAGGACCAAAACCTTTCACAATACAGGACATCACCTCTTCAGCTAGGAATGCATGTTTTATAATTAACATATACCACAATATTTATGTGCTCCTTCAGAGCCAATGGCTCAATTTGTAGCAGTTGTACCATGGAGAAACCTTTCTCATCATAAAAATGTCATGGTGAAAGCACCATTTTGTCAAGAGGAAGCGTGATCAGGAACACAACCTTATCCTCCCTTGATGGTGCACGTGCTGCTGCATCTTGAAGCAGAAATTTCACCTCTAAAAAATGAGGGGCGCACTCAGTTGTTTCTCCAAAACTTGAAAAAAAACCAGGAAGTGTCAAGTCTTGCTGAAATTTTAGCTGGACAGCTCTTTCTCCTGATCAGCAAAGATAAATCTGAAGCCCAGGTAGAAGGGATTGGCCAACTCAGAGTCAAAGGTGCTTGTAAGGAACATTCAAGGATTTACTGGCCTGCATCCAGTGCAGTTTGCCAGAATTTCCTATTGAAGGATGGAAACACTCCAAAAGACTTTTTACACATATACTCAATCTGCTCTTTACTGAAAATCAAATTCACACCAGATAATTGTTCACTTCCAACATGTCCCAGAACTTCAGGTGAATAGACCAGCCCTTTGCAGGAAGAGTAGTAGGGAAAACTCTCATCTTTCAAACCTCCATAGATAATAAAAATTTGCATTTTGGCCTTAACTGGATGCATTCCTTAGAAGCCTCTGAAACACACACCACAAAAGTAGAAGTCATAATTGCCTTAATAAGAAACTGTGGACACACTGTTATATCTAAAACTGCTGGAACTCCCCATTTCTTTAATCCTCAGATAAAAATTCTCTGTTTTTAAACTGTGACCAGTCACTGCAAGGAAGAACACCAGGATTTTTCTATAGCATACAACATAGTGGACTCTGGTCACATTCACAATGCAGTCTGAGGGTATTAACTTCATCAGTCTGCTCCCACTGATGCCTTTGCATTCTCTAAGGCTGGAGATGCAGTCATTGTTGGTGAATCAAGGAGCTTCCTTTGAATTTCCACATGCTAAAAGGAGGAAAATCAATCTCAAATTCAATGCTCTCTCCCCCGCCTCCTTCCAAATGGAAAAAACTGCTCCCGAAGGTCACGACGGCACTACCCTCCGAATCTTACAAGAAAGACATTAGAGCAGAACACGATCCTGTGCTCCATCATTACTGGGGGATATTGGAAAGAGGACAAAGGAACGAGCACACATAAGTGGGGAGTGGGCTCTTTTCTTGTAGTGGTCACATTCAACTTGTTTGTTCAAGAAAAAAAAAAGGAGTGGAACAAGACATGCATGCCTGATGCTCTTAGTGCTTAATACACTGGAAAAATTGTTTAGGAACAGTTCAGCCTTAAAATTACTCTGTAAAACCATCAGTCATTGAGATTTTATTTTATCTGTTGCATATATGTTTCCTGTAGTCCACCATATTTAAACGTACTTCTTTTTCCTGTGTTTTTAGCTTGATTTTCATGTGTTTTGATATGGATGGCTCCCTGAACTGTCCCTTCCTTTCCTGGTCCTGCTGGTCAGTGATAGTGCATATATCCAGGGCTACTGTTACCTTGGGGCTATGAGCTGTGTGAAATACCTTCCCACAAGGAGCAGAATGGATACTGAGCTCATGGCCCAATCCTGCTCACCACTACATGTTCTGTCCAGTTTACAGCTCAATTCCCAAACAGCCTCCAACTGAGGGGGGCAGTAGAAAGCAGTTTGCCCAATGGCAGCACACCACCAGTCCTTCACTAGATTGGCTGTGGGCACTACATGAATAAATGCATAATATATTTGTTTCAGTTGAGAGGCCAGAGAAAATATGCAGTCTAATTAGTAAATGCATTGTATATTTCATCTTTCAGCTGTGGACTACACTAGGCACTAGGGAATATCCCAATTCCTCTATTTTTTTTTTTTTTTTTTGAGACAGGTGTCTGGGGTTTTAAATATATTTGACACATAGAAGAGATACTCAAGTCAAGGATTCTATCACAAATACTCATTTTCTTAGACCACAAATGAAATTTTAAAAACTAGTTTTTAAATATTGCAAATTTTCTACTTTTTATACACTCTGATGACTCCAGAATAAAAATGGTACATGAGGAAGCCAAAAACATTTGATGCTGACATATGTTTTTAAAGAACTCAGTGTTGTGTACCAAGGGTCACCAGCCTAGAGTACAACTGGATCACAAGCTCCAGTCTAATATGGGCAGCTGCAATGTAGTGAAATCACAGCAACTACATCATACACCTCTCACTTTGACAGTAGAAAATCTTCCAATTTCCAGTCTAAATTTATTCATGGACAGTGTTTCAAAAAGAAATGCAATAAAGTATTGTGCTGTGACTTACACCTTTTGTATTACTTAGATTATAGAAACAATGAAATATGTCATAAATGTCATCTGGATTTATTTTGGTGTGCTGCTGAATGACATTCAATGGTTGACTCGTCTAATTTAAGTCTGAAGCGACTGTTAATTCATGTCTAGATTGCAGCTGAACAGGAGCCAAAGTTCATTCCACTTTGGTTTTCTGCAAAATTTAAATCAAGGAAAATGCTTAGCATTTTTCTATTCTTATTCTGTTAGCAACTTAGCACCAGAGATGAGAAATCTCTGGTAGCACATGTAGGCTCCTGTATAAAAAAGTAAGGAAGCTCTGAGCTGACAATGGCCCAGCTTTGTCTGCGCATAAAGATGCTCCAAGATGCTCATTGCTGCCTTGCAAATCTGACCCCACTCCAAAAGGAGAGGGCTACAGTGCTACAGAAACTGCACAAAGACTTCTTTTGCCAGGAGAAATCTGGACATTACCTACTTTTTGGTGAGGCTAATCTCTGGCTTCTGCTTCAAACACAGAGAAAACCCTTACAGCAAGGAATGGGAGGGAACTACCCTAAAACAGAAAAGTTTGCTACCTGAGTCAGAGCCAGTGCAGGCTATGCAGCTGCTCTGAATCAGTCTGTGGTCAAATTGACAACATGTACCATCTTGTGAGCTCCCTTCAGCAACTGAGGTCTGGTGCAGCTTAGAGGTTGTGTGCACTGGAGTTGGCCAAGTTCTCAACAAGTGAGAAGAGAGCAAACACCTCTACAGCCACCACATACAACAGTGCTCAGTACAAGTGCTGCCCTGAAGTCCCTGGCAGAGGCTGCACCAACTCCAGCAGACAAAAGCTCCAGAAAAAATATAAATTGTCACAAGTATGTCACATTAACTTGCAACACACCTACTAGGGATAGTGAATTAAAAGGCAATTCCTTTAAAGCAATATTGGCCTTGTGATATCCCGCTTCAAGAACAGTAAAATGTGCTTAAGCATATACCCTACACGTGTACAGCACATATACCAATAGAAAAACAGCATAGGTGGGAAAGGGAGGCTACAAATAGTAGAGCAGATGAAGTTTCCCTAGTTTTAAAAAAAGACAGAAGGTCCAGTGCAGGCAAAATTCTGCAGAGCCTGAAGGAAAAGTTGGGAACACATATCAAAAGCATTAGGGAACATCAACAAATACAAAAGAACAAATTGCAAAGTGTCAGATCACTGTTCTTCATTGATTACAGATTTGCCATTTCATGATGCCATGGGTTTTAGTTTTTATATTTTTCAGATTTTCTGCTGCCTGGTATGTAACTCTGAGATTTCATATTAGTTGTTAGCAAGTTCTCTTCACAGGGTAGTTCAACAAAACAATCCTTTCCCAGCTAGAGAATCAAGGGCATCCTTACCCAAAAAGCATAAACAACTGTGACAAGAAGGGGATAAGCCAGGGGGTTGAGACTTCATGACGTGGAGCTGTAACTGGACAATTGAACCCAATATGTAAATTAACCAAAACTTATAAAAGTGTAAAACTCATGACTGGGATCCATTTTGGATTCAATCTGGGTGTAGCCCTGGCCAGGCTCTTGTACTGTCCATGCTGCATCCTTTTAAGGCCTTTCAATAAATACCTATTTAATCCATTTAGCTCTGTCTAGTCTCTGTTCCAGATCAGCCATTCTAGGCATCATTCACAACACCCAAGTTTTATCACTGACACCTGTACCTAAGAAATTTAAAGCAAAACATGCCTCCAAATCCCAGGTAAATATAAATTTTGCTGAGTACTCTAAGCTTAATAAGGTAAACTATCGTATTTTCCCTGTAATGCACAAACTTATCTTTGTTTAAATACTGAAATGCATGCTTCAGAGACTCCTATCTAAAGTGCAACTTGCAGACAGTGATTGCTGAAAGAGTCCTCTTAGCCCTTACCTGTCTTTTAAAGTCTTAAGGGGACATACCTGATGTTATGCATCTCTTTTATTCTTTACACTATCATTAATGTAGTGTTTATGAATGAGAATTTGCCCAGAGGACTCAAGCACCTGCCTGCTCTCACCAACATCAGCCGTAAAATCTCCGGCAGTGTTCTGCAATCATGGAGCACATCCAGAAATCATTTGTGCAAAATACAGCATGAGACTTCAGTTTGGCCAGGAAGAGTAGTGATACCATAGCAGCAACAATAAATTTCCTGTTATGTAGGCTCTGGTTATAAAGCCAAGTGAATTCAAATAGTCTGAGGATCAGTGGCTTTTCTGAGTAACAATTCTCCTGCATTGCCACACGCTGAACTTGTACCAGGCCACTTGTAGAGATTCAAGGACAGTCCTTATGCCCAGAGAAGAGTGTTTTGTGTTATACACCAGTTAAACATCAGAATGTGCAACCATGACTCCAAACTGTCCTTTCAGAAAAGCCACATGGAGTAGATGTATGTGAGGATGGTAGAAAGGACAAAATGCCATGCTCCCTCAAAATTCCATTATCTGCACTATTTAATGTGGAATGGTAAAATTGAACTATTTCACACAAAAGGGAAAATCCCCTGAAAATTCAGAAGGGAAGTTATCAGCTGTGTCTGATATCCTACTTCTTGTCACCCATATTCTTCAAGGTAAAAAACTTCACTATGTGGGAAAAGCATTTTCCACCAGCTCTCCAACAATTCCTTAGGAGCTAATTATTTTGTCTTACTCTACCCGAGCATGTAGGCTCCAAATTGTACCCTAAGCCAGCACAAAGAAACTGCAAACAGAACGTTTTTTCACTCTCCCAGGTACGAGACTCTTGTCATTTGTTACCCTCTAAATTATCTACAATTATTTTGTTTAGCAGGCTAATATAGGAACTCTGTTTAATATGACAGAAAGAACAATTTAACTGAGTTGTGCTTTGTATCACACATTAGCAATCAGCACGTTAATAAGTCTGGAAGATTGATATCAGTTTGAAAGGCAAAACCTACACAAAACAATTAATTAAGAAAGTTAAAACAAATGAACTGCTCAGGATGGAATCGGATCCATGAGACAAGCTGGTAAAAGCCCAGAAGGAAATACTCTAATTGAAAACGGCAGTAGAAGGCACACAGTACAGTTAAACATTATCTTATCAGAAAATTAGCAAAATGTAATTTTTTTTTATTGGATTTTTACAGATGTTATTTTTAACCACATCAAAAAAACCCACCTCATGGCTATTGGCACAAATTGTCATAATTACTATAATTTGAAGTCTGAGCTGTGGAGTGACTGCTCAGATAACTATCTCGCCCTCCTTGTGCTGTATTAGGAAAGCAGCCGGGAGACATATCCTCTCATGTTTTTTTGTACTAGGTTTGGACTTCATTTGTGTCTATTATCCAATCTCATTCTTGAAAATACTAAAGAATAAATTCTTTTCCCCTACCTGAAACACTGGAGAAAATCAGGAGGTTAACATTAAGAGAGGTAAAGTTGACTTTAATTAACATACCAATTACCTCCCATTTGCAAGCAAATTGTTTTATTTCCTTTCATATGCTCCCTGGCGAAGTCTATCTTTTTTCTATACATGGTCATTGACTTTGGGAGGAAGAATCAAGCTCTAAGCTCCCAAATGAAGAGAGAACCAGAAGAGAAATAGTTAGCATTTTAGCCCATGTCCCAGGAATCCCATGCTGTGGAGTTACCAGCATTTTCTAGCCTTGAAAATTGGTGTGAAAGTGCTTTACAGATTGTGAGTTGCACAACTCTGGGAAATTAGCTATCTCTTTTGATTGTTTTTTGCTAATAGCCCAAATCTCTAAAACATACACAGGTTAAAGAATGTTTCCTTCCTTGAAGTGAATGTTTGGGGAAGTTAAAATGACAGGGAGGTAGATGGAAACACCCCACAAATGGGATATTTAGTCATTATGCAAAATAACTATACAGCATTTTGATAATGTGTTACCAACACATATTTTGAACTGTAGTTCCACCAGCACCCATGAAAGCTAAGTAAGATTAGAAGTTATCAGAATTTCAATGAAGGACTTTCCAAGGAAAATGTTAAGCACTTAAGGAACTGGTGCTCATATATCAGTAAGTGACGCTCTTCCCGTAAGTCAGGAACAGGACAACCTCTTCCCCAAAGCAGTGCAGTGCCCTTCTGCAGAGCTGATGTTCCTAGAAACAAATAACACAAGTCCTGGATCCTACACACTTGGCAACCTCTAAAGATCTTAGAGTACCCTTTTTCTTTGGACTAGAGCTCTTCAGAGATTAGGAACAGGAGTCAAGGTGAGCAACACTGTTACAGCTACAAATGTGCAGGTATAACACACATGCCACAGCACGCAGCCTGAGGTGCCTCATGCTGTCTCCTGCCTGGCCTCCACCTGCCCCAACACAAGGGAATTCTCTGCAATGTCCTGCAAGAAACCTGGCTGCCCTGTCCTAGGGCCTCTCAACAGTACTTGATCTTCACGGGAAAATCAACAAGTAGGTAGGGATTGTCCCTACTTTATTCATGAGTGCACTTACAGAGAGAATAATAAAGTCCTAGAACTCTCTGTAGAAATAAGTGAATCCCAGCAACGGGAATGTTCTGACTACTCCTGAATCTTACAGTATGAATAAATAAAAATACAAAGTTTCAAATCACAAGGGACACACTAGTCCTGATCCCCATCACACCACCTTGTTACAAGCAAAAGAATACAGAAGGTGAAAGCAGGATGCAGAACATAGCCCAGCAAGGCTACCCAGGTGTAATTCTGTAATTTTACCATACTGTGAAAACTATATGGGTCATGTGTTCAGTAGATCTAATATCCAGGAGGTCTTGCCAACATCCCACAGGTGTGCACAGGAGTGCAGAATGTGAAAGGAAAGCAATTATGTGGGTGGGTACACACACAAAACCGTGTTTCTAAATCCCGGATGAATTCATTCCACACATCTGCATCCATTTCACATTGAGGAATTAGATAAAGGGGAAGAGGAAAAGGAGAAAAAAAATTCTCTTTAAAGATAGCTGAGCATTAATGCTGCTCTTTGGCTGGCTCTGTCCTCAAACATTCACCCTTCCCTAAGACCTACTTCAGCAGATCCTTTGAAAATGGGCAGTGACAGGCCCAACCCAGGCATCCTGGGGTCAATACACAAGTTTTCCTTGATTTCAACCCCACCTCCTCTGCAGGCTGTGCTTCTAGACTGGAGAGAGAGAGCTGCAAGTAGGAAGAAAGTGAGAGAGGCATCCCCCGCCTCCTTCCAGTTTAATTGACAGGAGGGATTTTCTTGGGGATTTTAACTTGAAAACCAAACAATAAGCTACAATCCAGTCATTGTTCTGGTCACTTTACTCACATGTTACAGACCTTTATTTTATTCTGTGTCTGTTTTTGTCCTCTCAGTTTACACTTGTAGAGGTAGGGACCTGACTATGCATCTGTGTTTTAGGAGTGTTTCCACAATGCAAAGGAGAGGTTATACTACAAGCACACTAAGTGTGACAAAGTGACATTATACCAGGACAGCAAAGGGGGGAATAAAAGTTGAAGCAAAGTCTCTTGGGTCTCAGAGAGCAAGCGCTATAGAGTCAGTTGGACTTTGTGTGTGGCAAAGGAGGGGAAGAACAGAAGTTGTATCCCTGTATCACACTACCCTCTGCAAAATATGCACCTAGAGACAAATAAATATCAAGCAACAGGTGACTGCTGCATTAAATTAACTTACACCTGATGGATCAGGAATGCAGAATACAATCTCTTTTTAAGTGCAGAAAAATTGGTGCTGAGAAATTGGATTAACCTCCTCTGCTGAGGAATACTTTAATCTTCTCTCTACCTCTCCAATTTCTTGTTGGTTTTTGAAGGCATGCTTTACTTACTGCAATTGCCCTTCCCTGTTTACAAATAAAGGGTTGTGTCCTGCAGTCCTTTCCCTAAATGGCATAATTTGGACCTTAAGCTGCAGTATATTATTTCTACACGAAATTTTTTCCCTATTATAAGAAAGCTTAACCTTCAGTGATTGTTAGATTTATTGTTAGTATTAAAGAACAGCAAATTAATGTTATGAATATATGAGATGCTGTTGTGATAGTAAAATCTAGATATATAGATTTTTAATTTTTTTTAATTCCAGCATCTGAGCATCTGGAATCAAGTTCAGTATAAAAACTAAAAATATGAACTTGTAACTCACAAGATTTCAGGAGAGTACTGAAGATGAAGTCTGAGGGGAATGTAAAACCTCATAACACAAAGCAATATTTATTGAGCAGATCAAAAGCATCCAGTCCACAAGGGATACAGCATCTCCACATGTTTCTACTGTCCCCCTTTCTCCCTACTCCAGTACCTCCATTTTCACCCTATTACATTTTGTTATATGTGTCTCATGTCCCCTGCCTGCTGTACCCCACTACCCCAAGCATTTCCCCTGCACAGCACTTCAGATGCCAAAGCAGATGATCTCCCAGTGGATCCATTCCTCTTTGTTCCCAGGCCTGTCAAATGCATTTCACACCCAGCAGAGCTCTTGTGCACCAAGTATGACAAACCCTAAAACTGAATCATGCTTTCAGCTACCTGACTTCCACAGGTGCCAAGGAAAACAAAGTGTAAATGAGATTCAATTTTTGTTCAAACCCAAAATTCTTAAAGCGGGTAGGAATTTCCATTGACTCAGAAAGTCCTTAGAAAATTACTTCCCAATAAAGCTATATATATATATAGTTATATAGTGTATGTGTATATAAACAACTCCCCAGCCATGCTCCAAAACTCCATGCTCATGGGCTGCCAAAAAAGAGCAACTCATTCTACAAGCACTAAATAATTCAAACCATCTGGGAGCAGGAAACTTCGGCATTTAACTTTTTCTGTTTTTCCCCTTTGCACTTCATTTAGCCCTTTCTGCCCACGCCTGCTGCAGCCCAGGGTGCTCCCCTCTGCCAGGATTAGCAGAGATCTCTGGCGATTGCTCACACCTGCAGCTCAGAGCGGCTCCGTTCCGCTCTGTGCAATCAGCCGTGCCTCCGTAAGGCCATCAGCTCCGGGCTGACAGGCAAACAGAGACCCACCTGATGGGTCACACCAGACACCTGCAAAGGGGCTGCAGCAGGAAGGACAGGGGACAGGGAGGAAGGGAAGAGGTGGAATTACACAATTAAAAGACCAAGCTGATGTTTTGAAGGGGAGGAGAATTACCTGCTACCCACAGGCACATAACAAACACCTGTCTGTGAAACCAGCACTCCTATGCAACTCCCAGTGAAGTTGTTTGCTTGTTTAATACTCAGTGGAGTAGGTCCCATTGGTAGAAATCAATCTTCTGGTTTCAAAACAAGAGTTCAGGTCTCCTAATAGGTACTGTTTTGGAAATCTGAATTAAATTTGCCACCAAATCTCCATTATCAAAACGTACAGAAAGACTGGTGAAATACTAAAGTATTGCTTTGTCACAGATGCACCCTGAATAAGTGAAGCTAACTGATTTTCCTTTTTTTCCATTATAGCTGTGAAATGAGAACATGAATCACTGACATTCTCCTATAGCTGGATTATGCCTGTGCTGGACAATTGCCTACTGAACACAGAGAGCACCCTAAACTATCCATAACTAAACATGATCTGTAGGGTGTGTTTATGCTTCAGTGATTAGTTTTAACAAAAGAGCACACAAACCCCAAACTGTGTGTGATTACTGCTGTCTCAAAGTACAAATGCGCATAACAGTGTTCCTGAGAGAGTATTACAAGTATCACAAGTGTGATACTACCTGTGTAGTACATGGCCCAGCATAGATTCATCATTTGAGAAGAACAAAATTGTATATATATAAAATAAAAAAAAATCATGTAGAAGAGAATGTCAGAAGCAGGTATTTGCTCCTGTCAATTCCCTATATTAAAATTCACTTCAGATTAATTCTTTGTAAAAAGAGGTCTCATCTCAATATTAATATTATTTTAAGTCTTGTTCTAGAAACTGTCAAAACTCAAGCCTCAGCTGATGTTGTTTGCTTCTGATCCATCATCAAAGCTAAAGATGTCACCTCAAACCAGTTTTAGCTCCAGCTTATGAACTGAAGTTTAAAGGCACCACTTAGAGAGGGGTTGGCAATAACCTGTGCCTCTGCAGGCAGCACTGAGCCCCAGGATCAATTATTCTCTAAAGTTACTTCTTGTTTCTAACTACTGCAGAAAGTGCAGAAACCTAATGTTGATACAGGAAAGAGAAGACATCATCATCTTGCTTTGTAAAGGGACAGACAGCACTGTGACCTTGAGCTGCTGCAGGGCAGATCATGGGCACTCTCCAGGGCACTCGGTACCTCTGGACTAAACAGACTTATTTTGCTCCAGCCATGGCATTTACCCTTGTAACAACATTAGCATGGCTGCAGCATCCAAAATATTTGCAAGAAGCACCTCAACATTTATCTACCAGAGAGAGAGACAGGATGTGTCAAGGTGAGGATGCTACAGTGGAAACATAGAGCAACTGGCCAGGTCTGTATCCTGTGTCCACTCAAGACCTCCCAGCAACAGGGTACCCATGGAAGGAAGGCATGAGGAAGTCAAAGGTAATTCAACACCATGGTTCCTTTGGATAGACTGCATCACACTGCTCTCTCTAACACTGCCAAGGGCTCTTTCCTCTCTTATCAGGAGCATTCCACTAACAGTGATTCCAGACTGGAATGGCTCCAATCCAAGTACACGTTTGTTGACACTTCCCTACCTCTGAGCAAGGACAACTTTATCCAAACTTTTCCTGTACTTAGCAGCTCTTCTTTCTATGACAAGTAAAGAGCAGAAATTGTCAAACCCTTTGGATGTATCTGTTTCATAATTACATGTAAAATCTCTGAATATCCAGCAGCATATTGACAGTCATTGCTGAGTCTTGGATATTATTTTGCAGCTAAAATCAAAGTAAGAAACAATTAGCATCATCCCACTTTGTAAGAGAGTATTTTATCAGCTGAGTAGAATGCAGAGCATAATTATATGGCTACATCCAGAGATTACACACTGTGTCAAATCATGTCGTGTTAACCACCAAGTTATCCTGAAATTGTTCAGAGATAAGTGAGAAAGAATTTGGTCTCTCTCTGTGTGGTCTCTCTGCTGGGTGCATATTTTCCAGCTGTTATCCCCCTGACCTGCATACCTGCTGTGGACTCCTTCAAGCTTATCAATCAAGCTAGAGAACAGAAAGCCTAGCTTGACATCTGACCAGCTAACAGGAAGCGAGGAGTAACCCTCCACTATCTAGTCTCTTTCTACTTATCCCCATGATGTAGGAAATGAACCAACACCTTGCAGAAGAATAATGAATGGAGCTGAAGGATCAAGGTCAAACAGACCTGACAGGTCCTTAAAAAAATAAATAAATAAATAAAACCACAAACCAAAAAAACCCCACCAAGAACTCCCTATTTACTCTTAAAGTCAAACCAATACAGTCAACATTCACTTACAAATGATTAATGTAGAATGGAAACTTCCAGTTATTTCTCTGGTTTGAGAACCAGGAATAAGTAGTGAACTTCATGAAGCCTTTTTTTCATTACAGGCGCCCAGAAAAAAATGAAATCACCCATTTGTGCCTTTGAAAGATCGTTTCTACAGGGCACATAGCCTCTGTTAATAAGCACTGACTTTTATTTGGGGAACATAATATTTAAAAGGAAGAAGGAGACCTACTGCTTTTGGTCCTACGTTCCTCTGCTTTACAAGTATTAAACCCATTCACATAATGAGGAAATGGACATAGAATGTTATTAGATGACTGGAAGGACAGAAAAGGATATCAAGGCCAGGCCTATGGAAATTACAATAGCCATTCCATCTCAGCCTTCTACAGAAGCACCAGTCCATGCATCTTCAGATGATCTCCCACTGGAGACCCAGGAATTTTGCTTAGTTTTCAACTTACTGGTGTCATTTTTAAAATTTTCCTTTTTGACTAGTCAAATAGCTGTAAACAGCCTCAGACAAAATTTAGTTGATTTAGTGCTGCCAAAGTTTTAATGTGTTCTTTTCTAATCTATTGACACTTGAAGATTGCCAAATCAGTGGAATGCAAAACATCATGAATCACCATCTTTCATGATCCCCAGTCTTAGAAAGGACATGCAGGTATAAAAAACAAGATCAACATCATCTTCAATCAAGGATGTCTTGAGTTTTGTTAACAAAAATGAAAGCCATGCACTTTCATTTAAGCCAATAAAAAGGAAATTGTGAAGGAAATTCAGGACCAGATATATTGGGTTTTAAACCACTATATACAACTGGATCTATATCCCTTGAGGGGGGAAAAAAAACCCATCACAAAGAAAAGACTGCACCATTCTTGGAGCTTAACTTTTTCCTTAACCTATATCCTCCCTTTTACTGCAGCTGTTTACCACCATCTCTCTGAATCTGAGAATGTGTTTTATATGAATGCTTTGTCCAATTCTAAAAGAAATTTATAATAACCAACAGATATGTAAAAAAATGAAAAAACCCAACAGAGTCCAAAAAAGATTAAGAGGCTTAATTTCACCACACCTACGCAACATGAGGTGCTTAAGCAGTGACAGCAAAGAGATTCCTTTCCTCAGAAAAGATCAGATATGAGAAAGTACAGAAGCATTAGTAGGGCCCACCTGTGTGTTAGTCTTAGAGCACACTAATGTAAGTTTGCTTTTTTTATTATTTATTTATTTTGCAGAGAAGTGGGAATAGGTAGAATATAAAGGATAACTTCAGTCACCCTTTCATAACTTTCTAGTATAAAAATTCATTAGCATTCCACAAATAATGAACCTTTTAAACCCAACTGAATGCATTGGTTGAGTTGGCTTTCTGAGATTTGTCTCCTCTCCTCATTTAACACTTCAAAGGAATGCCTCTTTTTTATTAAAAGTCTCTGTCTTGTAAAAATTAACCACACTCTAGGATTTCCCCCAGTGGAATACACTATTCAAACTTGTAATTCAGGCATCTTATTTTTAGAAATTTCCAGGACAACCCCAACGGGAACATGATTGATCGGAGAAGGAAGAGGAGGCTGTGTTTTGGTTATTATACTTTCTCCCTCTCCATAAATAATAGAAATTCAATAAAAATAATTCTCCCACAATCCATAGAGAGAATCCACATGCAATCTGATAACTCCGGTCCAGCCCAGCTCTGGGGTGAAGAACCACGGACACAAACAGAGCAGGACTGGCACCTGCCCAGGGCTGTGCGACTCCAGGCAGACAGCGGGGGCAGCTGGGCTCTCTGAGGTCAGGGCTGGAGCAGCTTTGGTGCCATCTTCTAACAGGAACAGCAGAAGGGAAACCCAAACTGAGTGAAAGGTGGAATCAAGATGGGAAAAGACTTCAAAATGGGATTTATATCCAAATACTGCTTGACAGAGCAGCAACACACTTGATGATGCAGCGGGATGCTAAAATAAACAGTGCTGCATTTACTTGAGCCTCTTCATACTGAAGGCATAAAGGAAGCCATTGGCACATTTTGTCCATGCAAATGAAACCCAAATAAAGGTCTGGGGCAAATCTGGTAACTCAAACAGGCTATGCAAAAAAGAAAAAACAGCAGGAAGCCTACCAGCTATTTCTTATTTTATTTACTTATTTTATTTCTACACAGATTAATCCTCTTGAATCACTGTTAAGGAAACACAAAAGGAAAATTAAAACATAAATTCTGCTTCCTTTCCTATTTTTAGGCAGGAAAAACTTGAGGGCTTTTTAATCAAGTTTTAAAATTAGCATTAAGATACAGTTACATCTAGAACAATAGGTAGAAATGCATGGTGCTGGCTTTTGCTTCTGTTAGTTTTACAGAACAAATAGACTGGAGAGATAATGGAACATGAAGTCATCACAAGTAGGTTCTTTCTCTTGCTACTGTTCTACGCAGCTGTCTCACAGTCCAGAGTTATAATATCAGTGTTCTACAGTCATTTCAACTGGCATGATTACCAAAGTGTGGATTGATCCAGGCAAGCCACGTCCTCAAAACTCCTGGACACTGCAATGGTCAACAAAGCCCAGAATTAAAAGGCACCAAAGCAAGGGTGACTAAAAAATTGGAGACTTTGAAGTAGGGATGGAATGAACATGGGTTTCTGTTCACTGCAGAAACAAGAGCAGAACTCTTGTGCAAAGTACTACCTTATGGAAACTTAGTCCTTAACTGAGAACACTCACTAAGTGGTACAAATATTTCCTACCCAGGATCAGAGGCGGCAGCATAGCAGAACGTTTATGCCAAGGTCATCTTTCCAGACCATGCTCAAACAGATAGTCACTGCCAATTTTTAGTGACACATTAAACCACCATAAAAAAATGAAGGCTTTAATTTAGGAATTTCTATGTAATGATCTCAGAGCTTTTACTGAAAGAGGATAGCAAATTTAAATTAAATATTCTTTATTTTGAGGAGATTTAAGCAGAAAAAATGAAGATTGAAAATGGTATGCAATATATCAAAGTGAATTTGAATCAGACATGGTTGGAACATACTGAACAGGAGACTAAATATTAGTGGAAAAAATAGAGTGATCACATAATATACAAGCATTATTCAATAGATGCTGGTATGAACTGAACAATGAAGATATTCGATGCTATATCTGCAAGGATTTGGTGGTCTCACCCCAATTCCTACTCTGCTGCTATAACCAGAAGGGCCATACTATGAAATCTAAATAAACTTCCCACTAGCATTTCCTCTTAGCCATTTTAGGAGACAATTGATGGTCTCTGGTCTGCTGATAAAAATAACTCAATAAAGACAAGAATCTGCAGTATCATTAGGTAGGAAATTTGCAAGCAGGTGATCAATGCTGTGCAGAGACAGAGTGAAATCTGCTGCATTCCAAATGCTACACCTTCATATTCCAAGCAAAACGAGCCCCATCCAGCTCAATTCTGAAGCTATTCAGTTATGGATGTTTTTTTCTGGATTCCCTGGATTCATAAGAGGGAAAGAGCGAAGCATTTTCCCTCTACAGCCCAAGATGCACCAGTTCTTATAGTCACCTGTGTCACAGAAAGGGCCTCTGTATCAGGCTCCATTGCCCTGATTCAGAGAATAAAGGCATGTGCAGTGCCACCTCATGCTATTTCCTCAGATAAAAGGAAAAGGCTTCCATCTACAGTTCATTAAACACAATCTTAACTTTGCAATGTCTTCCACATTAGAAATGAACAGCAGCTTGGATTATCTTTGTTTATTTATTTTTCAAGGATCACATTTTTTGCCATCAAGGACAGATAAAACCTACAAACAAAAAGCACTCCAGACAATTATTTTTAAATATGTGTGCTTTTGAGTCACACTGTGTAAAAGAAAGATACCACTTCCCACATACACATGTACCACAAAGGAAATTAAAAGGAGAAGGAAAAATGAGGTAAGAAACCTTTTCTTTCCTAGTGCAAACTGCACACAACACTAGGGGTATTTGGTAAGAAACTCTGATTGCATCACTGTTATTTGAGTTCAGATTCACTGTAATTTTCAATCACGTCACCTGTACTCTTCCAAAACAAATTCAAAGATTTAAAAGGGTAGCTTGATAAAAGAGAGGGATACTTCTTTAATTATTTATTTATTAAAAGGACATTTTTCCCAGACTTTAACTAAACTTCATCCACTCTTGTCACTCTGGGCAGACAGTTGAAAGCAATATTAGAGGAGGTAATTGCATAGATCAGTCAACAGCCTTTGTCCCCTTGCCACTGAGACTTACAGTAAAATGGGCACAAGAAAACATTGTACTGGATTAAAGGCAGGTCTTTTTCTCCAGTTGCTTGCTGCTTACCAGCTGTTGTGTTCAATGGCAGGGACAGAAGCTCTGGTGGTATCTATAGGGGAAATCTAGCCTGACACTGGCTCCTCCACCCCCCAAGCTTGAAACAGATTACTCTTTGTTTTTAAAGTGAAACTTTACCAAAAAGTATTCTATCTTGTCATCTACCATTAAGTCATTAATCATGTGTCCAGAGCACTTTACTGCTATGAATTTTTAGGTTTCTGTATTTACAAGAACACCATCGCTGTAACTTCTCAGGTTGACAAACATTTTTCTGAACCCTTTGATCTTATTTGGAGCAACTCATGAAAAGACTCAGAGTAGCTGCTTAAACAAACAGTACAGGGAACAGACAAATTTCATTAACATTTGATTGTAAATCACTGGCAGCAACCCACATGCTGATAAAAACAGCACTGTCAAAGAAAGACTGTACCTGTTATGAGTATGTCAGAACAGTTACAAGAAAGCTCCAAGTGTACCTTGTGACAGAATTACAGCTGCACAGTACAATGAGATTGAATACAAATCAAAGGGCACTGAACAGATATGCAACGATAGAATTTAAAAGTCAAAAATAGAAATTGTTTTGTGTCAGAACATACATAATCAGCACCACCTTTAGGAGGGGAGTCATCACTCAGGTTTTGACAGCACAGACTGTAAATGGATTCTGTTTCCACAATAGTACATTTTATCTTCACATTCTGACCCAATTGAAAAGCATTAAAAAGCACAGTGTTGAGACTAGCACTGGAATTCTTAAGCCAGGTCCTACCATTTTAATCATGCAGTAGTTTATTAGGACTATTACAAAGAGCAAAACAACATCAGCTCCATTGCAGCATTTGCATCACATAAGTGCATTTTATGAGAAAACATTCAAAGCCAGCTCATTTGTAGGTGTATGTTTAAATACCTTTCCCATCTGAAAGTTACAGACAAGAGAGAGTTGAAACAAGTATTTTGTTATTGATTAAAGAATTTTCTAAGTTGCAGCTCACCTCAGAAACTATGGTCTGAACTTTTCTGGAAAAAATCCCCAACTCATTCTGAGATAATTACTCTACCATTGCAGTTTTGGTTTTTTTTTACTGAAGATTCTGAAAATTAAAATCAAAGGTATATCAGAAGTTAAAAACATTTTTTTACTAAATAAATTTCTACCTTCACTCAAGATGGCTCCAACACAAATTATATAAATTTTTATTGAGTTTGTATAAATTTTAATCCAAGTTTCTGATCCACACTTTGTGGTCAGGTACTTATCCTTGTGGACCAAACCAAAGCCTCAGACCCAAAGAACTGTATATTTTGAAACCATTTACAAAAAAAAAAAAAAGGTTGTTATGAGCTGACATAGAGACAACGACAACCATATTTTTTTGTTTTCCTTTGACTTCATTTTTATGAGAAACAAGTTTACACTTGAACAGATACCTAAACTCCACAGTTTTCTAAGCAAGTGGCTCCAAGGTAAATTTCCTGTTGGAAAGGGAAGGAGTGTGTAATTGTGTGGCCACAGCCACAGAAAATTTCATCAAGGAAACGCCCTCCCTTCATCTCCCGCCCATTCTCACTCCTGTTCCCCTGTCACACTTTGCCACCCTGTTTCCTGCAGCAGCCTCGTGGGTGGAATTTAATCGGGATTCCCCACCAAGACCTACACCTGTGCCTGGGAGCTCTTTCAGGCTTTCTCCCACTCTGCACACCAATCCTTCCCCAAGCAACAACTCCCACTGGGGCCTCTTTGGGAAAGGGCTGGAATTCCTGCACATTTGCCTTTGTTTAGAGTGGAAACAAGCGATTAACTCTCTTTACTGTTAATGGAAGTTAAGGGCAGTGGTTAAACTTGCCACTTTCAGCAGGGTTTAACACACCTGAGAACAGCACCTTTTACAGAAGGAAACAAGAAAACATGCCAGAACTGAAGAAGTAGATGGATTTGATGTAACAGCCCTTTTTGTAAAGTTAACTGCATTGAAGTCTCTGGAGAGTCTCAGGGTTGGAGTCACAAAACCACTTTCAAAGGAGCTTACTCACTCAGCTCTTACATTAGGAGGCTTCCCACAAAAGTCAAGTCCTAGAAGCCTATGGCACAGCCCTATAACAACACACCTTTGTCCCAGGATCCCACTGAGCACATATCCTCACGTTACCTTTAAAAATGGTCCTTGGAAACATGCATTGCAGTGACTCCTTGTGAGACATTTTTGACATCTTCAGATTCCCATAGAGATCCACCTCAATACAGGCAGACTGTTAGGACTGCAGACAGACAAACACATCCCAAAGGATGAAGATTTAATCATCTAGGAGAGACTGCACCTGCCTTTTAATATTCTTTTTTTGGCTGTCAGTTGTGGCCACATCAGGGGATCCAATCAATCAGTTGCTTATATGCCTTCCATGAACTTGCAATTAAGATTTAATATCTCAGATGAAGACATTGTTGAGCCTGAGTCTTGTTCCCCTATTAACAGATAAACATATAGAGGGCAGGACAGTGTTTGCCTGGACTTACTTCAGATACTATATCACTGCTTAAAAATTGGGTAAATTCGCTCACTACACCAAATCAAATAGGATTCCAGATTTGCAGATGCAAAAAGGTGGGTTACAGTTGCATGGCCAATTTACTTGCCAAGTTGCCACAACTGCACATGAAGAAGGGAAACTGCCTGTCAGAGGATCTGCATGTGCATTTAGCAGGATTAAATAGAAAGACACATGTAAGTTTTACCCACACGTTTTTGCATGTGTACACAAACACAGGGCAGAAAATTGGGGCTTGGAAATGTCCTGATAAAACAACATGTAAGGTAAGAGCTCCACAGCACAGAGAGGCTGGGCAGAGGGCCAGGAGCTCCTGGGTTGTAATCTCATCTGTGCAACTGAATCACTGTGGGTTTAGGCAAGTAATTAAACTTTCCACTGTCTTGGTTTTCTACTTGTGTTAGATACAGCCCAGTATTTTTCCCTTTATGTATGAGAAGGGTAAATAAAGATAAGAGCTAGTACTTTACTGCCTGCTCTTTGCAGTTTAAAGTACCAAGAACAGGAAATTTATTACATTACTTGATCCTAGATTTCTTCTTTCATCCCACAGATATACAATGATAGCTGCAGAGGATATGACAGATTTATGAATCCATCAGTGTAGGCACTACATAAAACCAACTAAAATTAATGATTTCAGTGACTAAGACAATGAAATTTTAAGATCATTTCACATTACAAATTAGTTTATCATGGCAAAGTTTTCCTGTTACATTAGTTTGATATAATGGAGATATTGCCGTCTCCTGTGGTGATAGATATTTTATCAACATTTAGTAACAAGCAAAAAGGAAGTTGTCATCTACTACATATTCAATGAGCTTGGTTACTTCATCCGTTTACATGATTTTCTTAGAACTATAACAATAACACAACAGCTCTAAATCCTTTTAGGACCTAATAAATAAGCTGCAAAGCAACTGTAAACAGAGGCTCAGGTTCAGAGAGTGGAAGTCTTCTCTGAGATATGATTTACTTTCTTTGGCCCTTGCAAAAGCAAAAGTCCCACAGTTAAACTTAACCCAATGTCAGTTAAAAACAGAGTAAAAAGAAAAGCAGGATTTCTACAGTAGGTAAAACAGCACAACTTATATCCTGTTCTACAGTGACTTATACACAATCATTAGTGTGTAATTTGCAGCTCTTAACACTTCTGTTTTGACAATTACTCAATTACTATGATGTGTAATGGGCTGCCAGCTGCACAGAACCAACCCCTTCAAGGGAAGTCCTACCTAAGACTGGAGGAGATGGACACAGCTGAAATGTCACAGGACATGAGACTCATGCAAGGTAGTGTAGTTCCTTTCTTTGTTACTGAACGGTAAACCCTAATTACAATCTCTTCTTTTCACCTGTGAACTGACTTGGAACCTCTGTCCTCAATCTGCCCCAAGTAAATGTCTCCTCCGTGGAGAAAGTGAGAAATATGATGTGATTTACCACCATAAACTGAAGTGGAATGTTCCTATTTAAAGTTTATTGCATCTATTATTTCCATAGAGCATGACTGTTTCCAGCAAATGCCTGTAAGAATGCCAGCCCTTTTGTATTGCCTGCAATTAGCTTATCTCCAATTATATAAACAGGTACATGATGACAGTCTTCAGTAATAGAGGTATTATGGGGAAAATAAGGGTTGCTTTACTTTGAGTGTAGGTCTTAGCAGAAAACAGATTAAAGCTTATGTGGATATACAAAATAATAGATAGGCTAATTCCATTGTCTGCCTCTCCTAAATTATTTTATTAGATGGAACATATTAATTATAATGAAAGAGAGCCCCTGACTCTGTTGGCTTCTAATGAAAATTCCTTTGTATGATCACGGCAGGATTTCCCACCATTTTCTCTTTCTGATGAAATTAACTCCCTATGGTTGGTCACCAGGATAAGCTCATTTTAGCCAATCAGCTTGGGAGCTGCCATTTACCTCACAAAGAGAGAAAAAGGTATCTGCTGTCATAGCAACCAGTGGCTTTGCTCTGATCATCTTTGGATCCTTTAGCATAATGAAAAACACCGGCTTGCTTTTTAGATGATTAATCTTTTCCCCTGTGAACCTACTTGAATACATTAGCAAAACAAGTATGAAAAATTTGTTTATCCCAAGATAATCATTAGAAAATTACCTGCAAGAGTAATTCTCATTAGGGCAGAGTTTGTGAATAGGAGACCATATGGTGAATGAAAGCAGCAAGAAGCAAGAAAACCTCAAAGCTGCAACAGGTTGCAAAGTTTACCAGATTTCAGACTGGATGGGGAAATTGGTTAAGCATCAAAAGTTGCAAAAAAATGTTTTCTTACTAAAATTATAAATAGGCTATAAGGAAGACTCAACAGAATTCACATCCAGGCCTGAAAACCCTTACCTACACTGACAGTCCTTTTGTGTGTGACCAGTTGTTCTAATTCCAGAGGGCCTGATCCCAACCACATCTTGTAACCCTGGAGAATCTTCAATGGTGCTAAGCTCAGAGCTGAAGTCATGGAACTGGATTCTTATCTCACACTAGTGTGACTTTAGATGTTATTATTTTGATATTTAAATGGCATTATAAGATTAAAATTATAGAAGATTTTGTACAACTTTTAAGAACCAACTCCAGGAGAAAGTGCAAGAGAAGATTTCATAATACACTCTCTGACTTCTTTGGTATTTAAAATCTTATTTTAGCTATGTAAATGATGAGAAGTTAATATTATACTGGGGCAAGGTGAAAGAAAAGTGAGATCATTTGCAGTATTGAAATAGTTTAATTATGTTATACCCACAAGAGGTCCCAGTAGAACAGACTTGGAATTCATACTATGTAAAGCTAAAATGACTCCTCCAGTTTCAACAAATCATTAGAAAAAGATAGGAAAAAAAAATGAGGAGGAAGAGATAAAAATTCCTATGAGGTATCAGCTTTGTTCTGAGAGCAAAACCTGATGTGATTCTACAGAGTCTGTCTCAGTACACTGGAGCAAGACTGTTCATACCAAAGGATGTTCCACTCAATTCTCTCATCCATACATATAGATTTCTCACCTCAGCAATAATTCTTTTCAAAACTGGGTTGTTTGGATAAGTTTCTAGTCATAAGCCTAAGATAAATAAACCAGTAATGTCCTCTGTTATCACACTTTGTTTCCAACAAAAGAAAACAATATTTTGATTCTAAGTCTTTTGAAAGTTTAACTGTAATGTTCTAACATTCTTGAAGAACAGAGTCCCATCCTTGAACCTCAGTGCCATCATGCAGTGTCTTCCATGCTGTAAGTTACATTATAATGACTGAGCTGTAAGAGGCCATTTCCCCGTGCAGCGCTTTCATTTGAACTCAGTGAATAAATATTTCACATCAATGATACAAGCAGTTAATTTTAAAGCTCTACCAGTTGTTAATAATGGCTTTCTAGCTATGAGAGCTTTGTGAAGAGCTATCACAAACTAGGTAGGAAAACACATCCCAGATTACACATTTACTGTTGAGTGAACCCAAACCAAGTCCATTTTTTTTTCCAAATGCCTAATTCTCAACAGAAAGTATTGAGATTTGAGAATTCTCAATGTCCCTTACAAATTAAACATATTAGATTTCCCAGAAGCTGGTTTTCCTCCACTTATTTATTTGTAATCTCAATGAGAAGCTGGCTGAAGAGCACAGTAAGGATAGGGATGACTCTTCCGATAGTGGGTAAACCTAGAAAAAAAGAAAACTCCCTAGCTATTTATAGCACAGCTCATCACACACCTATATTTTTTTAGAGTTCTTTTAGAATCTCACAAAACTTATTTTTTTCACCTGTTCTTAGGCTATTTCATGGGAATACCCACAAATAGATCAGAAAAATAAATGTTCAAACTCTGAGAAAAAACAGGGAAAGAAATGTGTGTATTTCCAATTCATGGGAGTACTTGTAGCTGCTGAATTTGAACTTCACTTTGCAACTAACTTGTTCTGCAGGTGACCTTAAATCCTGGATGAGTTCTGGATGAATTTCTAGTGGAAAATCTCAGGGGAATGGTCTCCAAACTGAACCTCCTTGATCTAAGATCTAGGTGGCAAGAGGTCCCAATCAACTGCTGGGAAAAGCAGGATCAAAATAAGCATGATTAGCATATTCAAAAATCCATTTTATTAAGCCAAGCCTCAAGTATTTAGCATGCAAATTTTTCCAGGGCCCTTGATGGAGCATTACCATCGGCACCAACCGCTGAAAGCAAAGTGATAACAGATGCAATAGCATCTCCAGGGTGACTTCAGATTTTCATCCATATGAAGTAATTAATCCTTACTTTGTGTATGTCTGCATGTGTTTATGTGTTTGTTCTATTATCTTACCTATACTATCTACAGTTATCAGCTTGGATATATATATAAAAGAATTGGAAACTTCAGACACCCAGCATTATTAACTGTACAGGAATGCACAGATTAAAAAGCATACATCCTCTAAAATGTTTATTCATGGTCATTTCTTACTTTCATATTGTGTCAATTTAACACTGACAAGAAAATCCTGTGCATTTGATGAAGAGCTTTTTCCATACCCTTAATCTACCTCATACCAATCAAGAGAGGTGAAAAATATTCTTTAACAATTAGAACTCCACAGACACATGTTGTGCATTAAATGGTAACTATGTAATTAAAAGGAACAAATTTAAAATCTGACAACAATTGGTGCACCTCCAGCATTTAAAATGATTCAATTATTAATAATTCATGCTCAAAACCCCATATGTGGGCAATGAAGCAGAAGGAGAGATGAAAACAAGGTCTGATCCATGACTAACCTTACATCTGTACAGAGCCTGACTAAACAGAGTTACAGCATTATGTTTTCTACAACATTTACCCAAATACAGTAGGAAATTGTCATACCATAATATGTATTTGCAGTGATGCTCAACAGTTAGTTAATAGCATGGGGGAGGGAAAAGCCATGCTAATGCACAAGAATCCACTTACATGTACAGTTCAATACCAAACCCTATGAATCAGAGCACTGAGTGGCTTAGACACCTGAAAGATTTACATGTCACATGAGTTAAAGCCAAATTTGCTTTAAAAAATTTTAAGGCTTCAGTTGAGTCCTTATGATTTTTGGTGCTGGTTTATACAAAAATCAGGAAGTTTAATCTCTAGTACTGTATGGTAAGACTTTTAATGAGAAACAGTCATCCTTCTGAGATGCTAGTCTTACATTTTAAATAGTAATTAGAAGATGATTCACATTGTCTCGTATCTCTCTTCTCCCATCCAGCAACTTGTTCTGAAGTGTTATTAGATCTGCTCTCATGAATCTATCCTGAACTAGAAATTTACACAAGCAACTCAGAATACCACAGATGTCTTGGTAACAATTCAGCCCAAAAATCAAACCTCATAAGTGAGAATTCATCTGTTATCCTATAAGAAACAATTACTTACTTCCTACTAAGTTATTGCTTTTTCCTCTTTCCTTTTTTTTTTTTTGATCACCTTTCCTTATACAGCTTTCCTGGCAAATTTGATGCTGCAATAATTGCATATGAAAACAACAGCAGTGATTTGTCTGAGTTAGCTGCAAAGCCATTTTTCAAGCAACCCAACTCAACAAAGCTACAGATTATGCTAAAGTTCTCCTGATCCAAGAAGCACTAAAAGACTGAGGAGCACAGAAAGGGAAAAGGTGCTAAATCCTTGCATTAATAATAATAAAAGAATATTGAATTACTACTGTAATTTTTACCACTACTGTACTGCTGAACAAAAGTAAGAGCAGACCTCCCAGGACAGAAATGCATGAACAGTATCCTTAGAAACACAAACTCTGACAGGCATATGCAGTGTTATACCTTTCATTAAGTGTCACAAATATTCAAGAAGCAGCCCACAATATATTTATGAAAAATGTATTTTTACCGTTATGAAGAATATAATTTTTACCATTAAAATATATAGTTGATTTATGTGGATTGAAAGAGATTACAAATACATAATCAGTATTTTAAACATACTCAAAAGAAGTGTCATAAGTAGATCTGTTTACTCCTGTGACCTTTTTGATGTCCTGGTTCTAATCACTGTTCCATATGTGGGAGAATGAGGGAAGAGACATGTTTATTCTGCAGCTGATTTATTACAAAATTAAGACCATTCAGATTCAAATTCCACCCCTCTTTAAATACATTGTTGCTGTTCTCTCTTTCACACAATTTGCCACCACATGTAAAGGTCAAGTCCACTGGTAAAGTAATTCATATGGTTATCCAGGACCTATCCAAGCCATAAATTAATGTGACATAAACTGCCTACAGCATTTCTTCTATTTCTAATGTTATACACAGGCAAGTCCAGCCTAGTGTACTGATAATTAAAGCAAAAACTGCATATACCTCCCCCAAGAACACACAATCCAAACAGGAACTCAATTGGTTCCAGTATGAGACTTGCTGAGGGAGACAAAATCACCTGTAGCAAATGTTAACTTTCAGCTTTCAGTGGAAAAATTAAGTCTGCTTTACTTCACAGTTGCCACCTGTAACACGATCACAGAGTGAAGAGCCAAAGGAGGAAAAAGAAGCTGCAAAACCTCATCAGAATCCTGATGTTCCTGATTTTACACAAAGCAACCAGAAGAGCTGCAGGCTGGTCTCCTAATGCTCTAAAAATTAAGACTTATGGAAATCACGTGTGAACATATTGTTTCTCAGAACTTGCTGCTTTCTTAAAGATCTCAACCCCATGCTGGAAAATAGTTTGCAAATGGACTTTACTTTCTGTAGCTAAAATAAGCTTGTTTATTTTGAAACCACAGACTGATCATCAATGATGCCCTCAAGAATAGTCAGAGAAGATTAAAACAGATGCACTTTTTTCTCTTTTTTTGGGTACAGCTAACAGTTTGATTTCTAAACTTAATCCCATAAATAAACTAGAACAACTCACCCCGCAGACTTCACTGGAAATGAGCTAATATGCACCTGCTGAAGATTCAACCCACAAGGAGGTAGTCTCCTTGGAAACCACTCCTGATGGTCTGAAATACAATAGAAACAGTCACTGAAGAAACTTAGATTAGTCTAGGTGCTGGGAAAGGTGATGAAAGATCAGGATTTTGCCCCAAAAATTAACTGTCTGAAGAGGGAACACTCAAGTATGTTACAAGTCTAAGTGGTGTGGGGAGTCCAGGGCAGACCTGGGAAGAATCTGTATTAAAGAAATCAAGTAGAGCCTATGATATGTCATCCATCCCTAAATTATTATTTCCTTCACCAAGGCTCTGTGGCTGAACTAACATCTTCAGGGCACTTTAACCCAAGAGAAAGTGGTTTACCCGGCATGGCTCAGACTCTGGTCTAAGCCTGGACATTTACAGCACCTGCTAATATTGGCCTGTTCTCACATGATTTTTAGAACATCTTTCATTCCTGATTAGCACTACAAACAGCTACTTTCTGCTGTCCTCTCTCTCCTCCCAAGTCTTTCATAAAACCTGCTGACTGATTTATTCAAGCACTTATCTTTTAACTTGTTGTCACCAGACAGGTGCACACTTGCCCCAACCCTTGTAGCTGAGTCCATTTAACAGCTCTGTTAGGGGCCCCTCCTTGCAAGACACTGAGCTGCTCAGAATTTAGATGCACATGGAAAGCAATGATTTAGGGCTCTGTCCAACTTGCAGGCAGTGCTCAATGCCTTAGGCATCAGTTTCTTTCTTGTTAAGAAGACTGTAAAAGGACCATCCCATCTAACTGTTTAATGTTATTTTAATGGGCTACATTACACGAACTTGATACAGTAGTGGTTATCTGGGTCAGAGGCTCCATTTGCTCCAGAGACCTCAATCACAAAAGTAAATCATACAACACAGACAGATAAGAGAGTTTGGACAGTGTTAGGGTCCAAGCCTGGGTGATCTTGTTTGCATATTTCAAACCCACTTGACCACACCTGCACCAGATATTTGGTGTTGACATTTTCCTGTCAGAGACTAGAGGAAGAAAAAAAATGAAGAGAAAATTCAGAGGGAAATTTACTCATTCTTTAAAGTCACTAAGACAGTAAATAAAACCCTAAAGAGGTAATTCCAGAATCCCTCTCTTCCTGCCATTCCCCACTACTCATATCACAGGCAGACCTTTCATAGGAGCAGAATTTTGATGCTCTGGGGGAGCACATAGGACAGCAGCCACAGTTTACACAGCCACATTAAAAGTGCATTACTTAGGAGCTAAAGCAAAAGCTAATAGAGACGTTCTCCAGAGAGATCACTCCAGCTGCAGGTGAATCATAGATGACCTCAGATACATCTACACACACTCCCTCTTCTGAGCTAAAACCAAGCTCACTGCAAAGAAAACACCACCACAGAATGTGAAGGGAATGTTTAAGCAGTTTCAGTCTACTTCCCAGACATCTTTCACTGGTTCTCCCACAGAAAATTATCTAGAACTCTGCATCTGAACTCTGGACTAAAGCTTTTTTGGAGGTGATAGAAGTCTTTTTAAGAAGGAAACCAAGTGCAGCGTCAGTAATTTCAAAGACAGAAGATTGTGTTGTGAACACTATAATGTTTCCTTCCAATTCCAGCTCAGTATCACACAGCATGTCCTGCAGCTAAAATATCTGGGCTCAATTCAAAAATCTTAATGTAGTAAACATTTACTATAATTTCCAGGAAAAGTTACAAGACCACACTCAAATACACACACAGTGTTGCACACAACACAAACAGCATCATGTGTAAAATTAACTGTCAGCTCCTGTAATTTAAATTCTTTTAGATTCAAACAACAGGAATGTTTCATGAAACCTGAAATCCCAAAACATTAGAAAACCTTGACAAAGGTCTTGAGTATAAGTTTTTTTACCCATAACCATTAAATGAAAACAAAATAAAGAATTCAAGTAACTGCAGTGGGAAGAAATTCAAACGAGCAATAAGTTTATTTTATTTTGTTCCTGGGATTACCTTTTCATTTTCTTAACTTACATATCAGGAAAAAGTTTCTTGGCAAACATCATCTCATCTAGCCAGACTCCTAATGCCCTTATTAGCATACATTTAAATGTCTTATTTTCAAGTAATCTCCTAACTTAGCTCTCAAATCAGTATGAGATAGTTCACTTTTCAACTTCAGTCAGCAGCATACCCTCATAGCTCAGGTACATTTTTTTCTCCCACACAATACAATTGAGCAACTAACTCTCCTGCATGGTGTGAGCCACAAAGCCAACAGCAAATGCTTCTGAGTAAGGGCTGACAGAGACAGGCTTCTCTGAGAGGAGCAGGGGATAGTTTTGTGCTGGAGTGTTTCACTCTGGTTATACCTTTTTGAGGGTGTGGGCAGGCCGGAGAAGGGGCAGCTCTGTGCTCATGTCCAGCTGCTTTTCAAGGCCTCAGGTTCTGAGGGTGCCATCAAGCTTTGGTCAGAAACAGATTGTCCTGACACACTCCCCATGTTCAGCTGTGGGAAATGGCTGCACACCCAGGAAAAGGTAATTTTTGAGGCACCCTAAGGAGCAGCACTTTCGAATGAAGGGGACCATGGGGTTTGACATTTTTGTTACTTGCTTCAGGGCTGAAAAAGGAGGTTCACAGCCCTGTCATTTCATTTATGGATAATGATACCCAGCATTTAGGACCAGACCTTTTTAAACATATCCTATGCTGAAAAGATGAAGGCTATTAATTTAATGAGACTCATAGCTCACATAAATCCTGTAAGGACAAGCATGATGAGAATGATGAATGAGAATGAATGGTCTCTTCTCACAAGAGACCAGACACATCAGTGCCGTGCCACAGCAGGTTAGCTGTACCAGAGGCAGAACTGTGGGAATAAGGACCACTTACTCCCCAGGCAGAAAAATCCACAGCAGGCTGTGAGATGTGGGGATTTCATCATTCTGAGGGTGAGGTGGGGACTGAGGCTCTGAACCTCACCCAAAGCCCTGTTGCCTCCCTCCTGCAGGGAGATGCAGCTGGCTGAGGATGAGCCTTTCCCACCCTCAGGGAGGATTTCTGCCCTGGTCCCAAGAGAGCTTTCTCACAACAAACCCCCTTATACTGCAAAACCAATCAGGACTGACGCACAACCCAGAGGTTTCTTGTCAGAGACAGGGAGTGCAGCAGGAGTGAGGGCTCCTGAGACACCTTCCCAGCCCCTCACCTTCCTCCTCATGGCACTGACACCAATTGGGAGTACCTCAATTTGCTGCTGAAGCAGGAGAGCCCCAGGAAGAGGGGCTCTTGTTCAGCCACTTCCCCAGAACAGGGTTCCCCCCTTCTTAGCCTTGATTGACATTGGATTTGTTCCAGACCATAAAGAGAATGAGTGAAACCTATGAGCCTCGAGCCTCAGGGCCAGATTTATAGGCAGAAAGAGAATTCTGTGATCTTTTTTCATGTATTTATTGTTACGGTCAAAATGGGCCTCTTACTTTCAATCTGAGACATTTTTATTGCTCACCTTTTCTCACATGTCCTCAGGCACATGGAGTCACAGCAGAATTAAGCCAAGCCTGGGACTCGGTGCAAACCATTGCTTGTGTGGAAAGCTTTCTGCCCCTGGGTTCCCTGGGTGAGGGCAGACAGCTGCATCTGCACTGGTGTAGATCACTCTGGTACCAGCAACTGGGAGAGCTGAAGCAGTTCTCAACCTTTACAGCCCGTAGTTAAACATTTTATTAAAAACACCATTTGACAAATTTCCCTTGACAAACAAGAAATCAAACTCATGCAGATAATGCATCTTCTAGAAAAACATCACCAATTCAAAAATTCCTACTCATTACACCCACTGCAGTGTTTTCCTTGGCTTTAAATGGATTGCAAGTTGGACAAAGCACATGGTAGCATTCTTCTTGTTCCTTGGTAAGAGACTTCCTTTGGTTCAATACCTTTACAGCTCTCAAATTGAGGGAGATTTCACTGATTCTGACTACTTCCAGAAACTGGATCTTGCTCTGGCCCATTAGTTACTAAGGAAGACACCTTTTCATATGTAATATGTAGATGCACATGGTAGTCAAAGAGTTACCAGAGTCACAAACTACTGACAGCAATTCAGCTGAAACAGTGACACTTTTTACTTTGCACTGAAAAATATTTAGGATGCTCAAATACAGCCACACATTTCTGCTTAGGGGGACTAGCTGCCTGAACTGGGATGACAGATGACTGTTTCACAGCTGAATATTTACTATGTCCAAATTCTTCCTTTGAAAGTACTTGTGTGATTAATTTGCTTTTTATCCAACTGTTAAACCAATTAAAGTTATTCTAAGATATGAAAGAAGAGGGTTCATTCCATTTAAAGACTTCTGAAAACAAATATCATAACCATAAAGATGTGGGAGTGAGTTTCCTTGACTACTCAGTGTTCTTTTAACCTTAACTTGATCATGCCAGATTTTAAAAAAAATAATAATTACTTTCACAACAAGAGTATTTATTATTTACAAGGCCCACACCTCTGCTTAGAGCTGTGGGAGATTCTGAAACTACAGTTCCATTGATAGGAAAAATCAAAATGAAAATAATCTTTAGAAAGGGTGTGGGAAGGAGTGAATAGAGAAAGTTTCATGAGAAACAAACACACAGAAGTAGCCCCTCCATTGTTCTTCCTCATCCTCAAGAACTAAGTTTGTTCTCAGTGAAACCTATAGTTGTGACAAAATTGTCTTCACTGAAATAAATGGAAATATCCCAATGGCCATCAACTGGTGTCAGCTGGGGTGGGACTTATCCTGAGAAACTTCTTTAGCCTCAGCTAAATAAAAAGGACAGACTATATCCTGTTCAGAATTTTTAGCACTTTTGACTTCAACTCCTGCACACCTCAGAACCAGTTTCTGCCTTAAACTCTTTTATTGCCATTTTCTCTGCTGTAGCCTGAGAATATTTTGCTTTGCAACCATTAAGAAAATAAATGCATTCAAGGATATTTTAATTTATTTTTTGTTAAAAGGAGAAAAGTAGACTTTTTTAAACAGGAAAAAAACCCTTCTTGCTAAAGAACATAGCCCTTGTCTACCCAGCAAAGAAGAGAGCTGAGCTGACTTTACTAATTTGTCCCAAGTGGTTGAAGAGCCTCTGATGGATTTTTACAAGATACAGAGCATTATTATTGCATTACTTTACCTGCTTCACTTAGCAGATTTTATGACAAGATTCTCAGGGAGCTCCTGCAGAGTGCAAAAAGGTAACTTTAAGTGAGCTGTCTGGGAGCCTGCCATTAACCTTTCCAAACAGGTTTTGCTTTATGCTCAGGACAGGGGTTCATTAATTGGTTGAATGAGGTCTTACAAATACAATCACTTATCTCTTTACATTCAGTATGGACATCTAAGTGCCTGAACTTCCATGCTTTTACCCGAACCAGCTTAAAAGGGGACTAGTGCCTGCATTGCTGGGCTTGTTTTTCCCCCTGAAGCCTGCAAGCTGCATCATGCCAGAACGTGGCACTCCTCTAAGATATCAAAACTTTCAGACAGCTACGTTCCTAAAGCAAACACCACCAAAGAATATGACAGCCCACACACCTTTAGGGCACTTACATTACAGACATCAGTACATGTCAGAAAGGTTTAAGATGGGATAAAATAAACAGGCATAGAGTTATTGTCCTTAATTATCCTATGGATTTTCCCCTTTTCCATCGCCTTTTTTTTTTCTAGCACAGAACCAGAAAAACATGAACGATCAGCAAGTCTGGGAACACAGTGAGAATCAGTGCAGTTGGACTAAATCTTTACAGAAGCCTCAGAGCCAACTGGGGCTTGCCAAGAGACCACCCACAAAAGCATCTGGAGACCTCACCAGTGCAAAGCAGACTGGCTCCCTGGAAAGCCCATGAAAAGGAACAGCTTCAGAGCTTCAGTCACACTGCCTTGTACAGACCCTGCTACCATCTCCCTGGTTTCAGTGACTTTGAGCCATGCTCCAGCCATCCCTGAGCAGAACAGACTGTTCAGCACCATCCCACAGCAGGCCCTGCCCATGATCATTCTGACACTGGCAGCCAGGTCCCACAGCACAGACACCAACGTGACCAAGGGTATTGCCATTTCTAAATGATGGCACCATTTAATCCCAACAAACTTCACCATTCTGCACATCAAGTGTTAGAATCCTCTTTCTGATCCTGGACTTCTCAGGAAGATACCTGTGGATGTTGGGAGTAAGCACCAACTTGTAATGTCCTGTTTCTTTTTTCCCCTCAGTTCCATTTCACTATTTCATTTCAAAGCCTGATATACTGTATAAGGAAAATGTAACAACAGTTTAAAAACTGTGTATATTAATTGATAAACAAACTTCACAGTCATCATCTCCTATTGCCACCATTGCAAACACCGGCTGCACAAAGTTGGACAGATGCACCTGAAACTTTACCAAATCCATTCAAAACACTTCAACATAACGTTTGGATCATTCATTCTGAGCAGAGCCTTTAATTGCCCTACAACTCTCTTTTTATTATTAATGTGTGCAAGATATGTAGTATGAACAATATTAACATCCTGCAGGGCATAATATTATATATTGGATACACTTTTTTTTTTAAATAAAAAAAATTTTAAACTGATGTGGCCAATTAAATATTGTGGAGACTTTCTTTGAGAAAGGAAAATTTGGAGAGCAGAAGACATGAGGCACACCACTTCAGGCAGGATGTTACACTACAGGATTCCTCCTAAATGAATCAAGCAGGAGACTGCTAAGTCTGAAAACAATAAAAAGAAACACTACCTAACAAAAAAATCCAATTTCATAATCACAAATTTCAGGCTGCTAGACAATTTTCTGCATCTGAAAATAAAGTAGCATTTTAAGAAATGTTGACATCTGGTTCTGGAATTGTTCATGCAGAGATTTCTTTGAAATTTAAGTGGAGTTACCTCAAACATACACAGGTGTGAGGAGCCCAGTCACTTCAGGATTAGCTGTGCTTCAGAAACCTTAGCAATGATATGAAATTTGAAGCTCCTCTTGAACTTTTCTACTAATTCAGTAATTACTGCTGTGCCTGAAATTGGCCTCTTTCCTGTAATTGCTCAGCATGTATTTTCAATCAAAGAGGTTAACACCTGAATTTAGATTCCAATTAACACCCAAAATGGACTTTAAACAAAAAGCTGAACAAATCAGGGACTTTTCCCAGCATAATATTTCAGTAGCCCACATAGGCAAACACACAGTACATGCTCTGGAAATTTGAAGATTTGCAACAGAGCATGATCAAACCACTGTCAACTAATCAGATTTGTGGAATATTAGGATTACAGAGACCACCTGGGATTAAGCACTTTGCATGTGAACACACAGACACATCTGTTGCTTTGTCACCAACTACAATGCAGGCTGTTCACTCATGCAATTTAGCATGCACAGAGATGGCACTCCAAGCTTCAGCACTGAGAAATGCATATAGAAAACATTTTACTTGCACAGCTGGAAACCACACTTCCTTAAAGCCTAACTTCAAACTCAGGTGAAGGTGTGCAATTCTCCTTAAAGCAGCCAGCACATTGCTTTAACCAGCTGTTTTCCAAGGGGTGTCCTGCTAGAGATGGACAGGGGCAGGGACAAAGGGCAGGTAAGTGAACAAGTTTATATTAGAGATGTGTTATTAAAAGAATTGGACACATTATTAGCTGTTAGGATAAAAGCATCATGCTATAAAGGGGACTGCTGTCTTCCAGTTGTCATTCTGAGGGAAAGCTTGTGACACCAGTTCTTCCCCCCAAAAAATATTTCCATGATGAATTCTAGACAGTCTTGAAACATTTAAGGAAGCAAACTAGGAGGCATTTTCCTAGAGGAATGACTGAATTAACAGCTAAAGACAGTCAAAGTACTCCTGTGTTCTCTATGAAATGGCATTGCTGCAAGAGCCTGATCGTAAAGAACATTTCATTGTGCTGTACAAGGCTTTTCATGGTAGCAAAAAAAAAATTATGTTGCTTGTAAGGCTGGCACCTTTAGCTCAGGCAATCTTTGAGTCCAAAACTGCTAAGCAGAAAGAATTTCTGGAGCAGCATTGCCGTATGCTTGTATTGTTCTGATGCACCTTCCCAAGCACCTTCCATTGACCACACCTGGATACAGGACACACATCTCAGTAGACCTTTGCTCCAACCTGCTATGGCTTTTTTTTGTTCTCATGTGTCCTCTGTTGGGTTTTTTATTATTTTCCTTAAAAATGAAAATTGTTTCCATGGAAACAATTATGCCAGTGGCATGTATGAGTTTAGTAATGTCCTTAGGAAACATTTACAGTCAGTTCACAGAGGTCAAGATGTCTTTATGAATATAGATCTTTAAGCAAAGGTACTGTTAAGACAACAAAAACAAGTTCAGAGGTTTCCCAAGTGATAAGTAGTGACCACATTTCATCACTGTCCCTTATTTCAAGTTCTACATCAAAATGTTCCCTTTTGAAAATTTGGCCTCAGCTGTGAGTACTGAGCTTTTGAAAGTAGGATGCAGAATGCTCTGTAATGTATAACCTGCTATGGGAAATGTTGTCACACTCAATAAGTTTTTTGTCATAACTCTGAGTTTCTGTACACAGATTGTCCCAGAGGTCTTGGTATAAACATAATTCTATTATAATGCAGTGCTAGAAGAACTACTATACAACTGGAGCTAAAGGGAGGAAAAAATTAAGATTAAGACACACTCATATAATTATTCCTTTGACCGCAGAACAAACCGCAAGACAATGTGACATTATACTCACTGTTTACCAGCCCACATTTATAAAAAAAATCTTATCACACTATAAAAATATTTCAACTTTTAACCCAGCAATCAAGATAGTGCTTTTCAGATAAACAGGAGCTTTGAGAGCCGGCCTGTGAATGCTTCTTTGCATGAAAAGGATGCAAAAGTTCTTCTTTTTCTGGCCCTCTCTATAATGACAAGAGCATCTCTGTGTGTTGCTTTGTGGATGTTCACACAGTCCACAGGGATGCAGCGATGGGCTCACAGCTCTGCACAGCAGGAGAGCAGAAGCACAAGGCCATGCCAAGCTTCTCCCAGGGTATGTGTAAGGCTGTGCTGCTCCCTGCTCTGGGCTGCATCTTCGTGCAGCTGAAGCATGAGGTGAGAGGTGGCTTGAAAGGCTTATGGCACTGCTAAGCTGATATCCTGATCTCTGCCCAGCACTCAGCCATCCTGTCTCTTCTGTAGCTCTCTACAGCTCTGCAAAGAGGATGTGCAGCCAAATCCACACGTGGAAAGAAACTGGTTCACAGCTTGCTGGCTGTTAGAGCCTTAAAGGAGGTCAGGATTTTTAGCAGCATTTTGAAAAGGTACAGAGAGAATTAGTGTGGGAGACCAAGGTAGGCAAACTGTTCTAGACAGCTGATGCGGTGGCAGGAGGAGATCCAATTTAAATTCACTTTAGTATAAATTGTCAGAAAAGGATGAGATCAGTTTATGAACTAGGAGCACTGTGCAGTCAAAAGTTACAAGCCCAAGTTGTTGCCACAAAGTAGCTGAAAGGCTTTTCTTTTGAAAAGATTAAACTTCAAAGAATTACAGAATAAGATACACAAGAAATGGCATGTGCTTTTGCTCGATAATGTTTGATTTTCAGCCACCCCCTCCCCAGCCCTATCACACTGTAAATTCTTAACACTGAAGTTGCAACTAAGTAGCTGTTTTATAAGATAAATGACTGGGAATATGAAAGACTTCGACCAAAAAAAAAAAAAAAAAGACTGCATAAAATGGATTGAAAGAAGCATGGATAGCAGAAAACATTACCCAGCGTAGGAGACCAAGGTTTTGCATATTTCTTGACCTAAGGTAGTAATCCAAACTAAGAGATCAATGTGTCCACGACAGCTTAACCCAGTGGGATGACATTTGCCTTGTAAAAAATACAGGATATAACATCTCAGATAGATCCTGATGCTGTGTAGAACTTTTCCCTATGTGGTAGTAAGGGGTTTATTTCTCACTGAAACCAAAAGGAGAGTGGGTCACCAAAACATGTTTTCTAACTGGGACTTAAATGATTAAGGATAAGTAAAACCCTGAACTTGTTACCTAATGCAAAGAAAGGTAAACTGAGATTGACCTACTGGTGACCAGACTTCAAGAGAGAAGGCAATGGAAATATTCCCTCTTGAGGCATGAGAGGCCTTGCTGGCACTTCCCTTTTTTTAAAACACATTACTTTGACAATAAAAGCAATTCTCTGCCCAATTCAGTGGGCTGTGGGGCTAAAGAAAGACAAAGGAAAAAACTACACAAGGACTTCGATCTGTTTGGAAACTGGGACAGGCCTTTCCCAAGACAGGGCTGGTTTAAGAACTGAAAGTATATTTCTCCTTTTGCTTGTTCATATCTAATGAATTGAAGGACTTCTGTGACTTAATTGTGTAGAAAAAGACAGACAGATTCAAGGGAGATAGAAATAGGACAGTTAGCTAGAAAAATAATTGTATCTCTTTTAGGATAACTGCCACTAATAATCTCTTGTGATCAAGACATACATTAATGAAATAGAAGTTGAAGCTCATGTACCATACCAGGAAACTTGAGAGGTTTTTCCATTCACTCTGAACGATCCCAGAGTTTCTGGTTTAGGATTTTTTTTTCTCCTGTGGTTCAAGAAGCAGTAATACTTCCAAATACAGCAAATAACCCCAAAATCCTTAAGATAATCAAGCAGTGCATCACAAAGCAGAAAAAAGCAACACTGATTAGAGAGGAGGAAGTGGAAAAGCAACACCCTTGTACTCATCACTTAGATCAGCCACAGCATCCATAGGGGAGTCAAGAGTTCCTTGAGTCCAAAATCCCTCATGGTCCGAGACTGTGCTGGCTGAGCAATCCTTTCTCCATTAAAAATTATGTTCCTTGGGAACAACAAAATTCCCACAACAACAGCCAAGGAGTAACCACACACCAGATATTTTGGCAACCAACACATGGCATGGAACATCTTTCCTGAAAAGGCAAAGTCAGCCTTGAGTCTACTGCTGAATTCACCTGAACACTTAGCTTTTCCCTGAGCAAAAAGTACACTAATTTTAAAATTAATAGCAACAATTTGCTCAGTAACTTTGGGACAGGGAGGGAGAGACCTACCTGAACAGCAAGAATGAGCTTCTCATCTTATTTTTCTGTGAAGGATTCATCTGCCACCATCCATGAGTGTATGGCATAAAGCCCTGAGTAAGCAAATGACTTCAAATTATCTAGTGGTAATTATGAATGAGAGAATGCATGCTGGAGGTGGAATGAAAGAAAATTAAGAGAGATTAATGTGAAATATAAGGTTATAATTAGGCATAGGTATCTGTTTTCTACCTGCTTCTGCCCAAGGGGAATTTGGAAAACTAAATACTCTTATTTAATAAAATTCTCAACGCCAACAGAGAAGCAGGGCAACTTTTTTAAAAGCTATGACAACATATGCCAGACAGGCTGTGTTGCAATGGGTTTACATTTCAACATGGAGAGGGTTGTAAGAGAACACAGCCTGCTATAGCATGTTTTGACAATAAAAAAAAATTATAGCTAAAAAATTATTTCCAAGGGGAAACAAAACCAATGCACTGATCCTGCACTAGGACTATCTGCAGAAGCCCCCATGCATGAAGGAACTGAGGTTTCTAAGATATGATTGAGATATCTTAATATCTAGGGGAAGAAAAAAAACCCAAACCCACACCACCAAAAAAACCACCATCACATGGACAAAAATCAACAGTACAGCTACTCTGTGGAAGAGAAGACTGATTCAAACTGCTGAATTTGTACTTTGCTCATCTTGGCAGTTATCTGGAGGCTGAGAAGCCTTATTCTGGTACGATGAAGAATTGAGTATTGATTTTTCCCAACAGTTCTGTTATCCTCTCACTTTGCACTGTCATCATCTACATCAACTGAGGCAACCTCTAAGAACCCATTGACAGATGCAAAAGAGTTTCAAGCGTGCCTTTCCTGAAAATTCCAATCCCTCTTCTCTTTAACACAATTTTCTATTTCTAAATGTAGACTTTGGGCAGCTCTGAAGACGGTGACTTTATTTTCCAGAACTGAGCCTTGCTTTTTTATTGCTTTTGCTATTCAGATGCACATGGACCTTTCTCTCCTCAGTCACAATGCCCAAAAACATCACCTGGTCTGAGCTCTGTTTTCAGGTTCATCACATTCCAGTATATTGTGAAGAAATTTCTCTTTGTTAATTTCTAGAAATCTGAGACACTACTGAGAAAACTCTCCATCAATTCACATCAGCCATATCAAGACTTGATATTGAACCACCAAGAGCAGCAGATGTTTGGGCACTTATGCCTGTAACTAAAGTACAAAATTACCTCATTTTTGGTCCTAGCTGGAATAACACAGCCCTTGACAATCAATGGCATTTGTATTTTAGTCCCACTCTATCTGAACCCATGTGCTTTAAATTTATTTTATTTCAGTAGGTTGTGGTACTTGCTGTTCTTAGTAAGATATCTTGGACAACATTGCTTGTTACACCTCTTTGAAAGAATAGAAGTTTATTACCCACCAAAAAAGGGCTTCTCTTTCTACCCCTAAACATCAGCACCAACTTCTAAGGCTCAAGCATTCAGTCTTGGGAAGAAAAAAAAAAAGAAACCCAAACTTTTGTTCATCTCTTGAAGAGTTCAACAGTGACGTTACCCTAGACATCTGCTCTATTTAAAAGAGCATAAGACCTATGGCATCCATGCAGTCTGTTTTCCTGCACTGGTTCCCCCTCTTTAAAGGTATTTTCTGTATCTAGATCAGTCTTTAGGAAATTTCTGGGGTTTATGCACCCATCACATGTTTCCTACTAAACCAGTTATGGCTCACCTCTTTGCTCCTCCTCCTCTTCTACCTGCCCTTTCCTACCTGAATAAGTTTCTTCAACTTCACTGGTCCAGCAGTTGGAAACAACATTACATCCTATGACTGAGCAAGCCTTTCCCAGCTACAGAAGATATTCCTCCCACTCCAGCAGAAAACCCAGCTTGAGACATTTCATCTCCTAGATATTCCTTCATGGCCCTTCCACCAGCTACACCAAGAGAAATATTTGTCAGGCTGCAGCATTTCCATCCACAGTGCAGCCCCAAGGCTTTGTGTTGTGCTGGTTTTTAGGTGTCAATGAGCAGGCAGAAGTGGTGGGGTTGGGACTCCCCAGGTGAGGGCTGCCACCAAAGGCAGCACAACGTGAAACTGTGGAATAATTTCCTGCCAGCAAGCCTTTCACTGGGTTTAGATGAGTCAGAATATCAGGGTCTGGCCAGCTGTCAGGGCTCTAAGTGTAGAAAGGTTTCCTTAATGGCATTATTTCTGAGAAATAAACAATTGTCTGTCACTCATTACCACACGCAGGTCCTTGCATCTCTGAAATGCTAAAGACCAGCATCTTACAAACAAGGAAAATTAGTTGTTAAGCAATTGGAAAATGATTATATAATTATGTTCTGTTCGGGTACCATTAGTCACAAGGAAGATGGAATATAGCCAAGATTTAAAAGTCAATTACTCATACGAAATTATGTCTGCTGAGAGTCACTTCTCCTTTAGGGTTCAATATCTACAATGCAAGATTTTCAGAGGAGACAACGAAGGAGGGTATTGTGGTTAAGCATAAACACAGAAGGTCTGAGTTCTATTCCAGGCAGCAGTGGTGAGCAAGCTGCAACTGGCATTAAGTCTGAACTGGTATAGACAGTGACAGACTGATGGCAGCAAAGCTAAGCAGGTTTGCAGCAATGCAGAAACCAGCTCCTGCTTCTCATTAGAATGAGTGCAAGAGTGAAAGCCAATCACAGCTTACAGGCTGCAAATTCAGTAGTCCCACCACAGTCACAGTCTGTCCTACTTATAAGCAGGGTATTTTCCCTTCAAACTAAAACAGAGCTCTTTTTGGCCAAGACTACTCCTGAGGGACCATTTTCATGCCAAGCTCTGTAACCTCCATGTACTCCATGTCCTTAGAGATTAGAATGGCCTCAGCTACACCTTTGGGTCTCAATGGGCTGCTTTTGGCCTCTCCATCCTATAGCAAATGTCATGCAGTTAACAATTCCAGTTTAAGTTCTCTAATTTTCTTTTCTGCTTGTACGTTCCAAACATGCTTCAAGTTCATTCTGGTGTCAGCATTAAACTTTTCACACAGGTGTGGCCCCAGCAGAGCCGATAATAATGCCGCACTTTCCCTGACCTTTTGCCCAACCTTCCTGTAAACTGGCACATCTTCCCCCTTTCCCACCAAAAAATAGTCATTTTGTAATATAATATGCAGCCTTCGACTGTGTTGGGGCTGCTGTGCTCCTCCATTGTATCTCTTGGAATGCTTTTTACTGGTACTTCAATGTAGTAAATGAAAGGGTGTGATACAGGACAGGTAATAGACAAGATTACAGATTGTGTCTACTTGTCATTAGCTGAAACTAAGTGCTGTATCAACAAACATCATCTGTCCTCTGCAAAAAAAAAAAAATTAGGATGTTTCACTTTAGGTAGCACAGGGTTAATAAAAGAAAACCAATCCCCTGTAGTTGATCCAGTACAAGTTTAGTCATTGTACCCATCCAGAGAGCTGACTCTGATTTCATTCCTTCACTTCCTCATCAAGCAAGCATCAACTTATAGCAAGTATCTTCTTTCCTCAGCTACTGTCCTATTCTGTTTCACTAAACACTTCAGGACATGAATTCCACCTTCGGGACTATCTTGTGCTTGTCATACTATGCAACTAAATAATTTCTAAGTACAAAGGAACCTGCATTTAAACCTGAAGTCTAAGTTTTCCTGGCTGGCACAGAAAGATGAGATCTGGGTCTGTCAGGGTGTGTTGCAATCCTGCTTACAGAGAGCACACTGAGGAGAAGAGCTCCAGCACAGACTCTGAGTCATGGGCTGTACCAGGGGTGGAAATCCGTCTCCTTCCCTGGACAAGCTATTGTTTGAGCAAAGTCAGCCAAAGCCCTGGCCACATCCCTTTAGCCTGCTGAGGCAGTCACTCCCTGCCTCTGGTGCCAGTGCAGTTGCATGGATGGGTGCAGCCAGTGCACCTCCTGCACCGCTCCCACTGCAGCCTTCCAGCGTGGGGGTAGCACCAGCCCAACTTGTTCCAGCTTGTTTTTCAGAAGGACAACAATGAAACCTGTAGTCAGAACCCTGATACCAGCAGCAAAGTTAAATTAATAGCTCCTTATGCCTTGCCTAGCTTGCAGATACATCCTCACAGAAGCATATTTGCATTTAATAAATAATATTCCCTGTATGAAGACTGCACAATAAAATATTTTATTTAAGTTCAGGGCTTCCTTTCATGAACTACAGGCTTTAGACCAGTACAAATCCACAGAGCTCCATCAGAGTTTCTGTAAGTCAACACCTGCTCAGCACATCAGTCCTTGCCCAGCATCAATCCACAGAAAAGTGCCATGAAGTTGCATGGCAATCTGCCAAACCCCATCAGCTGAGAAACTGTCCTGATGAGCACAATGTTCTCAGGGATGACTCACCCTCCACAACATCACCATTAGTCAGAATATTTTCAGAAGCAACTTTAACAAGGTTTAGGGGGCTCTTTAATAAACATGCATTTAAATAAGCTGTCCTGGAGCAGGGAGATAAATGAAGGAGGCCCACTGCAAGTTAGAACTGAAGTGTGGCAAAACAATTCTGCAAAATGTTTTATACCTTATATAATCTCTCCTGCCAGAACCTCAGGGGTTCACATTAAACACCATAAATCAGACCACCTGGGGCTCCCCTATGATTATTGCAGCTGCATGCTGCAAGCTCCAGTAGAAGAAACGTTCCCTTTTATTGTAAGAAAGTAATAGGGCATAGCCCAAGTCTGCCAGAAAAATGCACAAATCAAAAGCAGGCCCTGCACAAAATCAGCTTCTGATGTGTTCGTTTGCTCTGGATGTACGTGGCAAGCTGACAGTCAGAATCACTTTGTCCTCATTGATCACCAATGCTTTTGCCAGCAAGGTGAGTAACATGTGGAACAGCCAATTCTAAAGAAATGTCAGTTCAATGGAAAATACAACTGAGACATTTATTTTATTTTTCTATCTTCTCCTTAGTGAATTTCAGCAAATGGGAAAGGCACCAGACTCTCCTCTCTGCACTGAAGCCGAAGAGCATTTATAGCTCAGACAGCAATGCCACAGATGTGGCACACTACAGAGGTGCTTGCCCCTGGAAAGAGACCCTCAAGATCAGTAGCACCCACTCATCCACAGACCTGGACATTGTGTGGCTTCTGCCACATCCCTAAGGCCCATTTCTATTACAGAGAAAGGTGTCAGCTGCTGACTGCCAGAGATGAGAAACAGATGTGAAAAATCTCAGACTATATACCCATGAAAAATGATAGGGGAAAAAAGTAGCATTTTTTCCTGGTAGTATAGCAGTAACCTTCCATCACTTCTGCCTTAGTCCTAAGCCTGACTGTTAACACTGATGAGGGGGAATTCTGTCTTGTGAGAACTTGTCTGAAGTGAGCCCATAACATCTTTCCTAGGAGAAATTCTCACTTGTCTTTAGAAACCCACATTGCCCAAGAAGTCAGAGGTTGGTAGAGCCTTGATGTAGTCCTACAAAATCTTTGGTAACCAATATGACAAAGAACATGAACCACTGCCATTAGTTGGCTTGAAGCAGGATCATGATGGCATGTTGAACATCCTCTCTGGTAGCCCTCCTGTCTTTGGTACAGCTAGCTAATTTCTGTGTCCTGCCTTGTTATCAGACCATCAAGATAGTGTTTGAAAAATGCAACCACTCAGATAGGGCTTAGTGCAGAACATTCTCTTATTGCAGTGATGACATCTCTCAGACATCATGTCCCAGACATTCAATAAAACAAGGAGTGGATCTTCTGGTTGGGCTTAATTTAGTGTTTTGGTTGTGGGCTTCAACAGTACACACAAAATGTGATAGAACACATGTGCATGTCCAAGGAGATGCTTGAGGGAAAGAAAACAAGAGATGTTTGCTAGATAATGGACATGGGGAAAACTAAGTGCTGTTTCAGTCCAATATAACAACAGAAAAAAAAATGGATAAGTTAAACTACCACCTGAAGGAAAGATTTTTATAAGAGATCACCCTGACCTGATCTTGATTTTGGTTAAGGTTTGAGGATTTTTTAAATATACATTTTATTTATTATATGCACACACAAGCTGCCTTCAGACATGTTTTCCTATGCTCAGGATGAGAACAGCACAGTCAGAGCAGAAAGTCTGTGCTTTATTAGGAAGCCTAGAGGAATTGCTGCTACCCAGAACGGGAGATGCAAGACTTGAGAATCATCTCAGTATTCAAGTAATCTTAAAAAAGAAGGAACAAAAAAAAAAGCACCAAAGCAACAAAACAAACCCACTAAAACAACCACATTTTCTTCCGAAGCAAATTAGTTACCAGAAAAAGCATTCTGCCTTCTAGCCCATCACCCTGTTTGACTGTACCTGTCAAAGATACAATCTTTCCATGAATTAAGGGAGGGGAAAGGCCAATCCCTCCTAGTTATGGCGCAGCGATTTACATCAGTATAATTACATCTTCATTACTGTGGAGACTGACTAGACCTCCAGGGAAATATTACTGGTACACAAGAACTTTGATTTTTTAATTGCAATAGATCTGCTACTATATATCTAAATCTATTAAAACACATTTGAACAAGCAAAGATTAATAAAAAGATAGCGCTAGATAGTTCAGATTTGTGAAATGTTAAACTAATTGCAGTGCATTCTTTCCAGCCTTGAAGTGGTAGTACACTGCAATTGGGTCATGACATTACATTGCAAGGGTAATATATAGATCTATTTTTACTAGCAGTACTCTCTTCCAGATCAATCTTAATATAAATTCCTAATGCTTTGCAATTCTGATACTTGCCTATAATTCAAATGCTAATATCAGTTTAACCTGGAATTTACTGCAATCACTTTCCCTCTGAAAAGTGCCCTCTTTTAATCAATGGAAACTGCCATTCTGAGGGCCTTCTCTTCAAACAGTGAAATCAATCCCCCTCATCACTGGCAGGCTCTTCAGATGGAAGAACACCCAGCACTTGAAGAAACTGGTGCAAAGATGCAGAACACACACACTGCCTTGCTTCTCCAGAGACATGCTCAGGTCTGACACCAGCACGTCTCACTTCACAACCCCATCACACCAGCAAGCACCTGCCGTGAGCCTCACTCTCCACCTGTGCCCTAAACAATTTGTCTCAGAGCTCTTAAAGATGCAGAACACACAAACTAAAGAAAGCCTGAAACATCAGATCCCCCTATGCAGTATTTTTATACCTCTATGACATATTTAAAGTGAGGAGTGTTGTTACCTCCCTTATGTTTTGTATGGGCTGGTGTTCATGTCTGTCTCTGTGCTTGGAAGGTACCCTAACTTTACCAGGGTTGACCAAAACCATACTTTTCCCAAGGTTTCCAGATGCTCCTTGCAGCCTCCTCCCCACCCCACCCCTCAGCCAGGTAGACCTGCATGAATGGCTCCTGCTAAGAACCGTTCTCACACTCAGTGCTTTATATAAGGTTACACTTTACACAAATAATCAAGAATATATGTGAAAATGACGGAAAACAAAATATTATACCGATTTTTAAAAAGCACCCCATGTTAATGCAGCCTGTGGCATGTCCCAGAATTTTAAGATAAATACTACATTTTCCATGTTTTTTCAGTCTCTTGTTAATCCAGTTGATTTAAGTAGTGTGGATCCTTAAAACAGATTTCAATTTGTTTCAACTGAATTGGCAAGTGTAGCATTAGATCCTTCATGGGCTTATTTTAGAGAAAAACATAATATAACCACACACACATATTAATTTGAGTACTAGTAAACTTCCTGTAATTTAATTATTAAAACATCTTACATTTTCATACTGCAGTTTTTCTTTCTCCATTTCACCAAAATGTGGGCAGGGGGGAAAGGGAGGGGAAGGACAGAGAGAAAGATCTAGGCTTAAAGCATAATGCAAGGGACAAAAATCAAATCTCTTCTGAACTAAAACTTGTTTACCATGAGGAATTCCATGCACCCAAGAGACCCATTCCTTTCAGCAGACCTTCTTTCAGGTGCAAAGCATCCCCATCATTTCCTAGGACAGCATTTTGCACAGCAGGCAGAAAGCACTGCTCCTCACTTATGCAAATTCATCCCTGTCTTTGGGCTCCTCTAGTGCCCACCCATTCACAACAAGTAAATCACAGAGAGAAGCAGGATTTAACTCTGAATAGCTTTGCTTTTGCTGATATAACTTCGACCCTTGATGATAGTTAATGTCAGGGTTTTTTTGCATTCAATTAATTTAACGGTCCAGATTTTTAATTTGCATTTCATTTAACATTTCAGATTTTTAATTTGCCAGATATTGTTTATCAAGTATTCATTTCAGCGCCTTTCACTGTATATACAGTGCATACTCCTCAGTAATTAGTGTGCAGTAAATTAATTCTCTCCTTGTTCCTTCATCAGATATTGGATTAAGAAACTTCCACTGTACCAACATAGTGAGCTAGATTAGGAATTTCCCATCTATAATACCTTTGTTTAATATTTGTCTTGTATATGTTATGCTGCCTTAATGCTTTACACGATAAGAAATGTTATAGTTAGAAGCAGAAACCTCCAATTAATTTGGAGTCATATATTTGTTTGAAATTATTAGACTCAAATTAAATGTGTTCACATGGTTCTACAGTGTCTACTCCTTTAGACATCCCTACATTTTCTATAAGAAAATAATGGTTGTTGTATTTATATAAAGGATATTAAAGACACCTGATGATTTTCATCAACTGGCATGAGCCTTAAATCAGATCCAAAGTAAACACTTCATTACAGATCTGTCTTCTACATTCTGTCAGTATGGGCCAAAGACCAGCAGTGTCCTCTTACAAATCCAGGGAAAATAACACAGACTCAATAGAAGGGAATTACCACCACACTCCACTGAAATTTTGCGTGTTTTGCAAACACTTTCACAGTTCATTTCACCTTTTCCACATCCACTGAGACACACAGCACACAGACACGATTGTTCCCACATCAGTCCAACCTTGGAGAACACCTTTGCTCAGTGATTAAGGCTCCTCTGTGCAAACTAGGTTCATCTCTACCTGAAATGACCTTCCAACGCTCACCCACCTGCATGGTTTTGATGTAGCAGGCCAACTGTCCAAAGGTTAAAAAATATCTTACAAGAGACATTTATGCCTACAGAGTCAGTGGACATTTTATTAGAGTGTGTTTGTTTTTCATGCTTTAAAAGTCTGCAAATTTATGAATACAACATATCCCTTCAATGACGAAAGGTATAATGAGTGATGTGTGACAGAAGGAGGAAACACTGGTCCTTCCTGAACCTATGCCCAAAATATCTTATGTCACATCAAGCACCAGTGCAGACACACAGTACTGCAATCTGGTTTGGACAAGCCCCTGCACTGGCTAATAGGGAAAGGCAAAGAGGTGGAGCAGGGATCTGGGGCAGAAAGGGTTTGGAGTTTTTTTCCAAAGCAACTCACTGCTGAACAGTATAAACCATGGGCCACTTAGGATTGAAATTATCCACAGCCACGTGGATAGCTCCCAGATTTCCCCATTGCTTTTCTATTTGAACCAGAAAGACATACAGGAACACCATTTACACCTGGGGAATAGTAGGTGAGGACAACTGCTGTTTCTGTTCTCCACCATCTAACACAGGACATACAAATGTATTGAAAAGAATGAATTTGCAACAAGGCACTGGAAAAAATGTCACTGAAATTCTTTGGAAAGCTAATAATGAAGATAACTGTGCCTTCCTTCTCATCCAAAGCAATAAGAGCTTCCTTTCCAGATTTACCACATTTCTATTGAAAGGTTACAGAAATCACTAATACACATGTGTGACTGTGGGAAACTCAAGTTAGAGCAAAGGAAAAAAAACCCACACTTACAAACTAAGAAGTCCTGCTGTTTCTTTCTTAATGAGATAAGTAGGTATTCCTAAAGATCAGGTTACAGTTGTACCTCCCTTCCCTGGCTGTTCACAGTCACAAGCGTGGCAAGGGCACATACCCTGCGCCAGCTCCACGCTCCCACTCACTGAGTGTGCTTGGCATAGGAGAAGGGAACACACCTGAGCCACAGCCCCCATCAGTGCTGCCCAGAATTGTGTACATACCCCAAACACATGGCAAAGCACAGGCTTGGGTACTGTCAACTCTGACAACTGTTTGCCAGTGGACACAAACAGCAGAATTTGGTTCCAAGCTCTCTACTGTAATTTCAGCAAAAGAAAGCAAGTCATTAGTATGAGACATTGAATAAAAGCAGATCTTTAAAGCTGTGACAAGTTGATAGTAATATTTCTTTTGCTATTTGGGTCCCATAAGTGCAAGCAACACCACCAAAACAAAACACCCAACACACCACAATGATCTCACAAAAATGCAAAGTGAGATGAAGATCTTACATGTTGTATTTCTTCTCTTGTTGAAACATATTTTGTCTTAGAATAAAAGATAATGTTTTATTTTATTTAGAAAGTTTAGGCTTTTTTTTTTTTTTTAAACTGAAATATTCCATTTATTCAGTAAATAGCCTATCAGGATAAAGGGTCACTGAGTGTGCCAAGGGAAAGTATATCTTTTGAATTAAAGGATCGAAAACTCACTCAGGCAGAATACTGGTTGCTCTCAAGAACATTATGGGAACTAATGAAAGAACCCCATTTCCTGCCTTATACAATTAAGTAATCAGCTGCCTTTGGTTACCCCTAACAACTTACACAGACAAGGGGATTACTAAGCAAACAGACTGCAGCATTTCAGAATACACAGCCAACGGGAATGCTGAAACGACATGCATTCCCAGGGGAGTCACTACCTTTTCAATTTTAAGAGAAGGAAGTGGGATTATTGAAAATTTAGGACTTGGCAGACCTTTACAGAAATGCTCTGGTTGATGTAATGTGCACTATCCAAGTACAAAAATAACCCTTGCCATCTGAAGAATGTTTCCCTTACTACCTCTTCTCCCAAGATACAGTGAATTCCTGATCTGGTTCAAATGAAGGGATGCTTAGATACAAAATAAAACTACTTGTTTGGGCCAGAAGAGATTCTTATGATCATACTTAAGGTCTGAAGTAGTATTCTGTGAACAAGTCTGACATTTAACAAACACCCTAACACCGTAGCTTCAGCTGGGGCTAAATTTTGCATCTGAAAAGTAAGGAAAGTATTTCTTAATCTCTTCAGAGAGACTTAGTTTGCACAAGCACTAAGTAAGCTGTGAACAGCCTTCCCCACTGCCTCCATAGCAGAGTTTCAGTGCTCAGCACTCACTAGAAGTTTATTAGATTTATGACGCTGGCGGAAGCAGTGCCAAGAAGTTTTGGGAATCCACCCCTAAACAAACACCTCAATGAGTGGTGGAATAAACACAGCTTAGTTTTCTCACAGCAGGGAAGTAGTATTTGGGGTTCCTTTTTCTTCATGTTAATAGACTTTGCTGTCCTCTTTTCAACTAATTGGTACTGCTGGTGGCAGGACTAGAAGTGTCATAACAAAACCTAGAGGTACTTTTGTGACACTCTGCAGCCTTCTGGGGAGGGCAAGGGGAAATTTCCATTGTGTCACTGCAACCTGTCAAAAATCTGAAATTGGTGGGAAGGAGTAATAAAGATATTTATAATTGGTTGAGAAATAAAAAATAACGGGAGAAAGAACATGAGCAATAGTCTTGTTCTAGAGTGACAATGTCCAAAGTAAAGAAAAATTAAAATGCTACACTCCTCACTTCAAACTGCCAGAGTGCTAGAAGTGCTGAATGGAATAGTGCTTCAGAAAGAAGGTAAATATTCACTCTGACTTACTATTATCTGCTGAGCCACTAGAGACATATTAAATAAACAGCTATGCAATGTTGAAAATACTTTCAAAAGAATAAAAGAAAACTGTCAGTATTGCCAAAAGATAACACCAAAAGAGAGGAAAAAAAACTTGTAGTTATGAGACATGGAAAGTGAAATTTATTGTAAAAGTGCATTGCCTCCCAGTTTTTAACAATGTGAACTCTCTCTTGCACCATCTGGCTCCACCATCCCCACTACAGGGTGATCTAATTATTGGGGAAACATTTGCTAAGGACAGCACCTGGCTGCTCTTTAGTGTTTAACTTTCCTTTCCTGCTCCCACAGCCTCAGATTCACAAGACCCAGGCATATCTGCAGAGTTGCTCATGGATACGATAATATTCTGACTTGGCCAGTGGTGGCAAGTATCATAAGTGACTTGGCTATCATTTCTCAAATGCCAAGCTTTGAGCTGCTCTACAATACCATCATTTTCCAACTCATCTTCCATCTCATCCTGGACAGATCCAAAACTGGCTCCTAAATTCCTGATTATTTAACTTGTCCCCCTTTCCCAATGTCAAGCAATACAGCTGAGCAATACAGCTGAATTTTACAGCTGTACAACAACTGTGTGCTGTTGGGCAGGTGTAATTTATAAAGAGGATTAGGCAATCTGACATCAGATGAGATTAACCACTGAAAGAGAACCTCAGGTCTTTTGGTTGTCCTGGTGGGTTGGATTTAATTGCAAATTGATCCTTTACCAATTCCATCCAAAAAATACTAAAAATGCCACTAAAATAAGCCTTCTTTGAAAACCATCACATAAGATCAGCCACACTTTCTACAGAAAACTTGAGGGCCAAACTTCATGAGGCACCACACCACTGCCTCTCACCTCAGATGCAAATCCCAAACCAGCCCAACCCTGTGAGCAGGTCAGCCCTGCCCCTGGAGCAGACACAGCTGCCACCTGCCTGGCTTGGACTGCCACCAGCTTGTTGGTACAACAAACCTGTTCCATGATTTCATGAAGTGCAGTTTGGCATATAACATCACATGACCCTCACACTGCTTTTAGTACACACTGATGGTATTTTCCTGCACGGTATTAGGGAGCCAACACTTGGCAATGAGCAGCTCCGTCCCTCCCCAGACACACTTTTGTCACTCAAAGTCTTCCTATACTATGCTGCCTCCTCTTGAGCCTGAGCTGTGGAGTCAACAGCTGGGATTCATGATCAGATTTAGACCCCGGACAGACTTTTTAAAAAGAGGTATTTTTCTCCTTATTTCCATACAAACAGAATAAATTTTAATTTCATCTGAAAATAAAGTGTTTTTAAATGCCCTCTCTTGCTTTCCTAGGAGACTTCCCACAATTTGTAATCAAACCCAATGTTATTTTTTGTGCTAATCCTGCCTCTGGTTTTGGAAAAGGAAAGAAGCAGTAATACCTGGAATAGCAGACTTGGATCTCAACCCAGAGAGAGGCTAACTCAGCAGAGAGGCACCTAAGCAAACCAAGATGCCTTAAAAGAGGTAAGTGATTTATTTGTATTGCTCTGCTCTTACAGGTGGAACAACACAGCTCCAGACAAAGGACAGGGGACTGGTTGCATCCTTTCTGTAACAGTGAGGCAGAGCTCTGCTAACATTCCATGCATTTATTTAATCATTGCTGTTCAGCAGAGCTGGTCAGAGACTGCACTCCCTGGAGATACTGTGCCAGATCCCTAAGGAGATCCATTCCCAATGGGTTTTTTTAACATAATTAACAGCCACAGAGTTAGCAAGGGACCATTTCCCTATTCCTGCCAGGAAGGTTAAAAAAAAAAGTACAAGGCATCACAGAAAATGTCAACACAAATGGTAAGATTTAGTGACTGACTAAAGGCTGCAAACAGAAATACAAGCAAAAACTAAGCTGTGTTTTCCAATCACACTTCACAGGAATACAGGAATTGCTGTGGGTTTAGAATGTTCTCTGGACAGCAATAGCAACACACCCAGAAATCTTAATATCTCATGCCAGAATTCTGAACAGAAAACATCCAGCAGGTAGCTGTTATAACATAGATCTAGAAAGTAAACTATCAGCTTCCCAAGCAAGGAAAGGGCACTGAGTGCAAAGAGATGAAAGAGATTAAAGAAACAAATCAGACTACCAGCAATAATGGACGCCTTCAGTCCCTTCCTATGCACTGCTTATGTATCACAGTGCTCACAATTGCTTTTCTTACTTTGCCATCTTGAGATGATTGCTCTTTAGATTAGAGCAAAGCAAATAAAAACTAAGACATAATGAACTGTAAAGGATTAAACTGGGTACTTCACACAACATCTCCTGCAATACAAGAGCAGGGAGATGATCAGCGAAGTTAAAAGGCAGTGTACCTAAACAATACGCGTTTAAATGCATAGTTTGCTGCATGCTATGGAAAAGTCTGTCCTTACTCCCCCCTCGGCTTTCATGGCGACACGTTGGGAGATGGGAAGGTTTTATCCTACCTTGCCTTCCTGTTACACAGAAGGTCTTATTCACTAATTCATCATTTCTTCATGGTCCTAAAAAATCCACACCTTTACTCCAGATCTCCCCGCTGTTCCAAACTGAATCCTTTTCTATTGCTAGGATACCTGTGAAGGATAGTTATTTTTAAAAATAGCCACACCACATCCAAAGCAGATGGATTAAATTCTCTCCCTTCACAGTTTTGTCCTTTCCTCACTCTTGACCATACCACTATCTTTTCTGTTATATCAAACATAAGCTTATCTTGCTTGGCAAGGTGTTTCACACCTTACCCCATCTTCTGCTTCACCACCATTCCAATACACCAGCCTGAAAAACATTTGCTACGGTGACAGACCGACCAAAAAAAAATACAGACCTACATGATTTTAACCACACCACATCTGCATTCAGTGGGGCTTCCTTGCAAGCTCCTGCAAGCCTGTTAACATCTTCATGTCCTTTCCCAAACACCTCACCAAAAATCACAGATGATGCTCTGATAACTCACATTTCCTCATCACTACTTTTTGTGTTGTTCAATAAAATCTCATAACATTCTTCCACTTTTTCCTATCCATCTTCTCTTCTCCTCCAAGGTTGTAAGCTTTTTGAGGCAGCAATTCACTTTTTGTTTTCTGTGTTTGCTTAACACAAAGAGGTCCAGCCCTTGGACAAAGAACAAGCACTTAGAGTACTCATCATCACAAATACCATTGGCATATAGAACTTCCATAATTTCAGGAAATAAAACAAATCATGCATCATCATTATTAACAGCTCTTTTTTCCCATTCTCTTTTGAGTCAGGGGAGCCCATATGTTCTCACTATGGGTTTTATTGTATGCCCTCTGAAGAATCTATTACTGGCCCTTGTCAGGCTACTGCTATGGCAGCAAGGAAACCTGTTTTATATAGGCTGATAAATGAGCCAATAAATTCTAAAACCACTGCCATGGATGCTTCAATTATTACCATTATTTATTGTCATCTGCTATGTGTTAACTGTCTCCTTGGGGCTGGACCAGTTGGCAGTGCTGATCGGGGTGAAAAGTCTTCTGTTGTGCTAAAAAGAGAAAACTGGTCCTGTGGAACTTAATAGGGAGGATGAGAGGAATATTAAAATAGAAACATTTCACATGTAAGCAAAAACTCCCTATGGAAAAGAGTCCTCACATTGTTTGCCTCTTTTCACCTGCTGCATTGCTGATTAGAAGCTTAAATGAAGACTATTTCACAAAAGGGAATCTAAATATTTCAGAAAGAACGTTGGCTAGAAAACCAAAGATAACTGATCTAAAGAAATGACTGCATGGGAAGAAAAAAGGAAAGAATATGAGATATCACAAAAAGGAAGAGCAAGTCTTACACAGAGAGCTAAATTCTGAGATATAAATACCAGTTGAACACCTCAAGTTAGGATTTTCCACAAAATGTTAAATCAAGGATAAACTGCTAATACTTGAAATACCTGAACTTGCTTGTCAAGTATTGAGCAGGGTAGAGCCAACCAAACACCAAGGCCCACATAAACAAAAATCCCAACACATCTCTCTAGAATTCTGGAAAGGGAGATGGTGAAAAGGGATGTGTGAATGGCATAAAGAACACAGCACACACTGCATAATATTAACTGGGGATTAGAAACTCTTTAACCCCTGCAATCAGAACAAGATAGCAAAACCTGCATGCCTTATAAATGGGAAATAATGGGAATCTGGGTATTTATAATACAGCATACCATTTTTTTAAATTAGAGTAAGCTAGTTTTTAATAGAATTCAGATATAGAAATGTCATACACAAAATGCATTGAAATAGTTCTCGCCTAACCAGCATTGCCATGTGCATCTAGGGTTGATTTGCTGTGAGATTTACAGAACTACACTGGATTATTGCTCAGCTCAAAACACATCTTTGGTACAGACAAACAAAGTTGAAAATGATGGATTGGTTGCATGCAATTCATTTGACAAGCACCAGAAAGTGGAGAGCAGGGAGAGGAGAAAACCCTTTACTAAAGCCATGTAACCTGAGTTAATGAAATTATATTTAACTAAGGGTGTGTATTTAGATTTGATCTTACCTTGGTGACTTAGCCATTAGTAGGAATTCATTGTTTACCTCCACGATCCTTATCGGTACTTAGGCAGTGTTTGCACGTGATTTTCAACTGATTGCTCAACATGCTCTGTGTTAGACTGTTTTGAAATAAATGAAAACACAGCAAGATCACAGAGGGCTAATCTCAATTATCTAATCTGCTTAAAACTGCATGGTTTCTTTTCTTGTTGAGGCCACATTACGGCTTCCTCTATGGGCAGAACTCTACCTACTGATGCCAAACCAGATATTTGTTTCTGTTTCTGCAAGACTAAAACTTTTGTCAGTGAAACGGAAGCAGTTATTATTCCAAATTGCTTTTCTTAGGTCATTTGAGGACCACTCCTCAAGAGGTAATAACCACCTATAATGATTATGGGCCCCTGTTGATACTGCAATAATTGTGACTGACACAACAGATGCTCAAAAAAAAAAAGTCTTTCCCCCCTAAAAAAAAAAATAAAACACCTCAGAAGCACCACAGACCTCTAAGAAACTCACAGGACAGAGCATACTGAGCTCTGAAAGCTTAAGAAAGCTGGATAACTCCTCAAATCTTTAACAATACGGGGCAGGGGTGGAAATCAAATCTGAATATTTTCACTTGAAGTCCAGCCTTTCACTGCCTCAGGAGCACAGATCCTGTCCAACAACTCATGAAAAGAACAAAAAACCAAAAAGAGTTCCTGGAAAACCATTAAGCCAATGGGCAATTTACAAAAACAACACGTGATCAAAAAGTTGCTCTTTATAGTTTGTGTGTTTGCACTGGCTGGAAAACACAACAGCCAAAACTCTCTCACCCAGAAGGATTATGCTTTAGCTTTATGCAATCAGTTCTAAGATTTCACCTTGTGCACCTGAACTTCCCAACCGAACTCCCTGAGTAACTTATGTCAGCTTCTTCCAAAGATAGCATTAACAATTAAGAAGAAAACATTCATCTTAGCACCTAGAGAGTTAATGCAGATACTAAAGAGTTTGCGTATTAACCTGCCAAAATCTGAAGTCTGTTGTCTTAGAGAATAAGTTTGCCCTTGGGACACATCTTTCAAGCAGCTGGAGCCCTTGAGACAATTAATGAGAGACTTCTAGGAACACTTTCACTTAAACTTCCACGAAGTTCTCTCTCTCATTCTACACCAGCCATTTTTAATGCATCCTCTGTTGTGGAGTTCAGCAAAAGAGCGATACCCTTGTGCCCTATGGTCCTTGTAACAGGCTCCCAGTAGCAACAGCCAGGTAAATAAACCAGAAGTATCAGAAAGTGCTATTTTACAAAGGGGGAGGATCCATATCAAAGCTGTCAAACATCTGGGTTTGAAGCATGTGGCCAAACTGAGCTGCTACATTTTCATCTTCTCCAACATAAATTTCCTATCCAGCATCTAACTGCCTCCAGGATTTGTCTGAGCTACGTTTTCCTTCAGACTTTGTGACCATTGCTTCTCCAGGACTCCTCACAGCATAAGGCACCACGACTGAGGGAGTAATCAGCATTCAGTGCAAGGGCCAGGGAGAGGCACATTAGAGCAGCAGGAATTAGAACAGCTCTGGCATTTTCATTACAGAATACACCAGTAAGGAAGAGCCGGCTCAGGGTGGAGCAATTGAATGGCAAAAAGACTCCATAGTTTTGCTTAAGACTTCCTGAAGTCTCTGTACTTGGCTGATGACCTTCCTTTTGAGACAGGATCTTTATTATAGTTTTTTAGCCAGGAGTTCAAAGGAGTAACACTGACAAAATAAGGGAGATGATTCCCTCTACATCCCAGATCACAGCTTGGCAGAGTGGTAAGGAATTATCTTGCAACCTTTTCTTCTACCATACAACAACGTGAATGCTCAATCAAGAAGCAGCAATGAACATAAAGGTTCAGAGACAATTCCTGGTTAAGCACCAACATTTGCATGCTGTTGGAATTATTTGAACTTCTTGAGACTGCAAAATGAGGTTCATCTTTTCCCAGAAAACCACTGCTGTCTGATTGCGTTCCTCATGTGATACACATTCAGTAAAAGGGGAAAAATCTGAAATATTGATTTTCCTCAAACATGACTAGATACTAGTATGAAAATCACTTTAACTGAAGAAGGAGAAAGCAAGAATGAGAAGTTTGGGCATTTTCTTATATTCTAACAGCATACAACTAACTCCCATTTAAGCAGAGTTCAGACTTAAATGACAGAGCCCAACTGCTCTAGAAAATGAATATGCAAGTGGAAAGTCTGAACACTCTCCTGTCATAATGCTTCATAGAAACCACAGCTTCTTTAGTTTAATTTCACACAAAATATGGGTCAGAGTCAAAGCTCCATGTCTGTACTGTGATGTTTTGTCCAGAGCTGTCCAATGAGCACTGCTAGCAATTTTACCATATACCATTAGAGCAAGACTAATTTATAACTGTTCAAACCCTGATTGAGCCAACAGGTCACAGATTTTTCTTCAGCACAATTGGCAACTGTATGGCTTGTTTGCACATGGCAAAATTGAGCTTTGTTTTTGCCATGACTATAAAATGCTGATGTTCGTACTGTGAAGCCTTAATTGGAACAGGTCAATAGCAGCACATTCTATCCAGGCTAGCAAAGAAAATTCAGGAAATGGAAGTGCCCTTATTATTCTAAAACTGCAGAAAACTGAAAGGCTACATTTCCAATAAAAATAACCTGGAAATATTGCAGGGGGGAAGTATTTCTTTACACATGAGAAAAAAGCACAATTTGATCTGTTGCAAAAGAAGAAAAATAAGTAGACTCTTGCTTTTGAAAAAGGCCTCAAATGTATAAGACTTGATTGGCCTGAAAGTTGGGGGGGTTTTAAGTAGTCACAAAGCAACATGATTGTTGCCAAAGCTTAGAATTTTACTCTAGTATTTTTGATAACCTGATAAAAACCCACAAAATTTTCATAAGCACACCAGTTTCCAGAATATTTGCATTATTTAATAATCTGTTTTATTTACAAGGCACATATTTTCAATTCTCACAGATGTGAACAAAGTAATATCTTTAATCTCTTTCCATTGTTTTGAAAGATCTGACTCATAAATCATAAATATTTGGGGTTGGCCATGTGTATTTCACATTTTTTTTTGCCTAAGGAGAGACTCAGGCAACACTTCTCTTTTGCCAGAAATAGTTCCTGGCTAATGATTTCTGGGAAGGCTTGATCATTATTTTCACAGGGCAGTGGAACAGATTCTTTGCATGAGGCCAACAAAGGAGTCTGTCAGAGAGTAGCATGAACCTTGCCATGCTGCCACCCAGAAAGGCAGCCTTTTATAGAGAGCTTTAGAGGTACCTGAGAAGGAGGATGCTGCCTCTGCTCTACCCAAAAGCAATAGGTTCCTGCTGCCTTTGATGACTCAGGCAATATGCAACTTACCTCTGCAAAATCCAAATTTAGTTCTGACATGCTGCTCTTTCAATTTTGCTCAGGCTGTTGAGCCTGTGCCTGCCCACACCCTTTTACAGGCTGGATTTCACCCTTTGGCAACAAGCAAAGTGATTCCTGGGACTATCAAATCAACCAGCTGAAGACTGACTTCTTCTCACTCAAAATATTATGCAGCACAATTCTCCAGTTATTTCCCTATGAGTCTGACAAGTGCTGTATAATGTGCAAACCAACTTACACAAACAAAAGCATAAGAGAGCATGAGCAGAAATAAAATTATGCAGAACAAACTTAGAACAGTTGTGAGGCTGTACAGACAGCAATTAGTTGACTAGCAATGCAAGAAAAGATGAATTTACCATTCCAAAAAAGCCCTGAGCAGCACATCCAATATGTACTCTACAGGAACCAAAGACAATGCTTCCTCAGACATAAGAGCTGTATTGACACCAGCATGAATACCCTTTCCCCCCCCCTCTCTTTGCCAAAAATGAATTTTCTAAGGAGCAGTCTCAGGTGGTAATGTAAAGATCGCTGAATTCTATCACCAAGTCATTATGTGACCTTGAGGAAAAAAGATTCAGTCAAGTGCACAGGGTCTCCATTTACCTACGTTAGAATAGGTTTATAATCATAACATTTATTGATAATGCAGAAGGGTACAGGTTGTGAGGCTTTAATGAATTGTTAGACACTTCAAGGTCCTCAGTTGCATAATGGCAATCTTCTTTAATAAAGTTGTATTTATTGGGTATCACAACCCTCACTTCTGTAAATATAGCAATATTTATATTTATAGCAGCTCTAGACATTTTTTAACCTTATTTTTTGCCATATTGTAGTCCAAGTATTTCTACGAACATATAGGGGTGACTGATGGGGGAGAAAGAGAGCACTGTATCAAAACTCCAAATCTGTTTACCCATCGTATCCCTTTGGCTCTGTCAGAGGTGTATAGGAGGGCCACTGCTCGTCAAAGCTTGACCAATTAAAAGCAGCAAGAATCCATGAAAAGGGAACAAAGGGATATGGCTGTTATGAAGAACGAAGTTTGTTTTTTTCCTCTTTCAATTCACAATCTGCCTTAAAGGCAAATTTTACCGCTTCCCCTTCACAAACAATAAATAGGATATCACCAGTCTGCTTAAACACGGCATTTTTTTCTCAAAACAATAAGCATCATTATCATAATGATTTTTATGATACCTTTATGATACACCCTTTAAAAGTCAGGTTTTAAACCTTTCTAATACAAAGCTCAAAACCAGCTGTTCTGCGTGCCCTGACCTGGGGTGAGACGAAAGACAAGAACATCCACGGCTCCTACTCAACTCCTTCTGAGAGTGTCCCCAAGAACCCACCGACTACATCTGGCCCACAGGAACATTGCCATTGGCTCCACATCAGTATTTTATCCACTAAATTTAAAAATTAAACAGCAAGTACATTAAGGATACTACCCGCAAAGAACTGTAAGGAAATAGATAAAGTTCACTTCCATCTGAATTTAAGCAAAAAGGAAATGATGGGTTCTGGCATCTTACCTGGGCTGAGAAGGGGGGGGGGGGGAAGGAAATCAGTGAATGAAACATATTGTGGGGGAGGAAAAGAAAAAAAAGATGATTTATGTTTCTATTTTTGAACATACATCAAGTTCTTTGTGGGAGCTGGGGGAAAAACCCCACAAATTACTTGCTGCCTGACAGTTCTGAACGATCGCAGAAGTAATATTCGGTATGCAGCAAAACTAAGAAAGTCTGTTGTCTGTCAAAAGAGAGAGTGAATTGTCTTAGGCAGCAACACCTGATCTATTATTAATCCATACTTCAGAATAGACTTAAAATGTATTGACATCTTCAAGCAGAAAATGACAATGTACAGGCTCTTTTAAACTCCTAAGGGAAATCTAGAACCATAGGTGAAGCTACCATTAAGGGGAGAGGGGAGGGAAAGCCAAATTATACTTCTTTACAAATAGCCTGAATTAGTTATCATTAGTTATCAATTACATGTGCCAGTATAAACATATTGTTGGGTCATTGATGAGCTCAACTTCATGAGGTGTCAGAGAACGTGTTTGGAAAGGGATACCCCAACTTGGGAGCATTTTGAAGTAACTCACAAATCATCTAACTCAGTCAAAAAATAACTCACTTTAGAAGGATATAATTACTTTCAGTTTGCTTAAAGCCAAGGAAAAGTTGACACAGTGATTAAAAGGAGGGGGGGGAGCGCAAGCAAAGGAGGGGAAAAAAATAGTTACTTTATACTGCTTGAAATTGGGCTATTCGGAGGCCTAGGACCTGAGCTTATTTGAAGAAAGATTATCTTGACAAATTGGATAAACATTTTGTGCATGACAGGACGCTGATGGAGAGTCTGTTCTGCAAGCACACCTGGGGGATAGTTTGCTTAGTGTGTGACCAAGGTGTTCAGCTAACCCCGAGTCCTCCCCGGGCGCTTTGTTTACCCTGTGACAGGTATAGGCAGATCTGAAGTCGAGGCCTCCATAACAGTTCCTGCAGACTTTGCAGATGCATTTTTCCCTCCTCCTTGGGACAAAACACCTCTTGGCTAGACCAGACTACAAAAATCTACAACAGAATTCAGCAAACAGCTTGCATTTAAGGAAGCCTGCAGGGTGGCTTGCCCAAGGCCAGTGAGTGACCAGTGCCTCACATCTCCATCCCTCCTCACCCCTCAGCATTGACCAGGGGGCACCACTCCAACACCGCGCTAGAATCGTCATCAAGCAGTAGAAGAAAAACATGCCTATAAACACAACCCACTGGTTAGTCAGAAGGGGAGGGAGCATCACCTGTGGAGACTTTTGGCTTCCTTGCCTCAGAAAACACAGTGGCCATTTTGTTCTGCCTCCACTTTGATGTCAGAGACTGAGCAATACAAGACACCAGACCAAGGTGGCTGATGGCCGCTGTGCAGGTTGTTGGTGACACCTGTTACCATCACCTGAAGGGCTCCTTTGTCCAGGCAGGCAGGATGCAAACTTCTGCTCCTTGCAACAGAAGCAGTTGTACTGGCAACCAAACCCATGCAGATCCCAACAGTCTCCCCTCGGGGCTTTTTTCACGAGTGAATTCAGGAGGACAAGGATTCCATTCTCAAACCCCACATTCCCAAAGCTTCCACACAGCCCTCCCTCCACCTTCCTGAGGCAGGCTGGTTTTCAGCCAGATGAGCTCTGGGGCTGTGGCAAGTTGGTTCAAAGACAAGCATTTATGCCAGAGCAAAGGGGCAGAAGGATGGAGAAAGGAGAGTAAAAGAAACAGTTTCATGAAGCCAAAGCTGTTGTGGAGCCATTCTTTAGGATTGTAGAAGTTTACACTAGCAGATGATAAAAGCTCAGATCAGAAATTGTTTTTTCCAAAGGCAAAAAATTTTATCCTAGGACCAATTTCACTAAATCAAACAACCAATCCCTTAGATGTGCTGTCTTCCGAGCTCAGTGTGGCTTTTGCCTACACAGTCCATAAACATGGCTTCAGCCACTTCCTACCTCCAAAGCAACAAGCAGAGCCCTGGGGGCAGTAATGGGGGACACAAACCCTTTGGAGAAAGGCAGGATCAGGGTGGGACTCACCTCATTTTGGCTGCTGCAGGTTCTCTAGAGGAGGTCAGTCCTGACCACCAACTGCCAGGGGAGCACACCCAGCTCCCTGAAACTGCAGGCCTAGTTTTTGGGTGGCTAAGCTGAAGGAGCCTGTATTCCACATCCTGTTCCTGAGCCAAGTTCAGGGAAATGAGAACAATGCTGAGCTGGCAAACTTCAAGCCTGTGTTCTGCAAAGTAGTTAATAAGCAGTGTGGGTAGAGAAGAACATCTGTTTTACACTCCAGCAGCACATCATCCCAAATCCTAATTCCCTACCTTAACATTGTTGGGTCTGTTTGGGGACAATTGGTCTCCTCTACCTCTTTGTAGTCACAAAATATTTTAAAAGAGGAGATTAGATGAAAAAACCTAAAAGTGATAGCTTGGATTGTCCATTGGGACATCAGCCATTGATGACAATATGCTAAGGCAGGAGAGGCCCATAATGCTCTGGTGTCCTCTAGACCACAAAGGCAAGAGAGCACTGGTGATTTGCCATTTAGCACAATATTGCTTACTGGACCAAGGCAGGACCAGGGAGGTGTTCACAGCATTTATAGTGAGAGGTAAGAACAGACCAGTTGCCTACAGCAACAATCAACCACTTCTGTAGCACATCAATAAATTATTTTTCTTCCCCTCTGACTAGCACTGACAAGCAACAAAAAACCAGAGCTGTTCTGCAGAAGGCTGTGGCACCTAACACAGATTTGATTTAAAGCCTACACAAGAAACAAGGAAGGATTACCAAATGCCTCAGAAATATTTAAGAAACTGTTTTTAACATGGGAAGGGCCTTCATTGATTTTTGCCTTTCCAACTTAGTTTTCCAGAATAGCTGCCATCGCTGTATCCAAGAAGCGGCAATCAAAGCAGTTAAAGGTATTATAGAATTGCTCTGCTGCAGAAAACATTTTCACCCAGGCCATTTACATTCCCTCACGTGCTCAGGCAGAACACCTCAAAGCTAACACACATTTCTCTTGTGAATTATGACAACTCAGAATAACTTCAGATAGTGCTCCCCATGAAAGATATAAAGAGGTGAGAGAAACAATTTATCTCCATCCTGTGGAAGCAATATGAACCTTCATAGGTAGAGCTGGATTCAGCAAACAAGCAGTCATCAGAAAGTGATCTGAAAAAAAGACACTGAATGATAGGAAACAAATTTTTCCAGGATATAACAGCCTAAATGACAACAGCAGAAAGTTGAGGAGCTCCTAAAAGCAGCTATGTATCTCTGGCTTGCCCTGGGGTTATTTAGGTGTTGAGGAACATTTTCATGACGCAACCCTTGCATCTTGTATTTCATTAGCTGAGTGTGTTGTCACTATCCTGACAGGAGGGATTGTTTTTTCAGGGTGACTGAAACAGAATTAGGACAATATTTCATTCCAATTCATACAGTTATTATTAAAAAGCAATTTTTCCTTATTTACCTGTGACACTACCCTGCACACACAAAAAGAACAAAGGTTGTCAAAGGCAGAGTCGGCCAAGCAGGAATGTTCTGGCTCTGAATGTACGTGATGATGTAAGCTATTGTGCCCCAGCTGACACGGCCATGGCTCCATGAGCACCCGCAGTCAGCGCATCTCTGCTTGTGGGAAGGAATCCAGGCTACAGAGGAAACAATGACTTTGCAGTTTAATAGAAATCCTCAGGTACAGAAGCAACAAAAAAGGCAACAAAAGCTTCGCACAAAAGAGGATATTTAGTGATCTAACACCAGATCTCGATGCAAATCTGCCTGTATCTAGGCATCAGTCTCAGCTGTAAGCATCCCTTTTTGATGGAATATGTATAAGACACACACATTATTGAAGTCCTTTCTCAAACAGAAGATATACTATCCTTCCCAATTTTATTCTCTTACTTTCTCACTTCAGATTTAACTTTATTCCATTTCAGACAAATTATTTTAATTTTAAGCTGGAAAACTTGCAAAATAATATTAGTTTGCTCTGTAAAATTGATCTTTGCACACAAAATACCCCACAAGCCCCTTATCTGCACAACTCCAGATGTCCTAACAAAACCTCCAAAAGTAATTACAAAAAAGCAAAAGATGTCTTTGTCATCAGATTCATTTTGCACTTCCCATTCAAGTGATCCCCACATTTCTGTAGATCATGCTTGTGCTCAAGTGGTGGAAGTCAGACAACAGCAATATGTGATACTGAGATGGGTATGCTTACAACAGAACTTTCCATCAGCACAATCTATCAGGCTCCAGAGATACAAAATTAGGTTTTCAAAAGTAGGTTTCCTTTTTAAAAATAGGACTTGCATGATTTCTAAAAATGGAGCAGAGAACACTGCCAGCAGAATGTCTGCAAACAAGCTCCCTCTATATATTCCAAGTTCAGAGAGCATTGAAGCTGCAGCATTCCTGCTTATTCTGTTTTAAAAACTACCAATTTCAAGATCACCTGGATCCACTAATTTGATTCAGGTGGTCAACCCACTTTTGAAAGAAATCTGTTATTCAAGCTTTTGCTACCTGCTCTAGCTAAAATTGGCTCAGCAAATGCTGTACACTCACACTTGTGCATCACCCTTGGGTGCTAGAGAAAACACTGTCTGCAACCAATACTGTCACCATACAGCTCATTCCTATTCCCTTTTTTTTTTTCTTCAAATACTGTGTGTGATTTTAATCTCATAAACAAAACATTCACAGCTGCAGTGAGCACTCTCTTGCCTTACCCTGTATGTCAGGGTGTGCCCTCCCAGAATATCCATCCCAGCCCGTTATGCAAAAGACAACCAGTCCTTTATGGCAGAAACTGCCGAGCCCCATTAGCCAGGCAGACAGATGCTTTGGGAGCACAGAGCCCAGAATATAGGGGAGCCATTGTTTCATTTCAGAGCAGGCCAGGGAGCCTCCATCACATGGGGGAAATCTTTGATGTCTCTTGGACTTAGAGGACAAGTCCAAACGAAAGCAGGGGCAGAGCAGCTTCTGCTAAGCAGGGCAAACTTTTCCTCTCTCAGATGAAGGGAGGTTTTTTGAACAAAACAGGCTCCCACAGATGTGACCAGTGAAGAGACAGAGCTGACTGGCAGGACAGAAAACAAGGGCTGTACAGGGACAGTCTGGCAAAGCAACCAGCCTTAAGCAGAAAAAATAACCTGGTGTGGTAACTGAGGAAGAAAAATAACACTAAGTGTATATTTAAGTATGTGTATATAAATATGCTGATATTTTTAAGCTCTAAAACATTTTTATATCAAATTAGCTTGCCATTAAAGGTCTGACTGCTGATCTTCCTCGCCACAATAATTCAGTATAAAGTAACAAGACACGGCAATATGAGCATCTTGAGGACCAACAAGGTAAATTCTTAACTTTCTTGTTCTTCTGGTTTAGTTTAGCTCTGTATAAAAATTAAGATGCAAGTCATACCATATGAGACAGACACCAGAAGCAAAGCCAGTAAGGTCACAGGCACAAAAAGATCTGAAGTCTCTCCTACTTTTCAGCTCACTTCCAAATTTCCAGGGTTGGTTGCAATGGTGCATTGTTACTTATGATCCATCTTTAAGCTAAGAATAAAATGTGGATTTCTTATCTTGCAGATAGACAATTAGAAAAACTACCTACACTCAAAAACTGACAAAAACTGAGTCTCCTGGACAGTGCATTTCCCAACCACGTGTCTGGCTGCCAGTCAGACTCAGGATCTACAGAGCACTGAGGCAGAAATCAGGGCCAAAGTGTCTGTCAGAGAGCAGGGTGCATCTGGTCTTACACAGGTACACCTTGTCCAGACCCACTGTTAAGGGGAGAGGGGAAAGAATGAAGAGCAGGAGGAAATTTAAAAAAAAAAAAAACAAACCAAACCAAACAAACAACCCCACCCCCAAAAAGAAAAAAAAAAAAAAAAACAAAGGCCAGCAGCCCACAGTTTAATAAGCTACTTCTTGGGACAAAACATGCATAGACTTCTCTGCTCCAGGCTCAAGTCTAAGCTCCTACCTATATCTGACTTCATGTAAACACCATGAGCAAGTCTGGATTTATGAACCAGATCCTCATAACAAAGCCTAATTTTTTAGCAAAAACAGTTATGCATTACTGTGGAACACAGTTGTCAAATTCTGTGAATCAACTCCGAAATAAATACAGTAATCCCTACATAAACAGTCTGTAAACCACTTAGTAATCCTGGAGACAAGAACCTGCTATTAAACATAAGTGGTAAACTCAGAGAAGCATTTAAAATGAAGTGCAAGCAGAACATACACAACAGATTTTTTTTTTTTGCGCTTTTAGAAGTCAAACAACCCATTCTAACTGGGTGAAAGAAGTTATGTGCATCCCCAAGCAAGCAGATCCTTTTTTTGCCCCCAAGTGCAGTCAGGAAGATGTGTTGTACAATGTTTGTACAGGGTGAGTATTTCTTTATGTTGAGTCACGTTCTTGTTGGAATGCTGGATTAATGCACAAGTAGGACAGGCATCTAGATGGCTTGGGCAGCTCCTCTATTTCCAGAGTAACAGAAGTATTCAGAGAACTATCAAATACATATTTTAGTGACATGAGAGAGTTTATTCTGGATAATCTACAGACAAAATGGATATTAAGTAGACAGTACTCTTTTGTAACAAGAAACACAAACCTTACAAACTTGACTCCTATCCAAATCATAAAATCTTAAACCAGAATTGAGAATCTTCTGCGCAATTTAAGTTTTGCCACGCAGAAGTTTCTTTAATGCGTCCCAACATATCAATTCAACAAGCAGAGATGTCTTTTGAGACACCTCATTCAAGCCAACAAGACTCCCCCTCTAACTTTTAGAGCTTTTACAGAAAAACAAGCTATCAGAATATTTGGGGTTGGGATCCATTCACTCTAGTTACAGATCCAAATTCTATCCCTAAGACCACTTGCTTTTACACTGACACATCATGAACTCACTTGCTTTTTTTCTGGTCGGGTTTATTCTGTTCTGACATTGCCCTTGCAGGAGCACAAGAATGGTTTATTGGGAGGCCAAACTCTGTGGTCCCAGCCCTCAGATCCCATTATTCTGGCATTACTATTCACCCCCCAACAGAAGTGTGCTAATAATAAGGGGCTCAATGAAAACCAAACAAAACTACCCTGCTACAACTCCATGTGAAATGTTGACCCAAGAAAAATAAAGTGTGCCTCTTGGAAATACATCTGCCCACTTTGCACAGCAGATAGCAGGGGGCCGGCTGCAGGTGCTAAGGAGAGGGATTTAAGCCAGCTTCCAAAGTTCATATTGATAAATCGTGAGTGTATCACAGCAGCCATCTGCACACACCTCGTCACATCTGCAGGCAGCTCAGGGAGGTTTTACATACAGCTGAGCAAACCCTGCCCTCCTCCATCCATGCTGGAATTTCAGATCCCTCACGCTAGTTCAGCTCTTACCCTTGTCAAAAACCTCGTTTCTCTCCACCAGGTCCCATCTCAAGGTCCTTCTTTCAACCTTGTGACCCACAAAAACCTCTGTTCCTTCTTACCATCATTTTCATCTTATTTCACCACATCCTCGTCTGTATTTATACACACACTTTCTTTCTATCAAGACTTTCCTCTTGAGACAGTAAATGCAAATCTATCTGGACAATTTTGGGGACCAATATAAAGACATCTCACAGCTCACATTGTTTATATCCCAATCTCACAATTCCTTCTTTCTGCAGACTCAGTGCCCACTTCCACAGATTGACATTTTAAAAAATCCAGATATGTGTGTGCTATTCTCATTAACAAATAAAGGAGACAGTAAATGTAACAACCTTGCACCATGATTTGGTGCTTCTACAAGCCCTTTAGTACTATTTAACACTATTCTGATTCATCAAAATGGATAAAACCCAACACAACTTTAAGCACATTTACATTTTGCACCACTTTAAGCACAAAATAAATTTTGCTGAATAGAGACAAGTAATTTAAGCCTCCTCCACGAGGGCACTGGTGAACTAACATCACAAAGCTGAAATTTCAGACTGACAGAAGTTTTGGGTTTTTCCTGCTCACTTAGATTAAACTCCCCTTTAGATAAAAAACACCTAAATTAAGCTTAACTTTTGCCAAGAGAATCCACATTCAGATTATTTTGTTTTTCTTTTGCATAAGCCTGCAACTCTCCCATAATCCACAAGCAAATAGCTCTATTCTGTAGATTAGAAATTATAAAAGACCATGTAATCAGCTGACAAAAGAACTGAAAACAACCCCAGAGGAAACGCAGAGCTGCTCTGCAGGCTCACAATGTGCTGCTCTGTCAGCCTCCCACTCCTTCAGTAGATACTCCTGACATTTCTTGTGTCATTACTGGACTTTATGAATGGGGCTGTAGGATGTTTGCTGGAGAATAATCAGAAAGGGAAGGGGCATGGTATCACAGACAAGGGAGCTGCTTCACTCTCTGCTGACCAGACCCAAGCAATTAGTCCACTGCTTTCTCCTACCACCAACTATGAATCACAGCTCCACATTGTATTAAAGGCTGAATTGTTCCTCATTTTTTAATAAGGATGCTTAAGAAATTAAGCTATTGTAACCTCAAATAAACTGCACGTGGTTTGGCAGCTTTATTTATTTCACATGTATGCAAATGTTTAGGTACTTACACAAAGTCTCATCAACCTTTTTGGGCCAGAAAAATCAGCTATAATTCTCACCAAAGAGAGCTACCCTACAGAGGATACAGCTCTTTCCCTTTCTGGTGCAGACAGAACCATCACAAACACAATTCCTGCCACTGCATTTCCCTGCTCCCATTTGGCATGCCCAGCCACACATGAGATGCAAATTACACATAAGGGAAGGGAAAGCCCTGGCAGAGAGAATTGGTTTGCAAGTCTGAAATGAAACAGCACTGCCAGTTGTGCAAGAGATCACAAACAAGCAGGAGGAACTCACTCAGGGCCTGCTCAGCAAAGAGCTGAAACTGCCTGAAAGAAGGGTTCTGACAGAGCTGAGGCTCCCATGGGAGTCCCACCAAGGCAGGCAGATCTCTTCAAGATTCTTTCTGCTTGTGGGGATGCTCTTTTTGCTTCATTGATTTCCCTGGACCTTGAGCCTGCCAAGTCATGATGCATCTGGGGCAATACCTGGCAAATCAATAAATATCTTCAGACATTTATTAGGATCTCAGCATCACCATGACTTGGCCCTTGGGATCACAGCCAGTCCAGTTCCCCCATTCTGCTGATAAACAGCACAGCTCTCAGGGATCACCTGGCCAACCATCAGTAGGTGGGGGGAGGATGTTTTCTGAGAACCTGGAAGCAAAAGGGCTTTCCAAGGTGATTAAGCATTGGGTATTTTAAGGAAGGCGCCTCAAACCACTGATACAGGTAACTGTGAAGTGTGCTCTGTTTCCATCCCACCTGCCAGCCTGGCACACCAGGCAATGGCCACTGATGGTGGCAAAAGCAGAGTCTGGCCACCAGCAGCCATTAGCAATCCCAGAGCACTTTTCCAAGGGAAAGGATCTCTGCTGAACTAAAAACTTGCTCTGTGTGGGATTTCTTGGTGAGGTACTTGCAAGATGCTTACCTCTGAGACAAGCAAATAGAGGAAAAATTATTCACAAGTACTTGCTTGAATACAAAGGAAACCAAGTTTTAATCTCTTTATAATGCTTTTGCATTAATTTTTGCTAAGCTTTAGAGTACTGTGATTAGTAAAGAACATTTTTATAAGTGAATTTTGAGTTTAAGTACCAAAATGTTCAATTAAAGTATGAACAGAATATTATAAAACTCATAATTCATGATGTCTGGTGGAGTTACATAAGCTAGAAAGGAAACTAATACCATCTGCCATGTAATTGCTCAGCATCAGCAAATGACGGATTTTGCCCAGACCAGGAATAATTTTCATATGGACACACAATCATTACAGAATGCTTAAAAAAAATAAGAGTTTCTCAAGCTCAGTATTATCTCCCTGCTAAGTCACTATAATTATTATCTTGTAAAGGCACATAGACCCTGGTTGCATTCTTAGTTATGGAATGTAGTTGCTCACTTCACAAAAGCATGGCTACCTTAATGAATTGATGGAAAATAACACCAGGTGATCAAGCTTCAAGAAAACAGCAGAGAACAACAGATACAGGACAAAACAAGTAATATGAAAGAAGATTTAGACAATCCATTAATAAATCAATTTTTGCCTTTTTATGTAAAGAGTTTAGCCTGTTCATTGTCAAGTTTAGTTGTTCAATCTTTACAACTCAAGCTTTTCTTCAAAAAAGGAGACTGTTCTTTTTGTATCTATTTAATCAGAAATTATTTTTTATTTTGCCTATCTGGCTGAAGATGTGCCCTTAAATACTGAGGTTTGTACAGCAAGCGGAGCTGAAAACTGAACTGATCCCATCACAAGTAAATTATCTGCTCTCCAACTGTGGAAAGCAAAACTTCACTTAATCTGATGGCAAATAACATGCATTTCTCCAGCAATTCCTGCTTTGGCTAATCAGTCAGGCTGATGGATGTTTAGCACTTACCTTAATGCAGATTTTTGCTTTAGCTAACATTTGTAGAAACAGAATCAATTACAAGCTGGAGATTACTGGCCTGATGGGCTTTCATGCTATTGCAGTTGACCGTGCAATTGGGTTTCTAAGTGACAGACACCACAGGACAGTCTCAGCTTGGCAAAATCCTCCTTTACTTTTCCACTTCTCTAACATATTTTTCATTCAGCACTTCAATTTCCCACCCTTTGCCTTTTTTTTTCCCTGAGCCATCTGAGCAGAGCCTATGCACACACGTGTGCTTTGCTCTCTCCTCATGAGGAAATGCCCATAGCTGGGTGCCCCCAGCGCAGTGGGACAGCCCCACTGGCACAGCCCTGGGACAATTACAACATTATCTTCTTGACCAGTCAATGTTCAAATGTGAAAGCACTGCATGAGGGAAGGCTTTAAATGTGGGAGCAGCACAGAGGGCTCTTGGTCAACACAAAATAAAGCTCAGCAACCCTCTAGAGTAAATGAGAAACCTGTACAATTAATGCTTTTTGCCAGCATGATCCCAAGCAAAAGAGCATTCTTGCAGTTAAATATTTTTAAAGAGGTAAATGGTTTCTGTTTAAATGAGTTTGATTGCTCCTTTCACTGCACTCAATCTTTACTAAATATTATATATTTATTAGCAGTAATCACTTTCCTAGAAAAAGTTGCAGAATTAGGAGTCTTCAGTATCTCTATGAGAAACACTGGTGCTCGAAATCAAACCTCCCCAGCAAAGGTGGGGAAGGCCCAGCACTTCACAGAATTGAGCCCAGCAATAAAGGTAATACAAATGTTTCCAAAAGGTCTCACCCATAGATTAGATGAGTGCATTTAGGGGAGCAACCCCATAAAAATTTTAGCAGGTAGATAGCATATGTAAGAGGGAGGGTTGTTTTTTTAAATTAACTGTCTCTAGCCTAGAGCTAGAGTCTCAAAGGTTTTTACAACACAGTGATACTCCAGCTCATATCTGTCAGCTGGAATACTTAGAGCTTAATAATTATTAAAATTATCTGAACTGCAGAGCTACTAGCTGGATGGGGCAGTCTGCCGTAAGGTACAGAAACAAGGCAATTGCATTTAATCAGGATCTCTCAGCCACAGTTTCTCTCTGCACCACCCCCACCAAGTTACTTCACCATAAAAGGGAAGTGACAGTGCCACCTTTTACCACCCCTGATTAAGGAAACTTCCAGAGTCTCTCTGCCCTACTCATAGTTTGCAGCCATAAGGAGAAACTTGCAGCTCTTTACCAGACAGTTGGTTTTGGCTGAAGTCAACCAAAAGCATCAGAATCTGCTGAAAGGAGAGACAGACTGGAGGTATCCTCACCTGGGCTTGAACAGCCAACTTGTGGTCAACACAGCACTGACAAAGCCAATGCAGCACCAACCAGAAGTCATTCCCCCTTAAGCACCTAAAAGAAGTGGGATGACTTGAGCACCACCGACACCAGGAGGAGCACAGAGCAGATCCCAAGGGCATAGACAAGTGAATTTAAAAGATATGATGAGGCCTAGTTCTCACCCACTACACTCATGAGGTTTATTGAATACTTGCATAAAAACATTTTCTAGGCATAAAAGATTTTGGGACCTTTCCCCCCCCTCTCCAGAAGAGTTAGCTAAACTCACTGGTACCTTCTGTTTTATTATCATCAGCAGCTCCTCTTAGAACAGACCTTCTACTGAAACAGCAAGTGCAGCAGAGCTGAGAATAAAAAATACAATTGTTTTCCTCTGCTTCCTTTCATGGCAGGTTTTCCCAGTGCCTCACCAGTTCTCTGGCACACACCCACAGGTCTGGGGCCACAACCTGTCCCGGTGGAAGGAAGGACTCATACACAGGAGCCATGCCATGTTGGGGACACCATTCTTCATGCAGAAGATTCTCTAAATTATATTTGCATTGAAAGATGTTTCCCCTCTGTGTTCCTCCCCAGGAATAACACAGATGTGGCTTCAGGTTTTCCAGGAGACACTTGGATAAGTGCAAACACATGTCTTTTGTAATCAGCCTGGGCTGACCCTGTTTAGCCTGAGGTCAACGACCAGTGGCATCTGACCTGCCGAAGTTAATGCAGCAGAACAATAGCAGAGGGTTGGCAAGGCCTTATCCTATTACCTTTTTGATACCAAATTAATTGTTTTTCTCCCTCTCAATGATTCTCTGACCTTTCAGCTATATGCGTTGCTGGCACAGAGTGATGGATTAAATTTAAGCAAGTACATTTCTTGACATTGTCTCACAGATTTAAAAGTTATTTAGGTCTTCCTTTCAGCACTAAGAGGTTTAAGAATGTGCTTATGATTGCAACCCCATTTGATAGTTAAAGAACGCCACAAATATTAATTAGCTTGGCAGTATCAGAGACAAGAAAACCAAAGAAAAGATCACAGCACTTATTACCAAAAAAAAGAAAATTCCACAAGTAATGAAGGGATACAGATGCCCTACAAACCATAGGTAGGCAACACTAGATGGTATTACCTTAATTGGTAGTACTTTATTAATTGGCAAACCCAAAATTCTTACTCGTAGAATTAATGCAATTAGTCAGGCTGATATTTTCCAAATGGAGAAACAATCCTTGATCCTTTGCTGGATGAGGAGTGTGCATGGAATAGCTCTTGGTTCATATCACAGCTTTCAGTTTTTACTTCCTTGTTGTTGGACCACTTCACCACATAAAATAAGCTGAGGTGACGTGGTGGTACCCACAGCATATCAAAAGAATTGAAAGAAATCTCTTCAGATTTCCCCCACTGTGCATCATAAAAGCAAGGAATCCTGAAAACCTGATTTATTAATCTAAAATTCAAACCCCTCAAACTTGCCTGTACATGATTGTGAAGCATCAAGGCACTAGCACAGATGCAAGTTCCTTGCTTGGCTCAGCTCTCTGTGGGCAGGGCCACCTTCCCTGCTCCTCACAACCACAGAGCACAATTGTCACGTTCTGTCAGGCTGTAACACCCACAGGAGACAAAAATAGTTTTCCTTCAGACAGCATTTTTTACCCGTGCTAGCTGGCAAGGGCCAAATCATCAGCCAGATACAACCTGGATCAGTTCCTCTGAACTGCAGAAACCAACTTGAATTTGGGGCTAACTCATTTATGGGTTTCAGGTGTTTTAGAAGACAATGAAACCTGGTTCCCACCCTCCATTAACCTCCCCCCTCCAAAAAAAACCAACCACACAACCATGCCAGTGGAAAGTTTTGTTCACAGCTCCCTTGATCCTCTGCTCAGTCCAGCTATTTTCTAGCTCAAGTAGCACTACAGCTTTAAGCATATACTTAACTATTGCCAAGAACACTGCGAAAACTTATTTACTGAAGATATTTTTCAAATCAACATGCTAGATTATTTTATTTAATTGGTAGAATGTAGAATCTCCTAGGCATTTTCTCAAGATACAGAAAACACTTTTTCCTGGTTAGATCCCAGGACCCTGAAGAATTGCATATTTAGTCACTGAAAAACATATTAATTAAGGCATTACACAAATTAATTTATTCTGATTTAAGCAGTATTGAATCACAAGAAAAGAAAAAAAGGATGAACAGAAAGGAAATGTTACATCAGTGGTACCACTGGGTAACTCCACTTATTCAACAGAATTAAATATTCCCTTAATTCATTCTCCAAACTTCAAATACAGATGATTAAGCATATACATTAGCAAGATGAAGAGCAGAGGATTTTACATGACAGCTCTGCCCAAAAGTGACAATAAAACCTGCCTTAGGGAGAAATTGGGAGAGAGGTAGTAAAAGGCTAATCTTGTTATAATGATTTATGGTTTATGGAAAAAGAAGTCATAGTCTAAGCAGTCTTCAATTTTTCCAAAAACATTCATACCTGCATTTAAATACCTCAGTAAGAACAGAAACATTCCCCTCTGTTTCCAGGATAACAATATACTTCATTAATCAGAAGCTCACAGGAATATGTTCAGAAAGTGCAGAATTGGACTAATTTGATTTTCAAGACTGATAACAGCAAGATGAATTCCACAAAAGATGAGCATGGTTGTCTACACATTTGGGTGCCTTTCTGGCTGTGGGATAACTGCAGACACACTTTTGGCTTCCAGTGACTGTAGTGCCACAGGGACAAGCCCCATGACATTATCCTGAGATATTATAATTGTAAATAATTTGAAGGGTGTGGAAAACAGATAAAGCCAAATTACTGGTAGAAGAAAACCATAAAAAACCCAAATATTGTGACCTTTCCCAGGGCAAAGTTATTAGAGCAGCTGGATCAATAACAGACAAGTCAGAATATTTATTTCAACTGCATTTTTCATTTTGGAGAGATAACACCAAGAGCTGCCCAAAAAGGTCAGTCTCAAATACCTATCTAGTACAATTTTTTATATTGCTAAATTAGAATAGTAGGGCTTTGTTTTGCATATATATTGGGGAAGCAACGTCGTCTTATATATTAAAGCAGTTCTATTATCATTATATGTTGCCTTATATACCAAGTGCTCTTTTATCAGTGTGGCGCAAGGGTTCCATAGCGCCAGAGTTTCATACCTCCTCCGTGTTTCTCGCAGGCAGCTCCTCTGAGCACTGACTGCCCCTGGTGCTTGCAGCAGCCATCGGACTCCCCTGACTGCTCTCACTCCTCTTTTGTACCACTTGTTCTTATTGGTTACAGGTGCTGCCTGCTATCATCCGGCCTGCTCCTAATCTTTAGTAGTAGGGTCCAGCTGCAACTCTTTGGGGGATAAGATTTCATTCTACATTGCCTTCATTTATCCATACTGTGTCCCTCTACAAAGCAATACAGGTAAGGAAATAAAGGGAAAAAAAACCCTGCACTAAGAATGTTAATGGAGGAACTGGGGTTAAACTCCAAAAGAAAAAATATACAACCAAAACTTTTGCAAGAAGATGCCAAGTGTTGCAGGAATTATGACAGGAGAGATCACACTCCTATTCCTTTTTATCAAAGTTTAGGAACATCCAGCACAAAATCTTTGTGCTCGGTGCAATTTCATTTCTGGTGTAAAAACCTGTGCTTTAAAAGCCTGATGCATTTCAGCTAATTCCCCATGATTTGGGTCTAGACATGGTGCAAGAAGTCAACACACAACTAACAGCTCATAGAAATCTCCTGTTAAAGAGGCTGAGGAATTAATATGTAATGCAGGTGAAAGGGCTAATTATCTTCCATAAATAAGGAGATTGGCTTGGGAAACAGTTTTCAGAAACTTCAAACTAGAGGAGGCAGCTGCACTCTACTTTTGGGATGGGTGGTGGTGGCTGTTCAGAGCATTTCTGAAATAAAAAAGCAAAGACTGCACTCAAATGGAGAGTAGCTGCATGTCTGTGGTGCACAGATTAAAAATATTTACCTTATGACTTAGAAAGCATCCTTTATCAATTCCACTTATTTCTCATTTTTAAATAACAGAGAGAACAGGAAACTTGCTGGTAAAATCACAGTAAAAGAATTGATATCACCACACTCCTAAGTACATTATTTCCTAGACCCTAAGCAATTTTAATAATGTAACATCTGACAGCTGTAAATATCAAGAGTTTAAAGTGACAGTCATGTACTATAAGATATATTTCTCTTCAGGGTTTCAGTTCTTATCCATCAGACTTCTAAGCAATTTCTCCTTCATTTTCCAGTAGAGCAAGGCTTTATATTGTGGCCCACTGCTCAGCCATGGATTAGCCCAGAGAGGCAGCTGAAGCAACACAAACTCATGCACAAAAACCACAATATTCATCTTTTCTACAGCAACACAATGCAAGTTTTTGTCAGCCAATAAAGCCACCATGGGTAACATTACTTCCCTCTTTCAAAGAGTGAGACTAAGGGGGGAAAGACACAGTTCCAGAGAAGAGGAAAAGCTCATTTTGGTTACACCTCCACCTTAAGCACGGCATGACTGGAGCAGAGTAGCTCAGGGGGATCAGTCTGGATGCACCTGGCTGGAATGAACACAAGCACTGCCTGAGCAGTTCCTTTGGCACAGGGAGGTAAACTTAGCAGAGAGATTATTATTATTCTGGTATAAAACAGCTAGGAGAGGGAATACTTGCTGATACTACCAAGAACCATAATTCCCTTATTAGATGCTTTTCTGTCAGATCAGTGTCAGCTATTATTGCTAAAAAATCCTGAGCAGGAGAACTTTTCCAGGGTGCCCCTGGCCTGTGGATGATGTGAGGCACAGCACTGCACTCCTCAGCACCTCCATCTATAACAAGGGTGAAGCCTTGTCACATCTTTGTGTCCAGTGTATCTTTTGAGCATCTCAGAAATGGATGGGAGAAGTTTTATTAAGCTGCACAAAAATTCAGTGAAATTATTCCCTTTTCCAGTTCCATTTTCAAACAGCCACATCTGGTTGTTCTGTGCATTTGTCACTTTGCCAGCACAATAATTTCACCACAAAATTATTTTGGAGGTTTTGGTCAAACAGGCAACTTCATCAACATCATTCACATGACCAAGTGCTGCCATCAGCTTGAGAAAACACCAGACCCCAGGGAAAGCCTGCACAGATGGACCTCACCAGGCACCACCCTAAAATTCCTCCTTCAGCTCACCCAGCCCCTCTCCCTGCCAACTTGCCCAGTGCCATTTTATTAAGACTGCAGGTCATGGAGCGTTCAACAGCACAGCTCCTCACACACCTCAAAATAAGCCAGCACATCAGTGCTACCCTTCCTCCCCTGCCCTCAGCTTTCAATTAAATTTAGAATTGACTTTGAAAGTACAACCCGAATGCATGTGGTTCAAAATGACCTTGTTACACCTTTCCTTACCTTTCTGAGGAGGGCTCTTGTACTCCAGCTCAGGCTTTAAAACGTAGAAACAGGAATTTTCTCTAAGCTCCTGCGGCAAGCTACAAGTCTTAAGCTGTTTAAAGTCTTTAAAGGTACATCCAAAGCTAAAGTGCGCTCTGCAGAGAGAGATCTGGGAGCCCACATCCAGGAGCTTTCAACAAGATATTTAAAACCTTCTTGTGAGTCAAATGCTTTTTATAAGACAGAGCAAGTATTGCATTCCCACCAGAGGCAGAGAGAGTGACTGTAAGCAAGCAGGTGTTATGAATATTCTCAATAACAATCACAGCTGGGATCTATTGCATTAGATTAGGGTCTTCACTGCAGAAAATATTCCTTCTTGCAGCCTTAGCTGATGCTCTCAGGTGATGATTGTTGTCAGGCCCAAACATTCAACACCCTAAGAATAAAATCCTGCCCCCTGTGCTCAAGATGTAATGACACAGAGTTAGAGGTTCTAACTGGGCCATGTGCATCGCTGACCAGTGAATTGCACTACTGCTAATTTGTTTTGTTTGTGGGCAGCCCCAGTGCTATGACAGACACAGCAGGAGTGGCTCCAGCTGGGATAATGCCAGAGGTTTTGTCCAGAGCCAGCTGATGTTGCACCTTCCTTGGCAGCTGCCACCACCTGAGCCAAAGGGTAGCCCCAAATGGTGCAGTTCAACATCTCATATTTGTGAAAAACACTGAATAAATGGCCAAAGCACTGGCACGTGTTTCAACACCCACCTCACCCCACCTGGGAGTGGCCTCCTCAAGTGCAGTGGGGCTGAAAAAGTGGCCAAGACTGCAGATGCTGATCCATGTAGATAATGGCATTAAACAGATACTGAGGAGCTGAGACTCCCCATCAAATTCTTCTGCTACAGGACATCTCTGTATAAAGTTAAAAATAAAGGCTGGGAGACAAGGCTTGATAAAATGGGGGATGAGGAAAAAGGCTCTGCTCTGCCTGACATTGTCCATTCTGGTGTTTCACTTAAGTTAGCTGGATTGCTCAAACTTCAGGAGAACTGCACTGAACTGACAGAGTGTAAACCAACACTGAGGATATGAAAAAGTTTTATACTAACAGCACCATGTCATATTTCCTCAGCTGGAGACTGCTAACACAGGATTTGTTGAGTTTCTGCACCTGCAGACATGCAGGTGATGTAGTTGCTGGTCATGGCCAGAAATGATCTCCTAATAGCCACAGGTGTGCTCACTTCTGAGACTTTGCTTATAGAAGAAAAGTGGTGGGGTTTAGTTTTTTCAATGACATCACGTGCTTGTATAAACACCAGATTAAAAAATTCAAGATCCATTCGGGCCATATGAAAAGCACCTTACCCATTCTGTGAGGATTTCAGGCTGTATTTTTATTCCCTCACTGCCGTCAGTCTAAAATGTTAAAACTTGTAGAGCACAGCATAATAAAGCAGCTAGAGCCTGAGAGCTCTGCCAAGCATAACATCAAATCTTTCAGAGAGTGAGGTTAGATAAAGCACCAGATACACAGCAAATTCTTGATTGAAATAAAACACCAAACATTTCTCCTTGGCTGGCAACAGGTGAATTCACAGAACGGGTTTCCTTATCCACAGGAGTTTCTTTTATAGCAAATTCAAGGGTTTCCCTGCTTCCCAGGAAAATTCCGTCTTGCAATATGTTTAAAATGTTATCAGCTTGGAAAAAAATAACACTGCTTTAAACTGATGGGAAAGGAGCCCATTGGCTCTAAAGTTACCATCCCCGAGTCGGGCACTCGGTGCTGTTTGGGGCCTTTGTTCAGGCTCAATCAGCCGTCGAAAATCAGCGCTCCGTCACTGCCCGTGCTGGGCGGGATGACCAGGAGGGTTTCCCGTAGCCAGGATTGGGCGCTAATTACCTGTTCGACCCCCTTGTAAATACCTGTCAGAGGAGGGAGAGCTCAGCTCCCGGCTGAGAGGGGACTGGGGCAGCAGGAGCTCGCTGGGGCTCTCCCTGTGCCCCCACGGCAAAGGCATCACCACAAATAACAACTACAGCTCCTTCCTTCCTTCCTCACAGCACCTGACATGTAAAAAGCGTTTCACAGACCCCAAAGCTGAAGGTGGGGGAACCACCACAAATCCCTGTCCATATTAGTACTTTTGCAAAACATAAAAGTCTACGGGTTGTTTTTACCGAGGACTGGCATTCACCGTGGTTGTTAAAATCCCGAAGTCCAAAGCCTGAATAGGATGGGAAAGGTGACTGGGGCTCCCTGGGCCTGCAGTCACTGAAAGGGAAATTTATCTTCCAAACAAATATCCAAGGAATAAATGTGGTGCTCCAGAGGCTTTTATTCTGCTGTCTTGCACCCTCAAAAAAAAAAAAAAAATACAGAGATCCTTTGAAAAAAAAGATAAATGAAAAAAAGTTTTCTGATAACCACTGGAAGTTTTTCCTGTCGCAGCAGGGAACGCCGTGGGGGAGCGAGAGCCTCTGCCCATCAGCAACAAACACTCAGGGTGGCTTGGCTGGGCTGTGCTCCTCACCCCGACATCAAAATAAGCCTTTCATGGGCTGTTTCCTGGGGAAAGGGTTTATTTTTCCATCCAAACGGGAATGGTGGGAGGCTCAGCCGCAGCCCCCACAGCCGGGAGCGCAGGTGGGTTCGGTCTGTGCGCGGCACTGTGGGACCAGGGAGCGCTGAGGGGCAAAGGAAGGAAAAGGGGAGGCGGGCGAGGGGGAAGCTTAAAATTTTGCAGGAGCAAACAATCCTCCCGCGGGCAGCGGTAAATAAAATAACAGCAGCGGGGTGATTTGCAGCCATGTAACGGGCTTTTGTCCGGGCCCATTTCTCGCCGCCGGGAGGGTTTCTGTGTTCCCTCTCGGCAGGGTCCCGATGTTCCCCCTCCGGCTACAAAGGCCGGGGGCTGCGGCCCCTCCCGGCGCTGCCCCCGCTCTGCCCGGCTGCGCTCCCCTCCTCCCGCGGCCTGGGGGGCTCCGGGGCCCGGGGCTCTGCGATTTCGGGGCCTGAAGTGCTGGTGTAGGATTTGCCACCTTTAAAAACAGCTTTTACTCATCTTTTTAACTCTCTTTTTTCCCTCCTCAGTTTACATGAAGCCCGTTGGGCATTTTTGTTCCCTGTTGGAAAGTTAGAAGTATTTATAAGTCTAATTAGAGGCATTTATAAGAGTGATTAGTGTGAAGCATCAGCTGCTGGCGGCATTCTGTGTGTCTCTGTGTATGTGTGTGTTCACACATGGATGCAACACTGCAGTTTACAATTTGTTTCTGTGCCTGAAAGCTGTGAAATGCCCTTAATTCCCCCGGCAGCGATGGCAACATGGGCACTGGCTGGCTCGGCCCAGTGCCTCAGCCCCACACAGGATCACATCCCTGGGGAGGGGTTGCGTCTCCCTATCTTTGTCCACTGATGTAGGAACAAGCGCCTCAGCAAAACAAGGAAATTAAATGCACAAAATTAAAAATAAAAGAGAAAAAATAAAGGATGAAAAAGCATGTATGTGTTGGAAGCTACTGTTAGACCCACAGGACGGAGACCAACATGGCCCCACTCCTGCCTGCCAATGACTGCCTTGCAATCACTCACCTCACAAGTGCAACGTTGTCTTTCTCTCTTTTTCCTTTGCTGCTGGATATTACCTCTGCTTCACCCTCCCTGGACCTGGGTTTCCAGCACAGCTGCAGATGTCTCTTGGGGCAGAGGTTCCCACATAATCTGCTTTGGGGAGCAAAACCCATCAGGAAGCGAGCTCCAACTCCAGCGGGGGCTGTGGGGCTGCCCTGGCGTGAGGGGAGCCGGAGAGCAGCCAGGCCACAGAGCGCCCACCCCAGCGCTGAGCCCGCGGGCACCGGGCCTGTCCCTGCCAGGGGCACTGGGATTCTCCTCTGGGCACCGGGCCTGTCCCTGCCAGGGGACACCGGGATTCTCCTCTGGGCACCGGGCCTGTCCCTGCTGGGGGGTACAAGAATTCTCCTCTGGGCACCGGGCCTGTCCCTGCCAGGGGGCACTGGGATTCTCCTCTGGGCACCGGGCCTGTCCCTGCTGGGGGGTACAAGGATTCTCCTCTGGGCACCGGGCCTGTCCCTGCCAGGGGGGCACAGAGATTCTCCTCTGGGTCCCGGGCACCAGGTATGACTGGTGGAAAGAGGGTGCCTGGTGCAGCACAGGCTGCTTCCAAAACATCCGTCCTGCAGACCTCGGTGCTCCCAGCCTAGAGCCACTGCCTGAGCTTAGGGCAGCCCCACAGGTCACTCTGGATGCAGCGAACACCCCCCAGACTCGTCAGCCTGCTGAGAGCACCCCAGGAACCGCAGCCCAACCACCAGCCCCGGTGCTGGGCTCCAGCTGCCACAATCTGAGGCAGCTTTAAGCCCTGAGGTCCTGCTCAGGCACAGGACAGAGCACTGTCCCTCTCCTGGGACTCCTGGGACAAGTGTCAGTGTCCCTGTGTCTCCCCAGGACAGCCCTGCAGGTGCCGTGCCAGCGCTGCTGCTGCAGAAACACCTTGAGGTAGAGCTGCTTGAAACGTCTTCAGGCAGCTCCCACGAGTTCAGGCCCTCCTTGACCAGGGATTTCTTTTTTCTAGCCATCATGTAAACAGAATTAAAAGGTCAGTGCTGCCCCCACACGCTTACAAAAGCTTTTGGTTGGAATGGCTTGAGAAAGATAGGGAGATATGTAGGGAGCACTTTAATAATGTATTTGTTTTGCATACCTGTGGTCTGTTTCCCTGTCACAAAACAAACAAACAAATAAAAGCTCTTCCTTGATTTCTGCTTTCAAACACTTACGTCAAAAATATCTTCAGATTTATCCATATCAATTTCAGAGCTAGTTTGGAGCATTTTCTGCAAAAACAGTCTGTAGTACAGCTGCACTGACACATAGGGATGGTTTAACCTGACTTTTTAGTGTTTCTCTTTGGGGAGACATAAATAAACTGATGGTCCCCAAAATCACCTAAAAAATAATCTTTTTTTTCACTTAGTCTGCCTTGGTCTAGTCTATGCTGCTCCATAATCCACGTAGTGATTATCCTGAGGGCAGACAGAAATTGCTGTTTCCTTTTTCCTATGTCCATGTCTGTACAGCTACAGAAAGTCCCATACAAACCGAAGGTGAAACACAAAAGAGAGGAGTTACAATGAACTCACTTTACTCCAAGTAGTAGCAAGTGGCCATGTGAAGGGATGTACAAAAAAAACCAAGCTATTTTTCTGTCTCTGGTCTTTTCAGTAACAGGGAGGTTAAGGTATCCCTCCTGGCAGGGGGTGAGACTCAAATGTCACGCTGAAGAATGACGTTGTGTGTGTCCCTTTAAAAACTTTGAATAGAAACTAGTTTAAATTTGAATCTAAAAAGATAAAGTGAGCTGGGTTCAACCTGGAACTGGCTAAAATGTTCCATACTGCATGTTCATGAGGAAAAAAAAAAACACTTTTTTTTTTTTAATTCAAACATTGCTTTTGAAAATTTTCAGTGGCAAAACATTAAAACACTGCTTTATTTTATGACAACAGACAGTTTCTTTCACTTCAGAGTTACAGCAAGAGCCAGATCCTGCAACGGGGTGGAGTTTCAGCTTGGAAATCCCCTGGATTTCTGGCTCAATTTGTCCTTGTGCACAAAAACCAGGCACCACAGCCAATAAATTTGTTTCAAACAAGTGATGTGTACCCAAGCTCACCCTAGGCGTGTGGGCAGGAAGGAGCAGGCAGGATGTGGGCTGCTGCAGGGCAGCGCTGCCCACCCAGTCTCCATGGCAATGAGGGTCTCACCAGCTGTGTCAGCCCAGCAGCCCTGGGGGTGTCCTGGGGTCTCCATGGGCTGCAGCAGGTGGCAGCCCCAGCCAGGTCCCTGCTGAGCTGGCAGAAAGCCATTCCCTGTTCTGTGGGACAGAGGGAACTACAGGAAGGTGCTGGGAGGGACAGGGAGCTGCAGGTCCAGTTCTGTGTAGATGCTTTTCTGCAGTCCACACAGGAAAGTTTGCCACAATAAATTTCATTCAGTCTTCATTTTAGTCTTTGGCAGAAACTCATTTGAACACATCTACTAAACAAATCTCTCCTCTTGCCCAGGCTTCTTTCAGCTTTAACTGTCCTGAATATGAAATCTCCCAACTTGGAATAGAGGTACTTCAGGGCTTCCACAGAAAAACAAAAAAATACACCAAAATCACTGAATTCAGACAGTACCAAGACCAGAGGTGGGGTTATAGAACAGATTGACTTGGATGGAGTAACAATAAAACTTAGGATCCTGCTTTCCTAATTAGCCTGGCTACATGGGTACCAAAATCAGAGCTGGAAACATGCAAATGTCATGAAACCACACAAAAAATAATACAAAAGTATTTTAATGTTGTCTGATTAGAAATTCCATTTTCAGAAATATAACACATACAAATGGCAATATTACTCTGTAAACATCTTCTCTCAAACCCTTTCAAACCTCCACGCAGATTTTAAAATACATTTTCACAAAGAAAGCAGTGTAGAAAAAGAACAAAGAATTACAACACATTTGAGAGAAATCCTGAAATTAATTTCAAAAGGACATGACTTTAGCATAAGAATACATTTGGAGGAAGAGCATCTTTTCTTTGTTTAGCAATCCTCAAATTTTTCCAGCAGGAAAGCTGGATGGGCACACTGTGTACCGTCCCTCGTTATTTTCAATTAGGTAATAGACATGAAGTTACTTTGGCATTGTTATAAACAGAGGTAGTTCTGAGAAAGGTATATTGAATGCGAGAAGGAAAATGAGCAGGAAGATGTAAGATGGAGCCTGATCCTGCTAACCTCTGCTCCTCCAAACAATCCTCTTTCTTTTCTACTTACTGTGCAGTCTAAGAACTTCAGGATTAAGTCAGGTCTTAGAACCGTAATTCCATTTATTTGTAGAGGCAAACATGCCTTTCGCTTAACATAAATGTTTTTATTTAAAAGGAGGTTGTCAATTTGAAAGCGTTTTAAATTCACGTTTAGGAGAGTCTTTGTGCAGTTTCACACGGGCCGGGGGATGGGCTGGATCTCGGCAGTGGGAGCAAACAGTGTGTGTGGATGCACGGCACAGAACGGGTTAACCCTGCAGAGCCCCCGGGGGTGCCCAGCGCCCGCAGAGCCCCAGGGCCAGCGCTGCTCCGTCCCGGCACCCCGGCCGGCCCCACGCTGCCCCTCCGCCGCCAACATCGCTGCTCCGAGTCAGCGGTGGGGACAGAGCTCCGGCAATTCCAGCGTCACATCCCTGCGGGCAGCGCCTTGTGCTGGGATGGGGACCAACAGCTCTGGGAACAAACATCAGACCCCACTCAGAAACAGAGGGACAGGAACTGAAATTTGCGTTGTCACCATCACTGAACTCCTCCTGAGAGCCAGAGTGCCAGCAGTGGTACCAGGATGCACAGGGATGTGCACACAGATGCTCACAATTTGTTGTTTCAATTTATAGCTTTTTTTCCTCTTGAAGTATCTCCTGTAAATAAAGAAGACAGAACAAAATGTGATTTAATACTCCCAACATTTTTCAAACAGTATTACACAAGTAACCAGCAAAAATCCCCAAAAATGTTGTAGCAACCTTCAACCCCTTTCTCACATGTATTTGCAAACCGCTAATTCTGGTTTGTTGCCCGCAAACCTCAGGTCTGAGTTTTGTTGCATTTTTAAAGCCTGCATCAGATGCTTAACCAGAAACAGTCAAATCATCCTTTTCGAGGCATTCTTAGTTAAATAGCATCATATGTAGTCCCTGCAAAGGACTAAAAATATTCAGCTGTGGTTAGGTTTTTTTTGTTTATACATTTCATCCAGCTCAGGAGTGCTGCAAAAAAAGTCAGCAGTTGTCATCCTCTTTTTCAAATAATATAGTTTCTAAAGGGAGAGTTTTTATAATAGTTTGGATTCAGCTAATGGATAAATATCATAGATTACTTTATTTTTCAAAGACGACTAGGCTGAGACATTAAATAACCAAAAATAAGTCATTTTGACCCCCAACCTCTTGGACATTGTCTCTTAAAGAGCCCTAGGGCATATTTTTTCTCAGTTCAATATGAATCCACTCATTACCCCAATTTCAATTGGCTAGGCATGAAAATCTCAGGACTTACTCAGGTTTTTTCAGTGTCTCAAGTGTAAGAAGAGAGTCATGTTACTCATGTTTACCTCTGCCAAACAGCAGCTGGAATATAGTCCCTCCAGGCAGAACACTGTGAGCATATTAAAGTACTAAATGATTCCCAGGAAATTCATAAAATGTCCTTTTCTAATGGTTCAAGGTATTTTTGTGGAGGCAGATTATTTACTATTTTTAGCTTTTCCCAGTGTCTAGCTTGTCTAATTGCTCCTTGTGCAAGTGGTCTGGCCCGGGGCTATTTTTCAGCTCTAATTGCAAAAGAAAGGATTACATGGCTTTGCTTGTGCTGGGGATGGGGCTCAAACCCTCCCAAAAAAACCAAAAAAAAACACCAAAAACCAAACCCTCCACCCCCTGATTTCATAGCTACCCAGAACATTCACTCAATTTGCTGGTCTCATCTATAACTTCAAACCTGCTGACAACAGGACCACAGGTAGGTACCTGCTGTGTGCTGTCAGGGAGCAGGGCAGTCTGACCAGTGCTGGAGTTTTCCAATTGATGGTTCTCTCATCTACTTACACAGTGCAGCAATTACCAGAGGTGTTACCTTTGCAATTTTCTTTGAAAAGTCATGGAGAGATTCCCATAAAAAGCCCCTTGTTGCAATTCTAGTTGAAAATCCTGGAAACAGCATAGAGAAGTCAGGCTCTATGCTGGGAATGGGCAGTGAGCAGCCAATTTTGGTTATAAACTCACCTACCTACCTAAACCTGGGGAAGGAAAACCAAAATGTCAAGGTATTTTGACTTTGTTCAAAATGCCAGAATGCCACAATGAGAACTACCTAAGCTGTACTACCTGAGGTTTCAGAAGATAAAAAACCTACTTCATGCCCAGGTTTAGTTAACAGTGTTTTGTGGATGCTCTTCAAGGTGTTTTCATCTCAGCCCACTGAATAACTTTACCAAGCAGCAGTCTAGCAGAAGCCCCTCTCATTTCAGAGCTTAAAATTCACAGCACAGCTCCTCCCAGAAAGGAGGGAGATGGATCTTCTCCAGGAGAGTGGAAAACCTCAAATCTGCGATTTTGCCTTGTCTACATAAAGAGTGCTTGCATTTTGCCTGAATTTGCCATTAAAGTAGCCCTTGTCTATAGAAATGTTAGGAGACAGCCCAGGCACCATCACAGCCTGGTACATCCCTGGAAAAAGCAGTCACTGTCATCTCCTGTGAGGGTACAGCACTCCTCCAGAACAGCAGCTATCTGAAAATAAGTTCATTTTCCTGTGATAATACAAACATCAGCACAAAGGCCTGGTCTATGAGAGCAGTTGTGCAACACTCAATAATTTCACATCCTGGTCTGAAATATTCCACAGGCAGTTGGAAGGTCCAAGGCTGAGATCCAAAAGCACCAACGTATTCACAGCTATGCAAATATTAGGCACTAGTGATGTCTCAACACATGCAACATCTTACATTATATTTAGCAGACTCCACTTAAATTCACCTGCCTGCAAGCTGTAAAGATTTACCAGAACTTGTGAAAAAAAAACTAGAACAGATTAAGCCAAATAATTTTTCAGCTATTAATCATTTGAGGTTTGTTTGAAGATTTTACCTCTTGGGAGATAGAGGTTCCTAAATGACAGTGGCTGTCATTAAGAGTTAAATGCTGCGTTGTGTTCAACCTATTCCAATAAGAATTCTCTAAGTCAGTGACACATCTGAAACAGTCTGTCCTCCTGCATGCCCTGATAGCCCTGGGTTTGCTCCCTGCCTCCTGCTTGCTCTGCAGCCCATGTGATGCTTTGTTTACCCACTGCACAAGCAGATCCATGCACCAGCCATTCCCAGCAGAATGATTGGGAGTCCACAGCTTTCTTATGCCTGAGTCTGCAAACACTGGGCACTGGTGTGCTCCCCTCCTTCCCACTCAGCTCCCCTCTGTGTTTTGGGTTCAAAGTGAAACTATCCCAGACTCAGGGACCCCGAGAGTGCAGGACTTGGGAAACTCCAGGACAGACACTGAGGGCACGAGCGTATTATCAGAAAGAATTTGAGTGCTCCCAGCAGCCCAGCAGCAAATTAGAAAGTTTTGGCTCCCAAGAATGAGTTGTGTTGTTTGTTCCTGCACACTGCAGCTGCTCGCCCCTCTCCCTCCCCACCCCCCTCCTTTGGGTGGTTTATTACACACAAGCTACTAATGAATGGGAGCCGCTGTTTTACAGTACACCACACTTACAGGACTTATCTCTAGGCCTACCACAGATTTGACTGATCAACAGCAGGGCACCACCATCATAATTCTTCCTAGAAACAGGAGGATAAAAAGGGGTTTGTTGGAGGTTGGCTGTGTCTGCAGAGAATCCTGCCTGCAGGGCCTGCTGATGCCATCACTCGCTGCTATGGTCTTTGGCCTAATAAGGTACAGAAACAAAGATTGTTCACTTGTTCAAGAATACTAAAGTACCCAAGTGACGGAAAGTGGAGGCAGCAGGGCACACATCCAAGTGGGATTAAGGCCACAAGTGCAACGTTACAGGGCTGACTGGGTGGCAGAGGGAATATCTGCCTCTGAAGAAAAAAAAAATCCAGTTCAAACATAATTTATAACATGTCACTCACAGTCAGAGGTGGCTGTCATTAAGAGTTAAATGCTGCATTGTGTTCAACTTATTCCGATAAGAATTCTCTAAGCTGCTTATATGTTATCATAACTCATGAATAAGTGGAGCGTGGGCTGGGGAGGGGGGAGAGGCTCTCTGGGGCAGGATGGGACCCAGACTGGGAGGCAGAAACCATGGAACAGAGCTGGGCTGCTGGGTCTTCAGTGTGGTGTACCCCCAGCCTGCACATTCCAAGGACTCCACAGTGAGTCAGAGTCTGCCAAGCCCATGGGACTTGTCAAGGCCCATGCTCTACTTGGACACATCCACCTTCTTTGCTTTTATGCACTTCTCCAGTTAGGGAGCTAGGCAGTAACACCGAGAGGATCTAAAATGCAGCATTCAGGTTCAGCTGGTCTACACAGCAGGCTCTATGATGGTTTCAGAGCTGGAGGTGAAGGAAAACAAAAAGGGCAACATTATAGCCAAGTATAAAATCCCTAAGTTAATACCGCTTACTGGAAATGGAACTGGGAACCCAACAGAAGAGCAGCAAAGCAGCTTCTTTAGGGACAATATTAAATTCCTCTGACTGACTTGGCAGTTTGGAAGCAGCAGGATTGTTTTCTCTAGCTTTAGGAAACCCAGCAACAGACCCCACTGAAGTTCAAGCAGCTAGATCAGGCCCAATACCACTAAACTTTCCAGGCTTATCAGGGAAATTTTTCACTGCAACATTTTCCCTGCTTCATTTTGGGTGTAGAGGGAACAACCTGTGTGGAATAAGAGTTAGAATCATAGGAGCCCACTCATTTTCACAGAATTAATCATAGGAGCCTGTTCATTTGCACAGCTCACTTAGTGCAAATAGCCACTGGAATTCCCACTTAGAAGCATTTCTCTGGTGCAGCTCATTCAGAAAGCAGCAGTTTGTTTACTCACTGGCTTGGGCTACCTGGATCACATTACACCTGCTGGGCTGCTGGTAATGTGGGAGGTTGATTTTAAACTGGCACTGTTGCTTTTATAAAGCCTTTAATGTCGTAGGCTCTGGCTGTGTTCAGGATCTCACCCATGAAGCCAAGGCTTAAGGGACTTTGGGCTGAGACATCCCAGTCCTATATTCCCCTGTCACTCAAGTCAGCAACCACAACTTTGCTGCGGTAGGTGTGGGACAAATATTTCAGTCCCTGACCTGTGCCTGGTCTGACTAAAGACCCAGGGTCTCTGCTTTGCCCACACCCCAGAAACACTGCAGCAAGTACCCAGTTTTCTGAGTACCAAGCTGAATACAAGGATCTGACCTGCTGCCTCAGTGCTGTCCTCACCTGTGTTGGAAAGCCAGAGGGCTGACCACAGTGAGCTGCTGGTATCCAGAGGTGGCTGCAGGACACTGCAGGTGCAGGGGTGCATGGTGTGTGTGCAGCACAACAATGCACTCATGTTTGTGGCCTCCACAGCTCTGGGGAGCTTATAACCACAGCCCTGTGTCCCTGCAGAGAGAAGACAGTTCCCTGCAGCCACCTCTCTCCAAGAGGGAACAGAAGATGACTCAGGAATCCCATCCACCCATTCCTCCCCCCAGCCTCTGGAGCTCACCCACGCACGGGAGCTGAACCCCCGGGAACGTTTTTGTGGGTGGGTGTCCCCAGGGGGCTGTGCTTGTCTGTTGTGCAGCTTTAGGAGTGTGCAAGTCCAAATCCATTTGTCTGGGTGCAAGTTACAGTAAACAATCAGTAGAACTTATCAGAAGGAAAGTTAAAATAGATGTAACTGATGTGTGAAGGCATGTTTTACCCAGCTCTAAATCCTGTTGGCTGTGTAAGTAGAGGCAGGTAGTAGATTAACTATGCAGCTCAGAGACCATTAAGGCTTGCAGAGGAACAATTAGTTCGAATTTTATGAAATAGAGCCTTTTATAAAACTTACAGCACAGCTAATGACAGAGCTTTCTTCAAATAAGTATTTCCTTCTGATCTTTGTCACGTGGGGTTTGTAGCATCTTGCCAGGATATGAGAACCTAAAAATGTAAAAGGCAATATTTCAGCAAAAATTAAACCCACTGGTTTATCTTTTCCATCTGTGTGAAGTGTAAACAGAGAGAATAAATAAATAAATACTGAAAAATACATTTGTTTTAAATAAATGTGAACAAAGGGTTTGACACATTTGCAGTATGTAATGCTGGTTTTAAAACATGATTTCAACCACCTGACACATTCAATTAAATACAGAAAACTCTCCAGTTGTATTTGCATTCTGGAAGAGCAGCTACAAAAGAAAGTGTAAGAGCAGCAAATCATTCTGAAAATAAACTGATTTGGACAGAGAATGAGTTCTCCCTGAAAGGCTGCAGCACCACTGGCTTTGTAGTATTGCTTGAAAAAGCTGCAAGTATCTTATTTTTCCCCATAAAACAGGTCCACTTTGGGAAGGGCAGACTGACAGTTTGATCTACCTTCCAGGAAACCATGAGAGAAAAAAAATCACTTCTAGGAGCACAAATTTTCAGTAAGGCCTCTTTTTTTTCCTCCAATATTCAGGGAAATTCCTAATGCAGTTCATAATCTTTAATTAAAAAAAAAAAAAAAAAAAACCTGCAGCAATAAATGATGGAAGAAAACCAAATCCCTTTTCCAAGCAGTGACACTGCCACTTTAATAGTTTCCCACTGTACTTGGGGTTAGTTGCCAGAGAAGCCTTGTTCAGCCTATTTGGGGGCCCCATGAAATGCTGCAAGCGTTACTGAAATGAGCACTTGTCTTTTGTTGAGCTGCATGCTAGCACCATACAGTGCTGAGCTGATAAATCCACTTTTTCTAACACAAGCATTTTTCAAACAAAACTACCATGAGACTGATGAGTAATGCCAGCTTGCCAAAAAAAAAAAAAAAAAAAGACACACACCCCTCGCAGGCGCTGCTGACACTGACAGCTGTTAAATTCACATATTCACAAAATGAGATGGGTTACATAACTGGAAATTACAAGAGCGACTCACCAGCGAGAGGAACTGCAAAGCAAGGCATCACTGGGGCTTGGGAAGGAACAGATCCCACATTTCCATGTGCACTGTCCCACTGAGGGCTGGGATAAAGCTGTGCCTTGAGCACACAGAGGTTGTGGGCACTCCTTACCCTGCATCATCAGGCTGTTTGTAGTTTGTTCAGCGCTGGGATTTTTTTTTCAGCAAAGTGAGGATGCATGTGGAAAAAGGATATATTAGTTCTGCTGTGTATGTTATAACACAGGGTAGTTTAAAAGCCCAAATGTCACATTTTGCAAGGCATGATGCAAAAACTCTAAAAGGTTTATTGTCAAATCTTGAGCAGCTGAGAGGGCAGTGGAGAAAGTAAAGTGCTGGGTAGAGTTAGGTTTGACAAAACCTAGGTAGCTTTTAATTTGCATCACATTTTTCAGATATATAAGCACTTTGCAAAGATGTTGTTTTTATCATTCTCATTGCATGGCCATAGAGCTGAGCTCTGGAGAAAGTCTGTAATCTTCCCATGCAGGACAGAGAGGCAATGACACCATGTCACCCCACCACCACGTCACCTGCCTTTATTTCAGTATCTGTTTCTAAATTGGTTTGAAAACTTTGACAAAAGGACCTGGTTCTGGAAGGCACAGAGCAGATGATGGAGGAAAGGCACCATTAAGGGCTCCTGAGGAATGGCAGGTGTGGGGCTGGTGGAACAGCTCAGGAGAAGGAGCAGTGAGGGAAGATGGCAATGTCTGTACAAGCTGCCAGGCCCTCACGTGTTGCTGAGATTGCCAGAAATGAGGTTCTAAAGGGGGCTAATCTGGACATAAATCAAGGCAGAAAACAATGGATGTCTTTATGAATAGCCATACTAAAAAAAAAATCCAGTAATTAAACCACCATTAACATCAAGCTAAATTTTATACATTCAAAATTATCTATGCTTCAATTTTTTCTGCTCATGGCTGAATTCATTCTTCTTACATAGTAAGAGGGGTTTTGTTGTTATAAAAAACACACCTAAAAGCTTTTTTTATAAGCAAGTTTATCAAACAAGAAATGAAGATAAAATGACAACTAAATGCATAAAGTTCCATGTACTTTATCACGTTATCTATAATAAACTAGGCTAATGCAAAATCGAGATGCACAGACAAATCAGGAGGAAAAAAAAGAAACACAGAAATGAATGCTTGGAGAGTGATGTCACCTAAGCTGGTGTGTAGGTACAGTCTGCTGCGTAGGAGAGCAGTGAAAGCATAAACAGAATACTAGATGTGCATTAAGGCACAAACAGAAATAGCTGGGAACAATGGCAAAGTCTGGTTGCTCTTGGAACCTTAATGTAAGGAAACATCCTTATAAAAGATGAGACAATAGCAGGTCTATAAATGACAGCCCCGTAGGCAGGGAAGGATAAGAACTTCCTATAGTTCCTAAAGTATCAACCTATATTGTAACCCTTCCACAAAGGCTGCCTTAAGTGCTTTCTCTGAATTAGTCCACCCAGAATAGGAAAAAGCATCAGAATTAGTTTGACTTTTCCTCTGGACACCAGCCACACACTCTCAAGGCAGAGAGGAAGAAGTAAAAGCAGACGGAAGCTCAGCACTTGTTTAGGACCTTTTGCCAGCACACCTGTAAGTCCCAGCGCTCATTTGCCCTCCCTGCTTCCTCCAGAGCCCAGAGACCTCTGCCAGCCCTGATCCAGGCCATGGCAACGTGCTGCTCTCTAAAGCTGAGCTTCTCTGTCTCTGCAGAGCACTGGCAGTGCAGGCTTTGGACACAAGCAAACACAAACTAGGCTGAAGCTTCAGTGTCCATTTATCACTTTGATTTTCTTTGTTTCATTTTGAAGTGGGGATTTTGTGTTTTTGTTTGTTTGCATGAGTAATAAAAAACATTCATTTAACTGAGCATATGTTTAATTTGAAAACATTAACAAGATACCTCCCACACCTCATGGCCCATGACCTGAGACATATTCCTGTACAGCAAACATCCTCTGAGCTTTCAGGTAGCAAATTACCCTCAGACCTCAGATTCTCTTGCAGACTGCCACATACTCCACTAATACAAATTTAAATTGAAGACTATGAACATTGCTATTTAACACAATTCCATTGTATTAAATAGTAATAGCCACAGCAAACTTTCAAAGGCCTCAGGGGTTATCAGTGTCCATAGGACAGGGGCTGGGAACCACCACAGACTCTGGTGGTTCTGCTGGTTTATCTCCAACACAGCACTAAGACCATTCACATACATCCCTCTGGTGAAACTCAAAGAGCCTGCACTTCAGAGAGTTTTCCAAAAGGTCAAATGAAGCTGTGTGAGCACTTCACTGCACTGATGGGGAAGAAGAATTGTCCACTGCAGCTGCTGCTAACAGGCACCTCTAGGCACTCCAAATGGGTGTGCATGAACCGAGCAATTTGAAGAGGTACAAAACATGCAAGACCAGGACCTTTTGTGAGTCACATTTGTAGATTTGCAGCTGATTATAAATTCAATGGAATCTACAGAAGTCAATGCTAAAGAATTTGAAGCGAGTTAAAGTTCCTGAGATCTCCTCGTTGTTGTCTCTGTCAACAATTCTTTATTGTTTAGAGCAAATCTGGGGCAATTCTGGTCCAAAAGTTCCAGTGGAATAGTTCTATCTATTTTCAGAAATGATCCCCTGTCAGTAAAACTTGGTCCTTGAGTGATGGCAATACAAAGCAGATGTAAGTACATATTTTGAAAAAATGTTGAAAAATACACAGATGCTTTTGAAAATATTGAAGATTCACCATCCAGCTATTTACAGTCCTATTTTTAATTTTCTGAAAAACAAGCAAATATTCTGATTCTCACCAAGGGCTGTAAGTTTCATCTTCCCAAGCTCAATCACAGAAGCCCTGAATCAACATGCTTCCTAATGGGAAAAAATTCTTTTCAGCAGAGGTCTGTTAAAAATGACCACCAAAAGCCAACTATTATTAGTGTTCAGGGTAGAATTAAATAGTGCCACCATGAATTTCTGAATGTGCAGGTGCATTCCTTAAATTATTTTATAGCAAAATTCAGCCCCGTTTCTTACTCCTGGTCTTCAAACCTGCTCCCGCCAGAGCAGATTATGATGACCCTATAAGAGTCAGGACCATGGCCAAAAATCCATGAATTTGGGGGGCTTTTTGCAGAGTAAGGCATTACTGCAAGTAAAAGTTAGAAATTCTTGCTGTTGCGACCTGTGGGACTTCTGAGCGGTACAATGATGCTCAGCACAGCCCAGATGCTCTTCCTGAACTGTATTTTATGGCCCTGTCTCTGCAGCTCCTCCAGCCTCGGGGGAACTGCTCAGCTGGGAAGGGACTGGGAAGAAAAATGTCACAGCCCGGCCCTGCCAAGCACACAAAGTGTTTGGGCAAGGGTCTCACTGCACAATTTTTCTAAGACTGGGAACAAATATTAAAGCTATTTTCTTCCTTCAGAGCAGTTTTAAAGTCACTTAAAGTCTGATAACACTTTCCAGCTGGAAACTGGACTTTGCTCCTCAGTGTAGTTCCACTTACTCACCTGACAGCTACACGAGAATTACTCGTGTGAGCAATGCATGAGGTTCTGTAGCAGGGGGATAAAACACAAGAGCCAATCCACTTGCTCAGAGGGGCAAGTTTCTAAATTCAATAACAAAATCAGAAGTCTGCAACAGCCCCTCCCTCCCCCACATAGTTTGTTGCTTAAAATCTTAAAGGAAAAAAAATATCATGTTCTCTATGAATACCATCATAGCATGATCAATTTTTTTCCTACAAAAATACATAATCAGTTTTGTAGCTTTTCTACTTGTCCTGCAAACCAGTAAAGGAAAACTATGTGAAACTCTCACACTTTCATTTCACACTATTCTTAATGTTACCTAATTTCCCAGTTTAAAAATAGATTACAGGGATTAAGAGACTTTTGAATCTAAAAAGAATGCACATATTAGAGAAATTACTACCTAAAGTAAATAGCCTACTTTAATAAGCAGTCTCCTAGTTTGTATGATATTTAGCAAAAAAACACTTCACAGGCATCTAGTTTAACACGTCAGCCAGCTTCATTTGCAAGTTCAAAATCCAGAGGTAGATAAAATATTAGTGTGGTTTGGAATATGCAAAGTGCCAATTTTTTGTGTATTAATGCACTGAAGCACTTGATGCAATGTTATTATGGAAGGAAAAAATAGTTGCCAGAAGGGTTTATTTAAGGAATGGTTACTGCAAATAAAAACTTTCAACTAAAAAGGATTGTTTTTTAATATGCTTTTAATGACCTCTACTCCTCATACCTACCTCCTTGCTTCCCAAACTGTTTGTACTGTCCCCAATAACACTCAGTGGAAAGCTGTCGTTCCTGGCTAAATCCTTACTTAGGTTGGATGCTATGCCTCCGTTAGACAGGGTCACAAGGTCACAATCGATTTTGGAGGCCACCTGGAGAGTCCAGGCCGTGAACTGACTCAAAAAATTTATATCAGAGCTGGAATGGCCCACCTCCCAGGGCTCAGCCTGCGTTAACACCCCAACCGCAGGATGGAGCCTGCCAGGCCCGGCTCAGAGAGAGGCCAGAGTTGTTGACCCCGTTAGCTGACCTCTTCAAACTTCAGGAGAATTTTTCTGGCAGTTACCACGGTGACTGGGCACTCCAAGCTTATCCTTCTTACTGAAAAAAAAAAAAAAAAAAAAAAAAAAAAAAGACGAAAAATTAAGAAGAAAAAAAAAAACGTTAAAACCTACCTCGTAGGAATGTCTGTCAGGAATCAAACACATAAAAGTTTTAATTGTTTGCTTCTCTCTTGGGCTGCTCTGGCTCTAAGTGGTACATCCGATGGGAACATTGAGAAAACAGTTTGGCTGAAAGCATTTCAACTTGTGAAGAAATAATGCTCAGTGGATTTAACAAGAAGCATTTCTAGTATCTGCTGGTGATCACAAGTGACACGCTAAGAGGTTTATTGTGAAATAATGTTTATTTTTTTTTCTGTATCTTTCTCCAAATTGCTACCATTTCTCACTGAATTGAAAAGAAGCTGAGACAAGGCTCAGGGAAAGGATTCTATGCTGCCTTCTGGTTTTTTTTCCTTTTAAAAACTGTCTGCTGGGTGAAACATTAAGTATGCAGCAGTACCTTGCTTTGGTCTCTCAGAAGAGACTGCATAACCTATTTAATGTACCATGAAATATTATTTAAGAGGAAAAAGCAAAAAAAAACCCCAAAAGTTGTCAGACATCGTTAGTGCTGGTTTTTTCAGGCACTTTGAACACTAATCACTTCACACATAAAATTTAGCAGGTAAGCAAGGTCTAGTGATGCTGACAGAAAACACTTGAAACACATCAAGGGATCACAGAGCACCCTAGGTAAACAAGAAAACAAAGTGCACCCTTCATTTCTGAAAAAAGAAGGGGAAAACTGGTGCTTCTTAATTTCAGAGCAATCACATATTACATACAAAGCTTTTATGTAAATTTCCCTCATGCTCCTCTACTTGAAATAGCATCTTGCAAAAGGGAGCAGTGAAGAGTATACTGCATTATAGCTGGAAAAATCCTACTTAAGGGCTCCTGATGGCAAACTGTCAATCAGTATTCCCCGCTTGTTATGAACTGCTCATTTCTGGAGTACAGCTAAACAGAGGTTTAATGATTGAAACTTTAATGGCATTTTGTCTCACACATGGTTCTGAAGTATCTTCTGTTGTTTGAAGAGTTAAATATGGATATTCAAATTGCTGCTCAGCCACTGCTCTGCTCCTCCTGGGCTTCTCCAGTGGCAGTGCTGAGATGGCAGAGGGACCGAGCTGCTGAGTCGCCTCTCATGGGAGGACATCACACAGACCCTATGGACACAAAAATAAAGCAGGAGGTTTGGGTGTGAGAAGCAAAAAGCACAGAGCTGATCTTTTGCTCCAGGCTTACTTTTCATTTCTGCTGGAAGGATGAGAAAAAGGCAGTCCAGCGTACGTGTGTTAACTAACATTAAAAAAAAGTGAATGAGGGCACGGTACAGGACCCTTTCTCCTTTCAGAACTGGTTCAATTGTTTTGAAATATCACATGCCTCAAGGCTAAATAGATACATAGACACTTAATAATATTATTTAGCAATAGTGAATTAAACATGAAAACAATTTAAATTAAAAACACTTAAAGATTGTTTCCCTGTTATTAAGGATGTGTTAGAAAAAGGCTAACCCTCTCATTAGGAGATGGATTTTTTCATTTGTGTTTTTGTTATGGCTATACAAGATGTTTTTATACTTTCTTTTATTCTCTGCATGAAATAATGTAAATTGAAACAATCAGGTGGCTGATCAATGGGCTAGTGGGAAGAAAAAAATGTTTGCTAAATTCTATTTCTTCTCTTTCTTTTTGACCAACACTGTATATATAAGCATGTGCCTTTCAATTAGATACTGTGATTTATGAAGTCATGCTCAGGGCTAGCCAGGTTGTTGACTCAGATTAGAGCTATGATGCCAGCTCATTCCCTGGTGACAAACACTGACTGTCCTTCCCGAAGCCAGGCACCCCTGGCAGCCTTATGAAAAGACCTTGTGGTTGGCACAGCGCTGGGCAGGAAATGAGGTCCTCTCCGGTTCAGGACAGAGATGACTGGAGCTACAGAAAGCTGCAAAGCAAAATCAGCATCTCCTGAGTCACAGGCTTTAAGCTCTGGTGGGCCCCACAGTTCCCAGGGTGACCTGGCCACCAGCGCTGCCTCTCCCACAGCCCTGGCAGCCCAGGGGAGCACTGAGGGCTGCACACTGGGCTGCCATGCCATGGGGCTGCTTTCCTGTGGCAGAGGGGAGCAGAGGGCACTGCGCTCCCCCACTCTCACCACGTGCCCCAGCCTGGTGCTCAGCACCCTCCTCAGGGAATCCCTTTCTCGCTCATCCCTACCAGAGATTTTTTTGGCATGCTGTGTGGTGTTTTTCAATATCACAAGGTTTTTATGTCAGCCTATAGCTTGGAGATCTCTGTGTGGCCTACCCTTCTCCAGGAATTTCTCATATAAATCACTGGAAAGCAGGAAATCCCTAAGTCCTGGTAGGAAGCTGTTTACCATGTTTGCCTCAGCACAGACAGCTGCAGACCACAGAGCATCTTGCCCTGTAGGTACCACTGCAACCCAGACACCTGGACCTGAAATAGGAGAACTTTGCCTCCTTCTTTCGAGATCTCTGAGCCAGAAAGTGAGCTCCTGGAATGGGGTTAGAAACTCCTACTGAATTCATGGAGTAGAACTCCCTGATCTTCTCTGTGTAACACTTTCACTCCAAATTCCCTCAATGCCATTGAAACAATAATATTTAGACCATTTGGGGCTGAGATTATTGCTTTAATAAATTGGGTTTTTATTGGTTCATTGTGGCAAATAAGCCCCCGATTGATTTTGCTCCTAATCAGCATGGAGAATGCATTCCGCTGTAATTAAATCCCGTGTAACTGGGCACTCTGTGTTCGCTTGTCTCTTAGCTTGCAGTGGCATGAGATACAGCACATCAAACGCTATCCTCGCCACGATAGGCACCCTGCCAGCCCGCGGAGCGATGATGCTCGCCTTCAGCGTGCTCACAGTGGCTACGGCTGGAGCAGCGGGCAGCGCTCGGGAGACGTAGGAAACATGAGAGGAGCAGGATGGCCAGGGATAGGGTCCTTTCCCTCGAGGAAGGTTTCACCCCCTCTCTGAACACGCTGCGGGAGAGGCGGGGGCCGCTGGCGCTCCCGCTTTCCGCAGGTGCCCGCAGCCCCGGCGCGGCTCCGCTGCCGCTCCCGGGGCTCGGGCCGGGGCAGCCGGGTCCCCTCGGCCGGCGGCAGCGCGGCCGGGCTGCCAGGCGGGCAGTTTTGAAGAGTCGATCTTCATAATACAAATCCCCCGGCTTCGCCTCCCCGCCAGCGGCGCGAGCCAGCTTTTTAATTGAATCCCGGGGATTTGGCCGCAGCCGAGAGCCCCGGTTCGGGCCCCAGCGCCGTGGGTCCCCCCTCCCGAGAGCGGGACCGTCTCTCGAGGGCTGATCTCTCGCCTCCAAACCGAGGCAAGGGGGGCTCCGGCGGCCTGGGGGAGTCCCCCGGCCCGGGCCCCCGGAGGCAGAGCGCGGGCTCGCTGCACCCCGGGGCTGCGGGCGGCGGGGGGGCCGGGGCAGCTGGCGGGGCCGCGGCCGCTCCCGCCTCTCGCCCGGGCAGCGCTTTAGGGGGGGCTCAGGCCGGATCCTGCCCATTCTATACGTTAATGCTCTTTTCTCTCCGGCTGCAGGGAAGCAGGCCAGCGGATAATTACCCCTCACTGCAATCCGCAGAGCTGGCCTAATCCGAAAGCTCAAGTGCCCGTAAGTAAAACTTCAGGAAAAGTTATTGAAACTGACAAATACAGGGTGACAAATAATCAATAAAAGCCCAGTCCCACATCCTTTATTGTTTCCAGGCACTAACAGCAAGTAATGAAACCTCGGCGAGGACGGGGGAGGGAGCGGCAGGGACCGGGCGCTGGGCTGGCTCTTTAGTGGGAAAGCCCCCACTAAAAGAAACCCAGGGAAGAAGCCGGCAGGATGAGGGGGACGATCCCGTCTCCGTGGGGGACAGGAAAATGCCACCGTCCCAGTGCCCCCTCTCCCCAAGCCCTCCGTGCCGCCCGGGGCCGGGACGCTCGGGATGGGCGAGCCCGGGAGGCTCCAGCCCGGCCGGGAAGCTCTGCCCGAGCCGCGGGCAGGGACGCCCCGGAGCCCGGTGCCACCCGGCAGCCCCGGGCCACGCACCTACGGCACGCACCCGCACAAAAAATCAGGCGCTGTGGTCTGCCTTCTGAAATCTATAACATCCCTGAACACCCAACGCGCTCCTTCTCATTAGCATCTCGGCCCTGGATTTTCCACGCCACAGTTTCTAAAGTTTCAGAGAAGGACGCCGGGCAAGATAAATCCGTGCTGTCGTTTCTCTCCCTTTCTGTCTCTCCAAATTAAGTTTTGATCTATCAGTTTAAACACTGGCCAGAAAGTTGATTCACTTTCTGTTAGGATTTCGGGTTAAACCGGGGGCTCCTCCAGTGTCTTTAAGCTTTTGAGCTGTGTAAATGAACTGCAGTGTCACATAATCGATGGGGAAAACTCAGCTGTCACAGATACGAAAGCAACCTCCTGCCACAGCAATAACGTGATTTGGCATTTCAAAGTTTGGAAACGTGCTGTCTGCGCGTCCGGGGCTGGGCGAGGAAGAGGGACGGGGGCGATGCTCGGGGCGGGCGGGGGGACAGCCCCCAGCCACGGTGGCCCCGGCAGCCCCGAGAGCCGGCGCCCCGCACCGCGGCACCCGCTGCCGCTCCCTCCCTTCCCGACACACGCTGCGAAAGTTGTTTCCCAACTTTGGCGTTAGGGGAGGGTTGACCCAGAACAAATCTCAGTGTCTCGGTGGCCTTTCCAAAGCGGCCGTGCTCCCCCCGCCCCGAGCCTGCGGGACGTGCCCATCTGGAGCACGCACCGTGAGAGCAACTGTGCCGCGTACAGCCACAGCGGCCATCAGTCACTAAAAGCCACACGCTTCACTGGACCGGGGATAAAACGAAGTCCTGGTGACGCCTGGTTAAACCACTGACCCTCTTGCGAGGGCTGGAGAAGGGGGGAAGGCGGCCTCCTCCCGACAAACGCGGCTTTGGGGGGCTCCGCAGGGCCGTGCCCCTCTCCCGTGTCTCTCCCCAAAGGGAATTCAGCGCGGATGTTCCGGGGAGCCCCACGGGGGGACGAGGCACGGACGGGGAGGGTCCCGGCAGAGCCCCCGGCCCGGCCATGGCCCTGGGCGGCAGCGGCAGCTCCCGTGGGCACGGGGCTCCTCCGAAATGGTTCTTTTTATATCACAGCCTTGGGTGAAACACCAACCCGCGGGCAGGGTGTGCTCTAAGCCGCGGGGTAAACACTGCCCTCGGTGCCCTGTCCGCTGCACACCCCGATTTGCCCCACACATGCGCAGGAAAACAACTCACACAGCACGTTCAGATGCTTTCTGGAAGGGGACGGCTTTGGTTTCAAATTAGGAAGCTCTCTCAGATGAACGATAAACTCCGCTCTGGTCAGGCTATCGTGTTTAGTCATATCTTTGTGGTTTTGTCCTCACCAAAAAGAGCCCCGGAGGCTCAGTCAAGAAACAGGATTTCAGATAGTTTGATTTGGCGTAAAGAAACTTTGCATTTGTAATATTATAAGACTCTGAAGGGGGAAAATGAAACCTCTGTAGCTGAGACAAGAAGTGTGCCTAAGTGCCACTGTGTTTCAATCCCCACTCGGATATAATTTAAGTCTTCTCTGGCTTACAGTAATATGCTCTCCAACCTTGAGGCTATCCAAAAGGAGGGGATTTAATGAGGCCGAGTTTATACACTTATATAATTTAGGGGTTTCGCAGTAGCTGTAAAATGACAATTGGTACATGTGTAGTGCAAAAGAGCTGAAATCCCATCCAGGGACCAAGTTGGTTATTTCTGAAGGAGCTGTCATTTCCAGCAGGGGGGCACAATGGAAGGCCAGGAGCAATGGAGCTCTGATCTCCACCAAGGAAAGATAACCACCTGATTAAAATGGGGCTCTTGTTCCCTCGTTACTCGATCGTCGTGTGAACTTACCTTATTTACAATTATAGGCAATGAGTGAGTCGCCCAGATTGTAATACACCTATAGCTTTGGGTTTACTCCTCCCTTTGTTATCGACACCATCTCTCGGACAGATTTCTGGACCACTCATGGCATGTGAGCACAGAGACGCTCCGAAGGAGGGAGGGACGTGGATGTGAACGTTCCGAGCCCTGCAGTGCGAGCGCGGCGCCTTCACCCTCCCGCGGGAGGCCGGGCCCAGCAGAACCAGCCTGTGGAAATCAGGATGTTTACAGCCCACACACAACTGTGAAAGCGAAGGGACCAGAAGGCATTAGGTGAAGGACTATTTTGTGCTGCACATCTGGTATTTGCTCATTTTCCAGGTGAACCCAGGCACGGCGGCTGTCGCAGGGCACCCCCTCCTCGGGTCACTCTGCAGCCCAGGTGTGCACCGGGGGCATCAGACAATGATGCACCTCTACGCTGAAATTTAACGCACTTTGTTCTCCATTTTAATATTAAATGGTGCAGTGTTTGCCAGATTATTATCCCACTATTGCTTGTGCATTTGTCTCTTATGTCTAGTGCCTGTCATTACACAAAGCGTTTTGAAGAGCTAATTTCAAAAGACAGAAAGTCTACACTTACTATAAAAGTCATTAAATTAGCATGACAAGCATAAAGTTCCTAGGTTATAATTTGGTTATAGATCTGAAATCTTCCCTGCTTTCTCTCTCCACTTGAAGGATGAAGGCTGAAGCGAGGCACCGACTCGAAGTTAGGACAATTGAGCTGTCGATTGTTTGGTGGAGAAACAGGGAAGAGATGCGGGCTCCAACACCACCTTTTTGGCAGAGCACTGGGTGACAAGAAAGAGTTCTGATTTTCTCTCACGTCTCCCAGCCGCCAGAGAAAGGTGTGATCAGATGGTCTTCTACTACAACAGGTGGGAGAAAAAAAAAAAAAAAAAAAAAAGAAAAAAAAATCTCGATGCATTTCTCGTCGATTAAAATGTTGCTGGAATAGCAGGACGCGTGCCTTTTATATCCCGCTAAATGCTAAGATGGGAAGATGTGTTATAAAAGCCGCCATTGGCTGTTTCCCCCAAGGCTGCAACATCCCCTTCATTTTAATCGCTTCTTGGTTTCGGAAGAAAGCCGCGGAGAGGAGGGGGAGAGCTCCTTCCCCGGCTCCCCGAGCACCTGCGGTGACAGGGGACTGCAGGAAGCCCCGGGGATGCCAGGAGCGGCAGCGTGGGAGCGCCCGCTCTGCCCGGCCGGGCATCCTCTCCCTGACACGCTGCATTTCGACAACGACAAAATTAGGGAAGGGACGGGGCATTCAAACGCGGTGCTCACAGAAGAGGCTGCCCTAGTAGTTATTTAGTCTAAAAATCTGCTGTCAAGTTTTTTTGGTTTTTTTTTTTTTGGTTTTTTTTTTTTTTTTTCTCGTCAGGATCACCGAGGCGCGTTTCTTTGCGCTGGTTCGTTTGCTTTTAACCAGGCATGCTGCGAATTGTGGAAGCTTTCCATTTACCTTTTCTTCTTTAAGCGTTTTAATTATCATCACTGACCTGTTGGGCATACCTACAGTATCAATGTCCCCTTTACATCGCTGCCTTCCCTTTCTCTGCATGTTTCTGCTATTTAACACTTGCTACCTTTGCCATTAGAGTCCTAGAGTGACCCCCATGGGTATCTTTGAAAGAAAGACCCTCTGCATTCCAGCACTGCCTCCTTACCCAAGTAATAGCAAAGGGTCCATTCAGACACATGGACCACACTGAAGCATTAATTAGGCTGATGAAATCCATAGAAATGTATGGATTCAGCATAATCGAGTTTCTTCTGCTGACTATAGTTAAGGAATACGTGAGCAGCTGGGAGAATAGAAAGTACTGTTAGGGTGAAGTCATGCATGTAATTGAGTATATTTAACATAACCATTTTAATGATCGGTGATTAAAAGTGCATCTACTTAAATTGTATACCTCTGCAATTTGTCCATATCAACTTTAGAGCGCACACAAAGAAAAGGTCGTCATATAAATTTATAAACAAGATCCCTTCCTAGCTACACATGACTCGAGCTGGAATGATAACTCAGTAGCAGCGAGGGGGGAAAGGCCTTTCGCGAGAAAATAGCTACGCCAGTACGATATTAATTAATCACTGGTTTGGCCCCTTTTCTCTCTTGTGCAGTCACAGTATTAGAAGTGCATAATAAGTGAGTTTTCTTTTCATCCGTAATTATTTATAACAATCAGACCACTCGGGAAAAAAAATCCCTGGGTTTCTTTCCAATATTCAAGGAGTATCTTTTCCCTCGCTTGACAATAGTGTGTGTATATGTGTGTGTGTGTGTGCATACACATATAGTCAAATAGAATATTTGGATTTTTTTTTTTGCTTTTTTTTTTAATCCACAGAAACATTGCCGGAGATCCGGCAAAGAAACACTAAATGATTAAACTTTCCCTGACGCCAAACTTGCACGCAGAGAGGTTAAGGACCAGAAACACGGACAGTGTTTGGGGGAGCCGCAGTTGATGGGCACGGCCGTGTCTCCTCGCAGGAGACCCCTGAGAATGGGAAATTAGCAGTCGAAATCTGCTAGTGGGGACTGGATCCCACAAAGCCCACGCGTTGGGAAGGCTGAGTGTCTCTCTCTCGCCTATTCAATCTGCCCAGGCTGGTTGCAGCGAATAAATAGAGTCATTGTGGAGCCCATACACAAACCGACCCAACTCCCTCCCCCACCCCTTCTCGCCCTCCCCCCGTCCCTTTATGCTTAAACGCACACAAATCTGCGGCCGCTTTGCACCAAGAGGAGCCCAAAGTTTTCTTCCCTTTACTGTCCAGCGCCTGTGGGAAAGGTTTATCCCCACGGATGGAATATGGACTTGTGTCGCAGAGCCGGGGGTTCACGCTGGGTGAGGGCAAGCAGGAGCTTGCCAGGAGCGGGACCCATCCTGCCCTGTCCCCGCGGAAGATAACGGTTCAAAGTAGCCAGATGCATTAAACAGCCACAAAAGGGGCCGAGAGGGACGGGGGGCGGGGGATGAGGGAAAGATTCACTTAAGTTTCTGGTGGAAAACTTAAATGCGGCCGTCTCTCCCTCTGCCAGCGTCGCTGCAAGGTGAAATCCATTTGGCCGCGTCCCTGCCGGCGGGGCGGGCGGCAGCCCCGCGCCCGGGGAACTCGCTCCGTGCAAGAGAATTTGCAACCTTGAAAGCATATTTTTCTTCCAGCTATGGTGGCACTTAGATGATAATGTAGGCAATGAAACTGGGGAGATTTATATCTTTTGGAAAGTAGGACGAGCCAGATGGTAATAGCGTCATTAACAAACAAACTTAGGATCTGCAAGTGAAGCTTGAAATTGGGAAAGAGATCTGGAGAACAAAAGGAGCTGCTGTTGGGGGGGTGGGGGGGGAAGAGTCCCTCTTCTGCCGGCCAAATCTAAGAGCACATTCTGGAGGGGCTGCTCCTGCCCAGCACTAGATAATAAACGACGGCTTTTTCCTCCCCCGTTGTGACTGAGAAAGGACAGAGAAAACTTTTGCAATAGGCAAATGTGGCATTTATTTATGTGTAACCCTTTGTAGTCGCAAGTGTCCCAAATGGGCCTTCAATTCAAATCCCTAGTTTGATACGGAGGGATCGCTTCTCCCAAGTTTATTTTAGAGAAACAAAGCGCCGCTTGTGGAAGTTGAAGGGCCAAAAGTTCAGTAATTATTTTTTTGACTTAATAGCAACGAATAAATATTAAAGGTTAAACGTTATTTGCTGTGAGAGTGGAAACATCTGAGGGATTTATTGTGTCTTCGACTCTTTTTTTTTTTCTTTAACCCCCTCAAAAACCGCTCCCTCTTTGCTAGAAGGCACCAACACAGCAGGGTGAGGGTCCCAGAGGGCCGGGATGCGGGATGTTCAGGGAGGCCCAAGGCCGGGCTTGTCCCCTGCATCACCCTTCAGATTTGCTCTCCAAACCCACTCCGGCAGGTTCTCGATGTCCAGGGAAAAGGCCTTCAGCACAGATTTACCCAGCTGAGAATCCATAAACACCCGAGACCCACCAGCTCCAGGGCTTCAGCAGGAGGGATGGGCTGTGTGCCTCCGAAATTTTAACCAGTATGTTCCCAAATGCCACAGAAACGTTTGGAGATCTTTAGAAGATGCCCGTATCTCCCTTCCAAAGTTGATGGTTATTAGATGATTAATGATTTAAAAGATGCCTGTTAACAGCCCCAAGTTGAGAGACATGGACCCACGCTCTAAAGTAAAAACCTAACGTGTGTTTTTTTTTTTTTTTTTAATGTGCTGGAGATCTTTAAAAGCCCCGAGGACTTACCCTTAAGGCATTATTCAAAGAAAAAAAACCTGAGACTGGCGGTTCGTCACAGGCAATTGTAAAGGGTTTCAAAGGACCGATCAAACGAGTTGGAGAGTAATCTACATTAAAGTCCGGATGGCAGTGTTACAACATGCACCTGCAGGGTATTTGCTATCCGTGCCCCTTACAGAGCTACAAATCACCATTAAAGAAAGCTGCTTAAGCTTCCTCCGCGCTTCTAGAAAGACTTACTCGGGCTCCTTCACTTTGATATTTATACATCTTGTTATTGATAAGTGTGGGGCTGTTCAGCGCTCCCTTCCCCCTCCCGGCCTGTCCCCGGGCACTTTTGCACCAGCCCCTCCCCGCCCCAGCCGCGCACGGCTCCAGGCGGGCGTTCGGGCCCGGCCCCACGAGCGACACGCGTGGCGTGGGGTTATCCCCCTGTCCCTGCCGTGCGCCGGCCCCGGGAACAGTTTCGCTTTATTTTATGTGTGTAGCTCCCCCCGGGCTCTGTCACCAAGGCGACCGGGGCAGCCCAGGCAGCATCGGCACGCGGGATGTCCCGGCGGATTTTCTCACAGTTGCGGGAGGCGCAGACATGGAAATGAGCTCATTGCGGGGGAGTGGCGGCCGCCTGGGCCGCCCCCGGCCCGGCCCGGCCCGGCCCGGCCCGGCCCGGCCCGGCCCGCTGCTCTCGGGGCTGCGGCACTCGCTGTCCCCTCCAAGGCGTTCGGGGGAAGCCGCGCAGTTTTATCCCTGGCACAGTTAACCCTTGGCTGCCGGCCGGGAGAGCGCTGGCGACCCCCGCTCCCCGCTGCGCCCCCTCTGCTCCCGCACTCCCACGGGCAGCGCTCGGCGGGCTCGGCGCTCCCCCCGCCAGCTGATGTCAGCGGGGAAAAGTAAAGTTGTAAGACAAACAAACAAGCCGGGAAAGCTAGGAGGGGAAAAAAATAATCAAGATTTTTCTACCCACTCGAGGCGAAAAAGCTCAAAAGTCAACAGGGATTCATCAACCGCTTCCCACGGCTGCAGGCAGGGCGATACAATAAACCTGGATTTCTTTTTCGGGTAATTTTAGTGATCAGGTCTGTGTTTTAAGTGCTTCGCTGGAGTGGGTTCTCGCAAACGAACAAAAACATCACTCGTGGCAGGTGTGAGGCTGCGGTGCCCCGCTGAGGGCCCGGCCCCGGGCACCCCCGAGGCAGCACCGCTGTCCCTGGGGGCTCCTGCCGCGGGCAGCTGGGGGAGCAGCGCACCGGAGGGAGCAGAAAGGGGCTGCGCCGCGCTGGAGGCACGAGAGGATTTGGGTGGATGTCAAAAATCAACTAACGCACTAACGTAAGGGACCATATCTCGGGTTTGGTGTACCTGCCTCACCTCTAGACAGCCCTGGCAGCGCGGAGGGCCGGCACCCATGGCCCTGCCGCGTCCCCCGCCCATGACGGGGCTCTCTCGGCAGCAAAGCGCGCATTGTTGGGGCCGGGGGAGCTGGGACGGGCCGGGGTCAGCAGCGCTGCCAGCGCCCACCGCAAAGTTTGCCAAGTCAGCTCCTCTCCTGGAATTGTCCTCGGAGGGGAGCGGGACCCTGCCCCGAGCGGCCCATCCCAGGCAGGGCGCCTCCAGCGCCAGGGAAAGCCCGCGCAGCTGCGGGAGCGGATCCGCACCGGGGTGCGCCCCCCTCCGCCAGAAATCGCTCAACTTGTGCCTCGGAGCCCCGGCCCCGCCGCCAGGAGAGGCTCCTGCTGCTGCCAGGGCGGAGGGGCCCGAGGCAGGGGCACCCCAGCACTGAGGGTGGCACATCGGGGGCGGCCCGTCCCGCACCCCCGGCGCCGGCAGGCCCGGGCACCTCTCCTGCCACATAACGGCGAGCGCAACTTGCGGCCGCCTCTGAAGTGTTGCAAAACAAATCCCCGGTACGTTGGCAGGGCTGGCGAGAAGGCGGCGGCACCGCCGGGAGCCCCGAGCCCCCCGGCTGCCCCCGCCGGCCCGACACCCCCGGCCGCAGCTGATGGGGGGCCCGGGGCGAGCGAGGGGCGAGCGCGCCTTGGCCGAGCGCTAATTCGGTGTGTACGCTTGAGGCGGCCATCTGAGGGCTGGGTAGCAACCAGGGGAAAGGGGTGTATTCGCGACTGGAAGATTTAGGTTGTTGCTAGGATGTGAGAACAAAAAATCTTCAATAAGTCGGGGAGGGGGGAGGACGGGGCAGAGGGGGAGGAAGGGGGGTTACAAGGTTTGTCACAGGGAAAAGTGCAGACATCTGCTGGAACTTCCATATCTAAGCTGTTCATTTACAGGAGCCAACTTCTGAAATCTCCACAATTAGATCTGCATTGTTCTTTCTCAACAACACTGCCTAGAAAGAAAAGGTCTTCTCTGTCGGGGCCAATCCAACGAAGCGTTTGACGTTATTAAATAATAAAGCGATTGTGATTTACATTGTTGTTCAGAAAAAGGGCCAATTATCCACTGTTATGTTGCCATAAAGATCATATTAACTCGAATTAGTAATCAAACAATATGCTAGCGTTAAAAGTATAGAGAGGACAACGCGACTGGTCTTGTTGCATCCTCACTTTTTCTTGTAAAACCAGAAGCATAAATACACTTGAAAGAGGCGCAGAAACTTCATCCTTAACGGGTAAAAAGCGAAAGAGGTACCAGCGTTTGTGATTAATGGTCCTCTGTGTTGACTGTTTTCAATTAATTCAAAGCCACCCAAATCTCATATTGATTTTTCTGTTTACAAATTAATTCTTTCGAATATAACGGGAAATGTTTCACGGTACTCCGAGAACCAGGGCGACTTTTTAAAATGTAAAGTCTTTTAGGATTTTGATGTTGTGGTGTTTTTTGTTTGTTTTTCATTTTGTTTTGAGTTTGGGATTTTTTTCCTCAGAGTAACGTTTTCTAAAGGCGTCTGAGTTCCAAGCAAAGACGAACCTCACCACCACCAAAACGCAAACCCAGCCGCATCCCCGCACTCCAGCAAATTTCCTCTGCCATGATCAAATAATTATTTTTATTAAAGCAGTTATTAGGTTTATAACTCATTTGCCACTTAAATTTGTGCAACCAACCAAGGCGATCTAAATAGGTTTGAGTTGCCCCTTGGGTCCGGGATGTAAGCGGTAAGAAGGAGGATTAATTATGGGTGTGTGCAGCAGGAGGACACAAAGGCTGTCCGGTGGCGCGGGGAGCGGGGCTGGGCTGGGCTCCCCCGGCCCCGGCACCCCCGGAAAACTCCCCCGCGATTGTTCCTGAGCTGCCGGGGGCCAGGGCTGGGGCTGGGGAGCTGCAACTTGTTGGCAGTAAATAAGGCGCTGTCAGGTGATGATGCTCCGGCGCGTTTGAAACGTCCCGAACAAAGTGGAAACGAGACGTTTTTCATACGGGATTATCGATGTGATACGATACGATACGATACGATACGATACGATACGATACGATACGATACGATACGATGGAACGATAACAGCAGCATCGATCTCTTGTCCCCTGTTTGGACAAGGTCCATTCTTTGTGGGCAGGATGACGGGATCTGCCCTGGAAATGCGCTCCGAGCGCCCAGCGGCACCTGGCCGGTGCCCCTAATGTCATTTACTGCCAGCACGTTCTGTTATCGGCTGGGGGCTCCTCGGGGCTCAGGTAATAACCGGGTCGCTGTCAGCCTCTCCCGTTTAGCGCTACTCAGGCAAGAATGGCTTTGCCAAACTGTTCCAGGAGCTGATGCTATTTGTTACCACGATTAGGGGAAAAAAAGAACATTCACAGTAACATGGGTTTCTATAAGCAAACGCCGAGCAATTTTCCTCAGCGCAATGCATCAGCAAGTATATCCAAAAGAGCTTAATCTACTTCTTGCAGGTTAGGTGCGAGAGAAATCAGCAAGGGCTGCTCCGGGATGCCATGAAAATCCCGGCTCATTGGCTTGGCCGCGATAGGACGAGGCACATCAAATCGAGGCGGAGAGGGACAGAATCAATCATTCCCCTTGGCTGAGGAGTGAGCCCTCGCCCTGGAAATAATTTCGAATAAAACTTGTGTAACCAAGTGTAACCCAGCTTAGTCTGAGCAGATCGTCGAGAGGGTAAAAAAAAAAGTTTAAAAAATATTATGGAAATAAGCCAATAAAACAATCTGGACTGAATTAATAAGAGTGTAAAGTTTGTATCCATGTATAAGGATAATATATTAAGCCAAAAAGGAGACAGGTTATCTCTAAACAGGATTAAAATGCGTTCGTGTATAGGATTAGACCATCTCATCCATATAAAAACAGTGTCTCTCCTCCTCCCCACAACACTTTATTATATATTAAAAAAAAAAAGAGCAAAAAACTTTCCCCGTTAGAAGCACTTGGGAAATGCGTTTTATTAATCGAGAGCCTTTTTTTTTTTCTTGCAATCAAATGCAACTGATGGCCCTGAATAAGCCGCCTTGTTAGGAAACGGGCCATTTTTTAAAACCTGTGATCAAAACAGACCTGTCTTCAGAGAGAGCACAGCAGATTTAAATGTTGGTCAAAAGGAGTCACAACTGTTCATTAAAAGCAAACCCTAACTAGTGCTAATGTATAGCCATTTTGTGAGCTCAGGACTGTAGAAAGAGGCGAAAAAAAGTCTGAGAGTGTGAGCTGATGCCGTGCTGGCTGGCAGTGTGTGGTCTATTGTAGGGAATGTGCTTTTTCCACTGAACAGAGAGCCCCCCTCTTTTATTCCCCAGCTCTACTGCACCTGCACTGGATCAGGGAGCTACTGCCATTCACCACATCAACAGAGAAGACATCTCTGACAGCACTCAATTCATTACATTTCTTCCTGCTTTTCAAACCAACGCACAAAAAAAAAAAAAAAAAAAAAAAAAAAAAAAAAAAAAAAAAAAAAAAAAGTATTGCCAATCAGTGCCTGGGGTGCAGGGAAGAAATCTTACAATACTTTATATTCGCCGCTCATTTTGGATTTCATTAGTCAGAAAACTCACTTCTTAGCCAGTTACAACTTTTTCTTTCTTTCTTTCTTTCTTTCTTTCTTTCTTTCTTTCTTTCTTTCTTTCTTTCTTTCTTTCTTTCTTTCTTTCTTTCTTTCTTTCTTTCTTTCTTTCTTTCTTTCTTTCTTTCTTTCTTTCTTTCTTTCTTTCTTTCTTTCTTTCTTTCTTTCTTTCTTTCTTTCTTTCTTTCTTTCTTTCTTTCTTTCTTTCTCTTTCCGTCCTTCTTTCTTTCCTTTTCCTCCTTCCCCTCCTTGCTTAGGGGGCGCGGGAGCGGGGCCGGTGCCACTGCCCTGCCCGGGAGCGGAGATGGGCCCACGCCGGGGCTCCCCAGGAGAGAGTTTATTCATAATTCATGGGAGCAGCGCAGCTCTCCGGAGACGGGGGGGAAGAAGGGGCCGAGGAGCCCGAGGTGCCCCGCAGGAGCTGCGGGGGGAGCGGGGTGCGGGGCTGTCACCGGGGCTGTCACCGGGGCTGTCACCGGGGGTGCCGGGCCGGGGCCGCTGCGGGGAGGGGACGCGCCGGCCCCCCTAACCCATGGAGAAAGTTGTTGTCTGCCAAACTTCTCGAAAGGGACTCCGGGGAATTTGGGGCTAGCTTGGTTTCTTGAGGAACCGTTTTTCAGAAGCATTTGCAAGCGAAAGAAACCGAGCCGAGGGGTTTAGATTCAGGTATTTGATCTCGCCGGACCCAGACATCTAATTAGAATGGCCTCAGCGATTGAAATGGTGTTAATTCCCATTGTTCCCCGCTCAGATCCCTTGGCCCTCCACTGCTGGGATGCTCTCCTTTTCAAAATTGTAAATAAAAATATTTCTGTTTGAAACGACCAACCAAACAATTTCTGTATTTCCCCCTTTTCTGGCCCATTTTCCTCCATCACAAGCAAAAGCAAAAGCAAACTCCTGAGTATTTTTTTCGCAGACGCTGGCAAAGAATAACACCCCCTCTGTGGGATCTTAACAGAAATAAATCACAAGGAGCTCTTGCCTACCTGAAGAGTAGGAGGAAATCCGACTGTCTGCTTTCGGGTGTAAAGTGTGTATCGATAAGGAAGACACAGCCGACTCAGAAACGGGACCCAATTAATCTATGGGTTTCTTTACATCACCCCCTGTTAGGATGTGTGCTTTGGAAATATTGATTCATTCATTGCGACAGGAAAGTCGCAACTACTGTGTGTGCATAACACGGGGAGGACACGGAGCGAGGATCCGCAGCAACGCGAAGCCCACTCACGGGAGAGCCAGATTGCTTTTTAAGCTAAAACTAATAATTTCATAACTGATTCACATTCAATCTGGCGCCAATGACGTCACGGGGTATTAGCATACGAGGAGGGATGAAGCCAGTGTGGCTGGAGTTGATAAGGTGCCTCCTGAGGAATTCGCTGCTTGTTTTAATACATTAATTATTTCTCTGTCTTCCTCTACTTCTGCAATTTGTAAGAGCTTAAAGGGGCCATCATTCCCGGCGCTGGCAGGAGGACACGTTGGAGAGCTTGGGGGGCAGCGCGGGATGAGCCCCGGCCCCGCTCCCGGGGCCCGCGGAGCGCTGCGGGACTTGGCTCCAACGGAGCCGCCTCGGGCCTGGCCGTCCCTGCTGGCCCGAGTAAGCTCGGCCGGCCCGGCCCGGCCGCCCCGCGGGATGGGAGGGGGATTTGCAGGATCAGGCCCTCGGCTTGGAACGCGTGTGAGTTGTGAGTGCGCGGGAGTGAGTGTGAGCTGGAGTGCCAAGACACCCCTGCGGAGCCTTCCCGCGGGAAAGCCTCTGCAGAGGCCCGTGTCTTTCCAGCACCCGGTGGCATTCCCCCCTCTACCCCTCCCCATCCCCATCCCCATCCCCTGCCGTTAATCACGATTCTCTGGGGAAAGAAAAAAAAAAAAAAAAAAAAAAAAAAAAAAAAAAAGGAAAAAAAAAAAGCGCCCACATTACGTCATCAGCCCTAACTGGTGCGGGGATGATGGGGTCACCGAGGACCCGGGGCGGGGGAGCCCGCGGGGGCCGGGCCTCCCCTCCCGGGCACTGGGGCAGCGGCCACTGTCCGGGAGCGGGGGCACATCCCGGCAGCGGGGGCACATCCCGGGGACCGGAGCAGCGCCGTGCCCGCCGCTGGGCTCGGGACAGGGAGACGCGCTGGGGGGAGCCGGCAGACACAGCCCAGCTCCGTGCCCCGGGGCTGACGGCGCTCCCCCGGCCTCCCACTGCCCCCGAGCTTGTAGGAACCGGCGGCACCGCCGCTTTGGCCCCACCGAGCTCGGCCGGGCCCCGCGGACGCGGCCCGACAGTTCCCCGCCCGTGGGGTGCCCCTCGGGGACCCTCTCGAGCTGCGGCCACCTCGCTCCTCTGAAGAAGGCAATGCCTTGGAAAAACCGCTCCGTGAATCGAGTCTGAAACACATTTGGAGGGAAGGAGGGAGGGAGGGAGAGGCGCTTTTATCAGGGGGTCGGGGGGACGGGTAGGGACGGGCGCAAGACACAGACAAAACATAGAGAAATCCTAAAAGAATTAAATTTAAAAGGGACAAATTAAAAAAAAAAAAAAAAACAAAAAACAAAACAAACAAACAAAACACCAAAACAAAAAACCTCAAAACATAAAGCCACTCTGCACAAGCTGTCGCCCACATGGCAGAGGTCCTGCGAGGCAGTAAGCTGCGCCAGGGGATGAGCCGGGGACAAACTCCTGCAGAAACTTCTCCGGCCCGGCCCTGCTCCGCTCCCCGCGGGCGCTCTCAGCGAGGACCCCCCGCCCCCGGGCTCCCCCCGCTCCTGCCGGCAGGGCTGTAGCGGCCCAGGCCTCTCCCGGGGACAGCCGGGCCCGAACCCGCACCACACTGCTCGCGAAGGGCCGCCCGCGCTCTCCCCAGCATTGCTAAATCGTAATGAAAAATCGCAGCTCGTTTCGGCGCGCCCCCTCCCCCTGTACGCACAGGCGCACACGGATACAAACACACGCACACACAGGCACACACAGGCACACTCACACACGCGCTCTCACACGCGGCTCAGCCACAGCAAACCCTCTGCGAACTCCAAAGCAAGGCTCCAAAAGCATCCTGCGAGGTTCGGGCTTTCGCTTTGTTCCCCCCGCCGCTCCGCCCGCACCTGCCGGCGCGGAGGCTCCGCCGGGCCCGGGGCGGCCGCGGTGCCCGGGCAGGGCCGGCCCGCAGCACCGAGCTCGCCTCCCGCTCCGGCACAGCCGAACGCGCAGCTCCGGGGATTTCCATTCCACCCCGGGCTCCTTTCCTTTCCAATTCGCGAGCGAAGCAGCCCCCACACTCACTGTAGCGCTGTGCGTCCTCGCCAAGTGAATTGATTCCTCAAAAGCAAAATAGTACCAAACTCTCGCAATTCCCCGTGCCATCGTCAGAAAAACTGGTTTTAATTACCAAAACTGAAATAGCGGCGGTGCTAACTAGCAGGCGATCAAACCGCAATCAAACTTAAATCTCTGAGCAGTTAGCTATAAACTGTCAGCAATTGAAAAGTAAACCTGGTGCACACAAAGGCTCTGTTTAATTTTCTTGTTGTAATGGCTCTAAATGAGGACCCCATCACTATGCAGTTAAGCGGTGTTGCTTGTCCCCCTGAGGCGCTGATCAGTTCTTTTTAATGTGAGAAAACTGGCAGCTCGAAGCCCGTCAATGGAGCTCCCACAACAAAAGTCCTGAAAAGCTGAATGAATTGGGTTTGTAATTACTGCTTCCCTCTCCCCCCTTGCAGCTTATCTCTTATTCATTCAACATACATTATTGTCACCTAATCGCACACTCCCAACGTTATTTTGGGGTTTTTCCCTTTTTTTTTTTTTTTTTTTTTTTTTTTTTGGTATCTACTACTACGGACATGTTTGTTGTAGAAATTAAACAAAATAATCCTCCCTTCTCTCTCCCCTCCTCACCAAGAGAAATGTTGAAACGACAGTGTCAGGCGAGGCTGACTGGCGTTAAAAAAAGCAAAGACGAAGCTCTTCTGCCATCAGAATGTCAGCATTTTGCATATATCCTCGGAAATCTCACAACCACCGAAGCAGGTTTCACATTTTACTATTTGAGTTAGATCGGGATTTAAATGACTGAAGTGTATCTAATCACACCTATCAGTAATGGGCCTCTTTCCTTCAGTGGGACTTACATTATATACTACTTAAATTGCTGGGCTATCTACCTCCTATTCGGAGGCAGATATCCAGCTCTGCTGCCCGTTGGAGACAAGGAGGAATTAATATCGAGAGAAAACACTCTGCTGTGGGGATCAGCGTCACCCCTGATGTCCCACCCGGCACGAGTGGGCATCTCAAGGAATCAAAACGTGGTTTCGGCCAAGAAATGCCTGTCGGCGAGCGAGAGCCACGGGCTGGAGCCGGGGCTGCGAGGCAGAGCCTCTCCCCAGATCCCCCACCGCAAGAAGCTGTCGGTTGCAGAAATAAGTACAGCTATTACAACCAAATCTACTAACAGTCTAAATAATTAATTGAACCATTGCTCTTTGACCCTTGGAAAGTCCAGTAGGGACCCGTTTGTAGTAATAATACCCCCGAATGAGCCCTTGTCAAATATTCATTTAGTGGTTAATGTGAGCGATTTCCCCCTGGGACAGTCTGTAATACCAGCTTCCCAGCTTTGGCAAGAAACCCTGCTAATCTACCTCTCCAGTTCCGCAAAATATTTTAACACCCCGGTACTTAAAAAGCCGTAAAAAATCACAGGGGAAACTATAATCTTATCCTTGGGTTCACTTCGGCTGTGTAGAAGGTTAGGGAAACATTACACTGGCGCTCTTGGGCCGAGCATCACTCTGGCTATAAAATACACAACAATTCACGAGAGGGAAAGCACAGAGAGCCCCAAAGGTCTTCAGTAACCAAAATAAAAACATACCCACGAGCTCTGCTGCACATTTCAGCTGCCATAAACGAAAGCCCAGGATAATGGCTTAGGTGTACATGGCGTTATTGAATGTGTTGAATTTAAAATGAGCAGTGGACAATGGCGTTCCTCCAAGTAGCACTTTAAAAATAAAACTGTTCAGCTGTACATGTAAAATGCTTTGGGTTATCCTCCCTAAACGGATAAATGGATGGATGGATGGATGGATGGATGGATGGATGGATGGATGGATGGATGGATGGATGGAAGGAATCTGTCCAAGGGATATCAGGTTTCAACCACATATATTCCAAATCGTACTCCGAAATCTAAGCTTAAACAAATTGCCCTTATAAAAAGTTGCTGAATTCACTAAGCCTGAATATGTGGCTTAGTGCCTTTTGTTTAGGGGTATTAGCTCGCCTTCTCTATGCGAATTGTAAAAGGACCAACATTTCCAAATACCCCCCTCGAATATTTTAGTTAGCACTTCAAAAAGGGGCCAGGTTTTATTGCTGTTAATTGGCTAAGATTCGCTTTTAAAAATGGAATCGTGATATCGATTGGGCTTTTATTCCTGGTTCTCTTTTCTCAGCGAGGCAAGCGGGAGCGGGGATGTGGGCTCGTTACCACGTGAATAATCCCCAAATGCATTGCAAACGCTCACAGCTCTGAAAAAGAATGTTTTACTCGTTGCATTAGTGTAAAACACACAGAAAAGGTTGAGAATCTGCAAAAATTTTTTGTCCGGCCCAAGTACCGCGACGGTGCAGAAATAACAGAGACAAAGGGAGCTAAACTACAAAACCAGGCAGTGAGCAAATCTCCACGTCTCCTAGTCTGGCAATGCTAGTTTTCATCTGGACACCAGGCTTCAAGGATGGAGGCCAGAACTGAGCCTAGGAAATAGCAATACCAAATAAAAGCCACAACCAGCCAGGTAATTTTGTGTGTGCATGTGTGTGTGCGTGTGTGCGTGTGTGCATTTCACCCAGCCTTCTTTCCCCGCGACCTAAAGCCAAATCCAGTGGCTGACAAGAAACACTGGAGAGAAAAGCTCAGCAACGCTTGCCCCGTGCCGGAGTGCCCACTTTGTGCCTTGCCTAAGCCAAACATCACATGCTTTCCTTGCCACGTACCACATGCCATTAGCAGAACACACGACCAGTTTGCAATCACAGTACTTCAAATCCCAAAATTCGTACCTTTTTATTATTATTATTATTATTATTATTATTATTATTATTATTATCATCATCATCATCATCATCTCCCTCTCACGCATTTCTCCTAAGGGCAGCAGGCCCAAACACCCTCTGGGGCTGCCCAGGCACTGCCCGGCTGCGCTGCCCACCGCCCTGCCCTGCCCTGCCCAGCCGCGGGGCCTGGCGCCGGCCGGGGCCGCCAGCGCGGAGCGGCGCGGAGCAGCGCGGAGCCCCGTCCTCGGCAACTGCGGGTACGACTGTACAAAGTAAAACGCTACCTGGCACGGACGGTGGATCTCTCCTTCTATATGGCGGGCGCCACCGCTTCTCTTTGGGGCTGTGACCGGCTGCAGAGAGTGTCCGAAACCGGGCTACACCGCGCTGGCAATTTAAGAAATAGGATTCAAGAAAGAGCTGTGATAAAACGTGAAAAGTCTCTGGCATTCGACTGTTTTTGTTTGTTTGTTCGGTTTTTTGTTGTTTCTTACCTCTGCCCGGCCAACCCTACGCCCGCCCCCACCTCTCACCTCCTCCTGCGCGGCCCAGGAGCCGGGAGAGGAAAGTTTGGGAAGCGGCGGACAAAGGGAGCGGCGAGGGCTGAGCCGGCTCGGCCGGGCGCGCTCGGGTTCCCGGCCGTGGGGAGCCGGCTCCCCTGCTGCCGGCCCGGCGGAGGAAGGCTCGGCTGGGAAAGGGCAGAGAGAGGAGGAAAGGGCAGAGAGAGGAGCGCGTTATCCGCCTGCAGAGCCGGGAGGCCGCGGCAGTGCCCGGGCCCGCCCGCCGCTGCCGCCGGCCCCGCCAGCCCCAGCTCGGCCCCTCCGGGGCAACAAGTGGCCAAAGGCAGCGGCGACAGAACCCCCGAGCCCCGAGCACCCCGCGTCCTCGGCAGGGAACTGGGAAACAGCCTCTCACCCCGCGTTCCCGTCCTCCCGAAGGAGGCACAGGCAGTTATTCCATTAAAGCTATCGTACTTTCTCTCTCTACATACATACCTATAAAAATATTCATGCGTTATATATATATAGTTATATATTAATGCATTATTTATCGTATTCGGTTGGCTACGATGATACCTTCTACTGCATGAATTATTTAAAAAACATCTTGCGTTACAAAAATAAATCCAAGACTCAAGCGGAACTTCAGTGTCCATATGTCAAAAATTTATTTATCTCAAACTGTGCATAATGGAGTAAAAACTTAACTTGAATATGTACCTGTTATAAGGATGGTATTAGTTCAAATATATACATGGACTGTCGGCAGACTGATTTCAAATAATACAGAGCCGAATCTTTAAAATACAACTACGGAAAATGAGGAGAAAAAAAAAAGAACTTAAAATATCATCACAATAAATTTACAGAAATATTACAAACCATAAGAAAATATTTCAAACACAGTAATTTCAGGTTGGTAATTTTCCTTTTTTTTTTTTTTTTCCTTTGAACAGGATGAAGTCTGGAAACAAAAAGTTATTATAAATTAACAAACGGCGTGTGAACCTGCATGGCAATTTTTGCTTTTTAACAAGAAGTAAAAAAAAAAAAAAGAAAAAAATTTAGTACAATCTAAACGTTTGCCCTTATCCAGCAAACCAAGCCCATGGTTCGCAAGTACTCATCCTACCTCTTTTTATCTTTTGTACAATTTCTAAAACAATTTAAATGTCCAAATGCAGTAAAATAATTTCCTCTCCTCTCGCAGCTGCTATAAATTCAGCTGCCACAACCACAATGGTCCAAGAAGACTCTAATTTTTAAAAATAATTGGTAAATTCTCGAGCTTGTGTTTTTTTCTTCTCTCTCTATTGCCAATGGACATTCTGATTGCCATGTGTCTTTTGATAAATACTGTACAAAAGTTGCCTGCAAATATTAAAACATCTTCCTCTTCGCTCTTTGAGTCTAGCTCTAAATATTATTGGTAAAGACTTTTGCAAACTTTCTGCAAAGTTCCTACCGTTTTAACTAGAACTTTTTAAAAGTTTTGTGTAGTTGCTTCCCCTCCGAGATCTATACAAGTTCCTTGTCGGTTTAATTTCTGACCCCCCCCCACCCCAAACCCCACCCCCTCCCCCCTTCCGGAGTTTTCTCTGTACAAAAATAGTCCAAAAAAAAAAAAAAGTCCAGAATTTCTAATAAAAGTTTTTTTGTTGTTTGTTTTGTTTAGTTTTCCTTTCCCTCCCCTCCCACCCCCCCGGCCCCTTTGTCTTACATATGTGATAGAGGGAGTGTGCCATTAATGGCTGTGCCAGGAACAGGTGCACTCTGGTAGTGTTGGGACATATGAAGTCTGCTTGGGGCAGCTGGTTCTGGTACTTCAGCACCTGGTAGATACATGCTGATCATGTCCCGAAGGTCCCCAGCTTGGCAAGGAGCCCTTGAATGAGACGAGGAAGTGACTACGGGGGGACTGGAGCTGGATTCCGTCTTGACCACCGAGCCCATGGAGCCCAGGGCCATGCCCGGGGTCCCTTGCTGGGAGTAGGACATGCTGTAGGTGGGCGATCCGTTCATGTAAGTCTGCGAGCTGGTCATGGAGTTGTACTGCAGGGCGCTCACGTCGTAGCGGTGCATGGGCTGCATCTGCGCCGCGTTGTGCGCGTTCAAGCCCGGGTGCTGCGGGTAGCCGAGCTGCTCTTGCATCATCCCATAGCCTCCGTTGGTCCAGCCGTTCATGTGCGCGTAACTGTCCATCCTCTGGTTCACCCCAGCTCCCAAGGTGGCCCCAACCCCGACCCCAGTCGTCATGGTATTGGTGCCCGGTGCCAGTAAGCCCCCCGGCAACGTGTACTTATCCTTCTTCATGAGGGTCTTGGTTTTCCTCCGGGGTCGGTATTTATAATCCGGGTGCTCCTTCATGTGCAGAGCTCTGAGCCGCTTGGCTTCATCAATGAAGGGTCTCTTTTCCGCCTCGGATAAAAGTTTCCACTCCGCCCCGAGCCGCTTGCTGATCTCGGAGTTGTGCATCTTCGGGTTCTCCTGGGCCATTTTCCGCCGCTGCCCGCGGGACCACACCATGAACGCGTTCATCGGGCGCTTGACCCGGTCCGGGCTGTTCTTCTGGTTGTTGGCGGCCGAGTTGGAGTTGCCTGTGCCTCCCCCCGAAGTTTGCTGGGGGGCGGGAGGTTTCAGCTCGGTTTCCATCATGTTGTACATTCAAACTACTTTTGCTGGAACCAGCCTTGAGCAGAGAAACGAGGAGCAGCCGCAGCGGAGTCCCAAGCCGGACTTTTTTTTTTTTTTTTTTCCTAGGGAGGGGTAGGAAAGGGGGGAGGGGGACTCCCCAAAACCACACTTGGATCAAGATCAGGATCTTCTTCTTCGCTGATGGATTAATAATGCTAATAACTGCTATTATTACCGCCGGAGTCTTGATTTTAAAAAACTTCTTCCTCCTTTTTCCCTTTTCTCTGCCTGCCGCTCTCTCTCTCTCTCTCTCTCTCCCTCTCTCTCTCTCTCTCCACCTCGGTCTTAAAGAGCCAGCAAACTACTTTACCCCCTTTTGCAAACACACACACTCTCTCTCTCTGCCTTGACAACTCCTGATACTTTTTTGAACAAGTTAATAGACAACCATCCATGTGATGGGGGCTTGTCAGGCAATAAATGCGTTCGCTCCGGCCAATCAGCGCTCGGCGGCTCCGCCACTGAGGACAAGTCTCTTCCCCTGGTTTTGCATGAAACGGGGCGGGGGCTGGGCGCGCCGGGACGGCTCGGCGGGGAGGCGGGCCCGGGGGCGGCCCGGGCGGCCACTGGGAGCCTTTGTATCTCCCCTTCCAGCAACAGGTCACACACGCCTTTTGGAGGAAGTGGGTAAACAGCATTGTTGCTACATGGTGTTTTTTTTTTTTTTTTCTTTCTTTTCTTTTTTTTTTTTTTTTTTTTTTTTTTTTTTTCCCTTTAAGTTGATGTTGGCTTGGGGCTAGGAGAAGCCATGGGGGGAGCGGAGCGGGGACGGCTTCCCCCAGCCCTGTGCCGGTGCCCCTCGGGACAGAGGGGCCGCCCGGCCCTGCGTGCGCCTCGCTCGCCCCGTCCAGGCCGTGCAGTCCCCGTGAGGCGGAGCCCCAGGCCGGGCCCTGCTGCTGCTGCCGAGCCCGCAGCGCGCCGCCCGGGCAGGGCTGTGCCCATCTCCCGGCCATCCCCCGGGCCCTGCTCCGCGCCACAGCGCGCCAAGCCCTTCCCCCCGGCCTCCGGCCTCGCAGGAGGGGCATGTCCAGTGCAAACACCGGTTTCCCACATGCCATCCCCGCGAACACAAAGCGGGGCCGGGACCCCTCTGCAGGCGCTGGGGAGGGGTCCGGGCCGCGCTCCGTCCGCCGCTGCGCCCGGCGGCACCGTCACCCCGCGCCCATTGCGGGCCGCGGGCGGCGCCGGGTGGGCGCAGCGCGGGGCCGGGGAAACGGCCGGGCGCTACAAATACGTAGTTTTGTTTCCCTTGTTGTCACTACAAGGGCTGCACAAAGCCCCGGCTAAGTTTACTTCCACTCTCTTGTTGGGATCTTTGTTGCTAAACCGCACTTGACGACAAAGGAAGGAGGGGAGAGAGGACGCGGAGCGGGAGCGGGGGGAGCCGCTCGCCGCCCTGGCCGCGCTCCCCCGCGCCGCTCCGCGCCTCCCCTGCCTCGGCGGGGTTGCTCCGCCTTTCGGTGCGATGGCGCTCACGGCGTGGAGCCGGAGGGGGTGCGGGGCGGCGGGGGAGCCGCAGGGGCCGCAGCGCGGCCGGGGCGCGGGGCGGGGGCCGGGGCAGCGCGGGGCGCCCCGACGGCCTCAGCCCTCAGCCCCTCAGCCGCGGCGCTGCGGCGCCCCCTGCCGGCCCGGCCGCGCCCCGGGCGGGAGGCGCCGCCGGGAGCCGCGCGAGGGCCGGGGGGAAGGGAGCGGGAAATGACACCCGGCGGAATAACAATGATAAAAATAATAGCAATAATAACAACAACAAAGAATAATAATAATAATAAAAGCCGACCGGCAAACAGGGACGCATCTCTTTTTTTTTCCCCTCCACGTAGATTATGCAAATAAATCCTATCGGGTCCAATGCATTTAATTTGTAAATGTATATATAACCCCTAGATAAGTAATGGGTTAAACCGTCGAAACATAGGTGCAAATTATGAGATGTGGGGTATAACCGGATTGGGATTGTCCAGACACTCCTGACTGCATGGCGGCTGTTAACTGTCTTATTGTTCTCCCCTTGGTATCCAGTTGATAAAGTTATTAAAAAATAATTTTCGGGATAATGATTTTAAATTTTTTTTTAAAGGGGGTGGGTGGGCGGTGTAGGTGCTTGCTCATTGTGCTAAACCGATAAGCGAGGGCTGGCGGTGCGCAGGCAAGGGGTTATTTTTGCTCTGGCTGTAGCTGCGGGAGGTGCGTGGGGTGCACGGCCCAGAGCCCCACGCAGGACCAGGCTCCGTGGGCTGCCCTGTGCTCACCGAGAGCCTTTCGGGGCCTGGTCCTCTCCTAATTGCATTTATCATACGAATAAAGGATGGGAAATGCCTAACAATTGTGCTATCGGGAGTATTTACGGCTCTATTTTAATTAACACTTTTAATTATCGATGCAATAAACTGGCGTATATACATAATAGTGCAATACAGGAAATAAGGTGAGGGCGATGGCTCTTTTGGGATATTTTGTGCCTTTCCTCTGGGTATGGAGGTTTGCTTGGTTGGGAATACACACACGGGTGGGCGGAAGCAGAGGCAGACCGGGAAGCTGGCTACAAAAAAAAAAAAAAAAAAAAAAAAAAAAAGATGAAATGGTCCCTGATTTTCTATATTAATGACAATAACACCACTGCTCTCTAAGAATACAGCCAGGGAAGGGAGGCCTGCAGAGGGATGGTTTAATCTGAGTGGATTTAAAAAATCGTTGCCTTTGGTATAATTTATGGAAATGAAAAGTGCTTACATTAAACAAATAGTCTGCAAATGTTCTCAGTGATGGGCTCTGCGGCACTCTTATTTCCAGGTTATGAGTCCCTTAAAAAGAAAATGAATGTTAACTACTTGGATTTTATGTATTTATTGTTCTAATGCTCGCCGATTTTTGTAAAAGCCCTACGGATACAACCTATCGTGTTAACTGTATCGGAAAGAATATACACATTTTCATATTATTTTTTTCCTGAACCTACTAGTAACCAATCTAAAGCAAACTATTAAGCAGACTTGTGGAGATGGGAGATTGCAGCTCCATTTTTTGTCCTTAGCTGCAAATAGAGGTTTAACTTGCAGTAATTAGGTGAGAACTAGCCAAGCATCTTACTATTATGATGCTTGTTAAAAACGCTTCTTTTCTGCATCTGCATTTGAGTGTGTTCCCCTCCACTCTTAATCTTCTTATGGAAATGAAGGCGAACGGCAGGGAACCTGCAGAGACTTAGAGAATGTCCTTGTTAACTGGAATTTCTCAGCATTGCTAATTAGCAGAGTTTGACGACCACCAGTATTGGGGAAAGCTCTGTTTAGCCACTCACAAACCCTTCCGAGGAAGAGCAGACTAATTTTATTTTGTAATTAAAATCTGAAAAGGCCCCTATTTGACAGTTAGGGCTATGAGAGTTTTATCTCCCCGTGAAATAATTACTGCCTTGATAACTCAATTTTCTGCAAAATGTCAACTGTGAGCTCCAAAAGTTTTAATTTCATTACGTTAAAAAAAAAAATAGGCAAAGACGAAAATGTACAGATAAATTTCCCCTTGCCCCTCTTATGCTGTAGCAGCCCAGCGCTCAAGTTAGTCCGGGAAGTTTTAATGAACTAACTATACCCAGTCTCTGGGGAATTTCAGTCATCACATGGTGGGTTTGCAGGGGTATCCCGAGGAAAACTTGGGGCGATAGAGTCTGAAATGGCCTGGAATAAAGGCCACATTCGGAGTGGGAATGGGCCGGGGGAGCCTTCCCCGGCCCCGGCAGGTCCCGAGCTGCTGCAGGTGCAGGATGCGCTCGGCCGAGGAAGGGTCTCGCACGGGGAGCCGGGGGGACCCTGCGGGCGCTCCGGGGGCTCCCGGGAGCTCGGCAAGTTTGGCGGGGCCGAGCTGGGCTGGGGCTGGGGCCGCTCTGCCTGCGAGGCCCGAGGGCGGCTCTTCGGGGAACCTGGGGGGAGCCGGGGCGCCGCGGCAAGTGTAATCCACTCTGCTTGCGTTTGGGATGTTTTTTATTATTATTTAAAACGGTTTAATCTCCTTTTTGTCCCTCCCTGTCCAGCAAGCAGCCCGATTGTCGCTCTCAGAAGTGGCATTACACGTACAAACCAAGGAGGGGGCGAGCCGCGGCCGGTCCCGCCAGACCCCATTTCGCCCAATAATTTCATTCAAGGGCTCTAAGGACCCTTGAAAGCCGGGGAATACCGAGGGAGCCCCGCGCTGCTCCCGGCCTCTCCTTTCATCCCTCTTCTCCCGAATGGAAGTGCGGGGCGAGCACACGTGCGGTCGGGCGGGCAGCGCACGGCCCGGGCCCGAGCGGGGCTGCGGGAACCGGGAAGGGCTGCGGGGATTGCGGGGCTCCCCCCGGGCCGCCCGCGCCGCAGGTCCCGCTGTGCCCCCGGAGCGGCCCCACGGCCGCCTCCCCTCCCGGCCGCCACCGCACCGGTGCTGCGGGGCTGGGGCGGCAAAAAGAAATAGCCCAAAAGGTTAAGAAAAAAAAAAAAAGGTGGGCAGAAACAAAAAAAATAAAAAGAAGCAGCTCCGTTTTTTTGGTTTTTTTTTTTTTTTTTTTTTTTCCCCAGTGCTGCAAGAAGGGAAATTTAAAGAAAAATTGAAACTCGGATCCTGGAAGGAGTTTAATGTACACACAATAAGCAGCAGAAAAGCCGAATCGCTCACACCACCTCTCGAAGTCGCTTTCAAAAGGCTTCTCAATAAAAGGAGAAGCCGATTGTCCAAACAGGCTTCCATGACTCTTCATAAATAGCCAAGATCTTCCTCAAACTGTCCGCGATTTTTGTTCTGCGTCTAAAATCACACTCACGGGATTTCTTACCCAAAGGGAAATATAAGTGAAGCTCGTACTCTTTTTCTTATGTGATCTTTAAAATAAATCAGAAAATCAAGATCAGTGGCGAAGATAAACTTAGGAATTACTGTACAACGTAACGGGGTGAAATTACAGTTGAATGTTGGCTCTTTAGCAGGAAAGCAACCCCCTCGAGCGGGATCCTTTTTGGCAGTCTATTTAAAGTTATCTTTCCTTCCTAGTTTTATAAGAACAAATGAGTTTTCTTTTCCCATTGTAGTTGAATGAACTCATGTATATTAAACACAAAACCCCTCCTGAAGAACGCTAACTGCTTTGCTTAAACCCACAAGAGCACAAAAATCCAAAATTGAAGGTTTCCAATTCCTGAATAAGTCCCCTTAACTCTCTCAGGCTCGCAGGAGAGAGACTGGGGACATTCTCTGAAAGTCTTAATGCCTGGAAGGGGCTATCTCAAATGTATTGTCTTTTCCTAAAGTTGAGGCTTCTATTTTATTTCCCTCTTTCCCCTTCTCCATCTTTGTGTTGACTTAAGAAAATAATGGTAAAAAAAAAAGTGTCTGTTCATGGGATCACACGTGTCGCCCAAATCAAATGAAGTCCTCTTTGGCCCCAGCACAGTTTTGATGGAATTATTCCGGCTCTTCCATTGAATTCACACCGTTTCCCAAAGAAGCTGTGGCAGTTTCAATGGGAACGCCTGAGGCACAGCCTGGGGTGCTTCAAGGTTGCTTCTCTCAGCGCACCTCAAACCCTGCATCCCGAGGCATGGTTTGAAAAGTACATTAAAAAAAGGGGGCAAAAAAAAAAAAAGCAAAAAGCAAAAAAAAAAAAGAAAAAAAAAAGGCAAAAAAAAAAAAAAAAAAAAAAAAAAAAGCCCTTTCCAGTGATTCTCAGATCACTGACAAGATCGCCCATAATGGAGCCAAGACGGTGACTTTTATCTCGCTGTTCCTCATAGTCCTTAATTTGGAGCTCATTGACAGGACAGACGGTAATGACACTTTCAGAACTGTTATGGTCTGGAGTGACAATCTCTCCATCTCGCCCATGGTTTATTGACACCATGGGCTCATTGTGTCAACTTAGGCTTGTGATTTCAGAATTCTCCAGCGACGGGCTCGTTGGAAAGATTTTAATTCAAATTATAGACTAGCTGTCTATACAGTGAATTCATATTTAGACGGCGCTTAATCGGAGCAGAAAGATGGTGCTATAAATAATAACAACAACACTTGCCATGTGTCTATCCACTGTCCTCCACCCGAAGATCCGAACGAGCCTTTGCGGAGGAGGCCCGGGCGCAGCGCAGAGAGGCGAGGGGGCCTGGGGCTCCTCCAGGAGCAGAGGGGAGCCCGTGGGGAAGTAAAGAGGGAAATAAAATAGAAGCCTCAAGGGAGATGGCGAGAACCTCCCCGCCATCCCCAGCGGCCCTGGCCCCGCAGGTGTGTGCGACAGGCGGGGCAGGAGAAGCGCTTTGGGCACACAGCGATCTGCGTGGGTTTGGGCGCGGGGTGCTGTCGGCGGGGTGTCACAGCCCTTTTCCCATGGAAATCACAGCACAACGGGGCTTCTCCGAACACCCCGCCTGCCCCTGTGGGAGCCTTCCCGGCGGGAGCGGGTGGGTGTGAGGGGAAAGGCCCCGGGGGTGCCCACGGGCTGGGACAGGAGGGGCGATGTTGCGGGGGCTCAGGGCAGCAGGTGCCAGGGACGGGCTCAGGGGGAAGCAAGAAAAGGTGAAGTGCGAAATTGGCCTTTGAGGGTGTTTTTCTGTTTGTTTCCTCAAGTCTCCCCTTCCACCGGTCAACAGAGAGACGTAGAAAAAGCCGGCATCCAGAAACAGCCCCTTCCATAAGACATAAATAAACTAAAAATGCACTTTTCTTTCAAGTGGAGATGAACGGGACCGAGCACAGAGCTAACCCCCCCCTTGCTGCCAGCTGAGCACAGAGCTGACCCCCCCTTGCTGCCAGCTGTCTGCCAAGCCTGGGACCCGATCCCAGATTTACAGCATTTGCTCCCTTGAGTAACGTCCGCCGAATAAAACCCGGCAACTGAGTTACGAACCGAGCCCAGGAAAAGCGCATTTTGGTTAAACTGCTCACTCGGGACCCTTGATTTTATGTGCCAACTCCTGCCCCAGGGAGGGGGCAGTTTATGACCCCTTTACAGCCCCCTCACAACTGCTGTTTCTAACAACTCCTCTCCTGGAGCCGGGTTAATCATTCACCTTTCGCAGGAGTCACTAAATTTTTGTAAAGTGCCTCCTGACGCTAAACCGTGTGTACAAGCGCTCTGTATTTTTTCCGTTTCCTGTGGTAATTGACATATAATGCCTCTGTTTATAACTGGCTTGACAGATCTATACAGATGTATATTTTTGCTTAATTTCGGAGTTATATATACCGAACGCGTGCTAACTAAAGAAACAGTAAAGGAAATCTGGGAATTCCGTTGTGCAGGAAATCTGTGCAGGGCTCTTGCTATTATTTATAGAAAATGCCATGTCTTTATTTTGGGCGCTCTTACTACAGAATTGCCTTATTAGGGAGTCTCGAGCGGAGATCAAACTGAAAGAATGGAGAAAGTATGCTCAGCGCGACAAACAATAATATTTCATAAAAACCTATCCGAATATGATTTCTAAAGTGAAAAGTTTATTGTGAGACCAACAGCCATGGGGTTCATTTAATAGAAGAACTGCGGCGTTATGACTTTCATCCAGGCTGTCAACAGGAGATACAAAATAACCCCAATTTAACAGAAATAATTTGGTTTCCATTAGTCTTTCTCTTTGCATGCAAGACGCATAAACCGTGCTGGGTATTACCGCATCTAGCAAATACCACCGTGAAATGCACTGCACTGAGCTACGTGCATGCTATAAAATAAATGGAGAATTCATCTAAAAAGTTGGTGGCAATGCAGCACGTCACATATTTTGGCTAATCGTTTTATATCACCAGGTTTCTTTTAAATCTGTCATCTGCACAGTGAGGAAATAAAATCGCACTCCAGGCATTCACTTAAGATAACGCTTCTTCCTTTTCCAGGAGTTGGGGAGGGGGTGTTTATTTTGGTCTTTTTATTTTATTTATTTTATTTTCTTTTTTTTTTTTTTTTTTTTGAGAGGGATTGAGGTGACTTTGTTGCTTCGGGTTTAAACATATGCCATTTGAGAAAATGTTTCCTTAATGAAAAGGAACTGTTCAACGCTGCTTACAAGCAACACCTGTCAACACTGACTTATTTAAGACACGTTGGGAGGAAAACACAAGCACGAGCATCTGAAAGGCTGGCATTTGCTGACAGCACTGGAACACCGAAGTTGGGAACGATGAAAAATTAATCCTGACTTTTTGTGCCTAAGGCTGCCAATAAAGAAGTTGGTCTGCCGGGGATGTCCCGCCGCAGCTCCCCTGCTCTGCCTAGCTGTGGGAGAGCATCACTTATCAGCTTTACGGAAAGATCTGCTTAGAAAGAAGTCGGTGGCACTTCACTTATTTTCCGCCCACGTTCATATCTCCGGAGAGCAAACGGCGCAAGCTGGACGTGGCTTCCCTGCCTGTAGCTCGTGTGCCGGGCTCTGTGCTCACCTTGCCCGTCCCTGCCTCACCGCGCTCCCTTTAACCCCTGCAGCGGCTCCCAGGCGGTCCCAGGCTGTGTCTCCTCGCCCGCCCGGTGCCGGTGCTGCTGCCGGTGCTGCTGCCGGTGCTGCTGCCGGTGCTGCTGCCGGTGCTGCCCCGCGGGCGCGCCCGTCCCGCGGGATCCCCACGGGCACCCCCGGCGCGGCCGACAGGGGGCGCCGCCCCCCGCGCGGAGCGGCCGCGGCAGCGGGGGGAGCCCGGGGAGCCCGGGCAGCCCGGAGCCGAGCGGGGTCGAGTACAGATCTTTAGTCGTCGTGGATAAAAAGAGATTAAAGGCTAAATTCTTTTTCTTTCGTTTTTTTTTTTTCCTCTCTCTCTTTTTTTTTTTTTTTTTTGGTCAATTTTAACCAACTACGGAAATGTAGAGCTTTCATCCTTTGATGTTTCCCAGAAAGAAACTGTTATATCGGTTGTGAAATTACATCGTCTCAGAGCCAGCGAACCAGCCGTGGAGTGCTAAAATAATTTAATTAAAAATAATAATAATATGAGGACTCGAGCTTCCGCAGAGGCACTTAAAAGCTGACACGTGCCCCTCCATCTCCCCTCTCCCTTGAGCTCCCGATGTTTCCTGACTGCCGTTTGATGGGAATAATTAAAAATAAGATAACCCCACGCTAGCTGGGGGCTCGCATCCATCGCTTGCGGCGCGCTGTCCTCGCCCTGCCCCTGCACGGCCGACCCTGCCGTCCAGCCCTGCTCTGCAGGGGCACAAGAGTGCAAAAAAGCAAATCGCTAAATTCATAAATCGAATGTTGGACTTTTACCATATTAACCATAAATAAAATTGTAACCGGCTACCCACTTTCCCCCTAATACCAAACCCCTTCACCTGTATTTAAATAGCACGTCTTTAATTACAGCAGTTGGGGATGTATGAGGCTGAAATGAAATTAGCAGTCATTACCAGTCCTTTAACTCTGTGGTGCTTTTGATCAGCACTAAATTAGCTTTCCAGTCCTAACAAAGGCTCTATAGCAAGTAGTGGGCTGTAAATAAGACAGCTCGACCTGCCCTCAACACCTTTTCTCTTGTCAATCACAGCTCTATCATTCAGCCCAAGATTAACCTTTATCTACCAAATTCTTACCAAGAAAAAAAAAAAAGGAGGGGGGGCGAAGAGGGGGAAATCCAACCTCAACTTTGCTAACTGTAACTAAAAAGAGTTCCCCTTTAAACGCTATTATAATGAGCCAACATGTCAAATTCGGGCCTTTCCGAGCCCCAAGCGCATCAGAAGGCAGCGGCGGGCAGTTAAAAAGGTATTGATGATTTATTATCGGCTGGCCCGGCTGCGGACCCCGCGCAGCCGGAGCCGGGGCCGGGATGCGCCGGCTCCGCCCGCGTTGTGGCCCCGCTTTGGGCGTGCGGGAGCGGCGCGGGCCGGCCCCCCGTGCCGGGATTGGGCCGGGAGCGGCCGCGCAGCGCCGCGGGAGGAGCGCAGCGCAGCGCAGCGCCCACAGGGGGCGGCAGAGAGCGGCGCGCCGGGAGCCCCCGCCCGCCCGGCGGCCGCTCCGCGCCCCGCGCACCGCCCCGGCCGCGCCCGCGGAGCGCCCGGCCCGGGGCTCCTCCCGGCCCGCGGACCCGCGGAGCATCCCCGCGAGAGGCGCGGGGGCGTCGCGCCTGCCGCCGGTGCGGTGCGCGGATGGGGCTGCGCGCCTCTCCGCGCCAAAATAGCGCTGGAACGCCCCGGGGCCGCGGGGGAGAGTCCCGGCTCTGCCGCAGCCCGAGCGCTCCCCGCGGGCCGTGAGCTCCGCGGGAGAGGAGCACACAGCGCACAGGCAGCCGCGGACCGGGAGCGCCTCTGCCCAGCGCTTCGCTCGCCATGCGCGGCCGCGCAATTTCAGCCGAGCCCAAACGCGTACGCGAGTCCCCGAGCTTAACGCGGTGGAGCTCGGAGTGGCGGGTCGTAGGTGGGAGCTACATTTCCAGATCGTTTTAAAGGTCACGGGGGAGGAGGGGGAAAAACTGTGAATGTCAAAGTTGTGCTGCAGCTACTTACATGTCGGTGCCAGAGCAGGGTGGTGGCTGCGAGCCGTTTGATTGGCAGCTCAACGCCAAAGTCCGCGCGGGCTCCGGAGTCCGGCGCAGCCCCGGGGGTCTGAGCACTTTTCACCGGACAGAGGCAGTTGAAGGAAGCTCGCACGTCCCCTTCTCTTCTCCTCTCCTCCTCCATCCAGGACAGAGAATGAATCCATTTCGGTTTTTCTTCCCCCGGCTCTCTTTCCGTTTGCCTACACATCCTCCAAGTCCTAGCCCTAGCTCTTAACTGCAGTCCCTGGAACAAGAGGGGAAAAAATCGTTTATGGCTTTAAAAAAAATCCCAATGGCTGATTTTGTGTGTGTGTTATAAGAATGCACCCACAACAACAAAAAAGTCACTTCTCTGTCCCCCACCGTACAGCAGAAGAATAATAAAAAAGCTTTATATTTTTGCAGTGGGTATTCAAAGATAATTTGATGCCATTGTTTCTGCTACAGATGGTTCTTTTTAATACAATAACACTGCTCTTTGTGCATACTACACACAATAAAAATCGAAAGCGTTCTCCTGAATAACCATTTTGTTCTCGCTTGTATACAGGCCAACAAAAGCTGCCGTGAGGTAATGGGTTCTGTTTATTGAAGCCATAGAATAGAGGTTTGATAAAGATTTTTGTATATGGGGAAAAAATTAAAATAAAGACCTCGCAAGGTCGAGCTGATCTCTGCGTATTTATTACCACTGAAATATTTTATCAATATATTTCTTTGAGTTGCAGCTGCAGGGATCCCTCCTCCCCTCCCCCCATCCATAATCAGCCCAAACATCTGTTTCTTTGAATTTGGGGAGATCTACAGTCGTTCCCAGACCTAAAAAAATCTAGACTTTGAGAGCGAGTGGGGCTCAGCGGCTCAGCGCGAAGGCAGCGGGCGCTGGGGAGGCGAAGCAGAGCAGCCCCGGCCGTGCCTGTGCGCGCCTATCTTTGTGTGCCCGGCTTTGCAATCTGCTGTCCACGCACACGCACACACAAAGGCGCGAACTGCTGCTGGCAGCCCCGGGATTAGCCCACGGCATTTTCCTGCCCGCGGACGCGCCGCCTGTCCCTGCGCTCCGGCCGCCTCCGCGGCGCGCAGCTCCCGCGCAGCTCCCGCGCAGCGCGGCTCTTGCGCGGCTCTTGCGCGGCTCTTGCGCGGCTCTTGCGCGGCGGCGCCGCCCGCAAAGTTCCCGAGCGGCTGCGGAGCCGGCCCGCAAGAGGGGCCGCGGATCTGTCCCGGGCAGCGGCGGGTGCGAGGGTGCTGCGGGCTCCAGCAGAGTTCTGCCGCGCTGCGAACTTTCTGCCAAGTAATGAATAAATTAGCGCCGCTGAAGGGGGAAATAAATGTTAGAGCGAGCCGCCAAGACCTGCAGCGATTTTTGTCGTGGAAATTGTTTCACGGGACAGGAATTCTGCGCCCGAAAGTCGCCCCGTTACCTAGTTTGGGATCTGGTTACGACTGTAGCAACTCGAAGAGAGCCCCAAAGCGGTAGAAAGTGCTTAGACAATAGGGCTCTGCGGGAAAGTTGTTAGTCAGTGACTGTGTTTGTCTACCTTTCTATAGGAATTAATGCCACAGTTCTCTGTGCCTCTGTAGCCTGGACTGACAGTAATCCACCTCTGTGACTTCTGCCCTTTGTGTTTTCACAAAACTCGGCTCATTTGTAGCACGACAACAGCACGGAATAATGACTTTAACCTTCAAACGTTCTTTAATTAGCTTTTTCAGCAAACTAAAAGATGTTCAAATGAGCCCTTTGACAAAAACTGACCTGAGCCTTCAAATTCTACTTTCACTTTTGGGACTAAGACGTTATTGGTTCGCAACTCGTCTGAAGTCATCTAATAAGGGATTATTTAGGAACTATTACCCACACGCCAATTAAAGCCTCTCCGATGAAATTCGGGAGACAAAGATAAGCATCAAAACGGAAAATTAAACTATTTGCACATGGCTTGTTTTTCAACAACCCATTTTGCATCTCAGGATAAACATCTTCTCCCCAGCTCGCTCCGCCGGGGCGGGGAGGGTGCGGGAGCCTCCGCGGGGCGGCCGCGGCCCCGCCGGAGCGGCCCCAGCAGCTCCGCACGGCTCCGCGCAGGGCGGCGCTGCCGCGGCCGGGGAGCGCTGCCCGCCGGCCCCAGCGCCAACAGGGCACTCGCACGGAGGGTGGCAGAGCTCGTCCCCAGCCGCTGAGTTCAGGCAACCTCCCGTCGTTTTGCAGTAGCCTTTACATGCTCAGGAGGCGGGGGGGAAGTGGCATAAAAGAGCCAAGCGTGTCAAAGTTCAGGAAATCGTGCAAGAACTTTTTTAGGATTCTCCAAGAAAGTACCGCTTCTCCTGAAGGACTACTTTATTTCTTAGAGCAGGGAAGGAAATAGATTAGTAGGAAATGCGTATTTTGAACCTACGGTGGTTCTTTGGGATAAATGGGAACCAGGCTCTGAATAGTTTAATACTGACTTATCAATGAAAGATGATTTTTTTTTCTTTCCAGAGAGAACAGCCCGATGGCTCAGAAATCTTATGTTGCTCTTAAGCGCTGTATACAAATTTCGGTAGAGTTTCCAAGCAAATTACAGCAGCATCCTACGGCAAGCTGACAAAGAGATTCCAGGAATGCCACGCATCTAGGAGGGAAATACGAATCCCTCTCTTTAGCCTGAAGCACTAAATTGGCTTAAAGCTCATTTTGCAGATAACCAGAAACGAAATCACCCGTGTGTGGACCGGGTAGCTACAACTTTATAACGCTTTGCAGCAATTTCTAAGACTTTCTGGAGGGAAAGAAAAACAAACAAACAACAGTAAAAAAAGTGATCCGCATATTGGAAGGGCTCTGAGAGAAATTCGCATATCCACATGCATTTTCGCCCTTGGTCTGAGAAGGGCTGGGCTCCCACACGAACATTGGTACCTTTAAGTCTCTATGCCGAGACCCATCCCACGGGGTGGGAAAATGAGCGTCCTAGATTTTGACTTTCACAATTCATTTTAGGCTTGGGAAAATAACCCCCAGCAAAAGAAAACACCCAAACCCAGATCACCTGCATCCAGGTGCATAGTTAAATAACGGATTACTCCAAATTGGCTATATGTAGATTTATCTCTAGGCTGCATATTCCAACAGACCAGTAAGGTGTTTGCCAGACACGGTCTCCCGTAGAGGGGCCGAGTGCCTGACCCAACACTGTGTCCAGAAAGAAAAATAATTTTAGAATTTTGGAGTTCCAACCCAGGACAAAGCACCGAAGCTGTTTCAAAGCAGAGTTGGAAGAGAGGCTGCTGCTGGTATTTCTCACCCCAGCCAATGTTTCTGCCCCTGCCGTGGCCGCAGTGCCCCCGCTCAGCCCCAGCCCGTGCAAGGCTCCCCGCGCCGGGGCTCCCGGGCTAATCTTCCCCGGAGGAGCTGAGGGTCACACCACACGGGACGAGCCCTTCTTTCGCATCCCGGCTCGCTGCCAAGAGGGTTAAAGTTTAACACCGGCGGGCTGCCCGGGGGCCGAGCCCCGCGGCAGAGCCCACGGGAGCGGAGCGCGGATCCCCCGCGCCCCCGGCAGCGCTCGCTCGGCGCCGCCACCCCGCGTGTCCTCGGGACGCCTTTCCTGAAGGAAAGGGGCTTCCCAGTCTGTTTCCAGAAGTTCTCAGCCTCTCGTTTCACTTTAGCAACGTTCAAGCTTTACTAAGCGAAAAGCTGCGGGCGGCAGCCGGGGTGTGGTGCCCGAGCAAGGCTGGGCACGCTCTGCAGCCTCAGCGCAGCGCTCGGGACACGCCGGGAGCCGCGGCCGGGCTGCTGCCCCCAGCCCTCAGGGACAGCAAGGGAGAAAATCCATTTACCCAAAAGCAAGGCGGCTGTAGCGCACAAGAGTGGCTCTCGAGGAGCAGAAGGTTTGCGGGGCTGGCAGGCCTTTTGCTGCACGGAAATCTATGGAAGAACTTTGTATGCACCACCTAAAATTAAAGAGTTTTCTTCTGCGTAGCTTTTCTTTTTTTTTCATTTTTTTTTTTCATGAAAGAGCCTGCTCATTTATTACCTCAACACTTATTGTCATAATTTTGCTATGGGTAGTTGTGGTGCTATATATGCCTTTAGTCAAAGATGAACACTTGGTATAAGATAAATTTGTCCTAGGAAGAAGAGCAGAAAGTACAGCACCAGCAATATTCTGTATTTTGTTCAAATATCTCTTGGACTTGATGCTTTAATACATTCAACTCCTTGGATGTCAATTTTCTTTGGAACTAGACATTCTTTTACATACTAAAAATTAATTATCAAAGAAGTGACACTTGTTTGCAATAAGTTCCTGTGTATATTATGTCTACATTACAAATATTTATTGCTTCTGAATGTGTTTTGGCAAATGAAATGAAAATAAACATACAATGAGCATCCATGTGCACACAGTATAGACACACTTTGCACTGCACACCTCATGCCCATGCACATGCTGTACATTGTACGTATGATAAAATACAATCTGGGCCTGGTGTGTAATGCTGCACATTTATAGGAGCCAGGAACTCCCTTCACACACACTTCCACATGTTCACATGACATTTGCATGTGCTCTTTACATCTTAAACACTGTGGGAAACAATTTTGAATACTGAATTTTGACTATATTACCGTGGAGTAAAGTGACAATTCACTACCTGCAAGGAAGTTCATTTCACAAAAGTTACATTTTCATTGCATCCCTACTGCTGCTGTGAGCACACTGGAGCTGGAAAGGAGAGCTCCAGTCTTGGCAGGAGGACCTCAGGGAAGTCCAGAGAGCTCTTCACTTGGAATATTTTTACTGGCACTTTTTTCATCATCATTCATTTAAGATATAAGGAATGAATTTGGGGAAGTTAATTTCTTTCTCTGTGCTTTCAATAAAGTTTTAAGTAGCCCTTGAAACTTTTTCGACAGTAACATCTGCTGATCCCCATAACTTGAAGTTTCTTACTGACTTTATAAGGTAAATTCAGTTTATTTGGAAACACCCACACTTAGTTAGACTCTCACAATATTTGCCTGCTGTTATTTTAATTTTTTCTCCAAGATCTGCTTTCACTGCAACCACCACAGAACTCAGGTCAATCAGGGTCCATAATGGGCCACAACAAATGGTACTCAACCCTTCTTCCTCTGAACAACACAGGCCCTAGGCAGGAATCCCTGCTCAGAATTCGAAACCCTCCACAGTATTACAGTAGCAATTCCAAGGTTCCCGACAGATCAAGAAATCCAGGTTATTTGAAAGAACATTAATAAATGAGAATATGCAGAAATGAGGAATATAGTTATTTGCAGCAGGAAAAGGGCAAAACCCTCATACTGCAGCTGGCACTGAATTAAAAAGTATACAGAGGATTAGATATCAACCACTTCTATCAAATGCGAGGCCCAGGAACCTAGGGGGAGTGAAGTGTGTAAGAACAGATGCTTAGAAGGTAAAACACCCCAATTAACCTCATTATCTGTTACAAAACTGTACTATTAATATTCTGTGTTTTTTCAAATCACTGTTGTTGTTGTAGAAGAGAATCTGTTGACTAGCATGTGTTTTGCTGTAGTCTCCCAAATCAGCACTGCCCTTCTTAAGGTCAGGGGAATGTATCTTAAAACATTAATATATTTAAAAAATATGTATTGTCATTTTAATAGGCACTGTGGATAGTTTAATTTGTATCTGTATTAAATTAAACATATGGTGAACAGGGTATAATAGATTTTCTATAATTTAGCTGCCAATGTGGCAACAGAAGCCAGTTACTCTCACCAGCAGACTTGTCAGTGGTTTGTTTACTAGCTTATTTGAATTAAAATAAAGCTTCGCTTCTGCTGACTGCACATCATTATCTATGAGACCATAATCCTGCTAGCAAATCCTATATCTTCCAGAACTGGCTCTTTTGTTTGGGATTACTGAGAGCTTAGCCTATAACAAAGAGGAATAAGGCATCCCTCTCATCCTCGTAATTAAGTGTGGGGAGTAATTTAGAAACAAACCCAGAAAGATGTACAATTTGGAGTTCTGCTTCTATACAGGATTGGGGAACAGAAGACAAACACTGATTATGTTAGCACAATATTTAAACTATTAAAATACTGTACAACAGGAATTCAGCTTTTAAAAAGAAATGGCAACTATCAATAAAGTGTTGTTTTATTCTAGAGACATTTTTTACCTGTCTGAAGGTATGCTGGCAAATTTGGGTGGAGCTTGAGATGACAATTTTAAATGTTTTTCTACATGCATACATTACCTATATATCACTTTTATAAGATCTTTCTTTTTAATTTAAAGAGCATAATTTAATATATGAGCCTTTCTTTCTTTTTTAAAGTGCCCCTTGAATGTTTTAAGTATTTCTGAGCAAAAAATATTCTCTAGGAATAGGAATATCTCTATCAGCTGAACATTCTTCTTTGAGTTCTCTATTTTGATACCACCAAGATTCATATTTTCCTTTGGGAAAACAAGTAGCTTGAAGTCGCTACCATTTTACAACCACCTTAGAAATGACCATAACATTCATCAAGAAAATAAAAAATATTTTAACATAGGTATTTTGAAGTCACTCTAAGTTATAGCAGCAATCTTTTGACTCTGGTATTCAAGCTGTATTCATGTCACCCAAATCTGTATCTTCTCAAAACAAGAGTTATGCTATATACAACTAATAGAAATTAATAACTAGGTCACAAAAATTAGAAGCCTTGGGAGTGTACAGATACACAATATTTATTTGCAGAGGGCTAATAAGGACAGGGGTTGATTTATAAAAGTCTTCGACATTAATTGTCACAGATGGGAATTCTGAGAACCTCTGTGAAACCAAATGAGGCCCTAGTGAATTATAAAGCAGGTCCTTAGACTTTAAAAACATTTAGGCAAAGTGACAGTTCAGAACATCTGTTAGCCTTCTGTCTGAGTATAAACTGGATGTCATGGAGTGCACAGCTGTAGGCATTTTCTGCCTCTTTTTGCCAACATCTGTCACAGCATTACAGTAATATAGGTAATTATCAACACCTCATATAAACTGTTTGCTATTTTAATTTCTGAATAAGTAAAATTAGCATTATACCCTTTTGCAAAAAAAAAAAAAAAAAAAAATCATCCATCCAGGGAAGAATTCACATTCCCTTTTAAAGCTGAATGACAGATCTCATCATTTTAGGAGAGCTGAAATTCAGACAAAAATCTCTACTACAAATAAGGTCCTTAGGATAACATAAAAGACTTAGGTGAGAACAAGTTTAAATATTCTCCTTTTCTCTCTCTGTCTCTTAAAAAAAGACATCTAAGTCTCATCTGTCATAAGCAAAGAAGATCAGTAGCAAGGAAAGATAGGAAACCGTTAATCATCTATGTTTTTTTCCAGGCACAAGCAGCTGTCAAATGATGTATGTTTTACCACAGCAACAAAGCCAAGGGCTCATCAGCACCAAGCAGTTTTACTGTCAGCTGGTCATCCTTTTTCAGCAGTGAGAAAGTGAGAGATCACCTTGGAGCAGAGCACAGGAGCTCCGTCTCACCAGGGGAGGCTGAAGTGAGCAGGGAAAGAACCCACAGGACCTCCAGAAGCAGAGGCACGTGCCAGGGGTGCCCTGAAACCAAGCAGGAAGGGGTGCACAGGAAGAGATGCTCCAAACAAAGAGATCTCCAAGCCAACTTCTCAAGACCACGTTCAGTTACCCCATGGAGAGACAGAAACCACTGCCCAGTCCTGAGGATGATCTACGTGAGTGTGGGAGCACAGAGAAGGTTGCAAAAAGTGACCAGGTACTTTGGGTTCCTTTTGGTTTGAGTTTTGGAGGTCCAGGTGATACACTTTGTAAGAGCATGACTGGCAGAAGGCAGTTTCTTATCATTTGTGATAATCAGGCTCCTGTGAGATGTTTCTAGCTGAAGACCAAGATCACCAGCCTTTGATAACAGTGTCTGACTTGGTGGTTGTCTTAATGAAAGTGATTTTGTGAGTGCCTTTTGCTGCCTTTTAGAGCACAGGATAAAAAAAAAATGGTAGAACAACAAAGCAACTGTCTAACAACAGCAGTGGCAACATGTCAGCCTGAACCTGCAAGTATGAACCTGGTGATAGAAAATAATCACGTGGCAATGAGTTTCACAAAATTTCATGGAAGCAATGATCATCCTCAGCTCACACTCATTTTGCTTTCACCACAAAAAGAATAGCACCTCTGCTAGAAGTTAATGTTCCAACATGGAAAACCTGAAAAAGTGCCGTTAGCTCCTTTTATAAAGGAGGCATATGGAACAAAGTGATCACCAATATGCTATTTTTAGTGCCCGAACTACAGTCCAAAATATAATACCCAATTACTTGATATAGTGCTCTATACCTGTCTGAACAACAATAGTGGAGTGAAAAGCAAGAGAAAGCACCAGAATATGGTTTTGAAGTCATTCAGATTTCATGTATTTTATTTTCTTCTAAAAATAAAGGCTTTGAAAAGAGGTGCAGTGTTGTCCAGGCTGAAGGAGGGGTGGGGGGAAGAGAAGAGCTGAAAGGGAGATGAGAGTACATGGAAAGTTGAGAAAGAGAGAGACCTTGACTAGAGGAAAGGACAGCCAGGGCACAGATAGCCAGAAATCTGGAGAAAAGAAAGATAAAATGCACCTGGGGTGCACAGTCAGTCAGAGGAAGCCATGCACACAGCTGTACATTGAGCCTATAGGAAAGTCCACAGCTCACCACAAGCCATCCAGCTGGGGACAATCCAGGATTTTACCAGTTCTACCATTTCCCCTGATTTCCACTCTGCTGGACTGTGAGCTGTGGTGGCTGAGCTGCAGATGAACATATTTTTGTACAGTCTCTGCTAGCAGTGCAGTAATTGTACTGAGGACACAGAGGACAACTCTGTGCCAGTATGGTTTGTGGCTGATCCAGCAGCTTTGGAAGGAGATGCACACATCCCTTACTGTCCATCATTCTTATTTCCCCCTTCTCTGTCTCTTACTGCCTCTTCAGCATTTATTACATGCCTCCTCCTATTTTCTTCTTGTGCACAGTCAAAATTATCTGAAACTGTGGATCTGTTCTGTGTAGTCTGAGGTCCACCACTCTAACGAGGACAATTCAGTGGTGAGGATTGCTTCCACTGTGGTCCTAAACCACTTATGAGATATTTGTGGGCTGAGACTATTTCTTTCAAGAGCTCCATCCCTCCACTGAACAATTACTGCTCTGGCTTTTCTTCCCAACTGTATCACTGCATCCAGGTGGATGCCAGGCAGGTTTTACCAAATTATAAGGTGCAGGATAAACATTTTCCTCTTACTTTTGGTTTCAGTGTTAAGATTCTCAAACATTTATTTTAACACTTGCAAATAAAGCTATCTTACATATTCCCATCATCCTGCTCCCTAAATGCACTGTTCAAATGTCAAAGAGTATGTGAGCTATTGCAGATCACATAATAGATGCCTACACATTCACTATTCTAGTAATATTTATTATTGAAACAGACTGTTTTGTAAAGAGCTTTGAGATACCTAGGCCATAAAAAGTGTGATATAAAACAAAATGCTATTCAGTTCAATAGATGTCTGATAAGAAAAGAACCCTAAAATTTGAACAGTTCCTCCTCCCCTTAATCAGCCTTAACAATGGTACCCTAGTCTTGGTGCTCCTGCACACAGCAATATCTGTCTTTTAAAGAGAGGAATAGGAACGTGCACTAAAAGAGGGTGCTTATTGGTAGAACATTGTTAGGTGCTTTATAATTGATAGTTTTCAGCATCAGCACAAAGGTGAGGGCTTTAGCCTTGAATACTACTCACTAACAATATACCCACATACAGAAAACTAGTGCTAAATGTATTTATTAAAATAAATGCTTTAAAATAGTCTGCTTTTCATACAAAGTAATTATCTTACACTATGTGTAAAAGGTACTTTTGTAATCAATGGCATACAACCAGCTTCAGATACAACCACACACACATCCCATTACACACAGTGATGCTCATCAGTTTGCATGGGACTGAATAATTTCATTATGTTCTGTAGCTTAATTCTTCAATTCCTGTAGCTTCAGCTGGAATTCATCCAGATCAGCCCTGTTTTCTAAGATTAAATCAAAATACTTCAAGGCCACAACTAACAAATAGCACAATCAGCTCTAAACATAGAATAAGGTATTTCATACTTTTTAGAGGCTCATAGTTCCTGTTATAATAGTGCCAAAGCAACAGGATTTTTTTTTCCTTTTCTTTTTTTTTTTTTTTCTTTTTGGCACTTCTAACTTATTAATTACCAAAGGACAAGAGAAATATTTTGTGTATATGAGTGAATTTTGTAGCAGTCAAAATAGACAGTAGCAGCCAGCTGGAGCATTTTAAATGCTCTAAATTTTCACAAGTCCTGCCTAAGAAGATAACCACTAACAAGCTAATGTATTAATTTGCTTTTTAAAAATTCATTGGCTGTTCCAGCATAGTCAAGCAATAAAAGAAAAGGTAAAAACCAGAAAAAAAAATATAGTAACAGGTCATGGTTTTTTCTACTGAACTGGACAAAAATAATTTCACTAGTAGAATCAGATGAATAATCATAAGGGTAAAATATTTTAATTACTAAAAATGTTTAGTTTAATTTGGTTATCTCTATAATCCTATCATCTCTTCTAATTAATTCATTTGCAACTATTTGAATGACCATCAATTTATTCATAAAAAATATTTGAGGATTGCAGGTTATGCAAATTCTGTTGCTAATTAGTTAATGGCTACACTCACCCTGTCAGCGCCTGATGATCAGATACTTGTGCTTATAATTCTTATGCCTACAAACATTTTTTCATACAATGCACCAGAATATTTCTGTACTTGCACAGAGTGGACAGCACTGATCTTGAGTGGCTTTTTCCCCCCAGGATCAGTGTTTCCATGGCGAGTCCTGTGGGGATCTATCTTGTCTTTTCTTCTCCACAGTAGGCATTTAGGGATAATAAAATAGTTAGTGAAGAGGTATGTTCTCTGCTATTTTCAATAAGCTGATGACAGTCAACATTACAATCCAGACCCTCAAAGGCACTGGGAAATCAAAGAGCCTTAGGCTCCTCAATACATTCATCCACACGAGCCTACATCTCTCAAGTATCTGATTTATCCTTTTAAATGTTCCACCTTGTGGGGACAGGGACACAGAACAGAGTTAAATGACCAAAGATCTCTGGATAAGATTGAAATAATGCTGGCTGATCATCAAATGACAGTGACACGACTTCTCTACCTTTGATTTTATCCTTCCTTTGTAATGCCCATGGACAATGTGGAGCTGTTGTTGGCCCTCACTGCTGCTGGGTGCACAGTGACAATGTCCAGGACACTGCTTAGCATCCATGGAAGCAAAAAGGAACTCTGCTGCTAATTCTAATTTTTAATTGAGATTCCCTTAAATACTTGAGGCAGCACTACCCAGGTAGTGATAAAAGCTAAACTAGAAACCCAGAATCCTGTAGACTAATTTAGTCCTGTTATTATAAGATCCAGGATCCTGTCCAGCCTAATATTTATAAATAGTTCCACTAGAAAAAAAATCACTGATGAACTTCAGCCCATTGGTAACTGCTGGACTGCAGCCTTGGTGAGTCAATTCATTTTCTTAGTACTGCTCCTCCAGTGCCAAATGCTTGAAATTCATCTTTTTGTGTCCTTTTTCTACATTTACTCATGCTTTACTCATACTAAATATCATGATATCATTTAAGATGCTCAAATTATGGAAAAAAAATAATCCAAGTGAAAAGTCCTTTGCAATACACATCATCTCCTCATCCTATTGCCATTAAAATGTTCAATTTTCAGAGTACCAAGCATAATTTTCTTTTCCTCACACTCTTTTTTCTGGTATCTTGTTATATTTCCATTAGAACTCTGGAAAAGGATGTACTTCAGTGGATGATAACCAAGATTATAATATTTAATAGATGCAGCAGCTATTCTACATTTCAGAATGACTAAATTTAGTCCTACTAAGAAAGCAGAAGTTTCACATTTCTTTTAATCAGGACATTTTTTTGCAGATTAAGTAACACATTACTTTTATTTAAGGAAAGTAAGAAAGAGCATTTTTTTTTTATTCTAAGCATTCCATGTAATTAGGGACTCAAATTATAAACAAAATGATACACGCACACACATAGATTGGAAAAAGCCACTTAAATGGCCAAATCACAGAAACTCTCATATGAGCTAATTTACTATCACTTCCTGCTTTAAAATGGCACAGAAATGGGGGTGCTCTATTGGGAGAGTGAATAACAATTTATTTCCTGTGTGTATAAGCCAGTTTAGCACTTTCGGGATGGTAACCAGACTTTTCCAGTACCTTCCATGGACTTTCATAGCTTTGTTTTGTGTGATTGCAGATTAAAATAGCACAAGACCTGATTACATGAAATCTGATACCAGAAGAGTGGTGGCACCATGGCTGCATCCAGTCCTGCATCCTCCTTCAACAGCAAAGGTCAATGCAAGTGTCCAGTAGAGCTGCAGGACGGGGTGAGCAGAAATATTGCCATATTCATCCTATGTCCAGCCACATGAAGATCAGGAACTTTCTAAGACATGTTTTAATAGGATTTTGAATTTTTTTTTCATTCCTTTATTTGTTCCCTTTTTAAAAAAACTTCCTAATCATGTAAGCATTACCAAAGTTCCATGGCAGTGAGTTTCACAGATGAATTATGGACAATGTGGAAACGCCACTTCTCAGTTTGTCTTTAATCCTGTTTCTAATAATTTTCTTTGCTGCCCTCATTCCTTGCTCTGGGTTTTGCTGATTCTGCTTAGGAGATTACTGTCACTATCTTTTCTCAGCTACTTCCCATTGGAAGTTCCCATTCCAACAAACCTGCACATATACTCAATCTGTGAACAGGCTCCATTAAAATTATCTGGTTCATCTTTGAAATGTTCATAAGCAATTTTTATTGCTTTTTTCATTTTTGATTAATTTTTCCTTTGATTGTTTGCTTTAATTACATTTTTGTTTCATCACATTCATCGTTTGCTGACAGAACACATACAGTTCTGCAAGTGTCCAGCTGCCATAAATGATTATAGGGAAGGACAAGAAGGGACAAGTAACAGGGACAAGGAGTGGTTGGTAACTTTTCAACCAGATCACAACATATTCTTAGCATGAATTCACATGAATGCTCCCCAGGCTTCAGGAATCACAGTGTCACCATGGTGTCATGGCTTTATGTCTGCCATGCCAACAAGTGGAAATTTGTATGGAAACCCACTGGGATGGAAAAAGGAGTCTGTGAGTGGTTCTCTGCAGTTTGCTGGTTGGAAAGAGCATGGCAAACCTGGTCCTAGCCTGGCAGGAGGGTTGTGATGTGACTCTTCCTCCACAGCCCTTTACAAGTTAATGGAAACTGCTTACCTATCCTGGCCTCTGCTTTTGCTATTTTTAAATGATTTTGAGTTACCTATCTTTTTTTTGGTATTTTTTTTCCCTCTTTTTCAATATGAGGATTTTACTTCAGAATTATCTCCACAGGCTGCAGTTACTTTCTGGCCTAAAATGTTAATAAATAATAGTTTACTTGCCATTGGAAAGGAAGGCTTTGTTTGCTTACAATAAACAAGGTGACAGAAATACCCTATGGAATCCTAACTGCCTGTCTGCAATTATGCTTCAGGTAACAACACCATCCAGACATCTTCCTGTTTTTCTATCAAAAATTGAAACAGAGGAACAGCAGCATTTATTTCAGCTGTTAGACAGAGTAGTTTCCACTGGACTTAGCAGAGAACTCAATGTTCCCATCAGTGGACTTGACATTCTTAACTCTGAGGACGTCACAGAAAGCTCTTTGCCCAGGGCACAGAGTATTGCAGGGGCTGCTCTGCAAACTGTCAGATCCGTGTTCCAAATTATCCAAGCTTGCCAAGCCTTTGGGTATATTGTATTATCCATCTTTGGTTCATCATCTATTCAAACTTTTGGGAACAGTGTGGGAGAATTATTTTCATTTCTGGGTAACAGTGTCTGGCTTGCATTTCACTTCTATTTGTGGCTGGCATTCATTTAATCATTTGAGTTTTCAGATGAGAAGATGTTACTGACAAATTATAAATCCTGCAAGTGAGTATTTTATAAAGATTGGGACAGACATCTGATACTCAAGTAACACAAAAACCCTTTTACTTGTTGGAATGGCAAAAGCACTGACTGATTTAGCAACATTTTCTCAAGTCTTTCCTCAGAAAGTACTTTGTCTTTTTCTTCTTACTCTCATGTTTCATCTCGTGACTTGCTGTTCCTCCTGCCAGCATCTGCTGGAACATAAATGATTCTGAACTGAGATGATCTGTCAGTTGAAAACAATACTAGGACATTTATTTTTACAAATTTTGAATAAAAAGTTAGCTGTGTGTACCTTGAGTCATTTGGACAATATAAGCCAAATTAAGGAAAAGGGCGTACTCAAATTTAGTTTGCATTCGTTCAAGTAAATAAATTCCTGCAAAATAACTTTTATTCAGAATAAACTGACTTTTCTTTGTCTGTATACCTGTCCCATTCAGTTAGTTTCTTTTCTAATAAATCTTGTTTTTGTTCAGGCAGTGAGCCCACAGAGCAGCAGGTGTGTCACTGGCCCCAGCACTGCAGCAGCACCTCCCCTGCGCCAGAGCTTCCCTAAATACCTGACTAAACACCCTGGGCTTTTTCACAGGCAAAATATAAAGAGCCTGCAAGAGAAAGGGAGTATAAAGGTGCTTTTTTTGCTATGTTTAACAATAATTTGATTGCTTTAATTAGCTACTGTTGTTCACTTGATGGAAATTGTGCACATACAGGGGTGATTCAGTGGCTGCTGCAGCGGTATAAAGTGCAGGAAGCTGGGAAGATTCCCTTCCTGCACAAGGACAGCAGGGCTGTGCTGGCAGCAGAGTGAAAGCTCATTTGTCCTTTTCCCAGCACCAGGCAGCAGAAATTAAAAATGAGAAGAGTTGGCCAAGACACTTTCCTCCAGTGGCAGCTGATTGCCAGGGAAGTTCGGAGTCTTGCAGCCTGGCAGAACTGAAGGGCAGCTTTACAGTCCCTGCCTTTTTTCCCAACCCCATGTCACGTCAGAAGCCAACCAAAGTCCATCCAGCCAAGGGAGCAGGTTTGGTGTTGAATTACTTTATCTAGGCTCCCTTTTCCCAGAGCTCTGTATTCAAATTTGTAAAAACAAAAAACTCAATGCTGCTGTTTCAGGTTTTTTAAATAGATTTCAGTCTTGTTAACATCTCATTTTTATGACTAACACTGTTGTTTGAAATTGTATCAAAATCAAAATGAAAAATCATTCCTACTTAATATGTGAAATTTGAAAAATATTTTTTCTTTTCATAAGTCTCCTAAATTAAAACATTGTTTCATTAAAGAGATTTGTTTCCCTCAGTTTGGAGATGCAATTAGGAATTTAATTATATTAGAATCCAGCTAAGTCCCATAGTTATTTTTGATCTTTGATCCAAACACAATGTATGTTTTGAGCATAACTACATATACTTGTAATATTTCTTCATAAGGTGATTTTCCAATAATTTTGAAGAAACTTTTTTACATACAACATATTCTAAACTTCTGCAACTTTTACTGATTTATATCCTCACTGTTAAAAAAATTATCCTTTAAATTGAAAAGGTGGGTACTATTAAGTGAGATCCTTGGAAATGTTTACATGATAGACTAATCCTTGGGAAGAACCCATTCTGTGTGGCCTAGCTTTTCTCTTCCCATGGTAGTTTCTATGAGTTGTGAGGTTACTAATACTCAGTATTTTCCTAGACTTTCAAGAGATTTTCCTCTCAGTTATTTTGTTCTCAGATAATTGAGAAACATGGACATGGGGACTAAGAATTTTCACCTGATTCTCTGGGACAGCCTGCATTTGGTGAACAGACCTAAGGCTGTCAGTAACCAATACACCTGAGGGAACATTTAAAGCCGTTTTCTCCACACTCATGCCTGCACATGCTGCATTGCAATACAGCTGGGAAGCAAGGCAATACAACTGGGAATCAAGGCATACTCAGCATACTGATAGAAAGCTTTATTCACAAGCATTTCCCCCCTAAATAATCTCAAATTGCAGATTATTCACCCAGTGCAGCTTGACAGCAATGCTACTGCAATCACACACACCCTTCTCCACAAGGGATGGCACCTCCATCCTAAATGCAGACACAGTGTAGCTCTGTAACAGGTCCCTCAGCCTAGAAGCACTACAGAATACTGAGTGCAAATCAGTGCTGAAAAAACGCCCTGTATAACAATAATTACATTTTGCAGTCACTTCTTTTAGCTGCAGAGCATAGTTTCCCTAAATGTGAGTCCTAGTGTCCTTAAGCAGAAATAATGTGGTGTAATTTTTCAATAGAACACCCCAAAATATTCTGAAGAACACCTCATCTCATGTAGACACACGCACAGCAATGAGATAAATAAGCCATATACATAAACTGTGAGCAACAAAAACTGCAGGTGAAATGGTGGTTGTGCTTGGGGGACTCACAACTAAAAGGATGATGTTGTGAGTACCTGTACCTGTCCAGTTTCCCAAGCCTACTTTGCTTTAGGACTGCCATTGCCCACTGATGTAAAACCATCACTGGGCACCTCAACAACGCTGCTGTGGAAGCTCTCCAACAGTGGAGGGCCACCAAGCTGTGCTTGCTCCTGCAAACCACACTCCAATGCAATGAACCTTGCAGACAGACCCCTGAGGGAGACAAGGGCTGTTCCTGGAGCACAGCATAAGGCTCTCCTTGGAAGTGAGTGAGCCTCAGAAGTGGAGGGCTGGTTTTCACCCAATGCAAAGAGATCTGAGAACTTTCCCTGGTTTCACCCAGGGAAAAAGGCCAAGTATGGAGAGGTCTGTCTTTATTCAGTTTCTAACCAGTGTTTTGTAAAAAGGATGACAGCTAAAACATTCACTTGCTAAGGCAAGTGATTCTTGCTTCACTCTCACATCACCCTCAAGTCACTTAAAGAGAAGACAGAGGTTCCTCAGGAAGTGCCTTCATTAGCTTGATGCAGCTGCTGTGCTCACACCAACCACCTGCTGCTGGGGCAGGCTGGGTGAGGCTGCTCCCTGTCCTCACAGAGCTGCTGCAGCCACCCAAGGAGCTGACAGGAGCAGGCAGGGACTGCAGCAATCTGCAGAGAGTTTTGCAGCTCTTCCCAGCTCTACATATCCAACTAGCTGGTAATTGCCTCCAGCTGTGCTCGCTTTCTGTTGCAGTTGGCAACATGCATCCCTTATGAATTTGTTGAGAAATAAAATGCAGTTCCTTTCCTTCCTTCATTAAATGTACTCTGCTTGGAATTTTTTGCTTTTTATTGCCAATTTTTGTGATGATAAGCCAAAGGTGAGAAAAAAAACCCATACAGAGAGGACATTCCATTTTGTGCACTTCTCTAGCCACAAGCCAAGTGCCCAGAGAAGGGAGATGAGCCCATAGAAAAGGGCTTCAGTAATTTTCTGCAGCTTTCAGGTTCCCTAGCTTTGAGTTACAGTCATATCTTTCAGAATACTTTCATTTGCCCGTATCTAGTTTAATTAGATTAAAATAATAAAGTATCCAGTCACTAAACCAGTTAATATTCACTGCAACATGAAGCAATAAATCAGTCTGGTGAATTACAGGAATGTATGGCAACCATCAGCTAAATTTTGGAAAAATCACAAGCCTTTGACCAAGTATTGTGCCTTTTATACAGGGTTCTCAGACAATCAACAAAGCCCACAGTGGTTGTACACCTTAAAATCACAATAAACTTCAGCACCAAGGGATGCCACCTACTCACAGTGACAGCAAACCACAAAAAGAGGTAGGGATCTCTCAGCAGCCCCAAATTTCTATCAGGTAATTTGTATCAAGACTTCACCTACACCCATCCCAGAGTGAGCACACACCACACCTGTCCCCTGAGCTGAGCAGAGCCAGGGGCAGCACTGCCCCACACGGGAAATAAATTGGACCCTGCAGGCACAAGGAACTGCAGGGTGTGGAGTCACGCTTTCCCTGAGCCATTTCTTTCCACATGGGGAAGAAAAAGTACTGGCAGTGACAGGAGAATAACAGCCTCTCTGCTAGAATACATTCAACTAGCAGTGCCAACAAAGAGGGAAAGGTTCCTAGTTTTCTGTTTGTGATTACACTGTTTTGTCATTGCTGTCAGGATGTGCCTATGCAATATGCGCCTCTCTGATGTCTTGTGCCTGTGTTTCATTTTTAGTTGAGTGGGATGTACAGTAATTAGCCACTTATTCTCCTTGCCTATTCTCTGCATTCTGTGTCGTTTCCTTCACTTAGAGGATTTTGGCAAGCCTTGGGCCTTATTGGCAACTCCTTCCCTTCTCCCCTTCTGAACCTCCTCTGTTGCTTTTCTTCTCACTGCTTGGGAGATGGCAGTTTATATATTTGTACACAGGAGTGAATGTGCTAATATGCTCCAAATATGGACTGTGCAATCAAATTATCATGAGTTTGGTGGAGTGCTTTTCTCGATTATTTCCTCCAAAAATATAACATTCCAATTGCAAACAATTTACAGCCAACAAAATATTGTTTGAATCAAACATATGTGGGGAAGTTGAGGGTTTTGTAATTCAAGATGGAAAATTTTTGTTCCTGTTCTTTTTTTTTTCCTCCATTTTATTATGAGTTGTTGCCTTTGGGTGGATTTTTGCTTTGAGAGTGCAAGTTGCTCTCATTGACATTACCAGGATTTCTATGAGAATAAAGAGTGGAAAATGAATAGCTTTCAGAGGCTTCAGGTTGATGGAACAATTTCATCTCTTCTGTTAATGCTTTACAACACTCCTTGAGTTTTTATCTCATATCAAAAGTTTTACAGCTGTAGGGACTCATTTGAAGATCCCCTTCTGAGTTTTCTTTTGCAGGAACATTTTCAAATTAGCAAAAATAAATGGCACAGAATCAAATCCAAAACAAGTTAAGAAAAACTAACAATTTTTCATTGGCATTTTATTTTTTATTTGTAGCTTTCTAAAATATATAAATATATTTTCATATTTAATAAATGGAGCTCTACAATTTTGTATATGATAAGTGAAGAAACAACTCTTTGGTTACTACAAGAAAATTCATAATGTAATACTTCGGATATGTTTGAAAAATCCAGACCAGTCAATGATTCTCCTCCTGTTTTCAAAACGTAATTTAACTGAGGTGTGGAAATTAAGCAAGAGTCTTCTCCGAGAACCTTTTCTCACAGTTATTGCTTTGGAAACACACTTTATTATCAGGACCTGCTCTTTGTTTTGTTATATTCATATGGATGTAAATTCAGTTGAATCAGTTCAGTTGGTTCAGATGAAACCAACCTATGAAATATATATTTGAGCATATACATAAGAATATATAATAGCATTTATTTATGTTGCTCAAACCAGACTCAGTTGAAGAAATGCTGACTGGCAGTGGCTTGACTGTGTTCTCAAGAATAAAACCAATCTGCATGACTTTGCAAAATACCAAACCTCTGTTTCCTTGCTCTACTAAGATATTCCTAAATTAAGATATAAAGATGAAATGGAATTTGAAGAACTTGTCTCAGAACAGTCAGAAATGTTTCAGCCATGCTATCCCAACTCACAAGGAAGGTGTCAGACAAGGGATTATTCAGGAGAAATCCTGCTACTCTTGAGACACCCAGAGCAAGGACTGTCCTGTGCCCCTGCATGTGAGATCAAGAGAGTAGAACCCAATTGCAGGTGAATTTTCTCTGTCCAGAGAGCAGAGATGGCACTAGATGGAACGGAGCAGCAATTACTCTCATTACAAATAAATTCCCAATGAGCTGGAATGAAGATGTGAAGCAGCAACACATACCTATGATAGCTGGAACTCAGCTTTATGCAGCCTAAGAGAGCAGTAATGGATCTCTGTAACCCTTCTTTGTAAGCAGCCACTGGAGGGATGCTGCAGCTTGTCACCTGGGCTGTGGGCTGCACTGGGGGCTGACACCTGCTCACCCAGCAGAGCTGTGCAGTTGTGCAGCAGCTGTGGCTGCACAGCCACACACACACAGAGCAACCCTGCCACAGCACTGTGCTGATCATTCTTCCCTGGGACGTGTGGCAGGCTAACAAGAAGCTCTGCATCCATCATTTTCTGCAACTTGACATCATTTATTCTTTAAGATGCAGGAGAGGCTGTCTGGATACTCCAGCATTTTGAACTTCTGGTCCTTAGGGCCTTATGAAGCAGCTCTTACATTTTGCACTAATCTCTTTTCTTCCTCAGTACTATACATTTTAAAGAGATGCCATATGGCACTTAAACAGACAAATCATATGGTGTTTTGCCCTTTCTTTCTAATTCTGTTGGCTTTACATTTCTCAAGTTGCATTCCCAGTTGATGAACAATGTCCTTAACCTCTTGAGTGGTCCTGGACGTCCACTAGACAGACCAACATGATACTTGTGCTGACTTCTAATATATACTGGATGTCAACAGTGTTACTGCCATTCACTTCAGGAGCTGATTTGCATCTAAGCATAACATCAGGGACTCTATTGTGGCACCTAAGAGTAAACTGAAAATGCACAGCTGCTACCAAGGTATGCCTGAGCCTTTGCCTCCCTGGCATCCAGTTCCCAGACAGACAGCAGTCAGGAGCCACGGTGCTAAATGGCCAAAACTACATAAGTAGGATTGAACTCTGAAACGTAAAGTGCCCTTCCCATTGATGAAACCCTGCTCAGATTCATTTTTCTTTCAAAAGGAGGTAAGTAACCACTGTTTCTGTAAGCCTCTTTTTATTGTCTAAGGAACAGAGCCACATGGGTTTTATGAAGTTAAAGTCCCTTTTTATATGAGTAATTTGTGTTTCATGAAATGGAGAGATCAGTACCATGAGGTAGTATAGCAGATACTGTTAGAATATAGAGAGGCTTTTCATTTATTTGGAATATCACATGTGGTCATAGATCCTTCATGGCCTCTTGTCACATAAGACAGAGCACAAAATGAATGGCAAAAGGAACAGGTTGAATTCACAATCTTTTCTTTTTTCTCCTCAGTGTACAAAACAAGCCCATCATATATCCTGAGAATGAAAATGGTGTTAGTGTCCTGTCCACTTAATACTCAGCACAGTAAAATGTCACATAAAAGCACGACACCCTGTGTATGTTTATCTATAGAAATGAGACCTAAGAACACACACACAAGCATCACTTGCATAGCAAAATAATGGTAAATGCTCATCTGTAGAAATGACTGGATACAAAAGCAATTGCAAGTGTTTATGCAGTAAAACATGGAGGTGAAGTTAAAACACCTTTGAAAATCTGACCCATATTATTGGCAGTAATAACTAAATCCTCCCTCTAAAGATAAAAGAGAAAGTATCCTCATTATTTAGTCAGACCTTCACACCATGAAGACCTAAACACAGAGGGGTTATCAAAATGCCCTTAGAATAATAAAATCAAGCACTGACAGACCAAGAGACAAAGTTTTAAAGTGGAGGCCCCCTGACAAGGCTCTGCTTTACTCTCAGGCTGGCTGCTCTGATTACCACATCTGACTGCTGGCAGAGATACAATGCTGGATATTCATTAGTGGAAACTGCTGTCCTAGCAAGAACATTACTGGAATTATGGCAATTAATACCTGCTGAAAACATGTCCTACAATTTTTTAAATACAGAAAAACCACCAAGAGATTGATAAAGTTTGAAGGCAGGGTTCTGAGGTGCAGATGGCTCCCACTGGCTGCCTGTCAGGTGCAGGTGAGCCAGGGGCCACCACTGCCCACCCTGAGCCCAAACCAAGCAGAGCAGCTCCAGTGTCTCAGCCCCTGCAGCTGCTGCCCCATGAGCATCACGCCCCAGGAGTCAGGGGAGCAGTGCTGAAAATGTAAAGCATTCCCTGGAAACCCAAGGCCCGTTTTCTCTCCTTCCTTGGAGTACAATGCCAGCATCCCTCGTGGAGCTGTGACCAAGGGTCCCTCACCACAGGACCCACAGGCTGTGGGTGGGCAGTGCTGGTAGACACAGGCTGGGCTTCAGTGGCGCTGCTGCTGGGTGAGGGGGGTGTGAAACCAGAAGGATCCATTTCTCAAGCAGTTAAATTATGTTTCTTTATGGGCTACAGCAACTATTGTTGGATTACTAATTACTCTGGAGACTGGTATTTAAAAATGGGATTACTTTAAACAGATATCATTAGTAATACACTGTTCACAAATATAATGGAAATAAACTAATGTTTGCAGTTTTAATTTACTTTTGAAAGTTACAAATGTCTTTTCTTTCCTCTCTTTCTCCTGAGAAAATATTAGCTATCTTTGGTCTTATTATTCTTTGGTCTCCACTTAACTGGAGTGTTACTAGTCCTGTCACACCAGCTTGGGACCTAAATCTGGCAAACTATTCTCACGTGATTACCTCCTATTTGATAACTAATATGGAGATTTTCAAAGGCAGACAAATTTTCCATGTTTCATATTTAGACATTTGAATTAGTGTCTTTTTAAAATTTTTTATTTGAAGTTATATGCAAATTGAAATGAGATCACCTATTCCTATGTCTAAATATAGACTTAGGTGTCCTGCATCCGAGAGTCACGGACTTCACTGCATGCACAGAATTTAATCTAAAATAATTTCTTTGTGAGACACACAGAGACCTTAAAGTGCTCTTTGGTGCTAGCAGAGGTGTTCTGGATTTCATCTGACACCACCTGGTATTCAGACTATAGAATGTAATTTAAAAATTTTTATAACTTTCCATGTTCACTTGGTCTTGGTGCAAACATCAAAAAAATACACAGAAAGAAATAATTTGAAGATAAACCAACAAATATTTAATGCCAGCACCTTTCAAATACTCAGTACTGACTTTGCCCATACCAAGTTAAAACTGGGCCAGGAGATTCCCAAACACAGACATTCAAGAGAATTTCTATATTTACATGTTCATCCCACTTTTGAGGAGCTGCACTTCTTAAGTTTTTCTTTGCTTACCACGGAGTTCAGTTCAAGCTCTGTTAAATCTACAAAAATCAATATTGAGTATATGTATTATGTGACAGTTCCATCTAAAAGTATCTGGTGTAGAATATGGGCCAGATACAATAGAGCAGCCAAGCACATGTAATTTACCCAACAAACATAAAGCACTCCCACATTGATTTTTGCAGTTTTGTAGCCCCTAGTCACAGAGCAAAGAAAAAATGGCTTACTCATAGAGTGTGCCAGTACTTGAGGCTACATCATGTTTGTCTTAGAGCCTCTGATTTGGGTTGTCTTTTTGTTACCTTTGTTGATGGATTTTTAGGTCATTTAATGTGTTCTCCTTTCTAAAGAGTCTACTTCTATGGCAAGAAAATAAAATGCATTTTCTAAATTGTTCTGATCTGTTGATTACTTTTCTCAGAGTTACAGTGCACAAATGGAAAATTGCAACATATTAACTGTTTCTAAATGCAATTATTTAACTGAGTATGAAAAGAAAATTGTATATAAATAAGGGGATAAGCTTTCAGCAATGTATTAGTGTACTTCACACAATAGCTGGTGTAAAGAGATTCCAAAATCATATGTGAGAATACAAATACATTTTAAAGGGACATTTAAAAAAAATGATGTGTATAATTATTTGCATAGTATAAAATATCTATGTATATGTACTATAGTATGTAATTTAAAATGTTGTCAAATCATAAAAGGATAATACTTACACATACATATATATATGTATGTGTCTTCATCCTTATTCAGAAATAATAAATCCATAGGTTCTCAGTGTATATTAAAATAATATTCTATTCATGAACATTTGCTATATTAACCAATAAAATTTTTTAAAAACATAAATTCAGTCACAGATTCTATCAGCATCTGGAGCTAGGTGGCAGGCTACAATATATGTCCAGATTAAAAACTTGAAACCCCAACTTAATAATAAACCTTACAGGATTTAAGCATGTTGCATGTCTAGAGCTTTTTTTCCATTTTATTTACTCATAAGTATCATTAATACCAAAGATCGAAAACCTTTGGTGTCATGTATGTCACTCTCTCTCTTCAAGTCTTTAGTAGTTGTATGCTTATCTATTTCAGTCAAATGTATTTCTTATCGAAAAAAAAAGGAGTGAGCAACCTGACAATACAGTGTTATCGAATTTTTTCAGCTGAGACCCACATGTCATTCAGCATTCAGACATGCTTGTGCTTGATTGATGGATGGGTTTGTGACAAATAAAACTAGGATCAAGAGCTTTGCACCTTTTCCCCCATCAGGAACCAGAGTAAAGCATAACTCTATAACAATGGTGGGATTAGGGATGCATTAGCTCTCCATCGACCAAAACCACCCATTCCCATCAATACTTTGCACTTAATAACCTGAAGCTATGATAAGAAAACAAAAGAAGGAGAAAGGGACAGGAGAAAACAAATCAATAGAAGAAGGGAATGTTTGAAAGATGCACTGTCCAAATGAAGAAAAATTTTTGCTGAATTGTTAGGATAATGCCCCTTGACAAGAGAACAATTTACTGTCAAGGTTTATCAGCCAGGAGCCCTTTTGGCACAGTGTTTAGCACAGGTTGGGCATTTGAGTGGTGGCACTTACTGGAGATGTAAAATACATAATGCCAACATGCAGACAATAACCACTCATTTTTGTTTTGTGTGAGCAGTCTGGATACCCATAAGGAGCACGACTCCTTCTCCAGGTGTCCTGAAACAGATGCCACGAGCACAAGGAGTGATCCTGTCCCCCTGAAGGGCATGTGATCAGTGCTGGGCTGATGCTTCTGACTAAAACTTCATGTTCAGAATAAGATTATAAAATATATATTTCTCTCTTTATTATTAATTTATATCTTAACTGTTCCTACAAACTAACCAGGAAGACCTGATTTAAGAGATCAGTAAATTCTATGTAGCATCTTGTCTTGTTTCAAACTGAATTTTGGGAACTAGCATTAAGACTAGAAGTAAAAGAAAAGTGCTCCTCAGCCTTTCTCCTCTTCTGGATCAAAGTAAGAGGAAACATATTTCTTAAAACATTTGAGGCTTACTTAGGAAGATAATGAAGTATCCAAGAAACAGCTTATGGAATACATCTTAATAGAGAAACTGCTCCCTGTTTTGCAAGCCTCAATGCTTGAACTTGCTTCTGATGTGGGAACAACTAGGAAATAAGTTTCTCTAAAGCTGTGCTTCAAGTGCTGGAGGAGGGGAGATCTAATGATTTTCAGCCAGAATGTGGTTGATCAATGTTGCTCACATTCAGTCTTTTACTCAATCAGGTGACTCATTTTCAGGTAAGCCTCTGATATACAGGAAAAGTTCTAATATCTGAGATACTAAACAATGTTATTTAAGTTCTAATTTAATAAAGTAACAGAAAAGACTTTAAAGTGTTTCCTCTAGAAAAGGTTTTAAAAGTCCACTGACAGCTACAAGATTTTACTCACTACAACAATATGCATGTGTTTTAATATCTCCACATTAAATGTACACTAGAAAGGGCTGAAAGGACCAACAGCAAAACCCCAGGATTACAGAGCAGTCCATAGGCGCTGTGCTGCTCTCTCTGCCACACTCCTCCCTTGTCACATATGGAAAGTCATGGAATCTCAGCTGCCCTGTGTGTAAATGATGGTTCTGATTTACAGCTCCAGCAGAGCCCATTCATTCCCTGTGGTCACAGCCTGTCCTACAAAGTAGAACCAATAATGAATTAAAGGAAGAGCCTGAAGAAACAAGCATGTTTCTACAAGTCAATACACTCTTTACAAGTTCCTTGATGACTACCTGAAGTTACTGAAAGGATACAGAATTAACTGAAAAGCACTACAGTGGCTGGTGCAGAAGCTGAAATGCATTCACATGACGGGAGATAAGGATGGCAGGCACAGGAATATTTTCAAGACACGCCAGAAGGTACTCAGAGGAAAGAAGAGCAAGAATAACTATGAAAGGAAATAGCTAACAGTGACTTTTTCAATTCAGTGTATATGACAGGAGTAGAGTCAAACGCAGCATAACATGTACAGAAGTAAAGGATGGAAATAAATTTATAAAACATGCAAGAACTGCAAAAGTGATAAATGAGGAAGTTTTCAGACAGAAAACCTTTCCTTTTTTTTTTTACTGCTGCTCTTATCACTTTAGACTTATGTTGCCTTGCCCTGTGAGAAATGAAAAAGGTGTTACTGTCCTGTGGAGTAACCACCACAATCTCTGCTATTTTGGTTTGATGGTATTGTCACTGTCAATCCACACTCTCACAGGGCCTGTAACTTACTGTGATGAACAGCCTGAAATTCAGCATGTCCAAGTTACCCCAGCTCTGATAACACAAGGGATGACACAGAAGCACATCTCTCATTTCCTTAAAACCTTTCTGAATATTAGAGGGTCTGTCCAAATGGAGGTGACAGAAGCTTTCAGATCTGCCAAAACTGAAAATATTGTTATCATGGGGGGCAGCAGAGTGACTGATTCATCATAGCATGTACTTTACACTGGCAAAAGTTATTTCAATATTATTACATATAACAGGACTCATTATGATGAGTTCATTAGTTATAAAATGAAGTGCTAAGGGAAACCCTTTTCTTTCATTTCACTGCACTTCTAAACTGTCTAAACGTACCACTCTATTTTTATTAAATTATCAAAAACCTGTTTGCATTGTTTCTACTGGACAGATCCAAGTATCTGAAATCTCTCATTCACACACAATCTTAAAGGTAACTGCCACTAACTAAAATATAACAAAATATATTCTTTAAAAGTTCTCAAAACCAGTAACTTTCCATTCAAAAAATGAATGACATAAATTTGGCAAGCCCACATCATGTAATTCACACAAAATCAAGCAGCAAATGCCTGTTTTAAGTGCAAATCTCAAAGCTATTTGAACTACAGAGCAGCCCAAGCACTTGCATAATTAATTACTTATTTATTTCTTACCAGAAATAATAATGATCTGATCAAGATATCAGCAGTTTCAATCAGCCAGTTATTTCCTAACTAATTTCGGGAAGGGAGTGAATGAGCAAGATTGAATAATAAATACTCCAATTCTGCAGTATGGCATGCAAGGAGGAGTGAGGAAGCTCTGTGTGTGTCTGTGTGTGTGTCTGTCTGTGTATGTTCCAGGAGGATGCAGAGGCAAGAAGATATTTTGGCACAGCACCATGATGGTACCCAGACCTTCTCCCAGTGACCAGGCTCACCTGGGGATCATTTGCTTTTTGGTGCTCTATTCTTTCATTTTTCTTCTTCCTATTATCTCTCAAGTTAGAAATTACTATGGATTGGAGAATAATTCCTAAGGTGATAACTGAAGATTTTAATCTATGGTTGCTCCTGGCATGGGAGTAAAACTTCCAGAGAATTTAGTAACTACCCTTCTTTAGGATTTTAAACCTAGGGCTACAGACTGATTTTCCTTAAAAGCATAAATGACTGGGCTAGGCCAAGCTTTCTGCTCCCCAGTGATTCCAAGACCTTTTTCTTCCTGTTTTAATTTACTTTTTATAAACCAGGTGAAAGATGCTTCGAAATCCATGCTTTGTCTATTTGCTTAAAAAGCTCATACAATCTTAGCATCATTTCCCTCCAAATCTAGATATCACACCAGGCTTGCAAGACACTTGACAAAGAATTGATTTCTAATTCTAATGATCTCTGATCAAGTTGTTGAGTTATGAGAAAACAAAACCCCAAAGGTTTTCTCCCCCACAATAAAGTATGAGTAACCCTTTTAAAAAACACTTATGTCAATGTTGAATTCAGAGAGAGAGAATGGTATTTTGTCATGGTTCAGCCTCAAGAAATATAAGGTCAGGTTTTGAGTATTATGTTTAAATATGCATTGATATCATTAATGTAAACATTTAACATTGATTAGTGATCCATTGGGTACCATCCCTATTTTATTTATAGGTCTGTAGCTTGTGCATGACTTCAGCTCTCATGTACAGTTCATAACCTGCAGAGCATTTAGCAAAAATTAATGGGGTTCCTTCCCAACTACATACCTCATTACCTTTATCAATACAGGGATATTGTCTGATGTCAAAATCAGCAACTCCCCTCTTAATTGCATAGATATGCATGGGTAATTTCTTTTTGTTCAGCTATTCAAACACCCCAAGAAACAATTCTGGGGAAGTTGGCAAGTCAATGTATTTATATTAAAACATTATGTGTGCACCTTGTAAAGCAGATCCCTAAAATTTTTTCCTTGTGATCAAAAGGTAGAATCCAAACCGAGATTTGGATGGCCACAAGAAGGTCCACCAGCTTATGAAGACTTTGCCAGTTAGATCTCCTCACTTTGGAATCAATTCTTTTTCTTTGGTGGAACTAAATGCATATGCTCCAGAGGGTTTGCCCAACTTCTGAAGGACATGTGCCTATAATAGGCCTTTCTCATCTCTGTCTTGTTAACAAGTATATAAATAAGAGAAGGCTTCAGTAATTGGCTCAGAGTTACTAATGAATTAATTAACTTCAGTCTATTTTACCTAACCTTTAATAATAAGAATCTTTTTTTGGTCTAGCAATAGGTCTGACAGGCTGAAAAAACAGACATGCAGCAAAGCTCTTGAAAATTAATGAGAAACGAGGAAAGAATCAATGTACATTCTGCTTGCAGAGAACTGACACAAAAAAGACACAATAAACCATGAACAAACACAGTCAGTTTAAAAAATAGGTTAGAAAAAGTGGGCAAATTCAATTATAGAAGTAATTAGAAGATATAGGGCAAGGTTGCCTTTTGGGACTGTGCCAGAAAACATGAATTAATAAGAGTGAATAGAAAGCGCCCATGTAGTAATTAAGAGGCAATCACCTATGGCAATGAATACCTGAAAACAGGCTGCAAACTATTAATTCAGTGATCAAAAATATTTTTAGATGATTAATATGGCAAATTTGTTTTAAAAGACTAATTTCTGGAAAGATATCAAGACAATAGCACATTATTTGTTCCTCTGGCATTTATATAGCTAATTAAATTTTATAATTTGCAACAACATTAAGCATTACTGAAAACAGTAAAAGCAATATTTCCTCCAATAATTCTTTATTATAGTGTCTTCAAAATCTGTGAGTTAAGACTACCTTAACTTTTTTTAAAGAAAATTCAAGTGTTCTGAGCCAATTGCTTTATTTATTTGAATGTTTTTTGTTGTTGTTTATTAAAAAGACACCATGCGTGAATTTTACATAATAATTTTCAGCTACTTTAAAACAGGTACTGAAACAATGTGATTATAATTCAAAGAACTATAAACAGAATTCTTTGATACTCAAATAAGCCATCACAGATGTTAATGTATTGCCAAGAAAGATTTTTTTTTTCATTAGAGCATGTTCCTCTCCTTCAGATACAAAAAATGAGCAAGTTACAGTCAAGATGTGCAATATCAGTCAGGAAAAAAAGATCTAAAACTCTGGTAACAAGTTATTTATTCTTCAGTAAATCACATAAGGGTTAATTTACTCTCTCAATTGTAAAACCAGACTAATTTCTCTAAATTCAGTGTTTTTCATTGCCATTTCTGTTTGCATGCTGGAAGCTCAGCATCTCCTCAGCTGTGCTAATGTATCTGTTTTGATATTGTGATACAAGCTTTGGAACTGGTCAGGATCTAGAGCTGTCCCAGCCTGCACTGGTCATATCCTTTCCACCCGGCTGGTCCTCATCATGGGGTCATACACAGAATATCAAGGGGTTTGGATGGACTTTAAAGATCATCTACTCCCACACCCCCTGCCATGGACAGGGACACCTCCCACTAGATCAGGTTGCTCAAGGCCTTTTCCATCTTTAAACACATGCCAGGCCTGGGGCATCCACAACCTCCCTGAGCAACCTGTTCCTATGTCTCACCACTCTCACAATAAAATTCTTTTCCTAACATTCAGCCAAAATTTCCCCTCTTTCAATTTGCATCCATTGCTTCTTGTCCTGTCACTACAGGTCCTGATGAAGAGTCCCTCTCTGGCTTCCCTGTAGCCCCTGCAGATACTGGAAGGTGCTGTAATGTCTCCACACAATTTTCTCCAGGCTGACCAGCCCCAACGTTCTCAGCTGTTTTCGCAGGTTGTACCCCTTGAACCTATTCTGTCATGGTGACCATTCTTGCCATCTGTCTTTCAACCTTTTCTGTTCTTTCTCAGCTGAGAAGGCTGGCACTGCACAGAATATTCAAGCTGTAGGTGTACTATGGATTTATATACTCTCGTAATGATGGCTTTCATTTTGTTCTGTGCTTAAAATTTTGGTTTGGCTGTTCTTGACGTGACAGTTTTGCAGAGCTATCCATTTACTTCAAGATCTCATTTCTGAGAAGTGATGGTTAACTCTAAACCCATCACTTTATATGTAAAGATAGACTTTTTTTCCTGTGTGCATTTGTCTGCACTGAATATCTTTTTTTTTCTTCCCATTATTGCCAGCATTATAAGATCTTTCTCAACATACCATATCTGGCTTTTCTCTTAACTTTTCTGAGTAACTTGGTACCATCAGCAGATTTTGTTCCCTCACTATTCACTTTTATATTTTCAGACCACTTATGAATATGTTGAATAGCACAGATCTCCACAGGGTTTTCAGTGATGACCTACCTCTACTGTGAGCACTGACCATTTATTTCTGTACTCTGCTCTCTATGCCAACTAGTTATTTATTGATGTGAGCATCTTCCTTTTTGTTCCAGAATATTTTATTTTCTTAAAGGCTTTTGGGAATGAACCTTGTTAAACCCCTTTTGAACACCTAAGCAGGTGATCTCAGCTGGGTCTCCTGGGCTCTCCTACTTGTAGATTCCTTCAGAGAATTTGAATACACAATTAGGCCAGGACTTATCTTTTAAAACTTACATACAAAACTTCACAATATGACACAATTATTCAGATTACAGGATTTCCATTATTTTTTATAATTTCTACTCATTTTCCCAGCACAGATGTCAGGCTTACTGGGATGCAGCTTCCTGGATTTGCCTGAATATCGTTCTAAAATCTGTTGCTTTATTAGTCAGATTTCAGTCCTCTGGCTCAAAATAATTTGAGCTAAGAAGCTGCACACCACAATCACCTGTTTCTCTCCTGAATTTCTTTAAAATTTCCAAGTGAATTTCCAAGTCTCTACTCCTGATGAGTTTTTTTAGGTTGTTTTGTTCATTTACTCTATAAACTATTTATGGACGCTTCCATTTGAAGCAAATCCTAAAATGTATTCAATAAATTAGGATTCTGGGATGGCATTCTCACCAGCCTCCCCCATGGTAAGCACAGGTGCGAAAAAATCACAGCTTTTCTGCTGTGGCTTCATATTTTTTGAATGTTCCTTTCATGCCTCGAGCATCTTAGAGATTTTCTGTCAGTAATCATGCTCCTGATGTGTTTGAAGGTAAAGGATATTATTACTTTTTATTCCTTAAGTTGATTTTCAACTTCTTTTGAGCACTGCTTGTTGAATTACTTGTTATCTAGATTGACTCGAGGCTCTGGCTTACCATGCAGCCCTAAAAGCAACACACCACAGGAGGTGCAACTTCGTGGTAGGCTTGAACTGTCCCAGGTCTGAGTTACCATCTAGCAGAAGGCCACCTTCTGTTGTCACATGCTGGCACCAATGCTCAGCTATTCTGTGAGTTGATCAGGCTGAAAAGTGGCCATTGTAGGCAACTTCTCACCTTTCTCCAACCACGCAGTCCCACCACACTTGTGCTATTGCAGGGAGAAGGGAATACAGAGATAGAACTCATGGTGTAACTGGTATTTTAACACCAAAGAATATTTAGATTAACTTGATTTTGAAGCTCTATCTAGGGAGCAAACCTGGGCCATGGATGAGAAATGAGTGGGTGGGTGGCAGTGGTGAGGTGAGGACACCTAAGACTGTCGCCAAATCCCTCTTCTCATCAAACTACATGCTGAGTGTAATGCAGAATTCTGACACTCAGGGGCTTAAGATAATCAATTACAATAATCAAAGTTAAGCCTTTTCTAAAGGGGTATTTAGGAAAATTTGCAGGGTGTATTTTCCCTGCCCAGTGAAGCTATGTCTTGATTTTCAGATTTACAAGTTAATTTATTGGAAGAGTAGGAGGGGAGAAAAACCAGGGACTGGGGAATGTTCAACACCATTACTAAAATACAGAAAGCTTGGGGGGTACTTAATCCCCATCCTGCATTTCTGTCATCAGCTAAACATTGTTCCCCATTGTGCACACAAGGAGAAGTGCAAAGCTGACCCAGCAGATTGAGATGAAAAGATTAGAAGCAGAAATTAAAGTCTCCTGGAGAGATTGTTCAGCTATTATACACTGATAAATTTTTCATGGATTTCCCTACATTTTAAGAAATCGTATTAATCTGAACTCAGGTGGTTTAAAAACATTCCTCTGATTGTCAGTATTTCCCTCTGATTGCCTGGTAGGAACACTCTGGTAGACAAACCCATTCCTAGTTTAGCTAGAGGAAGATTTACGCATTCAAACTATTTGCCCAGGCTACTTCTGCTTCAGTTTCTGACCTGTCCTTCATTCAGATATGAAAAGAAAGTGTGAGCTCAGGACATAAATGCCTGCTACTGTGAGAACAGAAAATGGCTGTGCTGGGTGAGACCAAGCATCCCTCTGGCCAGGCACTGTCTCATTCAGCAGCCAGAAGTGAGTGCCTGGAGGAGTACAGAAGAGGAAAGTAATAACATTTCCCCCAAAAGCTCTTCCAGCTTCCACCAATCTGAATCTCAAAGACTACTCCAGCCAGATGAGGTTCATGTGAAATCCAAAGGGAAACCTCTTTGGATTTCCCTTTTGGGAACTTGTTCAAGCTCCCCTTGAGCCCATAGAAACGTTAAACTCTGACAGTACCCTGTGGCTACTTAATTATGTTATGTTTAAAGATCTGCTTTTGCTTCTTTTCCAGCTGCCACATCTGTCATCCTGCCTTCATTTCTTGTCCTGGCAAAGCCTGTGCACAAACCGCGTGAGGGAACCTCTTTGTGTATGGTGCTTTAGTCCAGATACCTTCATCATCTCTCCCATCAGTCTCCTTTTCTAGGCATACAAAGGGTCTACTTTGCTTAGTGTCTTTTTAATGGAAATCTCTTCCTGTGATCATCCTTGTTGCCCTTTTGTGAAGCTTTTGAAAAGGTAGGGGCAGACAATATGCAAGATGTGGGTGTGTCATGTATTTATATGCTGGCATAAATATTCTGTTCTTATCTTCTATCCCCTTCCTATTTATTCCTAATATTCAATGAACATCACTAACGACCAAGCAGATTCTTTCATGGCCCTGTCTTTTATCATCCCAAGACCTCATTCCTTGGTGGTAAGATGGCTGAAAGCCCATAATTTTATTTGCAAAATTTTGATTATTCCCAGATGCATCACTTGAATACTTATCTCAGCTGAATTTCATGGGATAGTTAAGGAGTACTCATTGAGTTTCATAAGATCCTTCAGCTGGTCCTGCTAAGTGTCGTCAATTCTATTGTCCTGAAAATCTGGCATCATCAGCAGACTGCCACCTAACCAGTCATCCTCTTTTCACTTTCCTCATGAATCAAGGAAGGAAGTTTCCTCATCTCTAGGCATAACCTCCTCTTTCAAAATGAGATCCCAATATTTCTTTCTCCACAGTGCTGCCTCCTTCATTTCATCTTGACAACTCCTCACCAGAGAGACAATAGCCAGTTTTGAATCTCTGTTTCTTTTAACAACACCCAAGTATTTTGGGCTCTGATGGATGTAACACACTAGACAAAAAGGTTCTCACATCACCTCTCTTAGAAGGATGCCAGTCAGAACTGTCTAGTTTTCTTGGCACTGCACACACAGTACAGTGCTTAGAAACCAATTCTGTGCAGTTCAACATCTGAGGTCAGTGACAAACACAGCTTTCAAAGAAGGGTACATTTGAATCCACTCTTCTTGTCAGATGAATAACAACAGTAAAGTGATGCATCTCTAACAAAACCCCCTAATAAAGGTTTTAAAGCGTGGTGATCATGGGAATTAGCTTGAGAGAACATGCAAAGTACAATCCAACTTAATCTAATTAGGGTTTTAACACACAAAAGTTAACACCTCTCCTGGCATTTATAGTTGATAAATTAAATACTTTTTAAAAGAAAGAGAAAGGAAATTTTGAAATGCTTTGGTAAGTTTGGAACTCAAAAGTTTCACTTCCAGCACAATGTTTCTGAAATTTTAAAAACAACTTACTGAACATTTTTAGAAAAAAAAAGTGCTTGAAAATGGAATTTTAATAATGAGAAATAATAGCATCTTTGAGATTTTTTTCCATTAAAAAAGTATGAAAGACAAATTGAAAATATAAAAAGTGCTGTTTTGCTGAAATACCCATGTCTGCCTTTAAGGTCACTGGCAGAATAGATCAGGAATGAATTCTCTCTTTGGTCCTCATCAGTATATTTACTTTTACAGATACACAGAACCTTGCAGAAGCCTGGGGTTACTTTGTGTTTCCTCTAGTCAGTGCCAACATCACACAAACCAGCACCACCTTTTAGCTCTCTCGCTGATTCAGAAACTGTCAGGAGGAAATTTCCAATGAAGAAGGGATGGCTAGCAGCCAGGAGTATTACACTGAGGAAGCTGAAGAACTACACAATTTGGAAAGAGAAAATCTATAGGACTAAACTGAGAAGATAACTACAGAAAGAAACAAAAAGAAATAACAATCAGCTGAGCAACTAACACAGTAAAGAAAAATTTTAATAATTACTCCAGGAAGAGATGAAGTGGGAATGAGGAAGAGGCCACCTCTACCATCCACGTCCCCATGAAAGTGCAAATAACTCATCACAGACAAAGAAAAGGTCTGCCAGGGACTCTTGGGTGGTCATGCTGTTTATTATTTCTCGGTCTGTGATCAGTGGATTAGCTGAGGGTACATGAAATATGTGAGATAGCAGAAGATGACTGAAAAAAAATTGCAAATCTTCTATATCTTGTTGTAATTTATATTATTTATGGTAGCCATCTCCTTACAGCTGAGTTCTTTAAAAGTAAAATACTATATGTTGCAGGTATTAGGTACCTCTCCATCTTCAACCTCATTTGCCACTGCCCTCACCATCTTCTGCTGACAGCAAGCCTGCAGCTTGGTTTTGCTACTGCTTTGAAAGCTCATTTAGTGCAGTTTCATGCAACTTTCTGGTCATATCTCATTTTTGTGTCTTGATTACTTCAATTCTGTCTCTGTAGGCTCATCATAGTCCCTTAGGCTTCTCATTAAAAATCTGATTCCTTTTTGAGTCTTTGGCTGAGGCTCATGTGCTAACAAAAGATGTCTCAGTACACAGCCTGTCATCCCCTGCAATGGCACAGTTTCTGCTTGTGCCTTTGGGATCTGTTCTTTGAGAAACTGCTATCACCGTGTCTTTACTAGTAATTTTTCCCCTTCTCCTTTGTATGAAATGCCAATTGCTCAGATTTGTATAAAGTCCCATGAAATACACTGATCCAATCTCTTATTTCTTAATGCTTGTCACATCCCACTAACAGCCAATGCTCACTCGTTCCACAGCCTACCATAAGACCCAGGACAGAAGGCTCTCAATGGCATAGAGGAATTAGGTATTTTATTCCTATTGAATTTCATCTGAGTGAAAATTGAATTGAAAATCAATGGGAACTGGGAGCATAAAATCCTGTAATATGTCTAAAAATCTCTTACAGTGAGGTTTTTCAGCTGCTTTTCCCACCCTGAGGAAGAGGGTGAGTAGAAATGCTGAGGAGGACCTGTCATGCAAAGGAAACATTTCCAGGAGCAGGCAAGCTGGTAGATCATGGCTCAGGCAATGGGCTTGACCTCATTTCTCTTCTGTATTACAAAACTTCTGTAAACTTCTGTTAGTGCCCTTAGTCCAAGTCATTTCCCAGCTCAACAGATCCAGTCTGTTCCCAGATACCTTTAACCACTGAGCAAAAACAAAAGCAATATGCCCAAGAGTACAGCTGAAAAAATGGAGACCAGGAGGTCCTCAGCATGTCAGAGCAGAGACTGGCTCCTGAGTGCAGTGCAAAAGCTGGCAGAGTCAATCTGCACCACAGCCACCCACTCCTGACCTTTATGATGATGGTGGGTTTGCCCTTTTTTTTTACTATTTATTTGGTTTTATGTTTTTTCCCCCCCAAGACAGAAAACAGAAAACCAGATTGCCTCAGAAAACAGATGTCAAGAACAGATGGTTCCTGATGCTGTAGATATTATTTAATACTTCTATATGAACTATGGTACTTGCATGTTATTCCCATGACTTTATTTACAGCGCAGAGTTACCTTCCACCTGAGAGCCACTAACATGTGGCTTGATTTTCTAGAAGAGCAGTAAAACCAACAACTGAGCCAAACTTCTTCAGTAGAGTGACAGAACATCAACCAACAGAGCCCAAGGGCTGGAGTCCTGTAGGGGTGAAGCATTAAGTTCTAATCACCATTCTACTGAAATCACAGAACTGGAATAATGATGGCAGTAAGAATGGACCCTGCAGTGGAGAGTTTGTCCAAAATTAATTTTGTGAAGACAGCTGTTATTATGAGGTGAAGGGCAATCTAAAGAGGCCATGAAATCCAGAATGCAGTTATAAGAGTCACCACTAAAAAAGCTGTTGCTATGCATTGACAGGGGAGATCTTCAATGAACTCCAAACACACTGCCAAAGCAGCAATCCACACCCAGGGGCAACATCGTCACTCTGCCCTTCTCTGCCTCAGTTTTTTTTTCATATGAAAAACGGCACTTTGAAACTTTAATTATAGGTAAATACTTAATAGGCAAAGCAGTGTTTGGAAAACACATTTGGAGGGAGAGAGGAGAGCACTTGCATAGAACTAAAATTATCGTTGGTAGAAAAGTGTTGAAAGCTAGGAACAGATTTTTATCTCCTTGAAAATCACTTCACAATTAAACTTTCTGACACTGATCCACTGTCAAAACTCCCAGCTCAACCATGTTTGTGTGAATACTTGAAGTACTACCTGGAGGCCATAATATGTAACTCAAGAGTTACAGATTAAGATGGGGTAGTCGCCATGCAGTGTCAAATTTTCTTGGTCACTGAAGACAAAAGAAAATAAAAAAATGAAAAAAAATTAAGTGGATTCGGGGTGTGTACCATTCAGAGTAATTTCTGGGAATCTCTTAAACCGCAAGTGGTAAAAAATTTAAATTGCTCTGGTGCCTTTTTGCACCAATTCTTTAGACCAAGTCAAAACCAATAATAGTTTTCTTTTTGCCTGCACTTGAATCTAAGTTACTATTTTGTTTGTTCCTCTGGTAAATGAACGAAATTGGCAGATATTGGTATCTGGATAATTATTCTACACAGTTCCTGTCTAAAGCATCATCAGTGCATGCTTTGGGAAGGTGCCCCTGGGTAATCAAATTAGATTGTGACCTACACTGTGCTATCATCTTCCTCGTGCAATAAACAACACTATCACATCATTTCCCATATATGCTATCAAAAGATCTACAAGAGGAGCCACTAATTTGTTGTTCTGTGTAGACTTCCCGTGCAAATGACCTGTTATGGAATTCAACACTCTGCCGACATCTTTAAAGAAAGCTCTTTCTCTTTGCAGCCAAAGAAAGTTGTTGAGTGACAGCCATCAGTCAGCTGGGAAAGATGAGTGATAAATAAAAAAACAAGAGGCACCTGATGGAAGTGGGCAGTGTGTTAATCTTGTCATCATATTTACAGTCCCTGCTCCTGTATTTCTTGCCATTAATATCCTGTATTTCTTGCCATTAATACAGCCAGGGAGTATTTAAGTGCTGAATGGAATATTCTGCCACCATGTGCCTAAAGCCACCTTCAGGGATTCCCAGAGCACCACTGTGCAGAGGCTGACAGAATGAAGAAAAAATGACAACAGAAACTTGGGGCCTGTATTTGTAATATTTCACATGCACACACAAAGATTAGGTCACACATTTACTTTTTTCCAGCCACAAAAGACAACATCCTAAATACACAGTTATCCAAGCATAAAGCAGAAACTGCTGACTCGTAGGGAAACAACAACTCTCACAAACAAAACACTGTGGTTATGGTTGAATGCTCGATGTTCCTATTACTTTGTCAACTGCTTGCAGTGCTATCTAATTATACTGCATTTTGGTTTTGAACAAGGTTTGAATGAATCCTGTCTTCATATACTTGGCAAAGATACCAGATTTCCTGGAAATAATAGTCTATAATTTTTATTTGGCATAACTGGCTCTTCTAACTTCAACCCAACTTATATCAGATTTTTGCTTGCTCTTAGGATAGCAGAAAATATCAGCTGCAGACTCACTGGTAGCCTTTGAAAGGCCTGACTTCTGTGTGTTATTTTTGAATTAAAATTTTTGTTTTATTATTAATTCTTATCTTACAATAACAGATATTTTAAAAGTTTACGTATATGTAATCATTCATTAAATCTTACTAATTTCAAAAGAGATTATTTTTATGATGACTGTATTACAGAGCTTCACAAATTCCATTTTACTGTAACAAACAGAATTTGTGTAGCAATTTATTTTGGAAAATGCTAGGTAGATAAAAACAAAGGTCAAAAGTCATAGTGGATAATAGCTGATGGTTTTGATAATGCTAATTATATATTACTAAAGAATAAAGGTAGAAAGGGAAATATGAGCATTAAAAGAAAGATAAACATCCCAGTGCTGAATTTAAAATGAAAAAACGAAAAAAACCCCCTTTAAATGTCTTTGTAGCTCACTGTCATACACCGAAGACATAATGAAGCCTGAATTAAAAATGTCAGTTTCTGTGAATGTTGATAACTTGGTTCTTTGTTGTACAAGTCAAAATGTGTCTGTTTGATGGGTTAAAATGACAGTCTGCAAATGGGAGAAGCTAGAGCTAAAAAAAGAAGACCCCCCCCACTTCCCAAAAGACTTATAAAAAGTAGGCCCGTAATGCAGTACTTTAAGGAGAAGACCTGTAGGGTAGAAGAGCCAGTATCTTTAGAAAGTAACCAAGCAGCACTAAAAGGCAATGTCCATGGCCAATCAAAACTATTTCTCTAGCTGCTGGGGCTCTTGCATCTCTGCCTTCACACTAGACTGGAAACCCTTTGTACTAATTGCCAGACTGTACCAGATTTTCTGGTTCAGTTCCATCCCATAATTGACCGACAATGATGGGCAAGGAAGGGGAAAAATTCAGGCTCACCACTGCAAGCAGAGGGTCAGAAATGGTTTCATAGGGAGCACATCACTGCTTGGCACTAAATGCAGGGTTAAGCAAGCATCATCTGTACTTTCTTCTAATGCCTAGGTTAAAAGGGGGATGGGAAAAACATCCTCACTGCAGCAGGGCAAAGAGAACATTTTAAAAGCTGGCATAGCTTCCTCAAGAATCCTCCACAGAGACAAGAAAATGCCTGGAGGATTTTTTAGAGTTGGTCACTAACTGCAATAGCAGCGCGTTACTCATATTAAAATAAACAAAGCAGTTCCAAAATTCCATTTCTCCACTGAAAAAAACCCTTCCCACGTTACAGTAAAAGTATTTGCCCATAAAGTTGTTTCTCCAAGAAAATAAAATAATTCACAAATTCTTTTCCAAATATAAATACATATATAGAAAATAATTTGCATTGAAAAAGGTAGAAATATTTTAACATAAAATGCATATAGTTAACAATTAACAGGACACTTTTAAGTTCACAAATAAATATTTACTGTACATCTAATCTAGTTCACCACAGCTCATACATCTGTAAATTCTTATTGTTGTAGACTCTTTTGCTTACTGCTGAATTGCTTTAATAAACCCAGGAAAAACTTATTAGAAGAGGAAAAACCCCAAATTCTTTCAGAAATTTGAGTAATGACAGAATATTTCTGATCATGAATCTTATTTACCCTCAATTGTTCTCCACCCACTTTATTTTAAGCAAACAGCACCCCCAATAGCATTTCCACAAAACATTAAGACAGTTATGAGACCAAAGTAAAAAAGAATGAAAAAGGAAAGAAAGAAAGAAAAAAAGGAAAAAACAATTTAGTGCTCGTGGCAAAGCAGTTCCAAACCACACAATTCCCTGTGCTACCCATGCCCTGGAAATATCCTAGCCACAAGTCAAACACTTTCCCCTGCACTGTTCCCCTGTCTTTGAAGGATAGTTATTTGCAGAGTACCTGCTCTCTCACACCTCACTGTGCAGGTACACACTCCTCACTTTCAGCACTTAGTTACAATTCAGTTTCTATAAGAGGAAATTCCATTCAATTCCACCTCCCCTCCAGCCCCATCACCTATCACTCCAAGAATGGTTATTTTTCCTGCTAAGCTGAAACCTGCTCCCCTCTCCACCAGCTCCAAATGAGTGATGAGCTGCAAAGTTTCAGAACTAGGCCAATAAAGTTAGCACCTTTCAGCACAGACAGCAGAGGACTTCAGCAAAATCTTACCTTTCAAACCCTGAACAGAGCTGTCTTTTATGAGGCCTATGCAGCTGACAAGTCCTGGGACTTTCTCAAGCACAGGACCCATACAGGTGAAATTCTAATAGGTGGCAAACACCTGAGAACTGGACAAGAAGACTACAAGAAAAAAGAAATCAAATGAGTAAAATGTCTTCCCAGAGCCACAGTCAGCTCTTGTGCATGGGGAGTTACGAATGCACTGGCTATAGACTTTTGTCCAAAGCTGTAGGGTTTTTTTTTTTTTTTTTTTTTTTTTAGTGAAGCTAGATTAGTTCATACAAAACTCAACAATACAGCACTGAAACCCATTGTTGATATTCAACATTTTTCACATAGCGGAACAGAATAGACAATACGGTATCTAGGAAACCATGGGCTGGATTACAAACTGATGATATCTCATCCTTCTGGAGGGCCTGTAAACCTTTTTATTACCTACCACAGAAGGGGGGAAGAAAATCCGAAACAAAACACCACAGCATAAACCACCCCGTATTGATAGTGTTTGAACTCTTTTCATAAATAAATGAATTTAATCTTTTTCCTAGTTCTGTCCTAAGCTCACCCCCCCCCCGCAATATGCATACATAATGAAACACTCGCCTTTCACACTGCTTAAATAACTGTTAAATGCACAGCGTTCATGCCAGCCTGTGCCATGAGGCTCGTTTTAAAAACAGCTTCCATGTTATATACATAAAACCAGACCTATACCTGCCCTCATGGTATTCCTTACACTTTGCAACTTATATATAATAATGCCTCTCTTACTCTGTAACAACACAAATCACATTTTCTTTCACACATAAACTTATAAATGCAGTTCCTGCTGGGCATATAAGAATATTTGAAATAATTCAGCTGCCTGCTAATTTTTAACAAAAAATTCTTCAATTTTCAAACCTCCATTTAACCAGTCCCTGTACTTGCACCACATCACATCTCCAGCTTTCACCACACTCAGTTCAGTGTAAACTCCACGTTGTTTTTGCAGCACTTACACAGTGCAGAAAAGAAGATAGTTCTAGGAGATCCATTTACCCCACACCGATTATTTTTATGTTTCAACCTCACTCCTTTTCCTCAGACTCCAGTTCCCATATTTTCCTTGAAACCCCAAATAGTCTAGGTAGCCACAGAAGTGATTGTTCCTACCAGTTTCTTTTCATCACTTCTGCAATTGACCAATTGACAACTGATTGATGGTTATCTTTTCACTTCCACAATGAAAGAAATTACCATCACTATAGCTATGTACAGTAAATGCCTCCAGAGTAAATTACATGATTCTAAAATTCTCCTTAGCTCACTTAGTAAAACATCAACACAAAAAGTTTCTTTTTTGCCTCTCTTCCTGTACTGCAGATTTGGCCTTTCCTGTCAGCTTCAGAAAAGAACTTGACAGCTTCTTTAAAAAGAGGAGTATAAAAGAACTTGAATAAGGGATGGCACAGGGCCGGGCTAAGGCTTCCATTCTCTGCAAGTGGCTATTCTTTGCACTGAAAAAAAAATTAGGCATGTGAGCACAGATAAGCCACATAAGAATACCCCAAAGAATATTCCCAGTGACCTTGAGATTTTGCTGCAATTCCATATCCATTCTCTGCTGGAACAGCTTCATGAATTCTGAACTTCAGAATGACTAACTTATTTCCAGAATGTGAAATTTATTCCTTGTAGGGAGAAAAAACACTCCCACAAAATTAGGAGAAAGTATATGCCACTGCAAAATAAAATAAATTTGTCCTTGGATTTTTGCAATAGTTCAGATGTATTGGTAAGAATTTGGCTCCATTCCTATCGCTGGTTTTAGTGATGTTGAGATGGAAGAGAGATGCAATTCTATCTAAAACCAAACACCCCTCTTAATTTTGTCAGAATTTTTAGCTCCTGCATGAAAATATAGTGAAAACTTTTGATTGCTGTACAATTAAGGGCGGTTTTCAGAGCATTAAATATAACACTGAGAAGGACTGAGAATTATTTATTGGGTTGTGTTCCTTCTTGGAGAGGACTCTAAAATTGAAACTAAAATAGACTCATTATAGCTCATTATTTAAATAAACACTAAAGGAGAAATGTAACTCTGTTTTGGGGTGGCCAAAAGATTTTGTAATAAATATAAAACCCTGTTTACTTTGCAATAAAAGATACAACTGCTCACAGATCCCGTCCTGTTCAAGTTACAGCCTTTAGAAGTTCCTACAACTTTCTGCAGGCTGATAATCTCTATGGGTTTTTCTCACGTCAGGCCAGCACTATCACCAGCTTTTAACTGTAGGCTTTCCTGTGTTTGCGTTATCAGCAAATATCAGGACTGGGTAGTCTTGAAGTCCCCTTCACTAATTTATTCAGGAAAGGGGTTCTGGAATTTGTGTTGTGCCACCTTGGATCCTTCCTGAGAGGTGGGGCCATGATGGAGGATTCACTCCAGATCTAAATAAGACATACAGAGTGGATGAAATGCTTCTCAAACATTCTTTTCAGCTCTTTTATCCCCTCTGAGTCTATCAGCAATATTAGTTCTGGATATCTCTACCCTCTACTGGTTTCCAAAAGAGAGGGGCAAACAAGAATCAGGAGAGATTTGATCTGAAATTCCCATGCTCCAACAAAAGACCAAAGCTCAACCAAAAGGAGACTAACCATGGTCTGCAATTACCTGTTACTGAAAAGACTTCTGAGTGTAAAGGACCCTTTATTGTGAGGGGAAGAAAGGTATGAGAAATTACAGCAGATAATGCATTGCAGTTGTTTTACTACTATTAGAGGACTAGCGAGGGAATTCTTGATGTAAAATTCATATTGTTCATTTCTTTCATTATTGTTACTTTTTCAAAGAATTCTATGCCCATATACCAATATCCAGAGAGAAATAGCTAGTATTAAAATCAGTAAATTACAGAGTTAGTGTACTGCTGTGCTAACTAGATGAAAGGAGGATGGCTGCTACTAATGTACATAAATATGATTTGAAAAGGGACAATAGAGAATAAAAAGGAAATAAATCAGGTTCATCTTTAGTTAATTTAAAATTGCATTTTAAACAATTAACTGCAATTATAATACAAATTTATGCTGGAAAGAACTGTACCAAAAATCAGCTACAACTGTCTTAAAATATATTTTATGAAATTAATAATTCTTTCTAGGAAACACCTTTGTCCACATAGACATTTGTTCTTAAATATTTCAAGTAGTCATATTTCCCAGCCCAATTATCTATTCAAAGACTCTGAAAAAGGCTCTGATAAGCAATTATAAGACAACCCCTTCTCCCAAATATTTACTTGTGATATTAATTGAGCCATTTAACCTATGAGATTAAATGTTAATATTTTTGAAACAATAAAATATTCTTGCTTCCCAGCAAGAAAACAACTTAATGATGCAAGGAAGGAAAGACACAACTGGTTTTCACCCAAGCAAACTTTAAACTAGAGGCCTTGAAAGCCATTGTGTGCTGTTATACACATGTATTTAAACTCAGCTTTTTCTTAACCTGCATGATGGCTTGACAATTTAAACAAGCAAAAGAAGAATAGAATTAAGTTTTTACTTTTGCAAATCTGATTTCCAATTCTTTCTAACAGAAAGACTCATTTCAAGCCATTTTTGCATCACTAAGTGTCAAGAGCACAGCTTTTCTGTGATGCCTGACATGGGTTACTCACTCGAAGGTGAAAGGAAATTTGAAGAGTAACCTTCAAATCCTATTATGTCATAACTACTTCCCAGGAGAGGTGAAGGAGACAGCAGGGACTATGTGTATAAAACCACCTCTTTTTTCATTCTCTTGTCTCTGGGCACAAGCTTTTAAGCATTTGTATAATATAGGATCTCTGCCTTTTTGTTGCCAAGCATTCATAGTAAGTACTCCACAACATAGCAAGAGTTTTGAATAGAAGCCAGAAAACCATCTATCACTTCTGTTTTCTTCCAGGTTGCTTCACTGGGTTTTACCACTGATCTAAACCAAATACATGTTCTACAAAACACCTAATTCATGTATATCAACCAAAAGGGGAAAAATAAAGAAAAAGCTTTATTAGGCCAAAATTTGGGTTGGGATTCACTTAGACAATTCAAGGATCTGGTCATTTCCAAGATGACCATTACTTGTGAAGAGAAGTGTTGCAGGAATAGCAAATATTTTAACTGCATCTTTGTGGAGTAGATAAAGTTGTAAAATGACTGCTCCTAGAGGAACACCAGCAAACCCTTTCATGTCAAAAGGATAACTACCCAAAACCAGAGCTTTCTATAAAGGAGCTTTGAGAAATCAAGGCATCACTCTGCAAATACCAAGGATTTTGTTATGAATGCTATTATAAGGGATTCTATCAATCTAAATAAACCCTTTTTCTAACACTCATCAATATGATTTTTGAATGCTTTATAGGCATCAACTCAACCAATATGACAGAGACTAGTGAAAAGGCTCTCAATATAATCTCCTATAAAGCCCTATGAAGTTCAGACAGTAGTCATAGCTCTTGTTTTAATGTGAACTAATTTTTAATCATAGTAAAGTACTTGAAAATTAACATATCCTTAAACTCTCTTCTCTGTGTCACCATCTCCATCAAACCAAGTGTGTTTATTCTGCTCCTTCTCTGTGTTTGAGAGTCTGAGCAAAGGCAGCATGTGAAGCAAGGAGTTACCAGTGACAAAGTCAATAAAGGAATTTCTTCAGGCCTGCAGCTAGTCTGGAAATTTCACCAGCCACTGGGTTTGCTGCTTTCAGGGCAGGTAACACTGTTGATGTTTAACATGATAGTCCATGTTGGGTCTCATGACTTGATACAGGTTCTTAAAGACTGACATGGTCTTTGCCACACAGATGATGAAGTCAGGGACCACTTAGTTAGCGACTGGAGCTCAGTGTGCTCCAAGACATTGCTTGTTAAGATGTAGAGACTTGGATTAGAGGAGCGGACAAAAGTATTTGCAACTACCAGGCATTCAGAATTCCTTCTGAACATCAGTTTGGAATGTGCCACTGCCCTCCCACCATAAGAGAACACTAGTCTTTGGGACCAGCAATTCTAAATTCTTTGGTTTTGAGTGACATTATTATAAAAATCCCACTAGAAGCAGCAGAAGGTAGTGAGCACTGACACTGCTCCTTACAAAGCAGACCATGAAAAACCAGCGTTGAACAGAAACAACCTAAACACCAAAGCTGACCTGAACACTTGGTGGGTTTGTTCTTCAGAACAATCTGTTAAAAAAAACCCCTGAACAATCAGGAGCAGAACAACATGTCCAGAGTCTCAGAATGTACTTTTTGATGGGGAACAGGAATTCTCTGATGTACCAAAGGAAGAGGAACAGAAATGTACAGAAGCAGGAAACTTGACCACGTTCCTCTAATCTCTGAAAGTCCAGAGCAAACTCATGTGAGCTCTGACTCTGGGGACATTCACGTTGAGGAGGAGCACAACTACAGCAACATAACAAACAAGACAGAACAATGCAGGGAACCAGAACAACTGAATATTCTGCCAGGGGAATTAATGCAGGACACAGAGCAGCAAGGTCAAAAGCTGGAGAGTTGGAGGCAACATTCTGCAAAGAGAAGTTGCCTGACCATTGTGTACACAACGGTGACCTGAATATCTGAATCTAACCAGTACTCATTGCCAAGACAGAAATTGCCAAAAAGAACAAAAACCAGAACAACCAGAACAAGATCACACAAACTTTGAATTTCTCAATAAAGAAGTGCTTTATGGAAGTGCCAAATGCCGAGGAGTGTCAGCCAGTGGAATCACAGAATCATCCTCTGTGAGTCCTGAGTGGTTAAAGAACAGAAAGAAGATACCCTCTGTGAAAAAACAGATGACCAACAGGAGAGTCATTTGCAGCTTTTGAAGAAGAAATAAAAAATAGTAAGTAATTCTGATGACATACAAATTATTTGAAAAATCACAGAAGTATAATGGTGATAGGATGGAAAATAAAATAATTTGCAACCAATAATTTCACCATATTACACTGTGTGATTCTATTCTTTCCTTGAGCAATGAGGCCCAGTATTAACAAATCCATACTGCAGGCTTTAGGTGGGGATGTGTTTCTGCTCTGGACAGTTAAACTGGCTTATTTAAAATTAATTGCACAGAAAAGTGATCTAGTTTTACTGACCAACTATGAATTCCATTTCTCTCAATTAAAAGTGCATATGCAATTTAAAACCTAAAATTAGACACTTTAATCCATATTTAAAACCAAATAAGCAGCATGGGGTCTGTGAAAAGCAAGCTCTTAAACCACTCAATATGATTTATAAACACATCCACAGAAATGAGAAAGAGAAGTAATATGCTAATAGTGCTGAATATTGAAATGGAGATCTGAGGTTTGATCCAGCACCTCAGGAATCACAAATACAGAGACAAGTTGATCTCCTGTGCACTCCTTGATCTTTTCTTTGGAGTCACAAAATTGCAAATGACAGCAGAACACAGGGGTCTGTGATATTTTATCAAAACTATGAACCATTTCCCTGTAAGCTGTCCTGCAGTGACTGAGGATGTGAGGGACTGTACTGTGCTTACAATCCATGGGACAACAAAACTGCACACTCTGTAAAGCAAAATGATGAAAATTTTTTTTTTCTGTGTTTTGAAAATTAAGTTTTATACAGCTAATACCACATAAGGTGCAAATAAATAACATCCCAATTCAATGGTAACCCAGTCATCTGATAGGTGGTAAAGGAGATGTAAAGAAAAGGGGATGTGGGCTTTTATAAAAGATAAAAATATCTGTCATAAAACTGCTGTAACATTTTGTCTCTGAACCACATATATTACTAAATTATTGAATAATCTAATGCACAGTTTCCTTCAGACAGCTGAAGCAAGTCAAGCTTGGTATGTAAAGCAAACAAACAAAAAAGAGCATAATTTGACATTTTCACATGCTTGGCATTGAAAGGAAGCTCATTTGTTTTTTTCAGGAGTATTTTGCATTCTTGGAGTACAGCAGCAGTGGCTATAATGTGTGATGTAAGTGTATCATAGGATGTGTTTATTATAGCCATTTCTCTGTAGCTGCTACAAGGGAACCCCTTTGAGGCTAGATAAAAGTTTGCCAAAAATAATATTCAAATATCCTTTTAATCAAAACAAGATAAAGAGGAGATTAGTGCCACCAGTGTCAACACTACCACTTCCAAAACATATGCTCAAATAAAACATGAAAGCTTTAGGGGATTGGTTTTGCAAGCTTCAGTAGCTCACACTTCCTCTCTTTTCCAACTCTATGTATTATTAAAATGCATCAGCTGATGATGTGTGTTAATGACAAGCTCCATCCTCAAAGGGTTCTAATTCATTAAAGGGGATGATCAGAGTGTAATTCTCAGAAGTGAAAACAAAATATTTATTTAGATTATTAATTATGACTTTCATTTCAATGTAAAAGCTTAGATTCTTTTAATGTAATTTAAAATAAAACAATGAAAAAGTATATGGCAAGAAAAAAACCCCACATAAATATCAAGCAAAATTTAATTCCCTACTGAACTTAACAGCATGAGGATTTTTCTCCATAAAATATCAATTTTTCATTATTATGATACCTGATAAAGATTGAATGTTTTCTTTAATTCTAAATCTTGCTGTTCTTCCTCCCCTCCCTCCCCAGAATAACAATTATAAATTATATATATATTTTTTTACTTCCAACTTGATAAAGTTTTAGCTTTTTGGAGAGAGTGTAGGGCATTCATCTGTTATCACAATAATATTCACTGAATTTTTTTATTTAAAACACAGAAATTTATAGCCTTCCTTTGATTTGGCAAAATTTCATCTGTACCGGACGGTACATCCAATCTAAGGACTGGATGTAGGAATTTCCAATTAAAAAAGCACAGTTTCTAATTTTATTTGGTAAACCAAACTGAGAAGAGTGAGAGACATTAATTCAACTCAGTGCTTGGTGAAGCTACTTGGAGCTGGCTTATGTAGTGTATCTTTCCTGTCTATCATCACTAGAAGAATTTCACAAAATGCCAATTTGGCCCAAAATATGCATTTGATGGTTGTGTGGGATGGATTTGGCCACCAAAGGCTGCCAATAAAAATTAAAGCAAAACTTAAATTCAGAGTGCATTGGGCACGTAAACTTCCTTAAAACTCACAGTTAACTACTTAACCAGGCATGAGTGGTAGTTGGGGATTGTGTGTTTTGCATCCATGGAATCATTTCTATCACAGGTTTTCCTTGGGAATTCAGCCCAGACCCCTGGGGAGTCCCTGTGCCAGGTTTAACTCTGACACGACTCTCACACGGCTGCTGCCACGGCCATGAGCTCAGAGGCAGGGGAAGAAGGTATCATAGCACAAATCCCCAGCAAAGCAAATGGATTAGTGGAAAACAGGGATGCAACTTAAGCCTGGAGATCTTTCCTAAGCACCTTCCCCAGGACAAAACTGCCTTTCCCTTCCAGGTGGTTCTATCCAGTGGAGCTGCCAGACTGCGCTGAGTCGCTGCTCCACCTTTGCCACGGTCATTTGTGCCCCTCAGATGCAGAGTGCAGGTGTTCCATGGGCACAGTGGGCCTGTGGTGGCACTGGCAAAGGCCACACCTGGGGGTCTGCAGGGTCACATTCAGGGCCAGTCCCCAGGAATGGGTGCCAACAGCAAGGAGTTGAGGCTGGAGCACCAGCCACACTGACTGCTCTCATGCTCTCTCTAGGTGGATGCAATGCTGAAAACATCTTACTGAAGAACACAGCCATGTGAAAGCAAAACTAGAATGTTACACTAATTTAAACACACAAAAGTTCGTGTTTGGCCTGCTCAGGAATTCCATGAGACAGATTTTGGGCACACTGACATAATTTCATCAGATGCTTCCCTTCAGGCGACCTCAGCAGCATTTAGATGAACACCTCTCCTGTTTGAAATAAAGAGGCCTCCATTGGTGGAGTGATTCATGATGGCATTTGATGTAGAAGAAGCTGCAATCTTTATAAATAGCCATTACAGACACCTTACTCTGGAAATTTGGCATGCATTTAAGAAAGAATAAGTGTTTTAAACCATGGGTAGCAAAAATAAAAACTTCAAAGAAGTTTACAGTATTTTCAGAAATCTTTACTGAATTCATACATATTTACTGAATAAGCAGAACACTTTAAGCCACTTCACTCTTCCTGTGACCATTACCAATTTGTTACTTAGGGCTCCCAAAGCAATAGAACAAAATATATAATGCCTGTACTAAATACATTCTGAAATTTTGAAAAAGTTATATTTAACTATATCAGGAAAAGCACAGTAGTTGAATACACCTTCTCATTTTCACTGAATTTACAATAAAAAAAAATTGACTAGGTTAGCCACATTACTGTGTGCAAAAGAGATCAATTCCAGTGGCTTTTAGTTGCAGAAACAGTGGCATGGGATACAAGGCTTTCTAGAAGGTTTTGAAATATGATCTTTTCTCTATTTAGTAATTGAACCCATAAAAGTTGCTTGTATCAAAGTATGAAATTGATTCTAGTGTGTCTTTCCCAGCCAGGAGTTGTCCACCATTAAGGTAATTACTAGGAGAGAACTAAATTTACATTAAACTCCCTGACAGACTATGCCAAGAAAGTCACTGAAAAACTCTTGTTTACTCATATACCACTATATGCTCTTTTCAAGCTTGTTTTTCATATCAGCAGTATTAGTACAAAATATAATTATTAGAAAAAGCTCAAAGCACAAAGCTGCGTTTTGAAGAGCGCAGTTAAAGTAAACCAGACACAGCTCCAGAGCTGCAAAAGAAGGGCAGAGTTATTAACTCTAAAACTAGAGTTTTAAAGAGGAAGGTGGGAAAGGTTCTTCATTACCAAGAAGAGCAACAGTGAAACTGTGCATCAATGGCAACAAATTACCTAAACTCATAGTACACATGACAATTCATTTACTATAAAGATTTATTGTGCAGCACCTCTGAGTTCTAGTTTGTCTTCACACAGCTAAACTACAATTTTCTTCCTGTGGTGAACACACACAACTCATAGGTATTTGTTTGTAGGAGAAGACCACATCTCTTCAAAACCATAGCAGGTCATTCATTACCAAATGTCTGCGAAAATGCCTCTCTAACCTGGTGAGTCTGGCTAAGCAGCACAAGAGGCCAAACCCCACATTATCTCAGGCACACATATCTGTGTGTACACAGAGACTTAAATAGCTCCCAAATGCTGTGCTCCACAGTGTGTATTTAGCACAGAGGAGATGGGATCTGCAAGGTGAACAATGTGCACTGCCCCCTTTGGGGCTGAGTTCATGGGGACTGTTTGCACAGGATGAACCATCTCATTCTTCCTATGAGATGCTTCCAACAGAAGATTTAAGAGTCTTTATTTTCCTCTCAAGCACTGAGAATCCAGATGGAAACCAGGCTGAAAACCATCACCAGAGGCTTTTGATTTAACCATGCTACTGATGCAGCTCAGAGTTTTACCATCTCTTTATGAAGGGCAACAATCCTGACAACTTTTCAGCTCTTTGGTGAGGTTAAGTTAGCAACTTGTCCAGAGAAAGTAAATTTTTGCCCTCATGGTGGCAGAGAGAAACTAGAAAATACAACCCATTGGACAAGGCAAAAATAAAAGTTAGTGTGAAAATTTAATTTTGTTATTAAATTTAAATTACAATTTTTGAGAACCATAAGGAACTTTTCCAAGTTTTTCCCCTTGTGCTGGCTTTACCACGAACTTTCATATACAGAAGACATGTAAGCAGTATGGTTATGTAAGCAGATATTCTACCACATCCCCTGCCTGGTGTAAAAGTAAAGTTAGAAAGGAATTGCTTTTACATAAATTTTCCTGAAGAAAGTTTTTCACTTGCAAGCAATGCTTTTAATCTAAATACATATTTTCTTTTGCAAGAAATAGAGTATTTATTGTGAAAAAAACTTGGAAAGCTCTTTTCAAATCCTAACTGGAGTTCATAAACTTAACTAGAATTTATTTTTATAGCCAGTCAGTTTTCTTATTGAAAATGTGTCCCAGTGTGGAAGTGCAAACAAAACATTTGGTTTTCAGTACTTCCCAGTACTGTCAGTGCTCGCAATTTTTAATTACAAAATTTATATGAAGTCTTTCCTCAATTATTTTGCAGCAGATGTACAACGAATTTAACTCACAAAAATGAGTACTTAGCTAAGTAGCATGTCTAAGTAATGTGTAGGGGGTTTTGAATTTCTGTCACTTATCCATGACCTAAATAATGCTTCGCTGGTGTGCACAGATTGAACAAGAACTGCACAAATATATGACAGACTTGAGAAACCATGAACCAATCACTTATATCTTGTTTTATAAACTTGTTTAGCATACAAGATAAAAAAAGGACTTTACTTTTCTATTTATAAATATGCTATTATTAAGTGGCAACAGCTACAGTTGAATAATAAGATTTTTCTTCATTTAGTAGAAATATTTAAAAGTGTGCTTGGATATTTTATCATTAAAAACTTTATTTCTAAAAGTTATAGTTCTATTACTCTACAGCAATGTTCATCACTGGTAAAATCATTAGAAATCGAATACTTAAATAATGGCTGTTAAATTTATACACATCTCTCATACATTTAAGGTAGCTGTTTCAAAGCACTTTTAAAAAATGAGTTTCCTCATTAGAGGAAAGTTGGATTTTAACCATCTCAAAATGAGACAAAAGTTTGCCCCAAAACCATCAAGAACAGGGAAGAGGATCTGGCAGTCTTGGCTCTCCTTTTCTTTACTTTTATGAATCTAAATTAATTTATTGGGAAACACATTTAAAAAGAAGGTCTGTCCTACAGCAATGGTGTTAGCATTAAAAAGTTCAGGAGGTAACATAGACCCCTAAATTCTATGTAATATCTCCAAAACTTCTGTGGTTCCCAAATTAATGTCAGTTCCCAACTCAGGATAGTGCAAACTAGAATAGAGATGCAATCCTCCATATCCCTGTGGGCACTGATAAGAGATTTACAGTGGAAAGAAACGTTACAGCTCCTTGGACATGAATTTCTGTGTCACATTTACTCTGTTTTCAGAAATCACTATCCATCAGCACAAGCCATTGAAATTCTTCTGAAGAACAGGAAGAGCCCAAACATTTCCTTCATGTCAAAAAACCACAAGAGGGCTTCTATCCCTAGCAATTAAAAAATGGAAGTGCATTTCCTGACATGAGTTTTAATTACTGTATGGGGACAAGTGACCTTTTTCCAGACAGTTCAGGGGCAACTGTATGAAGGACCCATTTCCCATGAAACCAGCCACCAAAGATTTCATCAGACAAAATGATAATGAGCTAGTGCAGTTGAAATGAGCTGATTAGTTTTTCCCCCCAGCTGCTGTTCAATTAATGAACCACTTTTTAAAATTTTGAAACGAAGTTCGCTAGTCATCTATTTTTATTTTCTTATATTGAAAACTGATAAATGAATCCAGCCTCTTGGTGACACAAACAAAAATAGTTTGAATTTCAGATCTTGAAGAAGTGTTAGGAATTTGGGAAAAAAAGGCAGTTTTAAAAGCAGTGTGAATATTTAGCAGCAAATATTCCTAAAGAACTGTTAAAATACAGATGATTGAAGTAGCAGCCAAAAAAGGGATGCAAATGACTCTTAAATGAAAGGTTATAGAGCACGAGAGGTATTTAATCCAAATAACAAACTGTTGTCAATGAAAGATCTGATACAAACCGATTTAGATAATGCAGAAAAATGAACACACAATTTGACAGCTACCCTGGATTTACAGAATCATGGGATTAAATGCTTTCCACTTATTCAAAGAGGATTAGTCAGGATACATTTATTTATTTAAAGCAGATCTTTTACAGAACTAAAGAGTTTACAAATGATATGGAGTGATGGAAAATAGAAAATCCATATCAGCTTTAGCTTCTATCATTCAGCCACAGATGGGAAACTGCTTACTACTAAATACACAAGACAGTACATTAGCAAAATAATAATAATAATAACAAAATTAATAAACTTGGTGTAGCCTTAAACTATGAAGTCAAGGAAAGAGAACATTAAAACTCTTGCACAGGCCTTTTGCAGAGAAAGGCAATAAAATGTGAATACACTAATGAAACTGATCCTGGAAAACACAGGTGCAAACCAGGGATAATGCTGGTGCAACTGCTGTAACTGCAGTGTGTCTGAGCTGGAAGATGTGAACCAGATGAGATTGGAAAGCAGGATTCCTGCATGCACGTCCAAGAACAGCTGAACACTCACTACAGGGCACTGGTCAAGTCACTTCACTTCCCAGTCCCCATTTCTGTTGAGAAGGTTTTAACATGAAAAGCACTAAAGTTTTAATTAAATGTCAGATAAGTGATTTAGTCTTGGAGTAAAAGCTTCTCCTCACGAGCAAAATAATAACAGCAACATTGTTTGAAAGTTTCTGCCTGTGCCAGAATCATGTCAGTGCCTAATTTTCATCACTTGAAGAGTATTTATCAGCTCTGGCAGTGCTTTGTGCTAGCTCTGGGATTTGTTTTCATCACCAAGGTGCTGAAAGTCAAAATCTTACGTTTAGTTCTTTTGGTAAGAAAATCTATACATTAGAGGCTAAACAAGTGAGAAATGCCTCTAAAGATGACAACAAATGGAAAATAAACATCTCAGGGTAACTGGAGTGTTTGCAGGTTCACAAGTGAAATTTGCATTGTAATTGTCAGTTTCTGAACTCAATATATTTAACATCCTTAGTGTCATCCCTATGTTGCTGTGCTTCCAGCACTCCTGCTCCCTCTTCAAAATTAAATCACCTTCCTGGATATCAATTCCAGTTATAGACGTGAACAGATTGCACAGTAGCAGCTTATAACAATATTTGTGTAGCTGGGGAATGTTGCTTCCCTTCAGAACACCCACCATCCATATGCTTCTTTTCCTACCAAACCCCAGCATGCAAGAACTGCCTAAAGAATCAAGAAAGGACAAAAGGAAGTGGCTACCACACCTCCTGTCTACCCTTTGCACATGACTTGTACCAAAGACAGTGCCTCGAAGACAGAAATATGAGCTTTTTGAGCTAAAATCAAAACTGATCAATGTGAGAGCCTTCACTAAATGAACTGCACGCAGTTTTAGCTGCTGTGATGTACCTGATTTAATTTGCATCACATGAAATGATCCAGATAATGACAGTGACCCCTGTGCCTGTTCATTTCATTTCCCCAAACTGCTGGGCCTATCATTAACCAAGGCAAGATAAGATAACAGATGGCTGTGAATTAATCCTATCTTCAAATATCAAATGCAAAAAAGTGTCTCAATTAAGACAAATTAATTTAGATTCAGCATTCTAGAAGTAAGTTGAAATAGATTGTGTGTCCACTTCAGGGTACAATAATGAGTTCATAAATGAACTCACACTTTCTTACTGATGGGGATGGTGATAAATCAAAAGTTGTAAAACTTCCCAAATGTGTTACTTCAACCATTTTGCTCAGATTTGAAAAAGCAGATGTGAGTGGACCTGTAGATTCATTTAAATGTTGACCCTGACTTTATGACAAAGATGTCAACAAACAAGGTGTAAACAAACAAGACTTGACAACGGAGTTGTCTGTCTGTTTTACGCTGTTTTAGGGAAACAATGACCTCATTATGATCACTGTGAATTTGCTATTTGCTGTCACTCCAGCAAACTTGTGAACTCAGTTCAGTCCTGAGGATTTCTATTATAAATACAAAATATTTTTTTTATAGTAACTCTCTAGGGGCCTTGTATACCTATGTAATACATACATACACTTGTATAGATTGCTTTCTTGGAATATATTCCAGATGAAGAGAGAGAAGCAGGGGCACTGAGAGCAACAACAGGAATTCAGGAAGAGTGAAATGGTGAGGAAGCCACCTGCTTTGACATGTCTGTGCCTGAGCCTTATTGTTTCATAGCTGAACTCTTACTGAAACTATGAATTTGAGTCCTTTGAGCTGTCTGTGGTAGACAATGCTTCATGGAGGAGCTAAGTGCCTGCAGGTCACCAGCGAAACACCAAACGCTGAAAAGCAGCAGTGAAGTACTTCAAAAAGAACATGTAGACACGTACACTCACAAAGCTCCTCTTGTGAAGATGCATCCTATGCCAGCAAACAAATGCTGCTTCTTTTCTTCTCTCTAAAGCTCAGAACACTCACAAAGTGTGAAATATTCTAAACGCTACACATCCAAGATGCATGAATCCTACTTACATTCTTCTTGACGGGTAAAAGTGTCATAAGGAACCGTCAGCACTTCTGACTAAGTGGTCAAGTACCTTGTTTGGTGAACAGCACTCCCGTTTCTCCTCCAAATATTCATAAGTGCCCCCAATGCTGCAGACATCCTTGCTGCAAGGATTATAACTAAGAATCCACCCTTTCATTCCAGAGAAATTCAGAATATAGCAAGCTGCCATCAGCAGTTGAATATAAGGATATCTAATTCTGCCAATGAATTACAGATTTCACAATTTGAAAACTGTGCCTTGTGATGCAGTGATGTAACAAAGAAACCCTGTTGTCTTTCACTTTCTGGTTAAAGTGCTGCTGCCGCCATTGCAGGCATCATCTCCCCACATTTCTCTGGAGATTGTGATTCTCCTGGATATGAGATACTTCTACCAATTTGAAATAGGCATAAAAGGACCTCTCAAGGCTCTGTCCATGTCTCCATAATACATGGATGCAGTAAAAGGCAATTAGAATACTCTATGAAATTCTAGGATGAAGGCTGTGACAGCCAGGAATGCTCTTCTGCCCCAGTCAAACTACCAGATTTTTATTCTTATTGCTTCCAACCCAGCTGCTCTTCACTGAAGTCATTCTCATCTATTGTTTCATTCTCCTTGTCACTCCTGCTTCCCCTGTTGCAGTTTTATTGACTACTTTTGCCTTATCCTGGATTCCCTCTCTTGTTTAAGTCATTCACTCTGATTTTACAATTCACTCTTTCTCTTTTCCCAGATGATTCAAGCCTTCACACTTTAATTACTGAATTCCTTTTGATGTTACTCTAAGAATTCAGTAATCAGTTATGAGAAAACATTGATTTCAGAAGGAGTCAATATCAGTGTTCTTATCAATATCTATCTTGTTTAGCAAAAGATCAATTTTCCACCTCAAGGGAAAAACAGATCTAAACATTCACCCAACCATGCAAATACTGTACTTATTTCATTAGAACTCTCTGGAAGCCTCATCACACTATGGCAGTGGATGCTATGAACTTAAATTAAACAAGCAGTTAGAACAAAATAATTAATATTCAAAGAGGATGTGAGTTAACAGTATAAGAAATAAACAGTCATCCACGAGCAGATGAGGATCCTCCTCTTTTCCATGTGGTGCATGTTGGTGTTTTTCCAGATGGATGCTATGTGAGAGCCCAGTGAGTGAGTTGTGTTTGTTATCAGCAATTATCTGATCACAACTGACACACAAGATTTAGTCTTGAAACTGAAGAACCCACTACACAGCCACAGAAAGCAGTATTAAGTTGGTTAATCAGCTGATTTCTGTGTTTCCACACCAAAAAGAAATAAAAATGCCTCTTTACATATTCTCTGGTGAAAGAAAGTAAAGAAAACCCTCCAAACTTTTTCAAAACGAAGACATCTTCAAATCTTTAACACAATGGAGCAGCTGCTACTGAGTTTCCTTGATGGGTATATTCTGTCATTAGGGAAATCAGAGGCCCTGCTAAATACCTTTTTTGTTTGGTTGTTTGTCAGCTCAAATACTGATTAGGTTCTCTGACAACCACATTGTTTGCTTGCAAAAATACAGGCAGAAAAACCTTCACTTGCAACTTGCATTCTGTAGAAGCAGTGGATACACTCAGAAATATTTTGTTAAACTCATTTGTAGTAGGAGATTTTACCATTATTAAAAAAAAATGTAGAAAAGCTCAACATAGATGATTCTTTCAGTATCGCTGTGCAAAAATGTTATAAAATCTGTTACAATACTAAATCTAAAGCAGATAGTAAACTTGCAAATTTTACTCAGGAAATACTAAGTGTGCAATTAAAGTGTATTTTGAGTAAAACAATACCGAGTTCTGAAACTAAGCACAGTATTGAAAAAGATGAGTCAGAGTATGAGCTACTTGACAAAAGAAACTTCAACAAAGAGGAGTTTGTGACAGAAGGGTAAGGGCCCTTTTTTATCTTACCATAGCCTTGGATATAAATCAGAGCCGACCAGAACAATAGTATTTACATGGCAAGCTGTGAAAGCCTAAAGAGAGATTTCTCTACCTTCATCTGGAAAAACCCACATCCAAACACGCCATCTGCCATGGCCTGCCCAGAGCCACTGTGTCCTTGGTGCTGTGGACATCCAGAGGCACAACCAGCCTGCAATTAACTTGTACCTCACTCTGCTGATATTCAGTGTAGAGGGGGACGTGTGTGGAGACATATTGTGCATGCTTGCACACAGTCACTCTCCAAGTTATTATTAATTTTAAACTGCAGTGTGAAAAATCAACAGGCTTCAGATCATGGAATACATAAATGCTACTGATAGTGATGATAGAAAATATACAAAATTATCTGGTCAACATTGTTTAAAGGATAAAATAAATAAGAATGTATTCTATATAACATCATAAATACTAAATATGCTAGCAATGCAATGTTGAAGTTTCTGACAGCAGAACTGTGACAGTGTCTGCAGCTTGTTGAAACTTTTAATGATACATTAAAATTTGTCTCTGGAAAGACAAGGAGAGAATATCAATTTTACACTGAAAAAAGGGCTCTCTTATTTACTTAACTTCTGTGTTATTCTGTACAGCCAGTGATCATAAATATGTGTCTATACAGTTTGTCCCTCAGCAGGGGAGACAGAACAACAGTATTGCCACTACAACTTCTTGTAGAAGAAATATATGGTTTACAAACTTCATTACAGAAAGCATTGAAGCATGTTTCAAAAGAGGGACTCTGAAGGGGAAAGAAGGCAGGATATGATGTTAGAAATTTAATAGAACAGGGCTCTGCAGTCAGGGGTTGTGTTTGTTATATAACATGCAACAGAGAAAATGGAGATAAAAATCAGGAGAAAAAAAAAGCTGCAAGAAGAGCTCAGAATCTCAAAACCAAAAGATGTTGACAGCAGGGAAACACAAGATTGCAAACACAGGATTGGTTGAAGGTGGAGTGGACATCACTGATACAGAAGGAGTGAGAGGATGTGATGGCATCTTGGTTCGATTGATAAAAGAAGAACCAGAAACAGAAAAATCTGAGACCTTCATGGCTTGCTCAAATATGCTGAGAAGTTTCAAACTAAGGATAGGAATGGCTTCCAGTGCATGTCCTCCTGACTGCACTGATCAGTTTATTTGCAGGCCTTCTTCCACCCTTCAAGCCAACCTCCTCTGCTCCTCTGGGAGGTGAGATCTCTGCATTGGTTTAATGTACCACACAACATGCATCCAGGTTTTGGTGCTAAAGAACAAATGCTTGACCATTTTCGCCACCCAGTTTCTCCTTCAAAACCTACAGTTGTGATCTTGTTTTTTAAGATTTGTTTTTTATTTTCAGTATTTCTGACAAGTACTAGAACTACACTACCAAGAAAACTGCATCTTGAATTTATCCCCAGCAGTAAAAAGGGGGTGGCAACAATGCCAGCATTTTCAGAAGCCTCAGTCTTGGCCTAAGAGTAGGATGTGGTGTTTATCAGGTCAATATTTGACCTGTCTGTGAATCTCAGTGGAAGTCCACAGAATTGGCCATTATGAGGGTGATTCCTGGTGCAAACATCTGCCTGGTTCACACTAACAGAGTGTATTTCGTAGTGAGCAAGGAATAATTTTTGAGTAGTCAGGACAATAAGGTACAAAGCAAGAAGAAAAAAATGTTAGGGGATCTGTTCTTCCAATTTAATTTAGGAGACAATACATGTGTTCTGTAGAGAGTCTGACCAAGTACAAACCAAATAATCCATCCTTACATTACCTCTCTTTGAAGAATTACATTCAGTAAAAGTGTTGAAAGGCAGCTAAAGATGTCAAAAACATTTACAGGCTAAACAGATCCCAGCACAGATAACTCCATTTCAAGTAATCTAAACTCATCCCCATTATCACTTAAGTGAGCATTACGGCTGTTAGCAAACCCTACACAAATATTCAGAATTTTGTTTTTCCTGTCATGCTGAAGGTTATCTCCCCAGTTGCTCTGAAAAATCAGGTGACAACCATTTCCCATGATGCTTTAAGGGCTGTCAAACTGTCCATCAAACTGTCACCTGACCAATCGTTCCCATGGTTCTTTTAGACTTCTCGTATGATAAATTGAAAGGCACTATTATCTGCCTGTTGTGAAGAGGAACTGCTTAGGCTTTGATAAGATATCACCAGTCCCAGGTGAGAGGAGGCTGACAGCACATCAAGACAAGAAAACACAGGGAAACAGTGAACACAGGAGCAAAAGGTTTACAAACATCTGTTGTCATTATTTATTACCGCTTTCCTTGGTTTTAGCTCTATCCTTGTCCTATGTCTGTTTAAAAAGAGACTTTCCTTTCTTCCCAGCCAGCCTTAACTGCTGCTATTTTTAAACCAGTTAGTTGTAGAATGAGAAATATTTAAAATATGAGAGATGTCTTTAATAAAAGGTTGCACTAGCTACCTTTTCTGATACATGTTGCTTTTACCATCATTATATTTGAAGTTTTGTATGATTCTCATGGTGCAATTATGTCATAAGAAGAGGAGAAACCCTGTAAGATATGAAGACACTTTAAGCTCCATACTTATTTTTTTCATTGTTACCTCGAGACCAATTCACAGTACCTTTGCTGATATATCAGATCTGTCCTCGTACAAGTATCCAAAGTTAGCTGAAGATACTCAGAGCCTAAACAATATGTTGTTATTTATTGTGGGCTGTCAATAACAAGAAGCTGGTTGCTAACATCACCACCTTGTGTACAAATATTTGTTTGCATGCAATTTTAAATGATTTTAGGCAGCACCACAATTTCATTAGACAGCACTGCAAAACCTCCATTGAACAAAAGAACATTTAAATAATGTTATCACTAAAAATATATTTGAGTCCCTCAGGTTTGTTTGACTACAATCTTATGTTCATCTGAATTAAGATTCACAGTAATCCTCTACACCCCGTGGACAAACCCTATTCACTGGAGTAAGCAGTCAAAAACCCAGCAAACAGAATTTTAGTGGTGGTAAATATACCTCCAAAACCACTAACAAAGGAAAGGTTCATAATTAAAGTACATTTAGCTAATTTCTTAGGCCTCTTTTCTAATTCAATACTCTATTGAGAAATAATGGATTATTATATTTTGAGACACTTTCAGCTTCCTCACATTGTAAATATATACCTGATTATAAAAGTGAAAACTCAGTTTATCCATGGCTACAAAGCACCCTGATCAATAAATATGATAAGATGCTCCCTTCATGAGCCAGGTGAAAAAGATAAAGATATGGTAACCACTGAACTCCATAATGCCAAGCTGATTTAGACAGGATGGTTCCTTTTATCCCTTTCCATGCAGAAAATCAGTTAGTGTCAAGTGTAGGAGCCAGAAAAGAAAAACAGGAATGAAATAACAGGGCATTTTTCCACTCTGAAATGAAAAATTCCACTGAGCTAAAATATTCCCTCAGTTATTGCTGACCTGCTGGCTCACACAGCGGCGCTCTCTGGGCACTTTTCAATAAGAAAAGCACACGGTTCCTTTCTCCAGGTCATTATAATGGAGAGATGTGGGAATATTGAAAAGCAAGAGATGGTATACACTGAGTGCTTGAGGTGGTGGCTGACTATTTGGATAATCATGTTACATTAAAGCCATATTCCTTCTGTTTTCTCTAATCTTCGAAGGAAGAAGCACCAGAGCAGAGGAGGAAGGGACTTTTCACATGGTGTCAGGAAAATATCATAGCAGGTAGAGACTGGGGAGGAGGAACTGTGCTCTGCACAGGAGAGGCCGATAACGGGGCTGTGGAGGGAAAGCTGGGTTTGATTGGGCAACAGCAGGTAAAAAGGGCAGGGCTCAGTCATACAGGGCTCAGCACATGGACAGAAGGCTTCAGGGTGCTATGGGACAAAGCTGTGGAGGGTTTCTAATACAGGCACAACAGCTGGATGACCTCAAAAATGGATTTGTACAGCCAGGTAAGACTTCAGGTTAAGTGCTGATGTGCCTAGGAAGCTCCACCGAGAAAGAAGCTAAAAATGAACATACTGCTCGCTACAGTATTTTGTTCAATAAATATTTGAGTATTTATTCTCAATAGTGCATTTTGCATTGATCCTGTAGTGACAGAAGGAGAAAGTCTTCTGCAAAGAGAATATTTTAAATTGCTTAGATAGTGTCAAAGTCAGCCTTGAGCTGTGGCACCATAAAATACTCTGGCCATACTAGGGTTCTAGATTTTTCTCCACTGGCCATTTGTGGTTTGAAGACAGAAAGGAAACATATGGAATAAACAAGTCTAGAGCTTTATATTAATAAATTAATTATGTTTACAGTGAGGAATTATTTAAGGAGATTAATGCAGAGTTCTTTGTTAATAGTTTGGTTATACTTTGCTCACAGCTTGTTACATTTACCTCCTGATGGGGAGTTCTCTCTGCCCAGACTGTAAAAGAAGAACAGGACTGTGAAAAAGCATCTGATCCTGGGCAGATCCATACTTTCTGCCTCATCCACTCTGACAAGAGTCCCAGTATTCCAGTCTTGCAGCTACTTAAATATTCAGCCCTTTGCAGTGCCCAACACATGCTTAACAAACCATGAAAAAATACTATCAACTATCTCTTCTGTGTTTTGTCTCCTCTTTAGACATTCTTTTAACAAATATAGGAAGTGTTACCAATATGATTGAAAATGGAACTGATTTGCTCTTCTAATGACAATAACTGCATTTGCGAACAACATGGCACAGGTTACTGCCTGGGAGCTGCCAGAATAAAAAAAAGAAAATTAAAATAGGAGAGAAATGAGCACAGAGAAGTAGAAGGGCAAGGACAGTAATGATTGAGGAGAGTTTGGCTCAGGTCAGCCTGAGAGACAGGAAGTGGCATAGGAGAGACAGGAACTGATTGTAGAAGTTGAGTCTTCAGTTATAAGAGAATTTCATGGAACAGTTTCTTCAGAGTTCAACCTAAGGAATTTAGGTGCAGCCACACAGAAATACTCAAAGAACTGAATTTCACCAGGAGTTTCCCTAATCTCTGGGTCATTCAGCTTTGTTGAAGGAAGAGGCTGCTCAGCAGTGGAAGCACAGAGCTCTCATTGCATTGCATATAGTGTGGCCATCACATGTACTAAAATAGCGGCCCTGGACCACCCCTCGGTCTGGGGTCCTGTTTCAGTGCTGTGTGGTCTCAGACAGCAGAATCTCCTCTTTGGAAGAGAGCTGTGCAGCTCCCTGCAGCCCAGAGTCCCTCCATGGACCACCCACCTGAGCCAGGAGGAGACCAACCCTCTCTGCCAGAGCAGATTTCCCAGTGGCTCCAGAGGACAAGGCAGGAGCTTTAACCAAGGGCACAGAACACTGTGGGCGACCCTGGGTGTAAACTGACAGGATATTAGAAACTGGGCTTCATACTAACTAAGGGTTAGTCACTACTAACCCTTTCATTTTTCTTTTGCTGTAAAAGCAAGGCAGATTGCTTTTGTTTCCTTGGACAGGAGACAACCTTGCCTGACCTCATATTCATCCTGGATAGTAAAGCCTGTGATGTGGTCAGACATCTCAAAACAGCTGGCACAGCCTGACTTGGTATCTCCAGTATTTTTCCAAATACTCCATCATGTAAAAACATTTTTACTTTGACAGATCCCTCCAGGTTTACAAAACCTTCTGGACTTCTGCAAGCCCCTGTCCAGATAGGATGTGAAAACAGAGTGCAGTGGAGTGTCAGCCTTATCATGCACGTAGGCCAAAAATCTTGCAAGAGAGATGGTAACATCACTGAAAATATATGAGAATAGGAACTGCCATCCTAAGTAACCTAAACCCCTCAATGTTACTACTTTTGAAAGGCTCTCTCCTTTTGGACCTTGGCCCTGCCTATGTGTACAACTAAGTGAATGGAGGCAAATGTAATAGGACTACTCATGCATAAAGCTGGTCACATGCATTAACGCTGGCAGAAACAAGGACTTTCTTTTCATGCTTACACTAGAGGATGGTAAAAGAAATGCTGCTCAAAGAAATCCATCAACTAATTCAAACTCTAAGCTAGCTACTTCAGAACCTTGTACAATGGCCACACTCAATGGGTCCATTGAAGACCTGGAGACGAAGTAAAAACAGTTTTCTTTTTGAAGAACATTACGGGATCAATATAGTGCTGTGGATATTAGGAAAAGTCACTTTAATAAAAAGGAAATTGCACATAATGTAACAAAACAATTGCTATTTGGAAGCCCCTGAAGAAATGGAACAATGTAATATGATATTTCTTAACTTCATTTCCCATCCATTGCAGAAAGCATAACAATAAAGTTTTCTACATAAGCAACTTCATGAGCTGAAAGAAGAGAATGTATAATTCCTTTCCTTGGACTAAGCCAAAAGAAATGAAGAAAAAAATTGATTCTTCTCTGTTAGCCTCCTGTGTAAAATTTTTCTCCTTATCATCTCATCTAGTCATATCTTTCTGCAGTTTGAATTACCCTCTTTTCCTCAATCTGGTAAGGCAGTGAAAGGATGTTTGTTCTGCTAATTAACTTTATTACCCTGATAACTCCCTGCAGCCTTTGACGAAAACAATTACCGTTCCTCCTTTTTTTTTTTTTTTCCCCACTGGCAAAAAAAGAGAAGGAAAAAAAAAAAGGAAAAAAAAAAAAAAAGACGACTATTAATTAGAAACGAGGCCCTGGTCCCTGCCATGTTAGCCTGCCACGTTCTCAGACCCTCGAGCGGGATAGCATTACATTGTCAGTAGTAATTTAGCTCTCATCTGTCTCTGCTAATTATTGTCACATTCATCAAATTCATCAACAAAAGTGCTCTCAGAAGGATTGCATATTTGCAGTTAATACAGCATAAACTGGTATTACCCATCACCACATTTGTGATGATGAGAGGGACACAACTTATTCATCCCTAATTAGAGCAAGCTGGGTAATTAATTATACATTCCGCCTTATTACTTCTGAGTTCCCAGATATTGTTTGTCTAAAAAGGGGGAGAGAGAGGAAGAGAGAGAAGCCTGAAAATTAAAAAAAAAAAAAAAAAAAGGGAAAAAAAAAGAAGGGGGGAGAGAGAGAGGAGAGAGAGAGAGAGAAAATGTGTGATGTGTTTTGTCACATGTGCTATGCCATAATTCCCACCTGACAAACTAGCTGAATCAGTAGAAAATTGCAAGTTGTCAGCAGCAGAATAAACTGCTGTAATAGCTGATTAATGATCAACACCTGTGACAGGTGCTACACGGGACTGTAAACTTGGTGTGATTAACAGTCACCGGACGAATAAATATTAGTGACAGTCAGTGGAGAGCGAGTTTGTGTGTTTTAACAAATCTCACACATTACAGTTATTGATATTTCCAGTATAGGCACTTTCTTTTTGGTAATTATCTGGCAACACTGGAAGTGTGTTTTAATCCAGTATGTTTGTTTCTCTTCTCTTTATTTCAGAGTTCAAAATGATGCTTTGACAATATGACCTTGCACAGTTCACAGCCATGGACAAATTGAGAATAGTCACAAATACTTTGTTCCATGTCCAGCTCATGGCAACACTTCCAAATATTCTTTCAAGGAACTTAAATTTACCAATATATAAGCCTACAGATATTAAAAAAATAAATATTGTATAAGTGTATTAATTTTTGGAGCTACATTTTCAAAGCCTGTAATTCTAAGAGTCAACTCAGTTTTGTTTCTTATGTCAGTGGTTATGACATACATGACTGCTGCAGAAAATCAGTATTTCTTTTATTTTACCATCAAAGATGGATGAATTTCTTCTAAAGGACAATTTCATTCTCATTAATTTAGACTTAGAAAATTCCCTTTACAGTGGGGCATGAAAGTTATCCATTCATGCTCAGCTCAGCAGCATTTAATCAATTCCTAGATACAACTAGAGCTATATCAGGATACTCTTCGGATAGCATAAACCACATTTTTCATCTTTGTGCATGGTTACAGATATACTGATTAGGTAAAATATATATTCTTGTGCAAAAAGGCATGTATTAGAAACTGAAAAGACATGAACACAGAGAAACCAGTAACTGCAGATTTTGCCAGCAATCCAATGTCATTATCAAACTCTAAATGTGATATAACAACAGTGTCTTCCTCTACCAAGTCTTTACTGGGCCAGAAAAAAAAAGAAAAAAATCACAAGTCATGATTTCAGAGTTTCGCCCATGTGAGTGAAAGAAACTAATTGTTGGTCAGATATATCTAATATATACTCTGTCCATGTGGCAGCTCAGCTCTGTTACATATTTGGTGTGTTAGAAAAATAAAGCTCAGATAAAGCTCAGCACTTTCCTCAGAACAACTTTTTGTTATAGCCAGAAGTAATTAAATAAATGTCATTAAAGATATCCTACCTGCCAAGATTTACTGGTATCATATAGCACATTAGGAGACATGGAAAGGAGTAAAAGGCAAAAAAATTACTGCTCATATGATTTCCTGAAGAGAAATAATAATATATATCCTTTCCTGGAGCACCAAATATGCCAGTCCTTTGAATCTTTAATGGAAAACCCTGAACACATGGAGCTGGGCTGTTGCTTCTCTTAGACTCACAGGTGTGCATCCAGAACAACCAACTGGACTTTTTTTTCCATGTGTTCTAACAACAGCAGAAAGGAAAGCTTTCATTCCTTGGTCTAACTGATTACCAACCTGCTTTCAGGCAGGAACTGTCACACAAACTCTTCTTTCAGGTGCAGACAACTGTGGGGAAGGGTTTCATAAAAGGGTGACATTAATGTCACCTGAGAACCTCCCTGCATGAAAAAACTTCCCATGAACTTCCCCATCATTCTTTTACAGTTGAAGTGAGGACAGCAGAGGAACTTAAAGAGAAAAGAACATGAGTACTATTTCCACAAGCCCCAAGAACTGAATAATAGTCTAAATATATCTAATATATGTCCTTTAAATAATGGAAAGAAGGTGGAAATAACATCCAGTCTGCTCTTAGAGAAAATATAATTTCTATTATTTACCAATGTGTGTCCTTCAATTCCCCATTTCCATTTATTCCTGCACCAGAAATATAAAAATCCCAAGCAACTCACTTACAAAAAAAATTCAGAGAGACGAAAATACATTTTGCGGATAATATTTTGCTAGGTATAATACTTTTGTTTTCTGATTAATCTCCAGTGTAGCAACCTGAAACATAGAGGCAATAGCTTGAAAGCTTTATGCAAAACATATGTAAATTTGTTATGCTTTAGTACAGATACATCTGAATAGGCAGCAGTGCTGTGAGCCAACAGGCTCGGAAGGAGGCCAAGCCCACATCCAGATGCCACTGATAGAGAGACACTGTGTGGGCATCAATGCTCCCAGCTGCCAGCCTCACCAGGCTTTTCTGCAGCATCTGACTGCACGAGACCCAGCAAAGCTCTCTACTGATAAATCATAATAACACCCAGCAACAATTCTAGTGAGTATAAAAAAAAAAAAATCTAGCAATAATAAAAAAAATATCTTAAATATTTTTCTGCAAGCAATTACTATCAGGAAATTCCATTATCACTTTATGGAGCCAAAGAGAGCAAATGAGTGTCTCAAAATTAATGCTAAATTTAACAACAACTTTTTAACACAATGTTGTATCTGCCAATACTATATTTTATGAAACTGAATCCATTACCTGTTCCATGTACAGAGTATATACTAAGTTTAGTCTTTAAAATGAAGGGTGGATATAAAACCCACGTGAAGAGATCAATTTGCTTGAATTTGCTGTGCTTTGGAACAATTTGTTATTTGAAAAATATATTTTAAAAAAAAGAGAGAAAAATGGAAACTATCAAAAGACAATGGCATAGCAAATTAATCAGGCCTCAGGAGAAAAGAAATCACTCATTCCCCTGCAAATTACAAACCTTGTTATTTCTCCTCACTTAATATGTTGCAAATCTTATTTAGCAAGTGATTCTCACCTATTCTTTAAAATAGAACAAGTCAAAAAAAAAAAAAAAACCTAAGCAAGTTTCACCAGGAAAGCAGCCATTATGAACTATCGGACTCAATTTAAGTTAAATTAATTTGGGATTACCATTCAATATCACTGTCACTCATCCTGTTCAGGCTATGAATCAATCATAAATAGGCTTCAAGACAGATATCCCTTTGTTTAGCAACAGTTCACCAAAATTTTTAGAGTAGCAAATTTCATAAGAGAGTTTTAGATTATTCACTGACCCACAGAACATAGTATCAAATTTTGTGTGCACAGGAATGTATATCTGAAGCAAAAACACTGAATTCAAAAGCAAATCCTTTATATTTTATAATCACACAATAGCAACAAAGAGCAAAATCTCCCCAAAGTTACAGGAGATTTTGACCCAGATCCACAGTATTTGCAAAGTTCTCCTTTCATTCATTCCCAAATGTGAAGAAAAACATTTGCCAGAGGATGCAGGTGTCACAAATCTTAGAAATCAATCAGAAATATTACTTGTTTTCCGTAGCTATTTCTAGCTCAACAGAGCAAGGACAACCAGCATAAAATCAGAACAGTATGAACCAGCATAGCTCTCATTCTCTTTTGTTCATGCCTTTACCACTTCAAAAATGAAATAAAAATTAATGATTGTTGAACTGTATTCTGGGACATCTTGGCTTTTTGTGCTTCATCCTACACTGTTAACTATGTAATTTCACCAGCATCTCAGCATCACATCCATACAAGACTTCCAAGATATTAACTTGATTTCTTTGTACAACTCCTTTTCATAAGTCATTTGCAAAGCATCTGCATCCTCTAAAGGAAGAAAAAAATACGCAATTCACCTGATGAAGATAGAAAATTGTAATTACAGACCATCCAACAATTTTGATAATTTCAGCAAGACAGCTTGCTGAAAACTATGTCTTTTAGTTTAGAAAATCACACAGAGCTGCTCTGTAGTGGTGTCTGTAGTGTAGAGCTGCACAGGGAAGAATATCCAGCATTTTTGGTACAGGATCCCCTGTTTGCAAGACTTTACTGATGCTCTTTATGGGATGAACCCTCTGCAGGTGGGATCCCACTGATCCCCTTCATTATTGGTGGCAACCTTTCAAGACTATGGTCACACCTTTCTCTTTGCAGAAAACCTGAATGAGTAGATACTCACACTACACAGCAAGTAAACATTTCAGGAATACTTGATGCCACCATGGAAAGATAGTTGTGGGAATACCTCTGGGGCAGAAACTTGGCCAAAAATCTGAATTTTGAAATGGCTGCCTACTTTTTCCACAGGACCTTAGAGCATCTTAAACTTCTTGAACAACTTAATATTTTTCATCTTGAGAGTAATATTCTTTCTGCAATGAATAAAAATCTAGGCATCTATATAGCTTTTTTTTTTTCTATTTGTGATTTTTCCATATGAAAGTATGATTCCACATACATTAGTGTTCAACTTAAGGACTCTTAACTGAGTTAAGAGATTAAGTCCAATCTATTATCTAATTATCTAATGAGTGGTCATTCCTAAGATGGAATCAGATTTTAGCACATTTTAGTGTTTTTCCTTGATTTTCCATTTGCACATATGTTCCCTATAACCCTTCAAAGTTGAACACTCAAAGATTTTTAACAGCATTTACCCCAGATGTCCTTATTAAATAGAAGCAAGTATATTTTCTTTAACAGCAGCATTAATTGCTCTATAGCTTCAGTGTGTCATCATTGAGGCATCATTCAAAAAAACACCTGCAGACATGAAATGCTCACGGATGGAGTCAGCAGTGAAACACGAGAGGAACAGCACAGCAGACGGGGCTTTCCTGACACGGCACTGCTAAAATTCCTGGTGACTCCTTGCAGGATTGCTGAAATGGTAACTGCACGTCTCACGCTGGGGAAAATACAGGACACAGTAAGTGACCAAAATCTAATCTCAGTTACCCCAGCATGCACTGGAATAAAGTCACTGACCCCATGAAGTCATTCTGGACTTTCATGCATACACTTGGTGTTCTCCTGAGCAGCAAACAGCCCAAGAGACAAATATCAACCTCCATATGAAAAATCCTCCCCACATGATACTTTAGTTTTACTTCAAAATTCTTCACACATTTTTTTGCAATACCAGGATGAGGAAAACATTGTTTATAAAAAGGGTTTTTTTCCAGATGTGAGTAATGTTGAACACTGAAGGAAAAAGTCATCTGGGAGAATGATTAACGGCTTTGAAAAACTAACTTAGCCATTACAAATATTGATCCTGCTGCCTCTTTTATGAAAAGCAGTACATGAATCAATGGAAGCTGAGATAGCCAAAATAAAACAGTACTTATCTGACATACAGTTGGGGTCTATATTTAGGAGATGACACATAAAAACAAGACTAATTCAAATTGCAAATTCAGAAAAGGTCCCCTAACAAACCAGTAAGATGCATCAGGCAAAAATACAGCTTTTTGCTCTTTGCAAGCATGCTCCTCACCTATTCCTTGACCATAGCACCTTCTTCAAATGACAACATTTAAACACAGAAAAATAATGAAAAAATTTCTGTGTTTGCCTACACATTTACATGCCTGCTCTCCCCTCTCCATGAACACTCTGCCACTAATTCTTTTTTTCTGCTTAATTAAACTGTGAGCTGTGCAGGATAAATGTTCTATTCTAATTACACATTTCTTGAATAAGTGCACCTGGACTTCATTTTGAGCAAAGATTCCTCAAAACTTTGTTGTATAATAATGTAGGAATATGGATGCATTATTTACACAGTTTACCTGATATAGGTCCAGCATCAGACTTTAACCCCATTTGCAATCACAGTATAAAAGAGATGCCTGTCAACCAACAAGCAAATCAATCTTACTTGGATTACAATTAGACTTAGCTGAACACTTGTTTAAAAGTGACTAATATATAGAAACTAGGAAGTTAGATTCTGATGCATGCTTTGATGGATACAAGGTTTTAGGATTAGGATTTATAAAGCTTTGTAAACATTGGAGACAAATTGTGTCCACCTGTAGAGGAACACAAGGAGGCCAAGAGGACACACAAAGAAATGGACAGAGCAGGGAAGGTCATCCCTGGGCCAGCCCTTGCCCTGCTCTGGGCAAACAGGAGATAGAAGAAAATGTTAGAAAACTTCTGCACAGAAATCATTGCTTATCAAAGAGAAATCCATTTCTTCTGTCACTTGAGGCACTTAAATCCTCCAACCCTTTGGGTTTCAGAAACAGTAGATTAAAATGTATTTTGGGTTGCATTTCACTGGGTGCTTAATGTGAATGGTTTTCATTTTCATAAGAACTCTTTTTAAGCTTGCCACAACCATTAACACCACATTTTAAACATACTACTAGAACAGGTTTACAGGATTTAAAGGAAAGTTTGTGTCTGTGCAGACTTTCCCTAGAAAAATATCATCTGCAAAACTTTGGTAGAAAAAACCACTCATTTCAAGTACTAGAATACAGCAATTACAGTGTCATAATTTAACAACTTATTAAATACTTGAAGAAATCCTGGAATACTTAATGGAAAATATAGATCCAAAAATGAGAACCAAAACCGCCATTAAAAAAAGAAAATCTGCCTTCACTTTTGCATTCGCTAGTTTCTGGAATACCTTGGAAAGAATCATGCTATATTTTGTTAGACCACTGTTTAATAGATTTCAAAATTGAGTATTGGATTTGAAAGTAGACATAGATATGTTAATCAAGTTTAACCAATATATGCTTTGTGAACATGACCTAAAGTTGTCTTTTCTGATGATAATTCCATGTAATGGTTTTCAATTTTCAAGTCATTGACTTTTTCAAGACCTAAGATATGAGTAAAAACATTCAGCTGAGGGACACATAAGAAGTCAGCCAAATCACCTGTACCAGTATTTTACTTTATCCAGAAAAAGTCCAGGTCTTCCCCATGAAAGAACACAGTCACAGGAAGTTTATAAGGATGCTTAAAAGCAAAGAAATGAGCAGCAGCAGCAGCTCCTCGTACTCCAGACCTCCTAGAAGGAAAGTCAATGTCCTGGGACACTGAACAGCCACAATCATGGAGTGCCTGGGAACAGGGACAAACTCCAGGGAAATCCTTCTCCAGTCCCCCACACATCCCCAGCCTGGCCTTGGCCTTCATGGCAAGCTCCATCCAGTTCTGCTTGCTGGCTGCATAAATCTCTGCTTCCAGGAAGGGAATTTTATTTTAAAAATCTTATTCTAGTTCACTTTGCATCAATCTCACAGTTTTATATAAGAATACATTTAATAGATAGATGCTTCAGATTTGTTGAAATTTCCTGAGAATTCCTTACTTGTGATAGGAAAATTATAAAATGCTAAGAGATACCATTGCAAAGATCAGAAATTCATATGATCAGGGAATAAAACTGAGAAAGAAATTTTTTTTCTTTTATCTGGAGAGATATAGAAGGGAGGAACAGTTTAGATCTGCAGTTAGGCTCCTCAATGATTCACATATAACAGATCTAAGGATAACAATGATTGCCATGCAAATTTTATATCTTAAAATTAAGATTTGGAAAATATGACATCATAATAATGCAAAATAGGTGATTACTTTGAGTCAATTATACAACTTGCCCACAATAATAGGATATAGCTACACTTATATCTGAAATAGTTTTGTATGTGATTTAGAGAAATAAATAAAATGTAACTTTATAAGTTTTAGTTTTAGCTTTAATTTGATAAACATGCAATCAGTGCATGTGCATATTCCTGATTAATCAGTGGGTTTGTTTCTTATTCTCCAATGCTTAGACCAGCAATAGCTGCAAGTACAGAAAATTTTACTTATTTTAAAAATTAGTACTTAGATTTTATTAATATTCATTTTTTACCCTATTATAGAAATTAAATTAAAATTATTTATTTATTAAGCTGAGCCACAGAATATTTATTCATGGTCTAGCTAAGGAAATCAGTAAAAATGTTAAATATAAAACATATGCAATTTTAAGATGGCATTGTACTTCTGAAACATTTTGGTAAGAATGTTAGGAATATCTTTTCCAATGAAGACCTAACAGTGATGTTTTGAAGAGTGACAGTGTGATCAGTCAAAGAATCTGATTTTTGAATTCTTGTCCAAACAAGTCCAATCTACATATCATTATTGCCTTCTAAAAAGAGAATTCAATGGGAGCTATGTCTCTAAAAACTGAAGAACTAAGCAGTACAAGGTGCTATTCTAAAACTTTTAAATTTTAATGATATACATTATTTTTTTGAGGGAACAGAGTCCACAGTTTCATTATTTTCCTTCTTAAACTAGCAAGAGAAAAGCTGATAGGGAGTGGGGCACATACATGAGCATGATGTTGGTTTACAAGGTTATTCTGAACTCAGGTGCAGCCCTTGATCCCATGAGCAGCTCCTGGAGGTGCTGAGTGCACTCCTCATGCTTCAGGAAGCCAAAGGCAGAGGGAGGGGCTTCAAGACCTTTGAAGGCAAAATTTACACTTAACCCAGTTAAAAGTTATATTTATTATATTAATTTTGGTTTGAAAGCCTGATTATTTAATTTTCCATAGGGCACAGTTCACAAGTGCTGACAAAATGCCTGCATCTTCCCAGCTTCCCTAAGGAGAAAGAGCACAGTACCATCATGCAACATAATTTATTCAACCCCTAAGACAGGGGTAGGAGGTAAGGGCTGCCTGGGTCCAGCCATGGCAGCCTTTTTTATGAATATCAGTGGCTCATGAATATAAACAGTTACAGAAAAATAAAATTTATGAAACCTAGACCTGGGAACAAAAATCTCAGAGATCAACAACTCCAAAAGAATCTAGTGTCGCATTCCTAAGAATGTCAGATTAAACTAACATGTGCCAGTCAATATTGGTACACTGTGACCCTTGACGCCTCCTAAGCAAAACTATTAAGTCCAACATTTTCTCCTGTAAGCACTTATCTGTAAGGATGGCTAACATGTCCTCTAAAGCAGATATTGAAACTGATTGGACAATAGGTAGATACCAGACAGGGGCCTGGGGGCCGACCTCTAGAAATAGGGGGAGAAAATCTTAATCTGCAACACAATGCAGCTCTCTTGAAACCCTATCATTTTCACTTCCCATGTGTCTGCTGCCTGACTGTGAATGGATTTGAAAAGGAATGGTTAGTGCTGAAAATTGGATCAGAGCTAACATTCTCTCATTTTTATCAGCAGCTGCCAAAGGTCATCTGACATAATAGCTGATGAATTCAAGCCCAGTGGATTTCATTTGCAATTTTCAATTTACTGAGGCCTCCAAACCCCACAGTGATAAAAGCTTCCCCTATCGTGGCCTGTCACAAACATCAAGAAACTGCACAAACCCACAAGAAAGAAATAGGAGAAAGCTGTGCATCATCACAGTTACAGATAAGGAGAACAGGAAGGAACAGTATCATGTAGAAAGGTGTGGAGCGGCATGTGTGGTTGAGTTTCTAAATGCCAATTGTAATGAAAAGACTATGAAGAGCAATCAAATAACTTCTACAGAATAACATCATGGTTCCCCTCCCCCCCCTTCAGTTTCAAAATTGCCTTCTAATCTCTTGCTTGACATCCTGAAGATAAAAGTGAAAGCAAAAAACCCCCGTTTATTTAGACATGGAAAGTATTGTACCGTTGATATATTTACTGTAGTTTTGATTTACAAATTCCTGCTATTAAGAGACCTATTATCAGAGAAACCATGTCAGCACCAAAGAAGGAATGCTTTTGTTTGCTGGCAGATGGACTGTAGATCTTTACTTCTGGTCCACAGGGAGCACAAATGAGCCCCAGTCATGGGTGCTGGAGGTTTTGGAGTCTGCTCATCCACACCCACACGTTCAGAGGCTTTTCCATATGTAACCATGTTCACCCTAGATCTTTGTCACATCGACATTGTAAGAAATTTGATGGGATCCTGCTCCAAGTGATCAGGGAAAAGAACTAAATAAAACCCAAAGCCCTTCATACTAGAAGAGACACCTTTTGCTAAAAGGCCAAGTAGCTCACATTCTCTGCCTGTCCATGACTACATGATGAAAGAATATGTACATAAAGGAAGACTACTCTTTCACTTGTAAATGCAAAAAAAAAAAAAAAAATTCCAGACCCTAACCCCCAATTTCAAAGTACTAATTCAATCCCAAGAGCAGCAGCATTTGAAGCTACCATCTACCATGTTTATGACTTCACTTTCAATTCCATGACACATATCTCGCAGTGGTACAAACTCAAGTTTCTCCTTTCAGTAATCTCAACTAAGTCAAATAAACAGGAAACACAAATACTGCCAGCTGGATTCTACTTGGACTCAAAGCCAAGGATGCAAATAACTCAAAGATGTTTCTACTATGAAAAGCCCTTGGTTAGTGCAAAACATAAAATCAGAGGAACGCCAAGTACAGACATTATACAGTGAACAATGGCACATTATTCTGTGCTTGGAATAGTTCAGCTTGTCTTTCGAGAAGTTATAAAGACCCCAGAAAGAGAATTGCTTATGATGATTCTCTGTTGATTAGATGTAGACAAATAAGTATCACAGAATAAGTGGAATTGGAAGGGACCCAGCAGGATCATGGAGTCCAACTCCCTGCCCTGCACAGGTTATGGTAGGAAGCAGCTCATCTGAGCACTGGCAGGTGAGTAAATGCAACTGTTAATGCCAAAAGAACATTTCCAAAGGTATTTTTCCTTATTGAGCCTGATAATGATAGTTTCTGTGTTATTTCAGGAAGGTGGTGACAAAGAAACCATGTGTAGACACAGACAGCACTTCCATGGAGAGGGAGAGAATTGCCAAGGTTCTCCACCAGAGCTGCTTCCTTCAGGTGTGCACAGAGCAGCCACACATCAGAGCAGCGCTGAAAATTTTACAGCACTATAGCACTATAGCACTGGCATTTATAGCACTAGTACTGGCATTGATTTTCAATACTGAAAAATATGATACACTCCTTTCTGCAAATAAAAAGAAGCCCAAATATATTATACTGTAAATAAAATTGTATCTTGGACAGAATAAAAATGGAAAAGGTGATAAAAGGGTTGTAAAGAAAATGCCATCTCTGTCTAGAGATGAGGGCATGCATTTGAATATTTTTGTTTACAATTCCTTCCTTCCTCCCTCTCTCCCAGAAGCCTCCAAACTCCAGTTTATGAGGCAAGCAGAGTCCTGGCCCTCTCAGGAAAAAACCAAGCAAAATGCTTTTGAGCTGGAATTGGCTTTTCTTTACAAGATTTACTGCATCTGATGCCAGCAGATAAATTAATACCAGGAATTAATACTAATGCCTACAGCTTTGTTAGCATTTACAGTGCCAACAGGGAAAAAAAAATCTTGTTGCATAACTGTTCTACTCAACATTAACTCAAAATGGTGCATATTACATTATAGTCTGCTAACTCTCCTAGAAGACTGCAAGTGTTCCAAGTATCTGTTCAGTCATTAGTCATTTTTTCTACTACTATATAGGTCTATGTGTAAGAATCAGGAAGTCCTGGGATCTGACACTATCCCTGGCATGGGATTGGCTTGGCTAAATCACTTCAGCTGAGAGCTTCAGTATGCTCTCTGCAAACTGTGAATAAAGTCATCAGTGCAGGAGCAGAATTAATGCTTGAACAACTGATGAAGTCATATAGGGGTTAAGTATCTCTGAGCATTCATTCATGAGTGATTTGTAATGATCACAAGCAGAGGTAGTTTCTGGTTTCTTCTCCTTGGAATCCCTCATGTCTCAAGTTCCAGAATGGCTTCACATCTCTTTTGAAAGCAGGGCACAGCTGGCATGAAGATAATTCTTTGGGAAAAAGAGCCCTGCATTGGTGGAGTGAAGTCTCACCTGCTGAGTCTTGGTTAGAGAGAAAAGACAATGAAGGAGAAGACTGAAGATATGCAACCTTATTCATCATCACCAAGTTCTCAGCTGTTAACTGACAAGTTCATACATCAAAGACTAAGCAAAAAACATTTGACACTGGAAAATCAGATGCTTCTACCATGCAGAATTAGCAAAGATCTGTTACAGGAAAGAAAGTTATTAGAAGCACTGTTATGTAGAGGATAAAAATGTGAACATTAAATGAAAAGTGGTAAGTCAAAATGTACTTTTCATCATCAGCCACTGTGTTATGACCACGAGCTACAGCTGAGCTGATTAGAACATTTACTGCCATTAAAACAATGTAGATTTGTACATGGCTGAGGAGTTATTAGTCTGCCATAACTGAACACATTACTCAACAATAAAACTAGAGTATATTTATAGCAATTCCATTTGTATTAGCAAGATCATGTTTAAAATGATGTGCTTTAATTCACTCTTACATCAACCTTTTCATTTTAACCAGCAAATTATTATTTCAAAGCATTTATCATCCTTCTATTTTAAATAAATCTGAAAAAAATTTTGGGGTTATAATTTGCTTAAATCCCGCTACTTTATAAATACATGGTAAACTTTATTTATGAATAATAATAACTGATACTACATAGTCTGCAGTGTCATTTCTGTTCATTTCTCATAATCTGAAGATGATCTGCAATAGCTTTAATAGATTTGGAGAAAAATAACAGCTTTGATCATGGTTTAGAAATAATGAAGTACAATAAAACAGGTCCAATCCAGTGATCATCTGAGCATCCTCACTTGTTAATGGAGGAAATGACAACGGCAATACTCTTGTAGGATCTGGCCCTGGGCACTTACAAACATGCTGTGGAAAGTCAGCCTGACTTCAGCAGAGTGAAATTGGAAAGAAAACAATTTTCTTGCACCTCTGTCTTGTGAGATTCAATTATTAGTGTCTGATCCTGTAAGGCATCAAGCACTCTCCTGTGAGGTCCTCCAGTCCCACGGAAACCATCACAGGGAGCTGAGGGTACTCATGGCCAGGCAGGCCTGGACCCCAAGAGAGCAGAGCCCCGTGTGGGCAAGGGCTGGCCTGGGCCAACCATCACCAAACAGTGGGAGCAGAGAGATCCAGGGGTCTGGGACTGTATGGAAAATGCTCCATGACTGGGGAACATTTGTTACAGGAAAATTCCAGCTGTCTCTGTCACTGCTTATTTTACTGTCATCGTGGCAATACAGTTCTAGCCTCATAACTCAGGGCTCTTCTCCTTCAACCCCCGAGTCTAAAATGGCATTGGAAAAATGAGTTTAGCTGCTTCAGCTTAGCCCTTCTATCAGAGAATGCAGCAGAAAAATGTGCACAAATCATCTCTTACAATTCACAGATGCATTTTATGATCTGTTCCCCTTCCCCAGCAGACAGGAAGAACAACACCACAACACTGCCTCCACCACAGCCTTTAACTGGACTTTGATACTACTTGATATTTGATTACTTTGATATTTGATACTAAAGTTTCAGTAAAAACACACTATGCTAAAATTAAATATATGTTATGCACCATGTCTTCAGTCTTGAAGAAAAAAAATGCTGCCGAAGGCATGACCAATATCATTATTCCAATTAATTTTTGGAATGAAATTAATGTGTGTTATTGTTCACAATACTGACATTAGAAATGACAAACCTCCAACTGAGAAACTTGAAAATGTACTACTATCTCACCTAATTAATAATGCTTATCTAAAGTAAACTACACTGGTTTCTTTACATCCAATTAAAAAATTACTTGAGAGGCAGAACTGAATGCAGGCAAATATAACTTAGGGTAGGAACCTGCAGGAGGTTATCCAGTTTTCTCTGTAATAATTTGAATATATTTATTTTAACAGTATAGATTTTCTAAGTTTAAGGCAATACAGTTTAGATCAGTTTTATGAAATACTCTGAGAGTTTGTGAGTATAAAGAGTTGTTATTTACCTGTGAGGTTTGGCATGATAAAAGTAGCATACCCAATTATAAGCAAAATGAAAAATTATATACTGTAATTTATCAAGTAAAACCCCTATCACTTTCATTTTGCTTCACTATCTCTTTTATCTTATAATAATTTACTATATCTTGATATGTATTGTGTTAAACATCTAAAATTAAATAAGCAATAGTTTCTCAAAAAGTCTTCCTCACTATTTCAATACCACTTTCAATACCAAAACCAATAGTTCCACATAATCTAGAGTCCCTTTTTGAGCCACATCTTGAAGACAAAATATCACTTAGAGTTGCCTAATTTCCATACAGGTTATATCAATAAAAGTGTAGCAACTTGCTCAAATATATGTGACTTATGATTTTAGTAAATAATATTTCATAACACTTCACAGAAGTGGTGAATATAAAAAATGTACTGATGAGGAAACTGAACCTTGAAGGAGCATAAAGTGTTCAGTATTAATCTGTAAATCCTTAACTGGTCTGAAAAGTAACGATCTAGTATATCACTAACATATCCTTCTTCTAAATTACAATTTTGGCTGCAAATTTTAATGAGAAAACCCAATTATATTTTTTCCCCCACCAATATAATTTCCTTCTCTCAAAACTAAAAGTTTTGCTGGAATGAAAACAGCTGGATTAAGACTACAGCAAATGATTCACATCTCTAAAATCTTAGCAAAATTTAACCCTTTGTGAAAATTCATATATCTTCATAGGGGCAACATTACTTTTTCATTTAAAAAAGATTTTTCATCACTTATGGAAAAATTAGACTATAAGAATTTATAATAAGACAGAAATTTGTTGTTGTTTCTTTTTTTCCCCCACTAGAGACCCTGTAGGGATTTGTTTGTGAAAAGAAAGCAAAATGTTCTTGGTGAACTCTAGTGGAGACCTCGAAATTTCCTTTTCTCCTTTTTTTATATAAGGTACAAATATTATGATTATTTAAAATTTATAAGCCTTTAGTTTTTATTTTACCCCACCATAGTGGTAAATGGTATTGTGCTAAAAATATTTCATCACTGCAAGTACCTTTGAAATTTTTTGTTCCAACTCTGATATTTTGAAATCATCGAAACACTGAAAGAGTATACAAGATCTCACAGGGGTTATTAATACAAATTTTAAGTTCATTTAATTTCCTATTGTCAGCTATTATGTGAATCATAATGTGACAATCACTACTATAGATATGACAGGCAGAAAACTTTTTTAACAGCTGGTTCCCAAGAGTACAAAATGTAGGGAAATGCCAATGTTAAGATTATCCAGTTAATCCAGTGAAACAATAAAAGACTATGACATTATTTTTTCTAAGTGTACCAGGACATGTTGTAGAATGCTGACTATTAGCACCTGAATGAAATACAAAAAAAGTTGTTTAGAAAAGCTGAAAAAGCCACTGTGTCCTGTAAATAGCACATCTATTTTGTTTATCTGCACCCATATTTCTGACATGAAGCACATGTCATTGCACCTATACATAATTGCAGAAATCCTGAAAAACTACTACTAACCTTATAATCATGATATTTAAACATTACAGCTGCTTTCTCATTCCCACAGTATAATGACTAACTGCCACTAACAACTGATCATTATCATGAGGCTGGGGCAGCTACAGCCATGAATCCAATTCAACAGTGCCCAAAGAGGGTAAAGTCCTAATCTTATTGAAATTATTAGAAATGAATCAGGGAAATTAGTCTCAGTGGCAAGAAAGAGTTAAGAGTACTAAAGATGCAAAGGAGGACTTCCTAAACACCTACTGTGTGTCAAAAGATGATGGCCCAGTGACAAAAAAGGGAAAAGTTTCCTTCTCTTTGAAAAAATTAAGTTGGTCAGTGTAGTTCAAGATTCTTTTTACTCAAGCAGTACTTAACTACATTATGGATCAGATCCTCAGGAGGTGGAGACAAAACTGGCCGTGTTTGATGGCTGTAGAGCTTAGGTTTTTCAAAAGAGCTAAACCACAGGAAAGAAATGATGGACAAAATCTGAAATGTAGTTAACCAGTTCATGGCTGGTTGTCCCTTTGAATACTGGTCTGAGGAGTCTGCCATCAATCACATTTTCGGCTCCAATTGTCTTGGCTAAAGTCTGAACTGTTGCCCAAAGTTTACCCACAGCTGTTGAACACAAATGTTAAATCAGTTTTAGGAGGACCCTGCCTAACATCTCACAGGATGTCCTCTGTCAGTAATGTCCTTCCACTCTTGCCTTCCTCCTCTATTTCTGTCTGTATCTTGAGCACAGCAGGCTGAGCACAGCAAGTCTCAGGCTGACCCAACATATCCTTAGGTACATCTCTTCATGCATGAGGAGGATTTGTTTTTTTCCTGGCATATCTTCTCAAAACAGTCCATCAGAGTGACCTTTACCATAGGAAACTACTTTTGAATACTGATTTGTTCAACATGTTAAGACTCCATCTACTTTCCCATTTGTGACCACTGACAAAGTACAATGCCTTGCACAGAACAGGGGCAGGAGACCTGCCATCCTTCTTGGATTATGATCTACATCTACCTCCTTTGTCCCATGCAGTAGTGGCCTATTGCAACAAGGATCTTTGAAATAAAAGCTTACATATAAATCCATTTCTCTAAGAGCATGGAATTCTAAGAGCCTCGATTCTGCATTTCATTAGTCAGCTTTACTTATTCATTTCATGGAAAATATATCCTATTTTGGTTTAACTTTTTCTGTCGTCTCCCTTTAAAGACATGCTACATATAATGTTTATCTTTGATCAGACTTATTCAGCAGATAGCAGCAGCTTTTGTTTTCAAAAAGTGACCAGAGAATTGGTTTTCTATCAAGTGTGTAGTTAAGACACCTCATACAGCTCTGTTTTTCTGTACTTCTCTCATTCTCTGCCAACTGGTACCTCAGTCTTATTGGTATCCAATAATAAGCCCGATTACAGCTAGCCCTGGGAGACATGACAAAAAGAGAGTCCTCATCTTGCATTAATTGCTCGTATTGAAACTATGCCACATCTCTCGAAGCTAGATGTTGCTTAGTATCCCTTTGATATGATAATGACATGCTTCTTAGCAGATGAATATGCAAATTAAAAGCAGTAATTTGGTGGCATGCACCTGCTGACACTGCACTACTATGCTTATGTGCTCCTCTGTAACACTGCAGCTACACAAAAGCATCACAGAGGTAAAATTAAATTCTAATGTCGTATATATTAAACAGATGCTTCCACTTTTCTTTGTATATCTACTTTTTACAGAATTTGCTATTGGAATCTCAGTTCTCCTTACATGCAATTAGTGGACATTTATGTGTCATACACAGAAATGTACTTGGAGCTATTTAAGGGCTCTGTTTTTAAAGAAATGGTTTACATGAACTGCACTCTAAAAGAGATTTTTTTCCCCCTTCATAGCAGAGAGGCAGAGGATTTTAATCTTGATGCACAAAAGACCTTCATTCATAAAAGAAATGCATACTTGAGCATGGCAGCTTGCAACAGAAAATTTCTGTGGTAAAGATACTGCAGAGTATACACTTATCCAAACTTTCTGTTACTAATTATGAAAATTTTCCAATATGTACTGTGAATTGAGTGTGTTAATCACACAGAGCCAGATCTGCCCTCAGGCGTGTCCTTGAAAGTCTTCTATGTATGAGTAAGTGCTGAGTGTGAAAGTAGAAGTTGGTTCCACACTGCCAAGAATTCCTGTGAAGCTGATGGTGCCAACAGGCTTGGTCCAGGAGGGCACAGGTACCAATGCTGGACTGGCCCAGCTCCTGCTAAAAATGCTGATTTATTCCCTGGAGATGGACTGAGTGATCCCTTGGAGCAGCCTGTGAGAGAACAAACCACCATTTCCAAATATGATAAACTATGAATGCTCTGATGTTATCAGGCTCAGTGGAGTTTATTTACAAACAGGCAACAGAAGGAAGGGAACTGATATTTCATAGGATTGTAAGAGATTAGAGGAGATTAAGGAAAATTCTTTTATTTGTGAATTTGTGTAACTCAGGAAATGCATACTGTGCATTTCCAAAAAAGAAGTCAAACACATAACTGTTTCATTAATTAGGAAACTTTGGTTTTTCAGAGGGCTCTTAGCTCTTCATTGGGTGCCTCCACAGATGCAGGTCTGAATTCCTCACAGTTCTCTGTGTCTGAGGTGGTCTGTGAGCCTGTGCCTGTTTCCAGGCAAGGGGGCAGCCCATGTCTCATGGCTGTCCTTTACTCCATGCCATGGAGTGGCCATTTGGATTAGAAAAGAACACTCTCCCTGCCTCTTTGAAAGAGAGCACTTTGATCACAGAAGAGATTGTTTTTTTCTCCTGTGCCCCCCTTTATTTTATTGCCAAAATAAAATATTTTGGCAATATTTTATTGCCAAAAAATAAAAAAGGGATGAGTTAATGGCAAAGCATGTGAATTATTAAAAGCTACAGTACAATTTTATTTCCTTCACTCAAGTTCAGACTTTATAGCAACCTATTCCCCTACTCACCTTACAATACGACTTTTCAGTGGTAACTGAAAAAATAACTTTACTTGATCTCTCCTGTCAGTGAAGACAACTTCTCTTTCAAGCCATCCATTGTGCATATAGTACATATATTACTTTCTTATGAATAGGACTATGAGAAAGATGCAAAATATGAAGAATTTAAACAGGAAGATTTTGAATGCTTGAAAATCATTCACTAAATGACCAAGAGTTACAAAGTTGGTGTTTTTTACACACATAAGAATGATGGGAACAATGCTGGCCCTACTAGAGCTCTCATGTCAGTTCTGGGTTGATCCTTGGGTAATGGGTTCCTCTCTCTGCACCCCATAGGAGAGAAGATATTGCAGATGGATATCTCTGATGAGCAATGGAGTAAGACACAATCACTTCAAGTAATGCAGTTCATGGAGAAATGCCAGTGATATAAAAAGGATTTTATGTTAAAATAGATATAAAATATAGATGAGCTAAAAATGTTTAAAAGGCTCAGATGTGTTACTTTTTGCTTTATATTTTTGGGAGTTTTACATGGTACAGCCTTACCAACACCAAGGGAAGGAGATTTCTGCGGATGACCACTGTATGAGTACTGCACTATCCTATCAAACACTCATTGCAGACCATTATTTTTCTTTGCTATTCACTCGATTTTCCCTGGCTTCATTTCCAAGGTTGTCTCTCACAATGAATATTCATTTATGAATCATCTTTCTTGCTATATTTAAAATAATACCTTTTTCAGCAAAATTCTATTCTTCTTGAGATTTATTTAGATCTACAGCATATTTATCTACTGCATTCTAATGGTTCATTCTACCTTGTCATGATAGTCTTAATTTTCTTTCACAATATTATTGAATTTTTACCTCATCTTCAAATAACACTGAAGTACTTCTTCAGGGTCGTAAAGCAAATTCCATCTTGTTCAAACAGTCTTTACTCCCTGTTTCCTTATGATAATGCTGACTAATAATCTGTTTCAAGTAATTTTCAAACCATATTAAATTTTCTGGATTATTAAATTCTGAAGAGCAAATGCTGTAATGGAAAAATTCCATGCATAAAAACTTGTGTCACCCATCAAGTCTGTAACTACAACATTTTATTCCTGTTAAAGCAGCATATCTTTACCAAAGCTGAATGGGTTTTGTCTCAAAGAAGGGAGAAAAAAATAGGCACACACAAGAAAAAAAGAAACAAAACCAACCAAACAAAAACAAAAAACCCCCAAACCCACAAAAATAGAAAAGAGCATTCAGATAAAGCAAATCAATTAAAAAAGAAAAATATGAAAAGTCTCAGAATGTTCAGCAGTTTTCACCTTTCACCATCTTTCCCAGTGATGGCTGTTTACCGTTTTCTAAAATTTACTTATCCTACTCCTTCCCTTCTACCAGAAATGTGCAAAAAGTGGTTCATATATATACACACACTCAGATGTTTATAAACATTCCTACAGTACTTGTGTTGTAGTTATCCCTTACTATATTTTCAGTATGTTTGGATTTATTTTGCCCAGAAGATGTTATTGCACTCTAATATAGCATCACTTCTTGCTTCCCAAATATCCACTTATACTCTTAAAGCACTCCAATTTGTATCCTTTAACATATTTACAATTCCATTTATAGAGCACATGCCATTTCCTCAGCAGCAGGGGGCATTAGAATTAACAGAAACAATAACTAAACCAAATACATCATTATGCCAAGGAAAGGCTTCAATAAAAACACTGAATTTATATTAAACATTTCAGCATAATTAGAACGCAGACATGAGGGCAGTATCCTCATCCCCAGAGCTTCAGAAATCATTAATGATAACATTTCCTTATGGATATACCACTTGAAGCAGAATCTCTGCTACACTGAGCTTTTAAAGATCCTCTGGGAGGTTTAACTTTGGATCCAATGGCACCCAAGATGAAGTGACCCTCAGAATCAAGAGTTTTCATACTGATAATTTGTCAGCAAAACAACTCTCATAGAGTATGTGAGGCCATCTGCTTCCATGACAAACAAAGGGGAAAAACACAACCAAACCAGAGCTGGGACATGGCCACAGAGTGAACCAAGTCTGCTGCTAAACAAAATCAATGCCAGGCTCAAGCAGCTTCTGCTGGAAACCTTTGGAGCAGTCTTGTAAAGTCTGTAAAATGCCCTGAGACCTCAGTTATTCCCTGCTGCCAGGGGCTCAGGTTCCAAGAGAAAACACAAAACACCGTAGCAGAGCAAAAGGGTGCGAAAGGCTCTTGCCATACTGGGGCGTGAGGCTGGCAAGGATCATAAATTTTGGACACAAAAATTAAGAGAATTTTCTTTCCCACAGTCAACTGACAGCCCAAGGTGAAGTAAAGAAAATCTTTGATTATAGATCAGAACACTTTCTTAGGCACATTATTTTGAAGATGTCCCTCAAAATATTTATAATTGCCCTGGGCTCATCTGCAGGGCGCAAAGTGCACAATTTCATGTGCTTGGAGACAGTTAAGCAGGGTAACCATGGGCTCCTTTCAACCAGCAATGGAATTTCACATTAAGCAAGAGCAACTTCAAAATATTCACATGACTGCAGTAGAAACAGCTTGTGTTACTCAAGAAATCAATCTTAAGAGACTAAGAGCCTTGCAATGTAATAACACTACTTGGTTTCAGCCCCTTCTCTGTGGATCTTTTTTGCAGTAAAATGAAAACAGTAAGAATGTCAGATTGCCATTATCTGTCAGGAATTTGAGCAGGAAAACAAAACAGGTTTAGTACAATGATGAACAGTTGTGACAAATCATCAGCATTTTCTCTAGATCCTCATCTCAAAGCAGTTTCATATTTCATCTTCAGACTCTGCATTCCCTCTTACAGGAAGCAAAAAAATCATCCAGTATTTTACACTATGTTACATCTACACAATTTAAATCACATCTATCCTCAAGAAGTGAAAAAGTTTCAACTCTTTTTGTACACCTGAATCTGACACCAGAGTCTTTGGTTCAAAGTAATTTATACTAGCAGTTATCAATGGTTTATTTTACAGTAGTGCTTAAGGCTTCAGGCCGATCATGCTACCTTTGACCTGAAGCTGCACAATGACAGGACAGGAGAACTGGCAGGAATTGTTGTGAAGTCCAGCTGTCCAAAACCTGAGCAGCAGAGGGGCAGCTTACAGTTTAATGGGAGAAAGTGAAAGGGGTACACCTTGAACTTTTCCTAGTAAGAAAACAGATTTAAATAAGTATTCCTTTCCCCCCCCCCATATTGTTTACTTTCTGTTGATAAAAAATATTGCTTCAAGAAGTGCATTTTTAAAAAAAATAAATAGCAATCTATTGGTATCTGTGGGATTCTGGCTCCACAGTGTTTTAGCCATGAGTCCATACTGCAGTGCAATAATTTACAAACAATTCCCTTAAAGGCAGAGAAGCCCAAGGACCTGCACTGAACACCAGTATCAGGCATCCCTTATTTCTCCCATTCCCTGGGCAGAAAGCTCATAGTCTAAACAAAGTTACCTTTCCAGTCAGCCTGGGGGTTTGGGAGCTAGGCTTCAGAAGAGAGCTCTATGGGGATAGTTGGTATCTCTGGATTCTCTGCCTAAGAGCTTTGGGTAAAATATGACAAAAGTATGTTTTTATGTACTTATAGAGCAGAAGAATCAACCCATAATCTCCTCTGACAAGGATAAGTACTGACCTTACCAAGTGAATAATGCTGCTCAATTAATTTCTGAACTTCCCTTCTCAGAAAGAGTAGGGAAGACTGTTTGTCTTATGCTTATACTTCAGAAAACTCAAATTGTTCAAAAATTTTTTCACAAGGAATTAGGTCACTTTTAGGTTTATATATATCTAACCAAGTTCTGGATGAAAAACATTCTAAAATGTCACATTAAATTTTTTATCTAGCAGAACACAGATAAATCTGCTACAGTTGAACTTTTAAATATTGCAACATACATAGGTCCCAGACCTGATTTCCCTCTTTCTATGTATATTCAAGTAATGAAAATGTCTATATCTATTAATACAAAAGAAGCTTCTTTTACATAAACCATGCTAAAGTGAGAGAAGAATTCAGGTCTCATGTTCTTATTCTTGCAGCAGTTATACTGAATAGCATTTCCCCACATCACACAAACAGGACATTATTTTCCGTGTAAACACATGTAAAGCCATTGTGGGTGCAGACCCCCTGATTTAGAAATATTAGTATCTTGTTAAGTAACCATACTGATGAAGAAAAAGTTTATAATGGTAAAACATACTGCATTAACACCATTAAACATCAATTAATATAAACAGCTTAGTCTCAGAGCTGTCACTGAACCACTGAATGCACAATGACACAGTGTTACTAATTCACTGTCAGCACAAAGCTGTGTACAAATAATCCTCCAGGCTATTTCTTACTGAAAAAAATGAGAGCAAAAAGTGTGTGACCACTCAGTTGACAGTAGAGTGTTTGTCCAACATTATGTCAGATTCTTATTCATCTTTCCTTTTTCTTTTTTTTTTTTTTTGGCACTCTCTGCTCAAAGTAATTGATGGTGGTTCCACTGAAATATCATAGCCTTGTGATTTCTCCTCAGATTTACTGGCCTTTTTTTAGCTTTGGGTTTCACATTTTAAAGGGGGAAAATTAGACAAACATCCTTCACAATTTAGCCCACCCACACATCCCTGGGCCAACAATTCTTCAAGTGTCTGGGGTTCATCACACACGAGCTCCACCTGACTGATTTTTACCTGGTGTGTGACCTTCAATTGAAAATTCCAACAGCATGCAACTTGTCTTTGGCAAATGAATTGTAAGTACGCCAGCTGCCAGATGTCTTCATTTTAAAACACCTTCAAAACTGCTTTCTGGCATTGATCCACAGGCAAAACAAGCTAAGCTGTCGCTGTAATTTCTATTCTGCGTGCAGAAAGGGGAGGAAACGTAAGATGTGTTGCTTTACATCTCTGAGAACGGTACAAGGCAGTGGGAAAAAAACCAACAACAACTCATTACTGATGCGACACATTTTCGGGAAGAGTTTTTCCAGTACACAGAGCATATCCAAAATTTACATAAATATTCACCCTCGTGAAATGCTTGTTTGAAGTAACATAGTTCTGAACAAAAGGATTGCCTCTGTACCATGGAAATCAATGCCTGTGTCTCCAAATGTGAAGTAGCCAACATATTTTGCCTAAGGTTTACAAATACTGTTTGGCAAAGGCACTGTAAGGTAGAGGTCTTAATTAAATCTGTGCACAAGACCTGGGATCACATGTTTTCATTACTTTTGTTCTTTTCTGTTTTTCTGGCTGTTTGTTTCCTTTCAGAATCTGAAATTCATCCCAGGGACATGAGAAGTTTCTGTGTTTCGAACAAATCTGCACATACTTGTTTTCACTTGGCGCCGTACCAAACACATTCTCCTGTCACAAAAAATGACAATTTCCATTCATTTTCCTTCAAATACCTAGATTCACCATTTTCCATGTGTTGGCTCACCCACACTACTCCAGAGCCTAAAATGAGTCAGAATCACTCCTTTTAGCAACAAATAAAAGACCTCTTCCTACACGTAACACCTCCACTTTCTGCCATCAGACTATTAACTACTAGCTCACTTATCAGCTGTCCAATCACAGCTTTAATTCTACACATTGCTACAAGCAGAAAAGCCAAGCCAAAAAGTGAAGACACCGTGGAAGACTCACACTTGGAAAGTGATGCTTTATATGGTAATTAACAGCCTGGCTGCCACCTCTCCCAGTGCATTTTTTTAAGGAGCCTGCTACATGAGAGTGCAGGGTCCTGGCTGGCATTGTGTAGGAAACTGCTTTGATACGTACAACAAGGATCTGCCATCTACAGCTGACAAAAGAGGAGTGCACAGAAACACAATCAGAAGACGAGGCTGGGGAATCCCCTGTCCTGTGAAGCTGGAGAGAAGCTATTTACAGTAACTACCCCGAGCTCCAGAGTTCATATACATACTCTGTCATGTGCCAGAGGTCACTCTGCCTGGCAATATTAACACAGCAAACACTGTCAGTACACACATTTTCTACAATGGCATAGAAAAGATATATTCTGTCTGTCATGCCTGAGTTTGCCTTCAGTCATTAAGCTACAGACATGATAAATTAAAAGAAAACCAAACCAAACTAAAACCCCCAAACCAAAACTAAAAGGACAGGCTATGGAATTCTTTGTGCACTACACCTTGAAACACTTCAGGTATTGCAGAACAAAAAACTTATTTTTCACAGTTTACTGATCTATTGAATGCACATATTATGTATGAGGATCCCAAAGCAACAGTTAATCCAATTGATTATTTTTTTTATTGAGCATATTATTAAAGCCAGAGCTTAGACACAGTGTCTAATACCTCAGAATGAAAAACAAAAATTCAGAATGACAGCCTGAAACACATGGCACCCCTGGGAACCAAAACTACCTTAGGCACAAAGAATCCAAAGTAAGATGTGACAAGTATTTCCCTGGCTTTTCAAGGAATCAGAAAGTACAGACATGCCAAGAAGTGACTAAACAGACATTTTCAGTCCAGCTGTTAGCTGACATATAAAATATGAAAAATAGAAAAAGGAAAAATAGAAAAATAGAAAAATTTCTGACATAGAAAAAGGAAAAATAATTTAAAAAAACCTCAGAATTTTATTTTCAGTTTGAGTTGCAGAAATTTTCCAGTCACTGTAATCTAAAAGGCCATTTTGTGATGGTTCCCCACTTACAGTGTCCTTAATTAACTGTCTAGCTCTTCTGAAGGATGAGGCCACAGGTACTCTGGAATGGAAACTGGTATGTAATATTTTGTATCAGATCTCCTAAGATTTACTGCATTGAAGATTTATGGGATCTGCAAATCACCCATTGGTTCCAGTATGTTATCATGCATTTCTATTTCTTTCACTGAACACATGAGCATTAAGCTTCCCTATCAAGTAATAAGGGATCCTTCATGATTGTTGACACGTACAGAAATAAAATAAAATCAAAAGGTCATTTATAAATGTGTTTTTACTCTGGTTTTCCCAAAATATATAGCTCTGCTGTGACTATCTATAGGAACCAGCAGCAATTCTGAACTTCTACAACATAAGGTTCAACTTCTACAGCATCTGCCTTCTAAGAGGCAGAAAAAGACACTTAAAGTCCAGGTGATATTTGTAATCATCTTTGCCATCTTGAATACCTTCCAGGTGACCAAACTGTATTTCATTAAATCCAGGCTTTGTGGCCATGCTCTATTCTCTCCAGAATTTGGAAAAAGCCCCTCTTTCTTGACTGAGATGAAACATCAATCCTCTCACTCCAACACTCTGGAGTCTAGGCCCCTCCAGAGGGCCATTTTCCATTTCCTGAGAAATGTGAGTGGCTGCAGGTGAAACAAGAAGTGCATGGCTGCTGATTTGTCAGGGAGAGCAGCACCAGCTGCTTCCAAGAGTGCAAACTGGGCTGGGACTGGGAAAGGGAATTCCCCATCTCTGTAGGTGACACCTTGTCTGTGAGGGTGATGACCTTCCCACAGAATTGATAACTGGTCATCCCAAACTATGAGCTTTTTGAACAATACAAGCTTTACAGGCTTTTTTTTCTTCTTTTACCCTGTCAGGTTTGCTTATCTTTTCTAGTTACTGCTAGAAAGACCAGGATCAGGCAGATGCCAGTGCTTTTGGCGCTTCTCATCATCCCATTTAGGTGATGGCCGCCTTCATCAGGCTAATTACAAGTCCTAAAAGTGTGTCCATAACTGATTTCTCTGTCACCTTCCCTGGAAGCAGAATAGAGAAGGTCCCCCATGGCCTGCGCTGATTCTTTGGCTTATCCAGAGAGACAGCCCACAGAAGATCTGGAATCTCTGGATATTGTGGGTTATCTGAAGAAGTCATTGTCTTGTTCAAGGAGAGGATGGCTGCCAGAAACCTTAAATACTGGTCTGGTCTTCACATACTCTTCACCCTCCTGCTGCTAACCTCAGGGCCCAGGACAAGAGCAGGATCCTGTGGGAGTAGGTCCCTACTGACAGATGTTGGCCCACATGTGAGGCAGATTGTAATGGTGACTTGATAAATCTCTAGGTAAACTATTTCAGTGACTTTTCATCCTAACTGCTAGAAAGATGCTCTTTCTTTCCAACCTTCTTCTGCTAAGAAATTTTCTTGCTGTAGTTTATGATTTCTTATTTTTGGTTTTTTTTCAGTGACAAGCAGCACAGAACAATTATTTCACCACTTTCTGAATACAGTCCTTCATGCTGTTTTTCTCACAACAGCATGATATCATTCAGTCTGCAAGCCATCACACCCACCACCTCATTTGCTGAAAAACTTCTGTCTAACTTAAAAAAAAAATATATATTTAAAGCCCTGTTACATCAATGCCTATTTAACATCCTGGATCCAGCCATGGTGCCCACAGAAATGCTGAATACTAAGATGTGACATAAGAGGAAAATGGCTCATTGGATGTGTTGACCCCAATTATTTTCTGAGACTGATAGGGAGATGGGAACAAATGAGAAACTTCCCAAAACCATGATTTTTGTGCAAAAGAAGGATATCAAATGCAAAAGACAGTATAGAATTACTATTATAGTCACTAAGAGCTGTTGAGGATATGAACAGAAGAGCCACAAGCCAGCACAGTGCCACTGGTTCTGAACAGCTGAAAACACAATGCATTTCTTTTTCTCTTGGTTTAACACAGAACCTTCAGTAATCACAGTGATATCAAGTAGTATAACAGTAAATAATGAATGATAATTGAACTTCAGAAAAATACAATCATTTATATTAAAGCCACATATAACAGACTAGAGGGGAAATTCACATATTTCTTCTAACATGTTACTTACATTCAAGACATAAAATTTATTTGAATACAAGATATTTCAGTTTCAAAGTTCAGTATGGGACAAGGTCCAGCCTATTTCTCATTAAGTCACCCTGATGGCTAATTAGTCCTTATGTTAAAAATTGGAATCTCATTTCCAGACTGAATTTGGCATGTCAGCATCCATCCAATGAATCCTGTTATGCCTTTTGTCTGCTAGATTAAAGGGCTGCTTACTATCAGAAATCTCTTCTTCAGAAAGCAACAATTAAATCCAGATGTGCTGAAGCACCGAGCTCTACTCAGGACCTGAACACTCAAATGCATTTATGTAGCCACACCCACTGCCAAAGCTATCAGTGCTTTATCTGTGTACGTGTTGAGCAGCAAGAGGAGTGAAACTACACCCACAAGTCAGTTTTATTGTTCATGCTCCCAAAGAAGTGCAAAACAAGAGTGCCACATTAATGGTTTAGAAATTCTGAATTATGTTTTCCCATTCCTTCTCTTACCCTGTATCTGAATGGTCACGTTATGTCTAAAGGAGATTCAAACTTCTCAGCAGAAAAGTTGAAGTGATAAATGCTACTTGCAGAGGGAAAACCACATTTGCTGACAATTTCTCACAGTATGTAGAAATTGTAAGGCTTTTGCTTGTGTAAAGTATTACACTAAGTGAAAATAAAAATTATAAATTGTAAACCCCATTGCATTATCTCTCCTATATGAATGGCAAACCTTCCCTATGGAAAAATTTGACAATCTACTCATATTTTATATCTTTCTGAATAGAATGGAGAGGATGCTAAGATACTACACAAAAGAAATAATATATTGAGATTTTCAGGCATAAAATACTGTCCTGCTAGAAGCAAACAACATTTTATCTTAGTAATTATTATATTTTTGGATGCACATGTTTCTCTCACCTGTGTTTCTAGGCATTGGATCCTGGAAGTGCCTCAAAGACCCAGCACAAATACAAATCTTTTCCACTCAGTTTGTCAAACAGTGTGATTTTCTGCACCTTTTTTCTCAAACTGACGTTACAACACATATCATAACAAAGAGGCAGTAAATCTTTAGAACAAGTAATAAAATTAGTGATCTTATTCACAATGGATGTAAATCAGTATAGCTTCACAGAAGCTAATGGAGGTAGTCCAGTCTACCCTCTTAAACATCTTAAATATCACATTACAGTTTAAATGGACTGCAGTTTAAATGAATAAATGCTTTTGTAGGATACAGACAGTTGCTTCAGAAATCAAATTTTGGCTTATATTCAAACTATATTTGACAAAATTAATAGATGTTACAAAGCCTAATTTGTATAACAAAACCCACAAGCCTGCTCTGTCATCATCAGCAGCATCAGTTCCGACAGGAGCACTTCTGCAGATAAGCAAATTCACTTAGAACTTCTGTGCACCATGGCACAGTCAAGACCCAATGCAAGCAAATGGATCTCTAAGAAGAACCAGGGACACCTTGATCAATGGTTAACAATCCCTGAAAAATATTTAATGTACTTGTTTTTCCTCAGCACTTTGTTTCACTGCCTGTCTCTGGCAGTTTGAGAGTGGCCAAGGACTGTATGTTGCTATATCAGGCAAATATTAACCTCATTATTCTTGACAAATGTATTTTTTCTTATGACAAGTAAAACAATAGGTTTTGTAACTTTTACAAAAATACATTTCCAAACACTCCACAGTTATGTGGGTTTTTCTCCTGAACTTTCTTGGCAACAAAAAGCTCTCAAATTTTCCTTCTCTTGGCCAAATTTTGTCACATTCATTTCACACGGCACTTAAAATGCCAGTCTTCAGTCCTTTCCCTTTTAACTGCCACTTCCACTCTAATGGGGTCTTGCATCCCTATATTTTTCCTGCAGCAGGTCTGCAATCAACACCTAATTTTTCAGTGTGTTTATCTGCCAGGTAAGTCACGTATGTAATCCATTTTCCAACAGATGAATCACATTTCTCAGATACAAAGCCAGGTTGCACTTGAAGAAAATAGATCACTTAGCACACTAACTTCTCCAAGGTAACACCTACGTACTTCCTTAAGGCTGTAAATAAAATGCTAGCCCGAAAAGAAGAGCTTGGGTCTATTATTTGGGGTTTTGTCTATTACTGCTCTCTCATGGCTTTCTGGTGAAGATGGTCACCCAAAGCAAAACTTCTGTCATGATCTATTAATAGAGAATAAGGATTAATGAAGGATTATGTCATAATGAGTCTGCCTGCGGAGTTGCTTCAGTTCTTGTCCTTTACTGCCAAAATACAGTTCTCATTTCCAACAAACAAAGTCTATCTGAGAGAAAGCACAGAGCCCCTTTAGACCTGGGAAGTCCTGTGCATAATAATGAATGACTAACTCTTCTTTTGCCAAAGAGCTTCAGCACTTGCCATGTCATAGGTCAAAGCAGTGATTCAGAGGGGCCTGATCCTTATCTAAGCTTCTGCTACAAAATTAGAATGTGCTGTATCCTTATTAAAGAAATGTTTGTTCCACCATCAATGAAATGAAAAGAAAGCACTTCAATGCAGTTTTGCAAACCACAGCAATAACCCGCTGGAGTTAACTGTTTTATTACAAATATTTAATTAGTCTGTATGTTAAAGATCCAGAATTTGCAAAGACAAAATTAGTAGTCATAATCTGTTTGGATTTGCATGTTTTTAAGAGAGTATTCTATCAAATGGATTGACACTAGGAGCCTTTGTGTTGAAAACATTAAAAAAAAATCAACTCACACTTTCACATGAACTACTTTAGCTCCAGGAACATGAGCAATAAAAACAAAATCAGATTTTCTTGAAATAAATTATTTAAATATTTCTTCATATTTGCACAAAAAGCTGCCTGTTTTCAGTAGATACTGCATAAACAATTTATGTACATAAAAAAGTTGATCATACTATGCACAACTATTACAATAATATATACAGTTATTGCAGTAATTATCTATCTGATAAACAAGTAATTTTTCTCTATTAGTTTTAGCTGCTAAACTTAATGGTTGAATTTAACTGGGCTGAATAAAATTTTTGAATGCAAGCTACTTTTTAAAACATTTAAAGCAATACTGAAGGCCGTCTTTTAGTATAAAACAGTGATTTAAATCACCAATTAGAAGTCAGGTAGTGCTAAGAAAAAATGAGTGAAAAATGAGACTATTACATCACAGTCACTGCAAAGATAAAAAGCAAATTAAAATTTAATTTGTGCTTGTTAGACAGTTAAACTACAGCAAAAAGTAAATGAAGCTATACCTGATCTAAGTTAAATTTCAAATAGAACGTAACCAGAGGGTATATTAGGATTGAAAAGCAGAATACTAATCCCTAAAATTAGAAAATTGATCAGCTGGGATATGCATCAGAGATATTCATCAAAGCCTTGCAACAGCCTATCTCCATTTACTGTTTAGATACAGCTAATCTACATCATTAAATTGACCATTCAGCTACTGAAAATCTGCCATGTAGGTCCCGACTTTTCATAGAGGCTTTTAAATATGTATTCGGTAACTACAAAGTACTGAATATATTTTCAGTCTTTTTATACTAAGATTTACAACTAATGACCTTAAGCAATGTCATGCATGTAAAACAAAATTATGAGACCACCCTGGTTTGAGCAGCATTAAGGTATAGAATCATACTTCATTCTCATTCAAATTTAGTAGGATAGAACAAAAAAAAATCCATAGTAATATAGCTAAACCTATTTCATAGTTTTACTTTGTAAAACATGCCTCTTCACTTGTATTTTGCTATTACAGGCTCAATATAAGTAGACAATTATCTAAGCTTAACGCCAAGAACGATAATGCATTGAGCACATGCAAAATCCTTGTGCAACATCAACTGCAGCCCGCAGGGATAAAACATTTATCAGTTGCTCCTTAGAGCACTGGTGGCTCGAAAATTTGGCTGCCCACGCCGACATTTAGTGAAATCATAGTCTGAGCTTCATTCAGAGCGAAGCCCAGGACCAGGGTGACTCTGCTGGCAAGCTGCCTGCCGGACCCACCGGCACTGCGGGCACTCTCTGTCCCTGCGCTCGCCATGAAAGGAGCCCTTTGAGGAGCTGCAGTGGCTGGCACCGTGCCCCTTTCACGGGCCAGGCTAACCGTCATCTTGGATGTAACAAATTAGTACATTCTCAGAATAATAATAAGTGTGGACATGAAAACGCCATTGTTTTTACTTGGAAATGAAGTAACTACATTTTAGCTGGGTGACTTTCTCAGTTCAGCACCACAGGCAAAAATAAATCTTATAAAAAGAATGGACAATTACAGGAAAGACGAGACACGGGCTTTTGCTGTGGGTTCAGAAGTAAAAGAGCTGCTTCTCATAGTGCCTAAAGATAAAAGTACTGTAAAATAAAATTTTGAACTACAACTTGCTCCTTTGAAAAGGAATTGTTGCAGGGTTTTTCTACTTGATCTACAACTGATAGAGATTTTTTTTTTGCCTGCAAAATACAGAACTGCTAAGTAAGCTCTGTTAACATTACAATGAAATATTTTACAAAATTCACTGAAAAGACTAAATATTGAGCAATGCAAGTACTAGACTCAAGCTAATCATGGAAGGATGATTGTGTAGTTTCCAATATAAAAAACAAACTTAGGTAATGTGAAATTTATCTTTACCTGCAAATAAATATTCCTAAAGCATTGCACACTTACAATTTTATCAGGGCACTGTGATTATAATAAAAATGCATTTTTTCCTCAAGCTCTGCACATTTCATTGCACATCAGATCTTATAAGAACAGTATCACAGAACACATTTTATAATGTAATTTTAAACTCCTGATAAAAGTAAATTCACATTATTGTTCTCAGCACAGACATCCTAGGCCAAGTTTTCTGAAAAGTACAGATAATTAAAACTTCCTATATCATAGCCCAATAGAGTCACAGCTTTCTTGCCAAACTATGATATGAAACATTAATAGGGATTTGAATAACAAGTGCATCCCTTACTGTGTAACTCCTTAGCAGCAGATAAGACTAAATTAGTGTGAAGTGCTGACAAGTATGAAAGATTAAAACAAATATTTATTGTAAATATGCTAAATATATTTCCATTTTTTGTCGTGTTCAGCCTGCGAAGCAAAAAATCCAATACATATCACATATTTCAAAAATACTGAGTTTGAGACAGTTTAAATAATTCAAGGTATTTTATGTAAAAAATGTAACAATTTTACTAAACTTTCTGGTTCAGATGAGTCCAAGAATATCTCATTATAAATGGAGACAGTCCTGAAAAAGCAATCAAGCATGACTAAAAAGATCACTCTTTTACACAAAAAAATAGCCTTCTTATTTTACCCTTTGTTGGAAAGACATTTGGCCAGCCACAGGGGAAATACATAATCTACTTTTATATTCAAATAATATATTTCAAAATTCTATGCATACAAGGACCTTAAAACAATTCTGGGTGGAATATATAAGACATGGGTTTATGTGATCCTAATAACTGAATTGCTGACATGGGCTGACAATTACTTGGGGGGCTTTATTTGTTTGTTTCTGGTGCTCTAAAGCATGTGTATGAGTAATTTGTCTGTTAGTTATTTCTAATGTGACTCTGAAGGAAAATACCAATATATTAAAATAAAATACTTAGTGAGATTCTGGCTAGAAAAACAGAAGAATTACTTATAAGGAGTATGCGTATTTTCATGGAGATGATTATTATTACAGCTATCTTAATGGTGAAGCTGTTCTGATCAGAGCAGCATTCCACCAAAAATGTCACATATGAAAAGTACATCTATTTATACAAAATATACAAACCTTATTCTTTTATGCATCCTTTTATTTGTTATGTTCATATAAGATATTAAAATAAAGAGCATTGATGATGATTTGCTTTCAGAATCTGGAGAACTAATGTAACATCTTAATTTTTAAGGACACAAATGTTCAGTGCTTCTGGAGGAAAACTGCTTTTCAAGGCAATACTGCCAGGGAAGAGTCAGGGAGGAGAGATGCAATTGATGTTTTTCACTTTAAACAAGACGACTGTTATTCAGTTTCTCAATACCCAGGATTATGAAGATCAGAGTACTATACACCCCAGAAGAGGAAAAGCTTAGAGCAATTATGGTTCCCTTTTAAGTACTGTAGCACTCACTGTAGGTTTTCAACAAATAAGCAGTCTACACACATCTTTTCTGCTTCAGAACTGTGTGAGGTTCCTGCTCCTGAGCCTCACAATTATAAAGTGAAACAGGGAATTTAATTAATATAACATCACGGTTTCAGCCCTGAATTTTACCACTCATGAAGAGTTAAACTTTCCTCCTAATAGCTGGATGCGTTCCCCACTTTGCCTTTGCCGAGGAGCAGCGATGTTACAATATCAGGGCAAAGGACTGATGAGTGAAATGTCAGTGTGACTTGCACTTTCAAGCTTCCTCTGGGCCCTTTCAGCTTGTACAGCAGAGGAGGATGAATATTTGTGCTAGCTACACATTTCAGTACAAAGAGCCCAGTTCAGGAGGAAAAAAAATTCTCATCCCATTTATGGCGACTGTGCACTTTACAAAATACAGTTCTAAATGGTTTATTCATTCATAGGGAAGAGCCTCTACAACTGTTGTGCAAATAAGCTGCCCCTCTGCAGGGTTTGATGAGCCTGATCCAAAGAGGGCAGGGAAGAAACTCACACTGACTTCAACTCTTGGGCTCTGCTCTCCTTCACATTTAAAACCCAAGAACTGTGTGACCAAGCTGGTGATGCAGAGCTGTACAGAAATCCACTACTGGGGTTCAAACACCCGAGTTGAAGCTGCAAATGACAGCATTGTCTGGATTTACAGGTCAGCATGAAGCTGAATAAAAATGACTCTTGGACAATTTGCGATTAGGTAGCAGTTTTGAAATAGCACCTACTGGCTTATGAAGACAGCTTTGTATGGATCACATCTATAAAGTGCCACATTTTTTGTTTATTCTTTTTCTACCCATGTATTTGACAAGCACTAAAAATTTCTCACAGAAGTTCATAAAAAAAGCAAACTGGTGTAGCTGTACCTCCATGGCAGTTAATAGCACAAGCAGCTAATTAATGGTGCACTTATGAGTGCAACTTGCTATTCAAGGAAATTACACAAAAAGCTGAGCCCATACTTGCTGTACACAAATAATCAACTGCCCAATGTGCTAAAAGTCTTATTCAAAGTTAAAAAATTGTCATGTCTAGTTATTGCTGTAAGCTTATAGACTTTCAGGACCTACAGTGCCAATTCTTCTGTCAATGATGTGAATTCCTTCTGTGAACCAGAAGCCACATTCATGGCAACATAACTTCTGCATTATTCCAGATACACAATATTAATGAGACAAGTTTGTATACAAATCTAGCAAAACCAATTTTAATATAATTAAATGGAGCTATTTTGACATATATATGTAAAACTGATTTTTATTATAATTAAAGAAGAGCTAGTTCAACATGTTATCCAAAGCACTTGATTTCAACCCAGGATGCTTGATCCAAATGATATAATTTGTAACTCTAATTTATTCCAAGATCTATCCTAGTTCTAAAGTCCTGATCTAAAGGTAGGGCAATCTTGCTAACATTGCTTTTAGCAATAAAGAATATTTGCAGACCTTCAGATTTGACATTAGATGTAATTGCTACAATGTCTGAACACCCTGTCTGCAAGAATGGTACTAGAAGATGTTTAATTTTGAACCTTTCTGATGTCCAAAATTTGGCTTCCCATCATCCCAAGAAGTACCAGAGAAACAAGTACTAGCTCTCCACTAAGAGCAGGAAAGAAAAAGACAATCTTTCCACACAAAAAGAGTGGTTGTCTTATCTAAAACATATCCAAAACTGTACCTTATAAACTAAGTATCAAATAAAAATCCTTGTCAAAAAAATACTAAAGTTGCTGGATTAATGCATCCATTGCAAAAGCATAGTTTCTGTAATGTTATACTTGGTATATTGAAGAATTTTACACTTGGTATATAGACTATCTCCTAGGTCTTGATCATTCAAGGAACCAGACATCAAAAGGAACTGGATATACAACTCAGCTGGTCAAAATCCATGGAATGACAAGAAAAGGGGCTGAAGAGGATACAGGCTGCCTTACTTCAGGGTAAGATATTTTCATTTATTAATAATGGTACTTTTAATGCTTTATGGTAAACTGAAAAACTTCTTCACCTAGTGACCTCATGTCTAGGTATCTTTCCCTATTTTTGTGTTAATTTAGACAAGAAACAGAAATGAACACATCCTTTGGACAGAAACCCTTGCAGACTTGCTGAATCGCATGGACTGAACTTATTGATTTGTCTCTGCTTAACACAGCATCACAAATGGAGTTTTACATTTTGTCATAGTCTGGGGTGAGGATCATCCCCTGCTTCAGCATCCCAGGTGCTGGAGTTGATCCCATTAACCACCAGTGGGGTTTATCCCCATTAACCACCAGGCTGCCATGGGGCTGCCTGGGCAGGGGAAAGCTCTGAGGGTGTCAGCAGAGACCTTTTTTCCAAGGAGCCACCCAGGAGAGCCCAGACCCAGCAGGCAGCACTGCATGAGCAGCACACAACTGGGGACACCCCTGCCAGAGAGATAGACATGCAGAAGGGACCTGTCACACCATTCCATGTCACCTCTCACATACTGAGACAGAGAAATGTGGAGATCTCTGTTGCAAAATTGAGATCTGAGAACTTCAGTGTCTATCTTCAGTTGTCTGATGTAAATTTTCATCACAGAATAGAAACAGAGATAACTTATCCAAAAAAGCATTTAATGAAATTAAGTGATGACGTTGAAGAGAATGAACTATAAGAAGAATGGAAAGACATGCTTCACGTATACAAACTTAGCACCACATTCTACTGATGCAAAGTTATTTCCTTAAATAGCTTATATAGTTATTGCTTATATAGCTTTATCTGGGCAATTCTTGACTAGTCTGCTATCAGTCTTTTCATTTTCTTCCTATTATAACGTTTCTGTTATATACCAGTAGTGCTGGACAGAACTGAAACAAAGACGAGTCACATAAAGCCCTAATGATGTGACTATGTCATTCCAGGCAGGTCCTTGCCTCCATGCCCAGCTCCCACACACTCAGGGCCTTGTTATTTCACAACCAACCTTCCCCAGACCCCTGTACATTCTTTCTGCTGCTGCCTTGAAGGCATCACTGAATGCTGCTGCTCCCACCTGGCAGCCTCTGGGCAGCTGCAGGATTTTGGTTCTGCAGTGCTGATCCCTGCTGTGCCCTCCTGCAGTCCCTGGGGTCTCCTTCTCCTTGAGCCTGTAGCTCACAAGGGACATTGCTGCCCCCCATCCTTCCCATAGGACTCACCCCACCCCTTTCTCTGAAAGCAAATCACAAAATTACAACAAGAGGCAAAAGTTTCACTGTTGCCAACCTACTTCATCCAACAGTAAAAGTGATTGACTAAAAAAAATTAGAACCTACTAAATGCTGAAAATACGTTGAGAAATTCAAAGATTCTCAACGTATTTGGGTTTTCCACCTTTAGGAAATTTTATTTAAAAAACCCCAACTAGACCCAACAGTATGGCCACATGGAATTCTGAAAAAATATTAGATATCCACATTGACATGCAACTTTGGTTACAATCACTAAATGTAAAGTAACTTATTTTCTCTGCTCACTTCTGAGGCATAGAGAAAGATGAAAATTGTGAAAAACAACCAAAACAAACGAAAATACACAAATATTATTCTTTCTTCAATTCATCCACTGGGGACAATTCCAAACCAGTCAAATTCCTTCCCTCCCTGATACCCCATGGTTCAGAGCAGCCTCAGGGTGATTCATTATCCACAGTCCTAAAAAAAATGCACTCAACAGAACCCAAACTATTGAATTCTGTACTTGAACAAATCTCACATTTGTAGCAGCAACACACCAGAAGGAAAACCACGATCCTTTCCTCCGGTTACTTTTGTATATGAAACAATGCAAAGGTGCTCAATATTACCCCACTGACACCAACTTCATGGCATGTTAATTCTCCTCTCAAATTTCAGAGAATCACTCTCCAGTCCCAAGCATTGCATAGGGTTAGAGAAGGTCTAACTTATCATCTACATGTCCCTTCAAGTAAAATGACTCTGCAACTGGATTTACCTTTTGTATTTTATAGTAGGATATTTGGACACTATCAGTATTCTGCCTATTTCATAAATATAAAGCCAAAGTGCCCAGAAAAACGTCTGCTTATATGACACAATGTCTGATGTGCTTCCACTCCAGAGAAGAATTGGTTTTCAAAAATGTTATTTGTACTGTTGAGTGGTTAGCAAGACTTCAGGCCAATGCAGACAGATTTGAAAAATGTATTTACAAGGGGAAGTGCTTTTGGTTATCACTGCTGTGAAGTTTTCATAAGAAAAATCAGTGGGCAGATACTCTGTAATGCAAATACACATTATTAGTTTTTGCTCAAGGACGGCACTGAAAAAAAAATCATGTAGAGGCTGGTTTTTTATTTTATTTTTTTAGGGTAAGTAGTTATTCATAGAGTAGCTTAACTGTCTGCTCCTCCACTAGGTGCACATGAGGACACATTTCTAATAGAGACTTAAGAAAATGTTAGTAACACTATTCTGGCTTTTTAATTGCAGGTAATATTGTGATAAACTGAGTTGGAGTGTGACTATTTTTCTTTTTAAAAAACCAAACTCACATTGTGCTGCCTGTGCTGACTCACCCAGCTGACTTGGCATATTCTCCATATCAGCCTCACATCTTTTTAAAAATAAACAAAACAAAAATTAATGGGGGCTCTTCTAGTTACTGACTGGTTACATACACTGCCTTCTAGCAATAACACCTTGTACATTTTTCATGTCTTTCATAGAAGGATTTCAAAGCAACAGATTACAATTACACCTCATCCTTCCTAAGAAGCAGAGAAATTGGAGCAGCAGATGCTCTGCAACCTTGAGAAAAAAAATCTCTTTGCAGGTTACTTACAGGAAACAGGGATAAAACATAAGGTTTGACCCTCTCTCCTTTTCTAAGAGTACATCTGCAGAGCCCTCTGATGAAGGAAGAAGGAACGCTTCTCACAAATTTAGGATTTCTTCAGATATTAGTGTTAGTTGGGAAAATCTTATTTCTTAACTCTTACATTATGGATAATTAATTCCTCTTTTCCTCCTCCCTAATTTTCCATCAGCACCACCCATTTAGTAACAGATAATTCTGTGCCTTTCTTCTTTTGACTACCATTGCTGCAGTGCTGAAGAGAATGAGTGAGGGGAGGAGTGAAGGAGAGAGTCAGGAATGAAAAGGGAGGGTTTGCATGGGGGGAGTAAGAGATGAAGAACAAGCAGAGGTCAAAGCATAGAAGAATGAAAACAGAAAAAAAAATCTAAAACGAAAGCAAGAGAAACAGAGACTAGCCTTACAAACTTCTGGGAGACTTGGAAATGTCCTGGAGAAATGACTCAAATGTCCCTAAGTCTTTCTGTTACACATCACACCATGTACCCTTCACACCACCTACCCCCAGCAGGCTCAAGGAGCTTCAGGATGGGAGTATTTTGTCTCTGGGATTGTAATAAAAAAAACCAAAAAATCCCTGGACAGGACCTAGCACAGCTGAGCTCCACTCATAATTTCAGGTCTCTGCATACAGTAAAGTACAAATATACAATATTTATAATTCCCCTATAATTGCAAACATTTAATGGAAATATGAGCAGTCCAGCCTGAGTGCTCTGGGTGAAGGAGGACCAGTGATATTTGTAAGAGAGCAGTGACCAACAGCTCTGCTCATATTCAACTCCTCTCTGAAGTTTTCCAGTCCCAGATGCAGCCTGGACCACACTTCTTGGATGGAAATTACTGGAGGCAAGCTGCAAAGATTACAGTATTTGTGTTTGTTTCTTAGATCAAATGAAACAAAGGCCCAAGCATCCCCATATCTAAGGAAAAACCTGTCTTGCTGATTTAACCTTCTAAGAAATTAGAGGAGGAAAAACGGGTGGATTTGTGATCAGAGAAAACATAAGGACCAAGCCATTTTTTTCTATTATTTGGTTTGCCTCTCCTTGACTGAAGCATTAAGGAAAGTATTACAAGAGTGTCAGGCCTAGTTTTCAGCCTTATTTATGCAAATTGACAAAAATCCCATGCAGTCAACAGCCCTACATTTTATTCTAATTAAAAACCTAAATTTAATGCCTGATTTTCCGGCCCTCTTGTGAAGTTGAACACCTCCGAATATCGGGCAATGAATGTCTCTTATCAGGCTTGCAAGATCAATGCACATTAAAAAAAATCCTTTCTTATTCCACTCTGATAAAAGTGGAGATGGCATGAATCAAGGATTGTATGTTCATGAAATAACAACATATAGTACTGATGCCTTCATTCCTGACAGCTTGAGCTATGTGTGTCTTTGCTCTGATCCAGTGCAGCCATTCTTCTGCTTTATCCTTTGGAGATTTGTCTAAAACATATCCCTGTGGACAGAGATGATTTCTGTAATACTGGATTGATCATTCCCTTCTGGTTTTAAAGAGGCATAGACAAATAGGGGGTTTGGAACTCTTCCTCAAAGAGGTTCAGAAATGTGTGTTAGTGACACACATTTTGATTTTGTCTGTGCTCTGCACCAGGCCCATTGTATGAGACTGCCATGCATGTTCAAGCTATTCAGGCTGGAGCTTGGCATGTTAGAGATCAAAGGGCCAGGCCTCTGGAGAACAGAGCCAGGCTCGCAGGTGGAGGTGCTCATAGATCACACCTTCAGTGGATCAGCATGGAAGCAGTGTGAAACTCAAACTGATCAGTAAGCCCTATAATTCTGTTTTAAAAAGGAAATTTAAAAGCCCTCACATTTTAGAAGGATCACATCCCTTCCAACCCTAACTATTCTGTGATTCTATTCAAAGGTCAGAATAGAATGTTTTGGGTAAGGTGTATGTTCAGCAGATATAGATTAAAATGTTTATGTAACTAAAGAGGTAAAATGATCCTACCATTCCTATCTTCAATTTTCCAGAATGCTCTATCCAGCTTCACAGTTCCAGCCTGGTTGTGACTTATCAGAGGCCTCCCTTACAGCTGTTAAGTTTTGCATTGTTCAGTGTAGAGTATTTCTTGTCAGTGAAAAACCCAGTCTATCCTTGAACTAGCAAGGAAACTGATACCCTGTGGCATGATCCTGAGCACTTTTTCTTTTGATCTGTGCTTTTGTTTCACCACCTTCATGAAGCAGCTGTTTTCCCTGCTCACTCTTTCCAGCTGATAAGAACCCACAGCAAGCAGACAATCTTCCTCCTGCCCCTCCATCCCATTCCCAGGAGGAATAAATACAGGTTTTAAATCCCTGGTCACTCTGCCTTACCTCAGCACAAGAGGTCCCATTACCCAGACAGCTCCACAAAAATCAACACACACATAATTACGTTTTTGCATATCAGACCTGACTAATGTCTCATTCAAAGTACACTGTAAAATAAATAGCAAACCACAAAGTATATGTAATAAAGTTAAACAAATGCCTAACCAATTAATTTTTGTTTCCAAAACTCCTCTGAATCCAAATCTATTCTTCAACAATCAAAAGACTTACTTTTTAAAGCAAGTCAACAAATAGCTTTTTTTTTACTATTTCAGATACAAAGTTATCTGTAAAAAAAAAAAAAAAAAAAAAATAGCAGCACTTAAAAACTAGAAGTCATACTTACAGGGTTTTTTTTCCCTTGGAAAGGGGAATTAAACTATTAAAGGACACCTTGTTAAGTAATTATATAGCAACATCACTGTGCAATTAAATAGCCATCAGTCCCTGCAGCTGAGAAATTTCAGGTAATTATTCAAAGATAATTTAATAGGAGAATTACTGTATTCAAGAAAGCATTAGCTAGTAATCTACCTCAATTAAAGCAGCCAATTAATTTCAGCACCTTGATAATAGTTGCCTTCTGCAAAACTATCCTCCCCTACACACACAAATCCTAAATTTCAAAACAATGATACAAAAAGTGAATTTGGCACATTTTAGCTTCCACAGATAACAATTCCCTCTTAGAAAATTTAGAATGCTTGCATACATCATGTTATCAGAGTGTATTACTCTTACTGATTCAGTGTTCAACTTCAGTTTCACTGGGACTACAGATTTACCCACGTGCTTGAGAGCTAGAATGGTGAGGGGTACCTGCACAAAAGCAATAAATATTTGCATGTTCCTACTCAAACAGAACATAAAAAAGCTGCATAATAACTGAAAATGCATTTCATTGTGATGAAATGCCTTCAGGGAATGATGGGCCTCTCACAGTGCACTGCCTGGTTGTGCTACTGTACATACAGTGCAGACAGAAGTCATTAATCACACAAAACCAGATTTTGTGCAGAAACAAAAACCTGTGTGTGCCACAAAGCACTTGGTTACACAGAGAATATTTTTTTAAGGTCAGTACACACTGACATTCTTTGATATGATGGTCAAAAACGTGTACATCCTTCACTTTCCTGCTAAGGAGTTTGGATTCCTTGAACAGAGACAGCAAAAGTACAGGACACAAGGAAGAGACAGAGATAATTTGTTGAAAGGCAAAAGGGGCAGTTTGGCGTCCTGCACTTACACAGACTCAGTGGTTGCTGAGGTCCTAGATTCCTCACACTTCTTTAAAAGTCAAAATGTGTAACAATCAAGGAATAGTTCCTTTAAAAAATACCCCATCATGCAGATATTCAGTGGTTTAATTACCATTTTCTGTCTCAACAAGGGATATATTGTGTTCTCTTTCCCTTCCTATTTAATTTGTCTTTAAATAGAAAACAAATTACAGTTGTAAATAAAAAAAATCTATGTGATTCAGATTTTCATATATTCCTTATATGTCCTGGGGGTTCTCTTCCTTCCCCCTTAAGCCATGGTGTTAGTGGTAGACTGAATAAGTGTCATTTTATCTAAGAATTGATAATATGCATAAACAAACACAAATCCCAATCCTGGCAAGCCCAAATTTGGATTAATTTAGGAAAAATACAGAACTGTATAGATGTTCAGTGAATTCATCTACTTTCTTTAACAGGAGAAAAAAAAAAGTAAAGCCCTTCAAACACCACATCTGGAATAATCTGAATGCCTCAGAACTATTGATCACTAACAGAAATTTGTGGCAAAGATGCAAAGGAAAGTTCTTGTTGAAGTCAGTCCTTGTAGTCCTTAGAGCTGTTACTTGTTAACAGCTGCAAGCCACATTAAATCTTTCAGACTGGGGACCCCAAGTTTTTGTTTTGCTTCAGTGTTTATTCCAACACGTTTTCAGTGCTTCCCTTACTGAGTCATCATTTAGTTTGTATTTACTCAGCATTACCTGATCCATTATCACTGTCCCAGAATTTAGAGAGGTATTCAATAAGGCCTTGCCCATTGTGCAACTATTTTTAGCCCATTTTAAATCTTCATATTTTTCTATGAAATAATCATTGCAAAAAATTAACTGAGCTACTTAAAACGGCACCAAAATTTCCTCAAATTTATTTGACAGATTTGAATGTGTTTAGTATATCTCTAAATTTGACTTGTAATAATCAGGTTTCTGCTTTTCGTTATCTTAAGTATCTTTTCTGCTTAAGGCAATAGAGAAGGAAAAAAAACCCCAAAAAACAACACACCACCTAAACCCAAACCACAGACAGATCTATTTTATATATCTGTATCTCAAAATCCATGTATCATTCTCCACAGTGATATTCAACAAGGTACTTCAGAACATATCTGTCTTAAATCACACTGATTAAAACGGGATTAATCATATATCTAAAGCCAGACTCATCCTTAAGTATCCTGCCTTAGAGGAAAACAAAGATAGGTATTTCACTGACCACTGGTTTTCTCACCTCCTTGTCTAGTGACAGATACAAGAGGCAGTATTAGGCACCATTGGTGCAGGCTCTTAAGCCTTTGCAGGTGGTTGTGATCCCTGTGATGGAAAAATCTAATTTTTCTTCACTGTTGTAAAGAGGGTTGAGAAAGGATATAGCACCACAGAGATTAGGCAGGAGCCCTAAAAGGCTCCAAGGGCAGTCCGTAGTAGTGATGAGCTGAACAGCAGGTAACTGGGGACCCCTGCTCCCCTTTTCCTTTTTCTCATACAACATACAATGATATTTCATACCAAGCTGAACAAATAGACTCAAAAACTACCATATATTGATAGGATTAGAATCAGAATATATCAGGAAGCTGCATCGTAAATTATACAACCAGAATAAGTAATTGACAATATTTACCATTGGGAGCTACAATTCTCTTGGCATCCAGAGTCAAATTATATGTGCATTAATCCCCCAATCACAAATTGACTCTCTGAACAATATAATCCAAATGATTAGAGAAAGTAGAGATTCATCCAAAATAACCACAAGATACCTAAAGGATTTAATTTGCTCCATCACTGTGCCACTTGCTGTTCTAATTATCATTTCATCTGGAGTTACCTGTAATTTTCTTTTAGTGCCAAAAAAATGGTACATTTTGTTTTCTTAACATTTAGTAGGAGTCTGCTATTAATCAGTCATTTTTCAACATTTAGAAAATTGTTCCAGGGATTTAGTACACATTTTATTAATGGACCATCCATGACAGCATTATCTGCCTAAAAGAGTAGTAATTGATTAATAAAATATTAAATAATTTTAGTGTTAATAGGGGCCCCCTGAGAAGCTTCATCATCATCAGTCAACAGGCCAAATTCACAGACTCAATTAAGCACTCTGATAAATTGGAATCACTGAGACTCTTCTTTAGGACCATATATTATTTTACTACCTGTTTTGCATGAGGAAAGAGGGAAAAATAAGCTGAACCAGACATATGCTGAGTTTTATGACTGTTGCTCAAATTTGGTTTAGCAACAGGATTCAACACCTGGGATTTGTTTTCTGCAGCTATTTCTAGAAGGCACAAAAAGGGACATGTTCACCTGAATAAGAAACGTAAGAATTTCAACTACATGAAGATGCCACCATCACTGTGGTTTTCAATTAGAAAACAATTCAAAGCCATAAGCTCAAAGGTTTAAACACATCCTCTAAGCATCCCACTTTTGCCTAAAAGCTCCCACAGGAAGTTTTCTCCTTTGTTCCAAGCTGGTTTTTGGAGAGCTGGATGGAGGGGCAGCAGGTGGGCCACAGGAGGACAGCACACACCCTCCTTGTGCTGCAGCAGGTTCTGCTCCGTCTGCACAGGTGGGGCTCAGCAAGGACTTGACACAAAAACCCTTTCTAAGCCATGGAGTTCCTCCACATGCAAACCTCCACCAGCACCTGCCTTTGCACGCCCCCAGTGAGCAAACTGCACAGGATGGATTTTACTGCAGTCAGGACTCAGTGCTTGGCACAAGTGAATTGACCAAGATCAACCACAGGACAAAGAGCCCAGCAGATAAAGGACAATATCCTTGAGGCAAAAAGGAAGAAGGAAAGGCTTTTAAAATGCAGTGGCTTTATGAGAGGAAAAGACAAGTATTGGATCTGCTCCACACTCTCTGCTGTGACTCAGGTAAAAACTTATCCAACTTTGTATTCTCTCTGAGGGTACCCAGGGAGCTTAGGTGCCCTAGATAACACCTGCAGTGCTGTTTCCACAAAAACCTTCCAGCAATTCTCCACTTGACATCTCTAACAGGAAGGAGTGCTCTCCATATCTATGCATATGAATGTACAAACAGGCAGAGAGCATAAAAAAGCCACCAAAATAGCAAAAAAGATAAATTCTTCAAGAAGTACAATGTACAGGACAGTGTGCAAGCACAGCGAGCTGAAAATTAATTGCAGAAATTATTCACAGAATTGTTCCAATAGATTTCAGAAACTCATAGGCTCCTTGCAATTAAAGGTACATAAAAAGGGTGATAACGAGTAAACCAGCCACTATAAACACTATAGTCTTTATGGAAAAAGTTTAAAATAGCTCTCAAACATTTTCCAGATTGTAATCTGGGGAGCTAAGTATGTTTACAATTACAAAACAGACTTCTCTAATATGGAAATGAAAATAGTCCATACAGAGAGGTATTGTCTTAAATTTTAGATCTTCCTGGCAGCAATCACCTGTATCTAATCATGAACCCTTCTGCCCTGAGCAACTTTGATCCTCCCCTTCAGAAAAAAAACCCCATAATCTAAACTTCTTTTCCAGAAAATTCCAAGTTCAGATTAAAATTCCCCCTGAAGCTGGGGATGCAGGGAGCCCACCATCAGCAGGGCTGTGACTGATGGCTCCTACTCCCTCCACAGGAGGCAGTGATACCTCCTACAGCTCCCAAAACCGAAATCCTACACAGGGAAAGCACACATTTTAAAAGATCTTACCTGAATACTGATTCATCTCGGAATGATGGAGGGGTTTTATTGCAGCAGTTGTGAATGTAAGAGCTAATGAAGACAAAACAAACATCTCTGCCTCCCTGCTGTCAGTCAGGCACACCAAAATAAGGAGAATAAACACCCCCATTACGGGAAACAAATTTTTGTATATTTATATTATTTTTGTGTGTTGATGTTATTACTGTTACTGTCACCATGAAAAGTTAGTCATACAATAAGAAAATCAAATCTGTTACATTCAGTGACCACAGAATTATAAAATGAATAAAATTCAACTTAAAACAATAATTCTAGGAAAAATTTTCTCTTGAGATTAGCTGGCAATCATCTAAATGTCTTATGAAGTAAATATGATGAAAAAGAAATGGGAATCCATCCATTTTACAATCTACTGTCTCTGTGGATCTTGGACTGCTGTTTTTAAGAAGCATCGAACAGAAACGAACAACAGAAAATGCTTTGCCAAGTTATCAAAACCACTTACATTAAAAAGCCCTATAAAATCTAACCCTGACATCAGTAGGTTACAACTTTGCATGTCCCCAGGGCACTAAAATAATACTCTTTAGAACAGCAGGTGGACTATTTTAGACTTCAGCTTTCTAGTTCTAACAAGGCTTTTTAATTTTTTTTTTCCCCTGGGAATTAAGGATGCTAATCACAGTCTCCAAATGTGCATTGCTGGGCTGTAAAAATATTAGACCACAAACTGACATGGCAGCAACGTATTATGCTGCTGTGAAGGAGTCCTAAATAGGAGAAAAACTCAAGATTCCAGGCTTGCCATCAAAAAGGTCAACATAATTGGCCACATACAGCAAAATCAACCCCCATGTCTTCCCCTAGCCAAGGCGACTGCTGAGGAAGCCCTGTCTTCCTACTGGGATAAATGATGTCTGAAGCAGGAGGAGCTGGAGATTTGGAAATTTTAAAAGTAAATTGTAAGGAACCCTAAAGATGACCTTAAAATTTATCCTTAAAGATATTTTACAATGAGTTAATGGCATTTGGTGTTAATTTTTAAGTGTTAATTATTCCAAATGTTGGATGTTATTTTTAAGTATTGATGTTTAAAAATTGTAACACATTAGTGAGTAAAATATTTAATGATGTCACCATGCATTTCAGTAAATACTTATTTGTTTCTTTAAATACATACTTTCCCTTTTAATAATATAGAGATCCAAGGTGTTTAAATAATCCTTATCCTCTTAGACATCAGCTCCAAGTGTTGATTCCATAGAGCTTGAGTAGGGTGCTGTGGTTAACTTCCACATGGAAGAAACTTATCCCATCCAGACCTCAGTTAAATTTATCACTGTTAAATTTAAGATTCTGTGTCATCCCATCCTTACTCAGGGTCTTCACAGGAGAAACCAGCTTTATTTTGATGATGAGAATTTTTGTGGCAAGGACATTATGTTGTCACCTGTAATTCCAAGAAAACCAACATCATGATCCTTACAATTCTGTACCATTTAAGTTCTTAATTATTCTTTCCAATGTAACTAGCTATACAGTTTAGTAAAAAAATGTTTTGAACCCTGCACCATTTATAGTTTATGTGTATATAAACCAAAAGTAAATATAAAACACCTGAGTAGCAAAAAGAAAAACATAGTAAAATTGCTTTTCCTGTCAGACTGATTTCAGGAAAATTAAAATTTTAACTAAATTCCAGGAAATACAAAGCAAAACATTTAAGGCATCAAGAAGGAGAGAAAGTAAAATCTGAAAAATAAGAAAGGAGAAAAATGAATTACACTAAAGTGACTTAAATTTTTCTGAGCAATTCCATTAGGTGGCTGAAAACTTGTTCAGATGAAAAATATACTCATATTACAGTAACCTTAAAAAAACCACGACAAAAAAATACCCAAACATCACACAGACAAAAATACAGAAACCTGCTATAAACACTTTGTTTGCAAAGCTAAAAGTTTACAAGCCAAATGACACAATTTTCCTAAAGTAGCATCTTAAATTCTATAAACTGCAATAAGTGACTGTCCCTCAGATGTACAATGACTGGGGCTTCCATAAGGCAATATGGACTATCTGCCAAACAGCAAATCATGCCACTCTGGCTTAAATTATCCTCAAAGCAATCACTGAATCTATTGCTGATGAAATCACACACACTCTCCATCAAAATATTAAGCAAATTATTGAAGAGTTATGACATGGTTTATAAACTAGAAATCTTCACAAAGATGCACATTTTCATTGTGCTGACAATTCCACAGGAACTGAGAGCATGGGGGAGCTCAAAGCACCACTGCAATATCAACATTCTGGTGAACACTTTCAATGGAAACAAGAAAGCAAGGAAAGCACTTTAACCCCTATGGAGGAGGCATTTGCTGATTGATTTCTGTGTTAAACTGAATTATATAAAAATGGATTGGACAAATAGACCGTTTGCTAAAGCAAAATGGACCAGAATGTTAATAGGGGTATTTACCTGCATATACATATATACAGCTGTATATACCCATCCTAATATAAACACAACTTTAATTAATACAGTAATTAGCCTTCTGAGAACTACTGTCAACCAACAGAGTCCATTGCTGCACAATTATATTGTACAACACCTCCAGCCAGCTACTTGTGTAACTGAATGAAACAAATATACTAAAAGTGTATAAACTACATGACAGCTTATTTTCTAATACATAGCTGCACTAATAAAGAGATACATTTTAATTATAAATTAATATGCTCATTAACATTTCAGACCTCCCTTGTCTGGTATCATAAGCACTGGACACGCACTGGAAGTTTGGTGGGATCATAGCATCATCCAGCAGGTCATCTCCAGTCCTTCAGGAATCCTTTCTGCAGAATTCCCCAGAAGTGCTTTGCTGCAGCTCTGGGACAAGTGGTGGTCAGCCACAAAGTGTCTCCAGCTGCAGGCTGGCCAGGTTGGATAGGGAGCAAAGCACACACAGTCAAAATATAAATCAATATGGAATTCATCTGCTGGACTGCACTTAAAGTATTTCTTTCTCACCACACTTTGGATTTGCTGTACCACCAGTTAATTATTTGGGTATAATGAGTTTGTGCTCTCTTGCTGTTGCAGTTTAACCCCACACAGCAGCTGAGCACCACACAAGCACTCATTCCCTGTTTCCTGGAGGGATGGAGGAGATAATTGGAAGTGAGAAGACTTGTGAGTTGAGATAAAAGCAGTTTAATAAATTACAAAAACAGGGAAAAAATCATGATCATCATCCACCATAATATAGTTTTATTAATAACAAAAATGAAAAGGGTGGGGAACAAAGAGAAAGAAAAATAAAACCCCAAAACCCCATGTGATGGAAAGAGAAACAATTGGTCACCACCATGTGATTGATGCCCAGTTTGTCACTGAGCAGCAGCCCCCTGCCAACCTCCCATCCAGCTTCACTGCTGAGCATGATGCCCCACGGGCTGGGGCATCCCTTGGGTCAGTTGGGATCAGCTGTCCTGGCTGTGTTGCCTCCCAAACTCTTGGGCACCCCAAGCCTGCTCACTGGTGGGATGGGGAGAGGAGCAGGAAAAGCCTTGGCTCTGAGCACACCCTGCCCAGCCATAACTGAAACACTCCTGTATCATCAACACTGCTTCCAGCACGATCCAAAGCTCAATGCCATACCATCTGCCATGAGGAAAATTAAATCTATCCCAGCCAAAACCATCACAAGTTCCTGGTGCAGTCTCCAAGGTAGAAATCACAGTTGCAAGTTTCAAGTGAAAAGCTTGTAGGATCAAATGTTCACTAATCCTTGAGAACTACATCTCAAGGTTTTCCTGTGGATTCTTCAGGAGTCTACAGAGACTAATGAGCATGGAGGGAAACAGGCAGTTACAAAACCCATAAAAAGCATAAAACACCTTTGACAATACAAACTGGTACAAAAGACTAAACAAAGACAAAAAAAGTTGACTCTCAAACACAACTTTGCCAAAGAAAAAGTGCATTCCACAACTTCTTTAGGATAGAGGCTGGATTATAATTTCCCCAAAATGATGCATTTGAGGCAAACCAGGGAAGACGAGTCTTAGGTTTTCTCCTGAGTTATCTTAGGTTGAATAAGCTGGTTTTGTTTAACCTAGGCCAAGGTTCTTGGTCTGTGTAGCTTGTCTCAATGGCAAGAAGAGATTCAGCTTTCCTGTGAACTGAATATTTGAGAAACAAATTTCTTCTTAACACTGCCATAGCTCAATAAATGAATCCTCTAACAAAGACAAAATTTGAGGCAAACTCAAAAAGAAAGTTAAATCCTACTCAACACACAGGTTCTATTTGGAAATTAGTCTTTGGCAGGGATCAAGACTTTATTTAAAAATAAAGGAAATTGAAACTCCAGTTGTACTGCAAATATTTTGACCTCCCATGGCCCACCAGATCCCAGGTTCATCAAGACAACAGAACCTCTTGAAGTCTCTCACATCCCATGCTTTGAAATCAAATGCTGATTCTCTGCTTTGAGTTTGATAAAGCAGCAGTGGTGAAAATAACCACCCCAAGAGGCAAAATCCATGAATGATCTCTCCAGAAGATGAAGGGTGAAGGATCTGCTTGTGCTGCTGGATCTGAAGGGCTGTCAATAGTAACTACAACTCTGAACATCAGCAGCAAAGCCCTCACCCAGCTTTGCCTTTGGCAGATACATGAGGAATCAGAAAACATCCTAAGGAGCTTATTTTCTCCCACAGCACATTCAAATAGCAGCACAGAAAAAGATCTCTGACAAATTAAGCCTTGCATTAATTATCAGTAAGATTGGTCACTTGATGTAAGAACACAGAGAATTCCCCAGCCTTGATGGGGCAATGCAGCTGCCAGTGGGTAAAAGCAGTGAGATATAAAATGTCCTTTAAACAGGCAATGAGGGGCTTTTAGGATGTTGCTACAGGCTGGCTTAAACCACAGCACTCCTGTTGGCATAAAAGCCCTGGGCCAGCCATGCAGATGACAAGTCCCTTTCTGAACACCTTTGGAGAGTTATCTGTTTGTAAAAGCCTCCTATGTCAAAGAGGTTGAAGGAAACACGTGGCACAGAAAGCTTATGAAAAGTAGAGAGGGAGAGGAAACAAGGAAAGAAATGGAATAAAATCAAGATCCCCACTCATCTTACATGCTAAAAAATAATGTCTTTTCTAAATTATGTGCAGACTTGTTTCAATTTTCATATTCTTTACCAGGGTTTTTTTTTTGGAAGCTACAGAAAATGAGCATAAGAGACAAAAAAGTACTTCGCCCTGCAGGAATACAGAAATTGTAAAAGCACAGGCAGCACTACAGAGGAGCAGTGCCATTCACTCACAAAGAATTTTGTGCATGTAGATGGCTGATTAATTGCTGGCCTGCCTAGACGAAGCTGCAACGAGCCAGATACTGTCAGCATGCCATCTGTTACCATGGAAATGCACAATGTTCCTGTTTCTGACAAACCCTTGAATACTGGATAGATTGTGCCATATGTAAATAAGGCAAATTAGTTTTCCTATATCTTCCAGACAAGGTTAGACTAAAAGAAAATATATCTGTTTATATACTGTAACCTCCAAGATATTAACTAGGCAAAGCTTCCTTCTTTTTTTTTTCATAAAAATCTCATTCAATGTGTTGTTAGAACTGAAACAGTGAGGACTGGCACTAAGCAGCATAAAATTAATTCCCAAGCAGCAATGTTTACAAAAGCAGTACTTAAAAATATGCATATTCTATGTGCATACTTCATTCACCATGACTGTTGGGGTTTTATTTTCAATTTTTTTCATTTCTTCCCAATTGAGATCATGTTATTGAAACAATACATAGAAATAAACAGGGAACTTTCTCATTCAAACAGTGGTATTTGGTGTAGTTTGGATTATTTAAGCAGAATATTTTAAGAGATTCTATAGATTTTAAACATGGAAAAATTATTTACTCACTGGAATAATAGCTCATTGATAGCTGAGGCACATCAGCTTAGTTTCACTAAAGTCAAAGAACTGTAGTAGTTTGCACATGTTCAAGGCCTAGTGGTAAGAGTTTTACAAAACTAAAGCTTAACCAGCTACTCCAAAACTTTCATTACCATATCCAAAATTTAAAAGATTCAGTACTTAAGTCCTTGATAAGTGTTTTGATTTTACAACTGTACAACCAAAACCAAACAGTTCAAAACCAGCAAGAAGTGTGTTCAGCACACTCACTGGGAGCACAAGGCACCATTTAGGGTGGCTGTGAGCATTTGAGCATTAGGACATATTCTGTCACCTGCACAGCTTGTCTTTGATCACGAGCACTCTGCAAAGCACACCTGACTCACTGCAGCTTTGCACTGAGACACATCTATTCCCAGGAGTGTAAGGTTGGTATAACTATAATCTCCTGCAGCATAAGGCTTGTGGAATTAAATCAAAGTAATACCAGACATCCTCCCTCTTGCCAGTTAGCTGTGTAAAGTGAGTTGATAAAAAGGAGCATGTCCACAACATTCCCCCAAGGATAGATATCCCTGGGATAAATTTGAGCCCTTCTGAACCATTAAATAAAAGCAGGTCAAAATTGTTTTAAGACAGCAGGCAGGCATGCAGTGGTTATAAGACTGGAGTAGCACCACAGTGTGCCTTAAGGCACTTGCATTTTATGGACTTATATTGTTACTCAGATTTTCTGTTTTCACTCTGCACCTTTATAGGGCAATGTGACATAGTGATGTACTGCAGATGGAGCTGTCTAAATTACAGTACAGAATGACACAGGTCCCACAGTTTTTAACTTGCTGCAGTGTAAATGCAGATTTTAGGGGTTCTTCACCCTCTTGCCAAATTCCTTGAGTGGCTTTTGACATGGAGACTGATAAATGGTATAACGATAGCTGAGTAAAATGAACAGGCAGCTATATATCAATATTTTCCTGATGGGAGAATTAATCAGTAGCTCCAATTACAATAAGGTTATCATGTTCATGTTAAATGCATTGTGCATTCTAATATATTCTTTACACAGCTCTTCAGTTGCTGTGCAACTTTGCACTGCTATGAAATAGTACTTCTAAAAACCAGGCAACCACCTATCAATCTCCAATATAAACTTGCTCAGAACATATTAACCAAGTTTGAACAAACACACTCTATTCCACACAGTACCACAGAACCTGAGTCCCTAATAGTCCAGAACCAGACTAAAACTTGCTAAACCAAAGGATAGCCTAAAACCAGTAAAAGTTTACTTAAAACACACTGGAAATTAACAAGCCCCATTTTTGCAGAATAAAATTAAGATTCATCACTCCACACAAAAGCATTTGTGGGATCCGTGCCAGTTGATTCTCTGACACTGGCTTCTTCCCACAGCAGCATCAATGCCTTGGAATTCTGCCCTTCTCTTCCTCCCTGGGTGTTTTGAATGGAAGAACATATAGGGGTGGTGATACTCATCAATTTAAATCATGCTGCCTGCCCAGGTACAAGAATGAAATTCAGAATTTGAAGAAAGGAAGATTGATAGGGAGTATGAACATGTAGAATCATTTTGGGGAAAAAAATAGTTATAGGTAAGTAATATTATTCCTTCTCTGAATGGCTTCTAAGCAGTCCTACTTATGAAACAGTGTGAAAGCATTCCATGATAGTTTCTCATCTAAGCAAACTGACAATGGCATGCTATTGAATCAGCAAGCAGAGTTCTGGTTTGCCAAATTGAGCAGCTGAATGAAGTACTACGTGCTAGTGTTTTGTCAATGTGAGAGCAATGTTCAAATCTTGGAGAGAATTCAGTAAGAATGAGTCTCGATCACACCATATAAATCACTTCTGCCCTGTGATATGTGATGTGATGCTGAAACAGAAGAGAAATATTAATTTACAATTTTCTGCAGAGTCTAACCAACTTTGCTGTAATCTAATTATTTGTAAAACACATAAGAAAACTGACTTTCAAAATTCTGACCTTATTTACTTAATTTTGTAAGATTTTTCAATACTTGTCCCATGAAAATGTACTTTGTTTACTATGAATTAAGTCTGGAAATCACAGTCAGAACACTGATTTTATATAAAGTCCATTATAGACTTCTACAATTATTTAGCATTTTGCTTTTGGGAATTCATCAAGCATAGATTGCCAGACTTTATCCTGACATGTTCTATTTCTCCTGAATTGAAAAATTTTTCTGATTGATTTTATCAGATTAATTAATAAAGGGACTGGATGAAGATCTGACATTTCTGCTAGAGGCTGGGAGAATTTAATCAGCATATCCCTGGTCAGCCAAGTCTCACTCATCCTCCCAACTATCAGCAATCACTCTTTCATCAGGCCTTTCCAGAGCACACTTAAAACCAAATTCAGGGAATGAACCTATTTCCCATCATCATCTCTGGGTGCAGGAGGTTTGGATTTCACTCTGGCTGAAGGAGAGGTCCTAATAAGATGAGCACATTAAATTATCAAATCTCAGTGAGACTAAATAAGGTCATGAAACATCAGAAGCCAATTTTTTTTATGATGATGATATTAGATATATATTAGGTAATAATGTCTGCTGGAATAAAGATAAATTCTTGTCAATAGAGCTCCAGGATATTCCCTGCATGTGAAGCATCTGACTCACCTCCCTTATGCAGCACTTTCTCTCTGACATTTGGCAATTAATATCTAGGGCAAACTGCACTTTAATGTGCCAAGGGCAGATACAACATCCAGTACCCCTCAAATTTTGCAAATTATTTTCTGTGATAGATTAACAACCATATTAACAAAACTTTACAATCTAGATTCTTAAATGCATCACTCTGTCTGCATCATTCCCCACTGAATTGTCACAAGATTCCATACAGAAGCTCCCCCAAGAGCATATTCCAATTTGCTTTCTATTTTGTGGAATTTGGTTAAAGTATTCAGGCTTTCTAGTAAGAAAAGTGTCTGACAGTACTTGCAAACACTACTATTAGCCAAACAGCTGTAAATATCCATAAATGCCACAAAACATAGCTGCTGCTGTTTCTATTTATTCCAGAAATTTTCATTTTGAGCCTCAGAAATAAATGTGTTCAATCACTACTAGGGGTCCAACAGAGCGGGGAAACAAAAGGCAAGAAAACTCCAAGGCACAGGTTACCCTTTGTGTCTTCCTGCCTGGAAGAATAAATAATATTACCTCCAGTAACAGAGTGACTTGTAACTTTGTGTCAATTTACTTTAGGGTAAGATCCAAAACCACTTCTAGAATCTAATAAAGTTATTTTTAATTAATCTGAAAATGACAAAGTTTAAGGGAACTGAGTAGCCATCTCCTTAAGAAGCACCTTTAGCTATAAGGCAACAGCACTTTGGCATTGCCAGCATTATCTATCTGGTGTTCCTGATAATGCTCAGAGGGAGCACGGACATGTCAAGGTGTAGAGCTGATTAAATTTATTATAGTCACCTGATCAGTCAAGAAAAAGAATATTGATTACAGAATAATCTTTGTATTGTGATTCCCAGTGTCATCCCAACTCTGTCACTGACCTCCAGAGTGATTTTGGCAAATTCCCACCTCTGCTCTCTTTCTTTTATGTGAGTGCCTGTTGGCAGTACAAATTCTTTGAGCGTGGGAACATCTCTGTGTATGCCAGGGACAGCCTTACTGGGCTCCAACCACAGTTTAGACATCAACATTTCTGTAATAAAAACAGCTTTCTAGGCCTTTAACCCTCCCATCACCCCTCTATAGTTTGCAAGTGTACCTCAAGGTCTGCTCTGATTTAGTTGCTTTTTACCTCTGCCTGCACCTCTTATCTTCCAACAGCTTTATTATTTTGCTGCTGTCGAGACTGAACTGGAATCCATAGGCAGGGAGATTTAAGGTTGGAAGTTAACCATTTACCCAAACTGAAAAGCTGGGATAACCACTGATAACCACTGGGCTTTACCACCAGGCAGAAACTCCAGGATGACTCACTGCTTGTTGCAGTGGATAAGGAGTACACAGAACTTCCAGCTAAACTCAGAACTTTAGAGATAAATACTTGTTGTGTGTTCATTCCCTTCTACTTCACTTTTTGGTATAATAGAATGGGATAAAAAAATACCAACTAAAACCTGAAATATATGTAAAAGTTTTAAGAATTAAAACCAGTTCACTTTGAAAACAAAACAACCCAAATAAAAACACCCAAAGAAACACAAAAAAAACCCCCACAAAAGTCAAAACAAGGTTCACCAAATACAGAATTTTTTTCCAAATTTCAGGTTTTCTTAAAGCCTTTATACAGTCTCATCACACCTGCCCACCATAGCAGTAGCATTGCCCACCTCTTGAAATATACAGTTAAAATGCCCAAATGATAAATCCTCCAGTCCATGAAGCTAAAAATTAAGGGTAAATCATTAAAACATCTAGGCATTATTAGCTCAAATATACTTCCATAATCCCATAATATTCATGGAAAAGAAACATGAGTAAATCTTGCAAATTTTTCAGTCTCCTTAAATTTGTTAGGAGTTTGATGTATCGAGTTCAGCTCCTGTGTTTCCTAATGTATGTTAGCAGATAACCATTTTTGTTATCAGCTTAATGCTGGAAAATTGACTTTGACATCTATTACCCAGCTAAATCTTCAGCTCAGATGAATAATTGATTGCATGATCAATTATTGGATAGCAAAATCTGTGTTGGTTTGCTGGTTAGACAGCAGGAAAATTAGTTCTATTACTGCCACATCTTATAGCCTGTAAAATGATATATAGAACACTCCAATGGAAGGTTTAGGGTTGTGTATGTGGCTTATTTATCCTACAAGTGTCTTACAAAGAATTCAGATCCCTGGGTAAAGTCTGGGTTCATTAGGAAAATATGTGCATAAAAGAATTATCCTTAAGGGTCTGACCTATCCTCCTGGCAAAATTCTAATCCTCAAAAAGCCTAAGTTCCCACAGAAGAGCAGATCTCCACCTGGGATCAAAGATCACATTTGGGTTCAATAAAACCCTCAGGGAAACCATATGGAAAAAAGGAAGCATCTTTTAATAAAATACTGAAAGAGGTGAAAATCAGTTTCAGAAGAAAAATTTTTCATTCTCCACTTCTAGCAAAATGCCTCAATAATGGGAAAATTCTTCAAGAGAGAAAAGCATTCAGCATGCCCAGCTATAGGATTCCTTGACTCCTATGATGGAGTAGACTTGTCTGACCAGAATAAAACATTCATGGACTATTTCTGGAAAGTTTCCAATACTGGAGCCATGAAGTGCAAATGTTAAGATTCATGTAAGGAGCCTGCCAACTGCTGAAAAAGCAGAGCTAAACCAATGATCAGAGTGCAGAGTAACTGCACTCCTGAGTAGAGCAAGACCTGACCCTTCCTTGGCCCCATACCAGCCAGGGCTCAATAAGCACCAACACTTTGGATACACAGAACCATAACAGGATCAATAATTACACTGGGGCGAGAATCAATCAAACCAAGTCAGAGTTTTGCAAACTGCTCCAGAGACAAGGAATACATCTAACGTAAATCCTAGAGCCAGACCACTGTCAGAGTAGAAAGACTGGAAGTTTAAGCTGGTGTCCACAGAAAAGAAATTAATCCTGGTACCAAAAAGACAATTCAAAATCTTCTGCACTGTCTTTGTCAGTCCTTGGGCTATTTGCTAACATATCATGGTTGGAAAATCAATTGTCATCAGTGAAACTGGTATAAGAATCAACAGTCCTGAAGATCTCACAACTATTTTTCCTTTATTGCAGAGCATTTTGGAAACAGCCAGCTGTGAAGCCCTCCACCTGTGAGAAGAATGCCTGAAATGCATTCCGCATGCCTCAGACTTCACATGGACATGTCCAACAGCCATCAGAGATCCTGCTTTCATAAGATGCATCTTCACCTACAACCATCATCAGTGACTGAAATCAAATAGCTGGGAAAATCCAAAAGCCTAAATGGATGCAGTAATATCGGAAATGACATTTAGGGCCCAGTTTAAAAGATGCTCTCATTCCAAGCTAATGAAAACAGCAATGACTTTTTCCAAAACAAACTGAAGTAGAGGGAAAAGTTTACTTAGGGGAACACCTTCAAAGAACTTGTCCCAAGAGTGAAAGGAATGTAAGGAATAAGCACAAAGGAGTGGCTCACAAAAAAGCAAATCTCAGTTCAGCCAGGTACCACAGAAGAGGATGCACATTTATGTCCATGCCCACATTCGTGGTTCCCACAGGAAGTGACTTTGGAGCTGTGAACTCACCCTACAGCTATTGCTGAGATGAACAAAACCCCATCATCTATGTCCAAATACACATACAAAGATTAGCTGGAATACAAATTCTCAAAGTGCTGGATAGATGCTGAATTAAGCTTCAAATCATATCTGGCTTAGATAAGAGAAAAAGCCCACAGCCAACTGCCTTTCCACCAAACACAGGCCAGCAAAGCACTTGAAGTGTTTGTCAGATAAAGTCATTTGTTACTAAGCAAGCAAGTAATAATCGCATGGTACTTAAGTTATGGCCAGCAAAACATGAAGATATTAATAGAGAAGTAATATCTGATTAATATATGGATAAAATATGTGGGAGATTTATTACAAGATGAGTTCAGCTGTGTCATCAGCTTATAGGTTCTTATACTCAAAAGAGCACAGGAATGAAGGAAATGAAAGAGGCAACAATAATCCTGGAGAAAAAAAACCCAAAAACTGAGAGGCCAGGGGATTCCAGCACATGACAAGATAAGGTAGATCAGTTATAATTTCTTCAAAAAGAAATTCACTAAATACTCAACCAACAGCCCTGCAAGTATAGAAAGAATGTGATTTTCTATTAGAATCTAGGAGAGGATAAAATTACACATCCCCTTTTTTCAGCCAATAAACTTCCAGGATAAAGTGCTGTTTAGTATCCTAAATCAATAACCACATTTGTTATGCACATAAGCCTAAACAGAAATGATGCAAGAGTTGATGCTTTCTCAGAAATTACTGTGGATTATTAGAGGAACTGTATTCACATACATTTGCTTACCCAAAACATTTACAAAATTCCCTCTCATCAGCTGTAGTGTGAAAGAATTTTAACACATCCCAAGCATGCTAACTAGCCTCAGCTACAATATATTATTATTGCTTTTATTATCTTTATTAACCCATTAAATATTGTTCACTGGGCTCAGGACACATGGTTTCACTGCAAGTAGCTCTTTCTGATTTCCAAAGCAGTTGAGACTGCGGGTCATAACTCAGCCCACCACTCCAAGGAGATGGGCAGGGCCTGTGGCCACAGGATGGACATTGCGGCCAAGGTCCACCAACAAACCCATGGCTGGGAAACACCTGCTGGAAATAGAAAGGATTCAGCAAAAGGCAAGCTGAACCATGTGCTTCTCTACAGCGTCACTGACAGGTCCACCAGCTGCTGCAAGAAAATGGATACATCTGGAGCAGTGAAACTCTCAAATTTCATTTACCTTTCCTCTACTGAGTCAGCAGCCAAAACCCATGGCTGTGTCACATACCTTGCTCCTGCCCTCTGCTGAAGGAGAGCAGGGTGGTAACTCCAGCATCACCTGGGCTCTTCCTCTCCTCAGACTGGAATTTCACCTACAGCAGGCAGAAAACTGCTTCCTGCGCTGCCTGCAGCCTGCATTTTCCAGCTCCTAAAGACCATGTCATGGTCTCCTGCACCAAAACTGGATGTTGCTAAACAAAAGGAAATTTCTGCCCCATCAGTTTGGATCATCGTTTTCCTTTTCCGGTCAGGACATTTTCCTGTTATGCCAGTGGAGTCAACTTTCCCCTTTTATCTCAAAATACTTCAATTCAGATTCCAAATTAGCAACCAAGTACTCTCTACTCTACTGCACCAGCTGTGAGATAGATAAAGCTAAGTCCAAAATGCAACAGCCTTCATGCTTCTGCAACTCGTGAAAACTTTTGACTCTGGGTAAAACAATAGCTTAAAAATTATTTGTAAATAATAAAACAGTTAAAATGAAGGTACATGTACTTTTCATAAAGTATTAATTTTATTTATTATTTATCTACAGAAGTAAGCTTGAGTTTGGACAAAAATACCCTCTGGCACTTATTTCACACGTGTAAATAGATGTTATTTAACTTCTATTTTACAACAGAAACAAATTAAAATAAATTCCTTCAAAAAAGATGTTTTCTTTAAGAACACATATCCCAGGTCTATATGGGATTTCTATTCATAAATTTGTCTCCTTAGGCCAAAGATCAAAAATTAGTGATAGTCCACAATATGCAGAGCTTTAAAAAATGTCACATTCTTTCATTTTCAGCATAAGAAATGGGCAACTTGTTCAGGGCAAATACTTGTTTGAACTGAGGATTTTATTATTAATCTCTGAAGACTGCTGAATTTAGGGTCACAGTAAGGGTTGATTAGGTACAAGGTGCACAAAGCTCTCCTCTGTCAATGCTATTGAATGAAGCAAGTAATTTAGATTCAGAATTGGTCTTGGATTGAAGCTCACTCCATTACCGACCATTTTCAATTTCAGCTATACAATAAACATCAAGCTCAGCAAGGAAATTAGTACATTTGGTAATGTATTGGGAGAGATGGGTGGGTCTCTGACAAGATGACACTTATCACCAAAGCTTCAGTTAATGAAACCCTTGAGTGGTTTCTGCGTTTGACATATTTTGACATTTTTTGAAATCACATCCAGCAGGTTTTTTTTACCCCACAATGTTGTTCTTTATGAGAAAAAAAAAATCTATCTTTAAAATGAGTACTGAGTACTGCAATATTATTGGAAAAAAATTAAAGAGACTGCATTGAAGGCGGGGGGAAGAGAATATGGCTTTCTTGAAATGCAGAAAGTAGAGCAGAATGCACAATATTTAAACTGAGGAGATGCCAATGCTAACACATTTTCAGAAGAGCTTAGATTTCAACAGGCACATTTGCCTTTAGTCTGTTTGCTCAGAAAATGCCATGAACTGTAACAGGAAGACTGTGTTTAGTGTGACTGCAAAAAATGTTGAAATGTAATTTGTTCACTGCTGTTTTTAGTTTTTGCATCCACACAAAAATTACCATAAGGCACTATAGTAGATTTATCATTAATGGGATTAAAATGATAATATCTAGTATAACCTGAACAAGCAAAATAAGTTTTTCTGGGTTACTTTCACAACAGAATTGGTTTATTTTCTTTTAGTGTTGCATTCTTAATTTTTATTTATTTGAAATAATGAGAACAAAGAAGAAGATAACTAGTTATAAATCTTGAGCAAACTTACTGTACAAAAGACACCAAAACTAGTGAAAAAATGAAAGCAAATTAGGAGACAGAAAGGGAGAATGAACAATTGATGGCCTAAAAGTAGCTCTCTCGAGTTGATGACCCAAAAACACCACAATAGCTCTCAGATCACTTTAAATGCTGCTTTGTAGCAATGTGGCATCTACAATGTATGACTAGAATTAAAAAGGGTCAGAAGAGACAGAAGACTTAGAGATCACTAATTCTGAGCGGTTTGATATTTACTCTTTAGCTTTTCTTGAAAGCCAAGGGAAATTATTATGGATTCATATATTTCAATCTCACACAGCTCTATTATTGTTCATTTTTTCATTCAGAGCTGAGAGAACAATTAAAACAAAAAATACAAAGCAATTTAAACAGGGACATTCCTGAACTCTACTAGACCTACAAGGCAACACTTAGAGCTCCAGTTCCTATCCGGGTGGTCCCTCCCAAAGACTTTTTTCAGCACAAGTGGGAGGTCACCTTGAAGATTTCAGGGACAGGGATTGTATTGTACAGGATACATACTCCTGAAGAGTTGCATTGTGTTGCAATGCAATTTTTATTTAAAACCTTGCCCTCCCCATGACTCTGCTCTAAGCATTTCCCTTGCCTCCCTCAGTCAAAGTTTAAGGTGGCAGAGCAAGTACCATGTGTATTTGTGCCCTCTTGAAAACCTAAGGCGAGGGAAATAGAAGAAGATATCTTCTGAACCAAAGAAATCCTGTATCACAAAGGAGTTAATGATTATTTCTCTAGCTATAGAGGATTTGTTTTGCTTTGTTTTGTTTAAACTGGAATCGTTTCCCACAACACTGCCACCAAAATCTGCCATATCCTACTGCGTCTTTGGATCCTTCTGACCTTGTTTCAGCTTACACCTCCAGATGAGCTCCAGCTACTCAGGCTGCAAAATATCAGTATTGTTAATATTTAAGTCTCAGCAGCCCCCAGAGATGCACTGTTCCAAGCACAGCAGTATAATAGCACAGATTATTCTGGGATTCCAGAAAGCTCACTCACGCATAGACCACGTGCTCTACCCAAGGTGTGTAATGTGCAAAAAGCCAGAAGGAATCCAATGACAATTCAAGTAGTCCTAGATCTGCATTTCAGCTTTGGATATGTTTAGACATAGATTCTGTAATTTGGCCTACTATTTTCAGGCAACAGAGGTTTGAAAGAAAAAGTTAGACATAGATAAGACAAGGCAGCCCAACCATAGGCTGCTTTGGCTTATCTGTGTTCAAATAATCAGTATAAGAAAAATTCACAGTTTTACTGGGCACTTGGAAAAAATGGAACTGAATAAATAGTTCACTCATCATCTGCAATCTCAAAGCAGGAGTGCTTCCTCAACACATTTTATTCTAGAAAGTTTTAAAAATTACATTTAATCTTTCAAATAATTGGGAATGTGATCCTAGCAAACAGAAGAGTTTAACTACTTTACCACACAATGTGATGTGTAATTATTTTCTGACAGTATTTACCAAAAATCTGGGTAGTTTTCATACTTTCAACTCATAGAAAACATTTTGCCTGTTCCAGTAATAAAGATACCTGTCAGTATCTTACAGATAGAAACTCACATACTGAATAATCTTAACTTGTTCAGTCAAGCAAGTTTTCATAGCTGGAGTTTTTTTTTTACAGCCTCAGTTACAAAATGCTTTTTGATCCTGCTGAGACTTAATACAAACTGCAGTGACTATATCAGAAATAAGATCACCCAAAGCAGGTTAATTCCCTGCTTTACTCCATTTTTTTCTGCTAGTACAGAGCCAAGTCACCAGATTTTATTTAGTAAATACTCAGTCTTAAGTCAAGATCTTTTACTATCATTGGTCAAGTAACAGATGGTTTGGTCACAAACAAGATGGTATTCAGTGGAATCAAGTCAGTAACAGTCTGTCACACCATCTTCTATTCTCTGTGCACTTGCAGGCACTGCTCTGGCTGAGCCTACTCTCACTTTCTCCTGACTCACAAAATCAAAGCGGCCTGGAGCTGCCAGGTGCTGGCAATGCCCCTCTCCATTCCACTGCAGAAAGGGGATAATATTTAAGGTGCTTTTCTGCATCTCCTCTTTCCTTTTAAGGTCACTTCTTGGGCATATCTTCATCTTTGATGGATTTCTGACATATTATCTCAAGACATGCAACCCACCTCTATGCAAGGAGGACTTCTTTTGGACTCCCTCATACCACTGGTGGCCTCTCTGCTGGAGATCTCCTGGCCTTTCACCTCACTCAGTAACTGATTATGCATCTGGCACAGGTTCCTCCCCAATTGTCCTTCACAGCATGAACTATTGTCCTATTCTGCCTCTCTCTGCTGCCCATCTTTTCCCACTATTACAAAACATGCAAGTGTAGAGTAGACAATTATTTTCCTCATGCTTCTGGGGAAAAAGAAAAGGAAATTTTAACTGAAAAAATGAAAAAAGAAAATAAATGACAGCTTTTAAACAATTTTTCTAGAAATTTGATATTTTCTGCAGTATATTTTACTTTGGCCAGAGTCCAATCTTCTGTTTGGGCAGGTTAGGGAGAAATCAAGTAGGTATTGTCCCATAAAATTTATAACCTATAATAACTATCTGTTCTTTTTCCACTCTTTTCTACATAGCTTTTTAAAACAGATGCAGAAATAAAGTTTACCAGAGTACCTAATGGGTTTTTTTTTAAGCTTAAAACAGGTAGCCTGCTGAAGTCCCAGGCTGAACACCTCTTTGTTCCTTTTGACCTGTCACACTGAGATTAACAAATCTGTGACCCATAAAACAAGGTTGCTTGAACCCAGATAGGGAAAACCAATTGCAACCTCTTCTTTCAGTCCCCAGAGAAAAGACTATGTGGAAGACAGCCAAAGGACCACTGAGCAACAAAATGCTTAAAGAAAATGTATTACTAGGTTTTGATATTCCTTATCTTTCTTTTCTGTTAGAAGCAGGTAAAGAAGCAAACCCTCAGTTAAACACAGCTTTACAAAGGTATATATAGAAACAAGACCCGTAAAAAGCATTTGGGCAAAATATTTTGTTAACTTAGGTTCTGATCACCAACAGGAGACAATAAATAAAATATTCTATTTTATTTTCAGGGATTTTTTTCCCTTGTCAGCCTTATTCACTGTAAGAAACAAATAGCATAAGAGGTCCAGGTGAAGTAAGGGCTGGGAGCCAGTAAGAGAATATTCAGAGAATCAGGAAGAGCAGACAAAAGTTCAGGAGAGCCTCCTGGAGGCTCCTCCAACCTCCCACATGACAGACACAGATGTCCGAAGTACGGTCATTAAGCCACTGGCAATTACCAAAACTGAGAGACAACTGACAATATGACCATCTTTGATAACATGTGATAATTAACAGTGTAACAGTTTCCTAAAGGTTTATGAACAAGTAGATTTCCTTTTAAGATTCACATGTTTTCTTGATGGATGGGAATTTTATAACACAAAAAAGCAATTGGGCTCCTTTCAATCACCCACAGACAGAATCTATCCCTTTTCACCTGAACATCTCTTCAGTATCATTAAAAGCACTGAAACAATGAAGCCCAGAGGGTTATAAATGATGCCCTACAAGGGTTTTCCACAAATCAATATAAAAACTAAAAATGCAATTCAGGATTCCCTAGCATTTGCATGAGGTACCTATAGCATGTATAAAATTCCAAACAGAATATCTGAGCTAACTGAAAGCATAGATATCTTCCATATATAAATACATAATCATATTTTGTTGTTAGTGAAAAAAAACAGAAAATTTTTATCTACTTTGAAACCTTGTTCTTCTCAAAAACAACTCTGCAAAGAATAATGAGCGGATGACTCCTTTGAAAGACAGTGTCCTTAGTTCAACTGCATAGACTTGGTGTCCACTGAATTTCACAGTACTCAAAGGTTTACTATAAAAGCTTTTCTCAGAAATAAGTTCAAGGTTGCCTTTTTCTCCCTACTTTAAACCATTCTTCTAACTCCAACTGGTATCTCTAATATCTCTTAATGCCTCCCCTTTGACACCTCCCCAAATGCATCATTTTTCTCAATCACTCTAATGAAAGACTTTTGACACCCTCATTCTCTCTCTGTTCATGATTCTACTTTGACTACAAGTTCTTCAGGTCAGGGTCTATCTTTTTATTCTCTATTTGTCCATTATAATAAAAAGGGTCTGGACTAATAGCTAGAGCTTCAGACACTGATATAATAAAAATACTAATAATTCTTGTAACAGTTTTCAGGTTCCTGATTACAAAGTTTTAGCTCTTAGTAGCCATTGTGAGCTTTCTGATCACCCTGACACTTCTCACCACTGTCCCAAAAACATCTGTTTAGAGAGACTACAGCCGAACAGAAAGTGTTAGTGAAGCTGGGACTTGCATTTTTCTCATGGGTTAGAAAGTGAAGATTACCTGGTTTGGTAAATTAGTGTCTATTTTATAGGTGTGTGTGATGATGAGACACACAGGGTCGCAGGGTTAGAGAAAAGGAAGACAGAAATACAAGCAGTCATTCTGCTGTTTAGAGGAATCACTAACTTGTACACCTGGAATAACACATGTCATTGAGGACTGGCACATTCTGCTATATGCTTGAACTAGAAACAAAATGGGATGGTGATGCTGTTCAGAGATTTAGAAAGGTTGAAGTGAATTTCCACGGCCTTCATGTAAAAAATAAATAGGATATTGTGTACAGCAAAATACATATAAAAGCTCACTTAAATGGAAAACTGCTTTCACTAGTCAATCCCTGTTCCAAACTGAAAGTGGCCTAGAAGTAAGAAAGGAAATGTTTGTTAGAGGTAAATAATCCCTTATTTTAATGATTTTCATAAATCTTTCATGAGAAAAGTATTGTGGGAAATTTTTCACACAGAACCAGAGCAAAGAGAGATACTCCTACACCTAAAACAACCCTGAACTGGCATTTCTCCATGCATCAATTTATGAGTTGCTTTTCAGCAATCTGGAAAAAAAACAGAAGGAAGCAAAATCCATCCTAGACTGAACACCCAATAGAATACATGATGCTGCTTATGAGCAGAACTAAGTGGAGAGAAGGTACAGAACACATTATAGAAGGGAAGGCCCTAAAAACAACCAAGCAATGTTCTCTTGGCATTTTAACCCTGCTGAGTGAGACTTGTGTTCAGTTAAAACCTCATCTTCATCCAGTATTTATTTCATGCAGCCTCACACAAGTAACAAATGATTGATAAGCACCAAATCAAAGTCTCCTCACTATTCATGATCAAGTTTGCTTTGTGTTTATATCTTGCCCTTACTACACAAATTTTTCAACTCCAAGTGTTTAACCCTCCCCTCCTATCCCCCTCAACTGTTTGAAGTTATGCATCACTTCCAAGTTTTCTAAAATTTCTCTTCATATGTTCAGGAAAAAACATAATTCAATGTTTCAATACATTTCAATGTTCTGTCAATTTCTTCCTACTAAATTCTTTATACTCACCCATATGCTCCATGTTATGGAGCACACATATACTCAGTTTTAACCAGTAAGTTGGGTTTTCTAAGGAAAGAACATATCATTCATGGCATAACTTGAGTATAAAAATAGGAAAATGATGATGGAGAAAGGTGCAAAAAAAAAAAAAAAAAGGCAAAACAACAAGAAAGCAAACATTTTTTCCTATTTTCTAACTGAACTGTTAAGCAACACACTGAATCCAAAACTCTGTGTACATACATCAGTGACTTAACCTTGCTGTTGGAATCTCATCCTTCACAGTTTGTAGCTTTTTATTGAAGTTAACAATATAACCATTATACATGGGTTGTTTGCTTTTAGCAGGAAGAAAAACGTGCTTGTGTTTAATTAGGTTTGACTGTAAATGGCTGCAAGTAGACTGTGAAGTGCTCATTGTGGAGGAGGTGATGTAGGAACATGGCAGTCCCACTTCTGCTGCTGTTATTGTTTGTCTGGGGACACCTTTCCGCAAGACTAAATTCAACATGACAGGGTGTCTGTCTGCACTGTGACATCTGTATCACTGCCACAGGGAAAAAAACCAGAAATTCTCTCTAAAATCAAAGCTAAAAACATGTAGAATAGCATTAGCTAAGGAATACAGACATATTTTTTAAAAATTATCTTGATTTTCCCCATGTTTCTGTAGAACATTATAAGTATATCCAAATCTGTTTCCAGCAGTTCAGTAATTTTCATCCTCTCTTCAATACTCATTTCAAGAGCTGGAGGAATAACTTATTTTCCAGATTTCTTTTTTTTCACTATTTTTACATTGTTATGAAAAATGAAATGTTAATATTTGACTGAATATCATAAATTTTGCTTCAAATCTGAGATTCCTAAACTAGGTTTAATCAAAGTTAAGAGATAATGCAGTAACTCAAGTAAAAAATAATAAATATTTTAATATGCATTTTTAAAACACCTTAATGAAATAGAATCAAAAAACAAGTAAATAATTTAATAATAAACAAATTAATCAAAAAATATCTAAGTTTCACTGAAACTGCTGCCCTTTTTTCAATTTTAACTCATCTCTCTCAGTTTGGTACTTCTCCTTTCAGGGCAATGCCTGTACTATATTTCCTATTTTAACGCTCTTGTGGCACAGCCATCAGCGAGAAGGGGTTCAAGGCATGGCAGTGGAGACAATAAATTTTCTTTACATCACAAAGGTCCTGTTACAGCCTCCATGTCCACCAAGTCTCTTTGCCATTGGCACACGTTCACTCTGGTCCTGCAACTCTCAGCTTGCTGTGGCACCCTGAGTGACAAATGTGTCAGGTGTGACTCAGAGTGCAGTCAGTTTAAGTATGGCTCATTAATTTGACATAAATAACTTGCATAACCAGACATTTTCAGGAAAAAAATTAGTAATGAAACTGAAGGACACATGGGCGAAAAATACGTGTCAAAATAAGAAAGGGTTTAGTGCTTCACATGAGGAGAATGTTGTTTTAAATTTCAAAGTCCTTAATCTTACAATACAAAACCCACTAATCTTTATGAATTAAATAAGGAAAAAATTTATTTCCCCAAGTCAAAGGGTCCATTCACAGGTGATTGTGCTTGTGCTTCAGCCTCCTCCTTTATAATGGAAACAAATCCAATTCTTGATATTCTATTTCCCTTCATGCAGAAAAAAGTCAAAAACTATTTTGTGTTTATTTCCTTCCTCTACAAAATGTCCTGAAAGATTTTTTTATTTCAACTTTCAAATAAACCATAAAACATTTTATCTGCAAGCAGAAACCAGTTGAGTGATATTTCTTAAATAGCTGAAGTTTTGCAAGCTTGAAGGAGATGAAAGCGAGGTGCCACAAAAGCAACTTGCAAACCCTGAATTCTTAAATATCATTTACAGAGTTCATTAGAGTTGAGTTTTATTCCATCGTTCTGCTAAAGAATGGAATAACCTTCTGTAAAGGGTTATATGAAATCAACAGCAGTGAAAGGATTTGAAATAGGAGTAGAAATTAGTGGTAAATTTCTTCAGCTGAGTCAGATAATGTCACTAAAATATGAAAGATATAGAATTTATTTAAGAATCAACAACTAGTCCCCACTTGTCTGTGAATGTTGCTCTCCAATAAGTTCAATTAATTAGAAGCAGTACCAGTGAGAATAAACCTAAATATTTGAGATTTGCCCTCTTCCTTTCATTTACCACATTTTGTTTACTTGGTGTATTTTAAAAGGGGTTGTATTTAGTGAAAAATGGTTGCTTCTCTACTTTAGACATACTTCAGTTCTCACTTTGAAATTAAATTAGGGCATATCAACAGGTAACTGACTTTAAGAATTACTTTGTAATTGTAAATATTCCCTCCATCTTAATGCAAATAAATCACTCATGACAGTCTTTAACCAGACTGCAAAATGTCTCCCACTGATGAAGAGATACAAGTTTATAATAAGGTGACTTAACTTAAGAACTAAGGGGTGTATTTTTACATCTACATATGAATATTTTTTAAATTTAAATTTTTAAAGACTTCTTCAATTTTTCTTGAATAAGCAATAGAGTAAATCAGAAACAAATTATTAGAATTTCTGATCCAGTCATTATCAAAATGCAATTATTTACATTCTAAGCAATAGGTTAATTAATGAATGATCCATATTTAAAATCTAATGTTTAAAGTTTCAGTTATTGTTTCTGTTTTTAAGGTAGACCATGCATTGCATCAAATAATTCCAAAACTTTATAATATTCACTTGTTTTATGAGTAATATTTATGAAAGAGATGCTTGCTGATTTTGTAAACTAAGTGGCTATAGCTCAAAAAAAGTAATAAAAGTTACACTTGTACCTGTTTCCACTTTCTAAATTTTGAAAAATGGAAAAGACCTCTCATTGCAAAGTACAGTATTTATTCTTTTAAAAGCTTTCAGAGAATATACAAATTGGAATCTAACTTGTGATTTCTTTGTAATTACAAATAATTTCATTTTTAGGTTAAAATACAGAAAAACAATGCCTGCAAAATCATAATTACTAAACTTCTGCTTACGTTATGCAATGTAGAAATAAACAAACCAGTATTTTGAACAGGTGGACCTTTAAAAAATATTCCTAATTATTCTTATACTGTTAAAATTATTTCAATTTTGCATCTCGGCAGATCCACATTTGTACATCAGAAGCAGGTGTTCATCAAAGAGATGGTAAAGAGATTCTGCAGCCTAGGCTCAAAACCCCGCCTGCATGGTGCAGGGAGAGATAAATGAGAAAAATCCTGCAAAACATCTCTCCACACTTCAGAAGGAGATTACACCTTTTTAAAGAGGCAAAACACGCAGTTCAATTACTTATTGTCTTGGCATGTGGTTGTGATGAAAGAAAGAGTCTCAAACATCAATAGAGCTAAACTAACTTCCCAGATGGGCTTCAGAAGAGGGAGCCCTTCTGCAATCCACCTGCACATAAAGCTACTTTCTCCTATTTGAAATAAAATCCATGTTTTCCAACCTCTCTGTTCAAATCATCCTTTATCTTACATGGCTGTTTGATATGCACCTCCTTGTCTTTACACCTACCTAAATGAAAGAGGAAAATCTTGTAGAAATAAAAACTTATAGTCCATGGGAACACTTCAGTGAATACCCATCTATTTAGATTCTAAGCCTCAGTAGTATATTTATTGTAAATATATTTTTCATTTCACATAAAAGGTAAAACACTTCAGGTTTATTACTGAAAATAACCAATAACAAATTCAAGAGGCATAGTTATAAATTCATCAAACACCCATATACCCATGTTTTAATATTTGACCAGACTATGCTTTGTAATTATCTGCAATAGAATTGTTCCTGGAACCCTGAAAATCTGAACTGCTGCTCTAAATAAATGAAAATTATTTACTAATGTGTTCAACAGGTGTAACCTGAGACAAGGTGTGCACTGGTATAAGCACCACAAGTGAAACCTGTGCATCAAAACAAACAAATTACCAGAAGCTCTAAAAGCTTTATAGACAGAAAATCACCCCTAACCTTGGCAAGTTTTTTTTCTAATTTATGATAGAGATAATGATATGAGAGATGGGAAACATAAATCCTCTTCCTGTGGTCCTACAGTCTGAATCTGCTACTCTAGCTGTTCTGATTTGAATATGGAACACTTTTGGATGCTCTTCAAAGCGTGGCTTTACAGCCCTCAGTAGATGAATGTGGAACAGCAGGAAAAACCTCATTAAAAGAGCCATGAAGAAAATTACACTTCTGTTTAAATTAACATTTCTTTGTGAACTTTCAGGTTCAATACAGAAGTTCTGGAGCAAAGTTCAATATCAGCACCAGTATCCTGCAACTGCAAGATGAGATTGTATATTACTGTTACAGGTGGCCACCAAGAAAGGAAAAAAGGAAAGAAACGTATGCAATGTCTAAAATGAAAGCAATTTTTTTTTGTTAATTTGTTATTGGTTACTTTTTATCTGCTCCTTTATGCATTGTCAGAGTTGACCAGAAGGAACCAGATCTTCACAATTTGAAGTGGGCTCTGTAAGTGAAGTGACAGACACGGGTTAGGTCAGATCACCTCATTTTGTATACAGAGACTATTACTGTTGTTGACACACTAAACAGAAAGAAACCAGTTTGAATTTTACATTTCAAACTAGCTTGTCCTGAAATCAGTGAACAAGAATTACTGAGGGGTGAAACAAAGAGAAGCAGTGCTTTCCAATGTATTCATAATTATTATAATATAACCCAGCCCCCCCCCCCCCCCAAACTCTGGTGCAGGTACCAGGAATGTTTTACTCTCCAATTCTGAGCTTATCTGCATGAGCTGCAGCTCTGTGTTAAAGAGGAGCTCGGCAATAATCAATGAGATTCAACCCTCAAGCTCCAGACAAGATGCCAACATAGCCCTCAGTTGGGCAAAATTTGGATGCCCTTGATTTAAGCTTCCTAAGCCTCCACAGCTCCAGTTCAGGAGATTAATGTAATTCCCTCAGCTCATACTCCTCGGAAGATATTTTATGTTTCAACGTATGATTAATAGAACTGTACAAAACTCAACTGCCTTGGTTCTCTCCATTTCAGGGAATGAAATAAACTTTTATGCAATTCTCATTAAGCAGAACTGGAGAGACTCCAACAATTTACTCCTGCTTAACAACGGAACTTATTAGTGGTAGCATTTCACAGGTGCTACATCTGTGTACAACAACACCCAGATAATGCAGCTTGCTTTCTGTGCCATCAGTGTGAATGGGAGTGTGAAACTTCTCCCATGTTCACCGGCTCCTCAGGGCAGTCTGGTTGGTATCCCTGCATTGCTGCAGACAGATATGTGTTACACCCCTGCTTGTCCAGCTCCTTTCTTCCATTCTAATACTCACAAAAATATTTTTCTAAGTAGCTTTCCCATGATTTTTCAGCTTTTCACAATGGTACCCAAAGCTGTTATGGGCAAATTCAGTCTTTTAATTCACTTGGTAGCAATCCACATTCCAAGTCAGCAAACTGAACTTCAGACAATAGATGGATCTCTTCCTTCTATTAAGGAAATATAATTGCTGGGCTTGCAATCCACACTGCCTTCGCTTGGTGACCATATCTGTTTCTGACCACAAATCCCAATCTTCAAATAAGCTGGCCCTTCTACACCATCAAGTTCATATTTAAAAAAAATAAAATAAAACAATAAATTCCTGCTTTTAAAAAAGTTTGAGTAGTGCTTTTAATCAGCCAAAATTATGGTAATGATGTGAAACATCAAACCAGAGTAACACCAGTTACAGTACCTTCTCATACTACTACTCATCTGGTACAGGAAAAAAACAAACCAACAATGCCAGAAATTGTTGCACATTTTAAATGGTGTGTGTGATAGAATGGATGAATAGCAACCCATTTTTAACAGAGTTGGCTAATCAGTACATTTATCTTAATAGGAAGCTGCAAACAACCTTCCAAAAATCAATCTGAAATAATCACTGTAAATTTTAAATACTATGATTAAAAAAAGTTTGGCCTTGTACTCTTCAGAAAATAACTAAGTCTTGTATTGATCAATTTGAACATTAAACTATTCCCATCTCTGCTTATGGCTGACATGACTGAGAGTCACCCACTTTAATAAACAAACAAGCACTAAGTTTATTGGTGGGGAGATGCAGTGGCTACAAATGCTGTTCCTCTGCATTATTCTTGCACAGTGCACATGTAACTAAAACAAATAACAGCCAGGTTTCTTTAAAAAATCCTGATAGATTAACTATATTCCATCTGCCCAGCTTCCTAGCTCCTCACCATTTTCAGAAAAATTCCTTCATCTGTACTAAGGCTGCATCACACCATATGAAATGAAAAATGCTATTTATGAATATTATTGGATGGTTTTGAAAGTACTTTCTTGCTTCATACATAATGAAACCAAAAGCTGTGAACATCACAGAAAGTTGTGAGTAAATTTAACTGACATTTTGCTTCAGCACCTTTAGAACAATCCACTGGAAATCTTCATAACAAGTGCTCTGCTCTCAGTCACTTGTCACTTGTTTTAATCAAATGGCATAAGCAGAAATTAGAAAAGAAAAAAGAGCACTAACAACCTAATACCTGCTGATTTCACAACTGTAGCAGTTAATAATTGGCTTGGAAAAACCCAGCCTACAAACAGATGCCTTGCACTCACCAGATGTTTCTTTATTTGCCAAGTCTTTTACAGTAATTTCTGCCTTGGGCGTTCTCTTCATTTTTTCCCCCTTTCCTAAACTGTTTTTTCTAGGTATACTTGTAGCTATGCAGACTTCAGATTAAAAAATTCCTTCTCTTTGTGCAAAGAGAACCTTCAATTTTTCTGTGAATAGTTTTCATCATAACAGAGGAAAGCCTCTAGTCTGGAGTTTGTGCCTATTTCTAGTTTTCTGTGGTTTATGTTCTGGCAGTCTCTCAAGTGGCCCGTTCCAAGCTTCATGTATCTGATAAAACCTCCATGTTTCTTTGGATGATTGATGATCTCAAGAGCCTACTTCTGGGTTTTAAAAAAGCAGCTTAATCGCCGGCTATTTTTAGGAGCCCAAAAGAGTAGTGCACATGTTTCACAGTGACAGGGACATCCCTGTTCCTCTGCCCATTGAGGAGCTGCTCAGAAGACTCTGCTGATCAGCAAAAAGAAGAAATGAGGCAACAGCCAACAGCAGAAACCACATGCCAAAAACTGAAGTGGAAGGGGGAAGGCTTCTGCATCAAAGAGAAAGTAAGTATGGATCAACCTCTCCCTTTTTTAGAGTATCTGATGAAACAGATGGAGAAGAGACACTATTTTTCTGAAGAAATGCAATGTATTTAAAAGCAGATTTAAAAACTGAGGGAGGAGGAAAGGGAAAAGGAATGGAACAAGGTTTTAGTTAGTTAAAAAATGAATTTAGAAATTCATACATTTGCTAGGGTTCCATCTGTAGAGAGCTAATCACATCAACAGGTAAGGGAAGCAATTTTGTTGTCTTTTGTTGATCTTTGGGAGCAATTTTAGCTCAGAAATCAATCTTCAAATTTAACAGATGCTTTCTTTGCCCGCAATTAGGCATTTTTGTATCCCTATTTGAAGCTACTATATTTTTCTCTCTTTCTGTACCTTGATGCAAAGGTGCAAAAAAGTATTGCAAAATGAAACCATGTGGGAAATAGCTTTAATCTTGCTTGAGAAAAATGTCACTGTAAACTATCCATCATTCTAAATCAATCTATTGTGTTATGATTCTCCACTTTCTTTCTGCTATTTGGTACAATGTCAACTGTCTGAGGAGAAAACTTTTCTTAAAGAAGTCACACACCAAAATTTGCACTGAATTTTATTGTTCCAGGAGGGATTGGAATGCCACATTGCTATTAAAAGAAATCCCACAAGAATCTAGAGTCCTGTTTATGTACTGCTCCTTAGCCATTGGATTGCTTGAAAATGTTATCGTTTTTATACTAACATAGATAAATTTACTGAATACACAATCATTTTGTAAATTTATTTTTAAAAATAATGTGTGCATTTGGAAATATTTCTATAATTTGGAAGGGCTTTTGCCTTGTGCATTCATACTATAGATGATGGTTAGTTTTGATGTAGCTTGTTACAAATTTGCTGCTACTTTAAGGAATGTATTATTTAAGAGAACCTTAATTACACACACTTTTAACCTTATAATGGCAAGGGTCAATTAATTTTACCCTACAGCTTATAGGATCCATGCTTGTTAAACAAATAAAATGAAAAAATCACCGAGTTGATTTGAAAAGGGAAATGGCAATATAGCCTCATAGGGCCAATAAAATTACAGCTAATCCTTCTGGGAATCCAAATGGCAATAAAGTGAAAGTGAGTACAGATTAACACATTGTAAATCCACTTACTACCCAGAAATGTTTACACAAGGATTTGCCATTGCCTGTTACCATTTGATCGAAATTCAATTGCACAGTTTGCCAAGATTTTACTGAAGAGGCTACTTCTATTTCCCACAAATATAATTTAACTCCTTGAAGACCCCAAAAATGTTTTAATCAGGGGTAAGAATATATACTGGCTCCCTATGAATGACAGAAAATGGGTGAGATTCTAGGGTTTCATATTGATGACTTGGAATACAAAGAAATACTGAAATATCTAAGGAAATGCTCACAATACTTGTGTGTTAATATTCCTGAATTGAAAGGTAGGGAAGTGCACTTAAAAAAAGATATTTGAGTCCAAACCAGCTTTTTCCTTACTGCTTACTTATAATACAAACTGCACTCACATGGAGGCCAACAGCCAGCAAAAACATATTTCCATTTTAACGCCTTTAGATGATCAAAGCATCAGCTTAATATAATCAGCTCAAATCCATTTACCAGTGAGCCTACCACTGTGCCCAGGGACTGTTTTCCTTTCCAGCCCTATCTATTCTGGAACAGGTGCTATAATAGTAAATTAATTAGTCTGTGGAGATGCACCTTGTTCTCCATCTCCACAGGCCTCTTGTGGGTCAGGGCCTTGAGGAAAATGCCATCTGGGCAGAGTTTCCCCCAGAGAAACAATCAAAGCCTACAGATTTCAGACTACAGAGGAGGGTTCATATGACAATTAACCTTATTAGTCTTTTTTTAAAATGGTTGATAGTGTGTCAATGTGTTGGCTCTATAAATAATCTGCTTCTCAAAATCATCATTGCAACTAATTCAAAGAAATCACACCTATCTAAAAATCCTCCCAAGAAAATATAGGTCTCCTTGCACTGAAAACATAAATAAGTCTTAAAAAATAATTTACAAATAGGAAGCCATTACACAATAGTTCTAGAGTACTTAAAACTTTAACATACTTTTAGAGAGTGACAATTTTTACTGTGACCAATTTTATCCAAACCCTGAGGGACTTGTGCTATTAATCATTTTGGTTCTCTGTTCCCACCACGGTTTTGCCCAATATCCAATTATCAACAGAATCAGAACTAAATTCAACACATTTCACAAGGGACATCAACATTTATCTTGGTTAATCTGGTGAGTATTTAAAGTTTAACTTAAGGCCCTAAAATCTAGGGGGGGAATTTTAGATTTGTGGAATTCTTTTCACAAACAGCATTTAAAAAAAAAGAGAATTTAGAAATTTCAAATGGAATGGGATATGAAAGCAGGATTTTTACACAGTAAAATTATTTGCATATTTTCACAAGTTTGACAAACTACAGGAATTAAGATGACAAAGCAAAAAGGGCCTCAAGTTTAACATTTCACATAATTAAAATACAAAGTACATGTAAATTTATAAGGTAACTAAGGCAGTATTTTTAATGCACGACTTCAAGTAGTAACTTCTTCAAACATATTTGAGTCAGATTAAAACCATTACATTTGTATCATAATAAACAAAACCAAGTGATCAATTCCTTTAATATTTTGATGTCTTCTTACCCTGCTAGAACAATTTTCATAGAGAAACTCTTCTTCTGTTTTCTATATCTAAAATTTGAAAAATATGTGGTTTTGATGGTCAGTTTGTCCTTGTCCCCTTCACAAAGAAGTTTTCAGTGTGAACATGTGAATTTTCCTCTAGACATCTAATTCAAAAAAATTTAAATTCCATATTCTTTCAAGGAATTGGGGGAAAATTTGTTAACATGAGAAGCACAGAAATTAAGTCAAAGCAGATATTCGTTGAAATTAGTTCAAGTATTCACTAATATGCAATCAGAACTGTTAATTGGTATGCATTTTACTATAGCAGACAGTGTTTATACTGAAAAACAAAACAGCAAAAGATGATTACTTAAATTTCAGAACACCATTTACTACCAGAATTCTTTCAAGTACTGTCTCAACTGTCTACATCTGTAATAGCAGTTACTTGACATGCTGTGCATGTAATTGCTTTTTCCATTGTATGTATTTCCATTAAAAAATTTTTTAAAATTAGCAAAATCTAAAAAGATAGCCTCCAGTCCAAGTATTTCTAATTTTAAGTTTTCCCAATTTTCTCACAGAGGTGAGGAGAGTGTGAAATTTAAGCTGAATGGGTAGGGTGCTCAACTGGGTAGTAGAAAAACACCTACATTTACCTTTAATATAAAAGCAAAGTGAAATAATAATTAACAAGTGCAAATATTAAATATTTCACTGAAGAAGTGTCATTCATAGCTGTGAGGATCCCTTCCTCTGTACATTGGTGAGCTGGAGGGGTGGGCAGAGCAGGATGGAGGATGAACACAAGAGGTAACTCAGTGAAGCAGTCACAGGAGATGAAATACAATGGGTGTGCTCATTGAAGCAGCTGAAAAAATGATCTCCAAGGGCAGGAGATGAGATGCACTAAAGAGACAAGCAAAAGCCCTCAAGCACTTCCCTCACTAAAACACAAAAATCTTCCTCCCTTTTAATGTCTTCTCCCAAATAAGAAAATCCCAACAAAATAAATGACATTGAATTTCCTACTTGTCACTATTGGGTTTTTTTTTTTCAGATCAGGAGAAAAAAACATGTTCAAAGATAATAACAAGTCTTATTCTGACATACTTGATCGCAACATGCTGGAATGACAATTTGCACGCCACAAGAGATGTTTAGCACATCAGTATCACTGAATTCAGATAGTACAACCCACAAGTTCACCTATTTTTTTTTCTATGTGTCAGCACCTCCGCTATGCTTGTCTCTAAGAAGATGAAGGACCTGCTACATACAGTCCACATCCTCCAGTAATGATGGAACATTTTAGATGAACCATTCTCACAAGAATGGGAAAAAAGGAACACCAATATTTTCTTAGATCTATACCAGGCCATGATAACAAATGAAACTGACAAGTCTCAGAGACTTAAACCCCAAAGGAACCCAAATTTACCTACAGTGGGGCCAAGAAGAAAATTTTAGTTATTTATTAATTTTGCATATTGCTGTCTTTTTTTTTTTTTTGCATACGGTACTCTGAAATATCCCACAGTGCTCAGAGCTGCTAAAATAGCTTTCAAGATGCCAAATAACTATAAAGGCATTGTGGCACCCAATGAGCAATTGAAACAAATTGTGAAGCTTCTCCCTCACATCATCACTACATGAATTTGGACATTTACTGGTACTTGGGCTTTTCACCTTCAAACCTGAAATTCTGCAGCTGCCATAGAGCTATAAATTAGGGCAAAATCTTTGAAAATTAAAGAAAATGAAGCTAAAATAATTTTTAAATTCTTCAAAATATTTTCAGAACTTACAACAGTAGCCATTTCAAATTTCTAATTTTATCACTACTGGAGAAACCTCTGAAGGAAACTGTTACATTCTCAGAAAACAAAAATGAGAACATTGTTTTCCAGTAATCAGAGCCTATAAAAAAGAGAAACTACTGCCTCTGGAAGACATGTCTGTTAAGCCAATACCAACCCCAGTATTAGCTGTTTTCCTGCTTAAAGTCAGAAACAGTATTGGAAGAAGGAATTTTGAACAAACTGCTGAAGTGACATGTAGCAAGTTTCTAGAATGACAGAGTTCAACCAAGAGCTCCAAAGAAACTGAAACATGAAATTACTGAATTGTACTCTGGGTTTCAATTCAGAGCTCACCTACCAGTAAAAAGGCAAATAATATTAGTAATCACTAGCAAATGAACATGAAAAAATATAATTCTGCTACCATGTGAAGCTAACATGTACCACGTCTCGACCGCCCTTCACAGGGTGGAGAACAGATGAGCCAACATATAAAGCACCTTCTGTCTGGAGCATCTTGGCCTCACTGAGATCAGTATGGTCACAAACCCTGGGGAGGAGGGCTCTATTAGTCACTGTTTCTGTCAACACAAAAATGCAAGTGCACTTTTTATGAAAATATCAAGCAGCAGCTTGTGAACACACAAAGAATGTGTTACCTGTCTAACTAATCAAATCATACAACTGATCTCCTCAAATAAGATTTGATTTTCAAAAGAGAAAAGTGACTTGATGCAATCCTGAGAGGTGTTTGCTATTATATACAACAGTCTGGATATGGTGCCTGAACCCCTTGTTACTCAAAGGTGATCATGGAAAAGGCCACATATACCTCACCTATTCATACATTCTCTACCCAAATGCTGCCAAATGCCAGTGGGCACACGATGCTGATGGGGTGGAGCAGGACCATATTCTGACCCAGCATGTTCAGATATGTGTTAATACCTGGGTAACCTCAGCTGTCTGTGCTCCTCCCCTCTTTACTCTTGGGCAGTTTGTTACCTGTTCTTATGTGTGTTTGCACTGAGGCACCCCAGTACCCCAAACAGATCCTGACCTGCCATGAGTCCATTCTGAAGTGCAAGGTCCTCACCTGTGCCCCCGGAGGCTGCACCCCCTCCCCATGCTTGCCATGTAAACCAAACACAGCCTGTGCCTCCCAATACCACAAAGATCACAGGAATACTTCAAGAGATGTCAGGGGGATGACTCACACACAGAAGAGGAGGAAGGTATTCACAAAGGCTGATGTCCTACACACACTTGCTCTGGGCAAAGGAAGATGTGCATCTTCTAGAGATGTCCTGGAGGAGCCTCTCACCCCCTCCTCACTGGCAACACAAGAAGTCAAGGCATGCTAGTATCTACTCTAACCCTAATCCTTGGGAGTAACCCTGTATGCAAGATCCTTTCTCTATAACGATTAAAATACTTTGCATATCTCCTGAAACCTTGCACTGATTCATTTCTTTCATTTTCAAGGTAATGTTCTGTGCCCTTAACACTCAGGGCAAAATATCATCTCTTCCTTCACGTGCTGTTCAAACTATTAGCATATCCTGTGTAAAGCTGCTAACCAGCTCAGTATTTGCTAAAAATGAGATTGTTTTCTCAATTCTAGCTACTTCTTTTAAGCTCAGAGATGCAACAGGGTTACTAAAAGGCCTGTATATATATTTCAGTCACTTTATCAGGAGAGGTAAAGCACAGTGTTCTCTTTGTTTCTGTAGTGAATGATGATCAATTTGTTCAAAATAATGCTTGTGCGATGAAGAACCCGTACATATTTTAACTAAAAAAACAGCAACAGAAAGTAGGAAAGAAGGAAAATTTCTGTGTTTTATTCCTCCATTCCATAATTCTGCTTCTCTAATTTCACACATATTTAGCATCTTGTCTAGAGGGCATTAGTGTATTTGGTGATGAGATGAAGGCAGCCTAATGCAGGCCTGGCAAGAACTCCCTGTCACCAATCCTCCTGGGTCCGGAGATCAGCGTTCTTAAAACACGAGGATTTGATAGAGTTAACGCCATCCCCTCGAGCAGATGGTTGGGAACATTCTGTCAACGCTGCCACCGATTACTGCAAACAGCTCCTCGTTACGCCGATAGCCCCTCTGGGAGTCCGGCAAGCTCTGCCTGACCCCGGCTCCCAGGTGCCACCCGCGCATTCCCGGGGCGAGGGCGCACCGGCCTCCCCCAAACACAGCCCCTGCTTCCTCTGGGCTGCAGCTCCACACCCACAGCTGCTCCCCAGGGCAGGGACCGGCTGCAGTTTGTTACGTTTTCCACTGCTTATGGTAGACTGCTAAATGTATTTTCCTTTATTATAGAGTTGAAGCTGTCACACCTCTGGCTTGGGGAGCGCAGCCGTCCCTGGGGTAGCTTCAGCCATCCTGTCTACTCCCATGGCAGCAAAACACTCTGTGCACTCGCAGACTATTTTGAATATATGAAATATGACCTTATGTATTCCATATTCATTAGTAACGTTTTCTGCACTTTCTGAATAGGTATGAGTCAGACTGGAGTCACAGCTAACACCACAGCAAAAAGCTTCTATCAACTTGCTTGAGTTTCTCTTTAAAGTAATGCCTTACACATTGGCTTTGTATTACCCAAAATATTAACTTGGCTCAACACCAATAGGCAACACACAGCTTTTATGGATTCACTACTGCAGTGTATTTTCAGCACTGTAAGTTTAATTCAAATTTTTAAGTCTCTACTTTTCTTCTAGAAGAACCCATCAGTGTCCAAAGCTTCTCTTTTGTCCTGAATTTGGTACATTACACTGCTAACACAGGAAGAAAAAAAAGTCCAATTTATCTCTCCAGCTGGAGGCCCTTCTCCAAAGCAATTAACTTTAAGTAGGATATGCACTTGAAATTAAAGATGAAGAACTGGTCTGAGAAAGAGAAAAGAGAAAAGCTGACAAATTTCAGTTCTCTCCCTCACCTATAGCTTGCACAGAACAGTTGGACAACTTATCAAATGAAACACCAAGAGGCTTCCTCACTCCTGTCCAGCTGGGTTTGTATCAGAGACAGCACATTCCCATCAGCTGCTGGCATCTCAGCTTCCATCCTGGAGGTCACAGCATTACCTTCATCACCTTCCTTGGGCCAGGCACAAGCTCAGTCCAGGCACCACACAGCCCTGTGACACAGCTCAGAGCTTCCTTCATGTGAGACCCTGAGGAGACTCCAACTGCTCCCAAGATCTTTCAGAAACACACCAAGTACCAGACTGAGTCTCAAGAGTCAGTAAGACTCAGATATCCACTATGACTGAGGTGTACGAGCACCAAAGTCCACACTGTGAAGGGGACAGGAAAAACCCTTGGCTCTCTGGAAAAGCACCAGATCCAGGATACACCTGCAGGCTCTGACTCCACCTCCTACACAAAGGAGGAAAAGGTTTCTCTTTGCCTCTATCTAACTATAGATAATAACTATATATTTTCCCCATGTCTGCACCAACATGAGTGCAAGACATTTTAGTAAGTCAAAACCAACATTACGAAAACAGATACTGGCAGAAAACCCCTATGCAGAGTCACAGAAACAGTATGGTTTGTTTGGTTTATTTCTAAATACGGACTAAACACTTAAACTAAAACGCAAGAAATTGTGGTGATTGCTCAACAACCTAAATTGATGTTCTCAGTCCCAGTCTAGTGGACAAATATCCACCAAAAATGACCAGTGAACACAAGTGAATTCCTTTTTGGCAGTCCAGGCAGAGACCAGGCAGGAAGGCTGAACAAGCTGTGCTGTTTGGACAGATGGTCCCACTCACACAAAGCTTAGGTAGATCCCACAGGTTACACAGCTATTTGCACAGCAATTGTGCAATTGAAGGTATTTTCAAAGAGAATTTTTTGATATCATCAGTTCAGCCCAGTACTTCTAAGAAAAGGTGTGTCCATTTGACTTGGTGCAAGACTGCATTAACTGCAAGCATTTAGACTGGAGAACCTCGTTCCCAATCCAGAAATAGATAACCTGATAGAAAGGGCATCAAATCAGTGGAGAGACCACAATCTCTGAATGCTGCTGTAACACATATAAACCAATTATCAGCAGAAATAGCATAAAAACTGAAAAACTGTCCAACATTATTACAACAATTCTTTTTATTGCTTCCTCTCCAGCAAAACCATGTTCAATTTTAGCCCGAATAGAGATAGCCCTGCTCTGTGGATAAATTAAAAATTAAAGTTCAAAACAAGCCTACAGTTTTTCTCCACCACATGGTGCATCTACAGTTTATATTTGGGGACTTTTTTAGAACACTAGTCCAGGAGGTTACAGGACAGCTGGTATCATAGCTTGGGAGAATGAGCTTTCACCATCTGAGCAGGGTGGGTGACAAGTTACACAGCAACACCTGCTGGCAAATCCACACAGGAGAAACATCCATGTCCCTCGCAGGAGCTGCGCTTCTCTGGAGAAGCAATAGGATCATAATCACCAGGGACCTGATCCCACAAAGCCTCACCCCAGTGCCTGCCTCCTCACTGGGTAATCTCGATAATGTGCTTGGATTGTGCAAGAAGATTAAAATGAGAAATAGAAACAAAGAGGAAAAAGGGGTTGGAAAGAGGAAAGATATGCAGAAGGAAAGAGGAATATAAGCAGGGCCACAGTGGCAGCACTCTTGAAAAATTTACTAATAAATAATTGTAGGATTTAGCCTTGTGATTTTAATTTGTAATAAAAAAAGGCAACGTTTTTCAATCGCACTAGTGTGGGCAAAGGCTTTCATTAACAAGGGTTATTGCCTCTTCCCTATTACATCCTCCTATGGTGCTCAGAACACCTGTGCTATTAAGCTTTTTTCCTTAGATTTTTTTGAAAATAAGAAAAAATTAACAAAGTAAAATTTGTTGACAGTCCCCCCAGCCAGCGCAGCGGGTGTTCTACCTATGGGCTGTCACATTTCCCATGTTCATTTCTGCAGGTGCTAAATTCATGCTGACAACAACATATGTTACCAGTCTTAAATGTGTGGGATTTTTTTAACCTTGTAATTAAAGAGGGCTCACAGCTTGGGGAAGAAAAAATAAAACAGGTGAAAGCTGATTCTGCCCAATGTATTTAACATTCACTCACATCCTCATTTTGTCTCGTGATTTGGGTATTTCCCTAATGATACATAGAAAGAAAAGCATGGGGGTGGAAGGGGGAGAGAAAGGATTCTATCTTGCAAATAGTAGTTATTTAAATATGATATCAACAATTTTTTTAAAATATCAGCATGCAGAATAAGCTTTGATTCTCTCTGGAATCACCCTTTACCCCCAGGTCTCTTCACTTGTATCTCTGAGCTCTCTTTTTGTTTATTTCTGTCTCTTATTTTAATCTCCTTAGTCCTGCCAAGCATGATACACTTGGTCTCCAAAGGAGTGGTTCCTATACATTCTGTCATGCAATAGGACTCACCTATTTATCTGAATAAAAGTAGGACTTGCCCTATTAATTATAGTATCATTATTATTGGCTGTTTAAGGCATCACACCATTATTCATTGAAACCTATACACTGCTCCTCAGGGCAGCACACTAACAAACTACACATATATTTTCAGGGGAAAAAGGTGTGTTTCAGTAAAATTTATCAAGTAATTTTTTAATTTAAATGTCCAGTACAATATGCCATAATTACAGAAAATCAAGTCATTTTTTTATATAAATGTCCAGTACAATATGCCAGAATTACTTTGGTCAGCTGAAATAAAGCTGTCATAAAATCAATTAGAAATCTCTCTAAAAACTAAGTCTGATTAACTGCATATTAAAAAAGATGTGATGGAGTATATTGAAAGCAAATAATACTATTTTATGAGTGATCAAAGTACTACACAAAAATATAATATAAAAAAATCAGTGCTATAAACAAAAATTATTTCTTAGCCTGTGTTAAAAATATGATGCAGGAGGTATCTGCCACGCTACTTTAGTTCTAACCAAGTTTGAAACGTTGAGATGTAAAAAGCATTTCCTTGCTTCCTCTGCAAAATTTCAAACTTATAAGATTAGACTTCCTTATTTGGGGATAACAAAAAAAAAAAAAAAACAACCAAAAAAACCCACCAAACTGAAGGGAAGGCCAATGAGTTTGCAGCATTGAAGCCAACCCAAACCACTGTTAATTTCTCTCCCCATGGCTCTGCTGCAGTGTGGAACAGCATGGGCAGGAACCTGCCTGCCCAGGAAGGGAACCACAAATGCCCCCGGCCCTGGTGAGGAGAGGATGTGGCAGGAATCATTTTGGCACAGCACTGCTGCAATATGCTGCACTTGGGCTGAGCTTTCAGAGGTGCTGGGAAAATATTGTGCTGCTCAGTTCTAGGCATTCCTGTTTTAGCCAGTTAAACAACAAACGTGAGCAAATATGCCAAATATTTGCCTTCATTGAGAAGTAAGCCAAAGAAAACCAACATGAGAAAACAGCCCATCTGTGAATTGCCTCTGCAACTCAGAGCAACAGTTCTGGGGCTGTTTTATCAGTACTTAACCTCAGACTCAGAATGGCAATACTTAGCATCTGAATCCAGACTTAGAACTCTAACTCAAGTCCATACTGGAATACAATTTAAACAAAATTTCTTAAAGAATTAATTAAAAAGAATCTTGATAAGAGTGACTCCCAGACAGTAAAAGTCTTCTTGCTCACACAATACACTTTCCATAGCACTGTAATGCTGAAAATTTTTACTTCAAGCCTGGTTTCCTTCTACACCAGGACTCTGTTCCTCCAGCTTAAAATGATCCAAACCTACATACTGCATATATGAAGTCTGACACTCTACTAGGCAAAATGATACCTGCAAAAAAAAAAAAAAAAAAAAAAAAAGAGTTTAAAGGAATAGCCTGTGTCAGCCAGGCACCAAACACACAGACTCACCTCATTAAGCTCAGAGTTTTCTTAAGTGTTAGCTCCTAGTGCAGCCCTCATAAAGGGTTAAAATACAGGTGCTGTGAATGGAATGTATAATCCTTAAGGCCCTGGAGCATTAAGACATATCTGCTCCTTAGGGTCCATCTCTGTCCATAATCAATTTCTTCCCTTGGAGAACATTAATTGTCTCTAATGATAGCTTTCCATCAATACATCCTTGATCTTAAAAGGCCTGTACAGCTTCTTCCTTTATTCAATCAAATCATCTCTACAATTGCCCTCCTTTAGTAAGATAATACCTTTTAAGCCTTGTATTTTAATATAAAAAAATAAGAGGTAGCAGCAAATTCTAATGGAAGTGCTAACATTTGAGAACCAGGATGATGGCTTCCATTATCCTAAATAATGTTTGAAGATTACGGAAAGCACTGTGTTTCAAAAGGTGGAAACTAATCCCCCACTTTCAAATTATTCCTTGTACAAAAATCTGACATTAGGAATTTTTGTGCCCCAACTACAGCACAGTATATTTAAATATTTGAATATGAAAGATAATTTTCAGCTCTGGAGGGGAAAAAGCAAATAATTACTATTTATAAGCAGTAAATGCTGAATAATTTAAGAAATTGACAACCTTAAACAGAGAAGCCCTTTATTTGTTCATTCTCTGGTACAAGGGTGGCTTAACCGTTCACTCAAATGACTGTAACTCCAATCAGAAGTTCCTGAAATTAAATAATTTCATGATGGCTCAAAAACTCAGTCTCCTGGTGACCCACTAATGTGTCTTGCTTTCCCCACCCCCTTCTCTTCCTTGTACACGCTTTTCAAAAGGCGTGGAAATTCAGTTTTTTGCCATTCAACTGATTTGTTTCCATTCAAATAGAGGATTTTTCTTGCACTTCCTTACCTAGATTGCCCAGCAGCAATCTGTGTTTCTACCCATATTCCAGCACAGTTCTGTGTGAAATGGCACCACTCCTCACAACGGCTCAAGGACCTCAAAATGAAACATTGATGGCACAAAAGACCTTGAACCTTTAGAAACCTTTGCTTGGTATGGGGTTTTTTTATATCCAGTATGAGAGTGACAGAATTTTGGTGATGCCTATTTAGTTTTATTTTTATCTAAGCAGGGTCATGGAGAAGCTTTTCCCACAATTGACTATCATGCACCACTGACTGCAATATTAGAGCCCTCCTCTTACTCAAAAGTCATTACACATGCACAAATAAATAAACAACAGCAGGAGATTTACATCAGGAACATCGTGAAAACTCAAAAAATATGTATTATGCAGATTTTCTTTTCATTCTCACAGTAGCACACATACTCATGACGTGCACTTTGCTGTTTTACAAAATATTGATGGCAAAAGCAGTAGGAGAAAAAATAGTGCCAGGAATTAAAAAAAAAAATATATATATAGGCAGGTAGATACAATCAATCTAGCAGCTATCAAGCCTAAACAAAACAAAACAGGGAGGAAAAAAAAAAAAGGAGACCAGTTAACAACCTAGATAAGAGATGAAAATTGCCAGTGAGGCAGATCAAGTTTATTCAATGTCCTGATAAGCACCTATTTGCTCTTCCCCATAATGCTCTCTCAGTATTTATAAATTATCATTTAATTATGCTGGCAAGTGGTAATTGTCAAATAAAGCTCAGATAGGCATAAGCCCTCAGGCTGCACATGACAGAAAAATATCTGTTAAAGCTGGGCTGATTCACACGCTTAGGAAATCATTTCCTTTCTTCTTTTTATCCTTGCCAACAAATTATATGAACTGGCACTTTGTGCTTTGTAGGCATTTTGAAGTCTATGCAGATTACAGGAAAGAAAAATTAGTTGTTTCAGTATCTACCATTCCTAAATTATTCTGCTGATTTAAGACACCATGTTCTGTTTCAACAAAAGAGTGCCAAAGATCAAGGAATCAGAGCTTTCCTCTGCTTAGAATTTATGCCCAGGGTCACTTTCAATTGGGTAAATCAAGATTTGGGGAATTATTGAATACTGTGCATAATAGATTTGATACAGAGCAATAGTTAAAATATGACATTTATCCCATTAGTATAGAAACACCAGGAAATATTTTTAAAAAGTCTCTTACTACTCAGATTCAATTATAGACCCATGAAACAGTCTCTGATATACACACACTGATACAGATGCAGGCACCCACAGATTTGAAGAATTTCTTAATTTACAGAATACATACCCAATTATTTAATTATGTAGAAAAAATAGATGTGAAAGAAGCTTAATGCCAAATAACATTGAAATCAGGCTCATGAGAACTTTGACCTGGGACATGAGTCTGAACACCAGAAATGCTGGATTTACAGCATGTTGCTGGAACATTCACTATCAATGCCATTGCAAGATCATTACTGCCAAAAAAGGTCCCAGTATTCTCTTTTTTGTCTGTGCAGCTACTGTCAGACAAACTCAGGGTGGCAGACAGCTGGCATGAGCACATTAAGTCTCTTCCCCAGCTTTCCCATGTGCCTTTGTGCATGGTGGGTCCCATCTTGGTGAAAGGCTTTTAGGATCCTTTGGGTTACAGAGGAAGCCCCAAGCAAGTCTCAGTCTCCTTTCTTTTTACCTCAGCATATCTGTAATTTTCCTCTCCCTCAGCAGAGTGCAGTAGAATTTCTATCTCATATTTACCCATGCTCTAAGCACAATTAATTTCTATTCAGATCTGAGCTGTTGTTAGTTAGTTGATGTCATATATGAGGCTTCTACTTATGATATTGGTATATCATGCATTATCTCAAACCCTTCTGAAGAAGCCACCAAGCCTCATGAATCTTTCAAAAGCAGCTTTCTGACAAAATAGTTTAGATTTTTTTTAAGAAAATCTGTTCTCTTTTCAGGCTATCAGTAACCCCCACCAATTACCAAAGGCAGCATACAGCTGCCATGCACTCAGTGTACAGTTAACAGCAATAACAGTATTTAGTAGAACAAGAAACATATTGCAAATTCAATGGCATAACTGTCAATTCTTAGCTTCCAATTTGAACTTTGATGGCTTCAGTCAATGTGCATGGACTGCATCACACAGATAGTTCCTGTTGCTTCAGAGCAGCTGGAAAGGCACTGCTCAGTGACCTGCCTTTTCTCATTACTGCAGTGATCTACTGCCACTGCCCCGGTCTCATGAAATACATCATCTTCCTCGGGAGACACAGGGAATTCGTGTCCCAGGGGTTAGCTAACACAGAGCTTGGCCAAGCACTGTAATTCACAGGTTAGACCAGATGTTCAAGCAGCAGACAGCCAGAAAGCATTTACTGGTGCTGCTGCAGCCAGAACAAGCTGGTGTCTCACATGCAGCATAAGCAGCAAAGGAGATAATGTTTCTCATGGGAACAGCTTTTAGCCTCATTGATCTCCCATAAAAGCTACTGTGCCACAACGTGGCCCTAAACACACACACTGTGGTTTAGTCCTAGCAATTCCCAGAAACAGATGCAGGATTGTCATTCTATCAACAACATGCTTCACACAGTGAAGAAAAAAACCCCCAAAAAAACCAAAAAATAGGAACATTTCTTCATATAAAGATCGTGCATTCAGACCTTCCAGAGATTAATTCCTGCTGCAGAGCATTGCAGCCTAGTACCAGGGCTATAGGTACTGTGGATCAATGCCCAGTCAGAAACTTCTGCTCCAGGAGAGGACATTCTGCAGAACTTTTGCCTTGACAAATTTGCTCCTGATCTTTAGGATCCCACTAATACATTGGCTGCAAAGTCATGAAGACTGAACATCACTGAAACTATCAGCATAAAGGCTTTAGGATCTTGGATGTGAATGTGGTTCTGTTTCCTTTCCTACAAGACTATAAAACATAAATCTGTTTAGCTGTGTTTATTTCAAATAGCAATTTATCAAAATAAATTCTATTTTCACTAATTTGTGAACTGAACTTGATTTCAATTAGAGAGGTAAGAACTGCTTTTACAACACCCCTCCAACTAACTGTGACTATTACACAGATGACAGAGAAAAATGCAGAAAATTTTGGAGAGCTCTAATACTTATTCTGAAATAGGTTTTGTGCTGACAGCTGGCCAGAAAGTTTTTTTGCTGGAAATAATTTCATACTAAGAATAACCTTCATGAAGGTGTTATTTTAACAGAGGCTTTTCCAACCTAAATGACTGTATGACTCTAAGATCTTAAAGAACTACATGACAAATTGGGGGGTGAGAAGGGTCTTCATTATTTCAGCATAAATCAGCATTATTTCCATTCTCCTTTAGCTAGTTTGGGTTTTGCAGGTCTGCCCAGATATGTTTTAGAGCCAGTAAACATTCCATAATCAGGAAAAGAGGAATCAGCTCACCTTTTAAAAATAGCCTGCTTCTCTACACATACTTTTTGACATCTTTAATCACAAAGTTGACTGGAAAATGCATCATACTGCATAATAACAACCCAGGGAACTCAGAATGCTTCTGCTCTAGGGGAAATCTGCAAACCCACAATCTTTTCTATTAGCAAAGAGTATAATGCTGTTACTGTCACAGTTCTTATGCTTATGAGCCCTTGCTTGTACAGTAATATTTTGTTGCATTTACACAGCATGTGACATTATCTAAAGTTACTACTGTAAATCTATATGAAGAACAACTGGGTGAGGAACGCAGAAATTACTGCTGAGACTGTTCAAACACAGGAATTGGGTATTATGTAACAGACTTCCAACCTGGAGCAAAAAATACCTGCCAGCACATTCTGCTGGCCTAATCCAGCTTCCACTGAAACCATCTTTTCTCTGGTCACAGAAAATAAAGTACCTACAGCTGCTAGGAGGTCTCTCTTCTGAAGTACTCATAGTTACCATTAAGAATGAGAAAATTAGGCATGACCAAATAAAATATAATTTTATATTCAAATCTATATGGATTGTTAAAAAGAGTCTACTGCTTCTTTTTCTCATTTTGCAAAACAAATGTCTTGCTATATCATGGCATTACTGACTTCCTATACTTCCTATTTGAAAAGAACAGGTCACATAAAAATCTTGTCATGATTACAGATTGACTTAAAATTATCCTGTATTTATAAAGTATGATAAGCCTTTAATGTTTGCCTATAATTAGTCTTTTTTCAAAATTACTTTTTACTTTTCTATCAAGTTCAGTAGGACTTTTCCATATGTGATACCACAAATAATTACCTGAATTCAAGCTGCTTGATTTAACAGCCTCAAGTTTTCTTCACCTTTAGTCCTATCCTTTGCACTCCACGCAATCTTAAAAGTTTTAGTTTTAAGTCTGTTTTTCAATATGTTGGTTCATTTTTAATTTAAATTTTCCAGACAAATTAAATAATGTTAAGGTCATCTAAAAGACAGCCTCACATGTCCCCAAAATTTATTTATATAACTCACAAGAAGATAATGAAAAGTCTTCCCTAAAAGTCATGATGGACTGGGAGATGTGGATTGACACCAGTTCTAAATGTTATTTCTCAATAACAGCCATAATTCCCTTCTGATGAATTTTCTTTTTGAAACTATTTTATCAGATACATAACCAGGGATTTTTAGCTTAATTCCACTCCCATCAAACCACTAGAACACCAGGCAGTTGTGATCATACTAAATGCACATACCCTGAGAACACAGGATACATCCAGTTTCAAGCAAAGTCAGACTCGTGCACTTCTGAAAATCCACATGTAAACTTTATAGCTTGAACCCATCTCATTACTGCAACAGCATTAACAAGATACTTCTCTTTACTTTCCATATATTCCCTGCTGACTCCCCAGGTCAACCTAATAAAGTCTTCATGGTCTCTATCATGACAGCAAGAGCAGGAATATGGAGTTTCTTTTTTTTTATTGGTAATTTTATGAAAAAACTGATTTTAAAATATGAAGCAACATGAAGACATAGCATGAAACTACAAAAATGAAAACATTTTTCTTTAGAAATTGTTACTCTGAAAATATTCTGAAGAAAACTGTTTCCTATTCACAAGATAGTATCTTACTCTCTAAGGGCACTTTAGGGAGAAAGATTTTACTACAATAATAAGTCTCTTCCTTTTTAATCCCTGTTGAAAACTGGGCTATTGCAAAATGGATTTTAACTAGAAATTTTTAATTTACATTGATTAAAACTTAAGCATGTAAAGAGGAGGCATTGTCAATTACACTGGAAGTACATAGTAGAACACCAGCATTCCTGAAAAGGGCAGGTATTTTGTTGTATTCAGCACCTCATCAACATGCACACTGTAATTTATGTACTTTCCTTGCACATGGAGCAACTTATTCTTTTTCCTTAAGACTGCATTTTTAATTTTGGTTATAGATGGATTCCATTATGGCCGTCCAAGCTCCCTCAGGCTCTTGAAGGGCATTCCCAGGAGGCACAAAAGAGCATGTGCCATGGTTACAGCTAGAAAGCAGAGCATGTCCACCTACTGCCCAAAAGGCTGTGAAAGATTGCAATCTGCCCAGATTTTAAATCACTTTGAACTTACTTGCTCTGCTACCAACTTTCACAAAACTTCCAGGAATACATGTATTTTATACTGCTACACCGCTTTCAAATCTGACTGAGTTAAGCCAACAAGTGTCAAAGGACATGAAGATGTGAGGAGGCAGCATCACAACACAACAGAAACCAAGCTACAGTTTCCTAAGAGGTTCACATCAAGACATCTGGAATCAGCTTCTTACTTTGTTCTTTATAATGTGAAGGTTATTCATTTGAATTCATGAAGTGTGGAGAGACCCTGAGAAAGAAGGTGCTGTGGAAGTAATAAGCATGTTTATCAGTCTGTTCTTATTCAAACCAGAGCATACATAAACAAGCCAGGCAGTGAAGGCACCCTTTATGAGCCTGAAGCTGGGATTTCCAGCCCCTGTGCAGAGCTGTGCCCAGCAGTTACACCCACGTGAGGTGACATGCACAATGACTTTTTCCCATCAGAGGACAGGTGCCATTCAGGCCTGACAGCAGCCTGGGGGCTGAGGACACGCAGGATATTCATGGAGTGTATTGCATGCTTCTTACTGTTTCAAAATATTTAAAAGTGCCAGTAAAAAAACACATGTTCTCCTAAGAAGCAGCCATTGTCTAGTCCCAATTTCTCTGAAGGGTCTTGACTTCATATGTGTTAATAAGGATAAGCTTTGCTTTAATTTTAGACCTTAGAAAATTTCATTGGTTTGCGTAAGGTGTGGCCACGTGGAATTTAGGCACGATTTCAGATGCTGCTGGCACAGCACAGGCAGCTGGAATAAACCATGAGGGAAAAGGATCTTGGGCAAAGGTACAAGACAGGCCAGAGGAAAAGCCTCCAGAGAAAGCTCAGGAGATGTGGGAGTGAGGCCATTTGGGACTGAAGCTCCCTGGTCAGGTTTGAGTTTGTTATTATCTCCTCAGACAAGTTGCACACCATGAGGACAAACAGGCTTCTCCCTGTGAGGATTATTGGAGCTTCATGAACAACAGGAAAAACCCACAGATTTCTGATTTTTGCTATGTGAAAATATGTACATTTAAAGACTATTGTTTGAACTTTACAAAACTTTCTCTTGCCATGTTTCTTCTCTTCATCCCTCTATATATTTTTCACATAATCTAACATTTTTATATTTTTCTATTATTCAGAAAGGTATTTGTGAGTATCATCTAGTCACCACAAACCCAAATTATGAGAACACATAATAAATATTTAGTTAGGAAATAATTACAATTTTCAAGAATCCTTGGAAGAGAACTACTACAAATTGGAAAGTACTGGAAGGATAATACAAAACAACTTCACAGTGAACCCAAAATTTAAGAGCTATTTCCAGTCTTCTCTAACTTATAGCTGATATTTTTTCATGCTGTAATTGAAAAAGATTTTTTTCCTCTGCATTTATCTAACAGCTACATAGAAAACAAAGTTTTAAGTTATAATTAATTTTGAAACTATTTGGTTTATGCAGGTTTTTTGAAACTATGATAGAAAAATTATAGCAGTCATTACGTGCATATCGCTTTTAATATTCCACCAGAAACCTTTACTTTGTTGCCAGTAGAGCAGCATTGAGGAAACTGCTGAATTTCTAACACTGCTTTTTCGGTTTAAGAAATATAGAATTCTGATATTTTCTCTACCATCTAATTCCATTATTACTATGTAACAGATGTTTATTAGTGTTCTTCAAAGGCATTCTGGGCTGAACTCTGTCTTCAATTAAATATTCAAAGACATTGTTAAGATCAGCCAGTCTGATTTCTTCTATAGTCTGGGCCATATAATTTCAGTTGTTCCTGTACTGAGCCAAATAATGTGTTTGTTACTGCCTCAGCTCCTCTTTCTGGAGACAGTGTATTTTCCTTTCTTTTCCAGCAATATCCTGATTAATATATCTCCTTCTCTCAAGTTTGGATTTCATTGTGACATATCATTTTGCTTCAGTAAGTAAATATATAAACTGTATATCCAAAGTCAGGTATGAAAACCATGTAACAACTGACCTATTACAAACAATGGGTCTTCTACAGTGGGTAGCTTTGCCAGGATTAGTGTGTTTCGATGAGATAATCAACTATGCATTTTGTGACCAGCTCACTCACATCCTGGCAAAATGATCTTGCTGGGAGGCAGACTGCATGCTTCACTACCAGGAAATGGACAATGACAGATAGTCTGCATTTCCATTTACACGTATCCTTAATTGTTGTCACTGAAAAAGACGTGCCAGATACTGACACAACAGATCATTCAAAATAAGTTATGTATTCATGTTAAGCGTTATTTATCCAGACTGCAAAGGAAAACAAATATTGCTCTTTCTCCCCCCTTTCCTAATTAGCCAATTGTTTCAAATGCTTTTTGTTAGGAATTCAGCAATTTATGTTCTTTAAGCTTGTCATAAAGATAACGCTTATTATGAACTATGCTAAGAATACAGCCCTAATTCAGCTTCCTTTCTTTTCTGGCTACACCATAATGAAGATGTTTGCAGGATGCATTTATTTGATTCTGTCCAGGGAGCCTCATGAAATGTATTTAAAAATAAACACAATGAAAAACCCACGCTCAAAACATCACTGGCATTTATTTTTTGTGTGTGTGTGTGACATCCTAATAACAGTGCTATGGAGTCCTGTTAAAATTTGGTAAAAGAAAAAAAAAGCTGCATTAACAGATAGGAAATTGGAAAAGAATAGTCTAGCTAACGCTATTTAAGAAAAGCTGAAAATTATGCTATAAAACAACCTCATTAAGGCAGCTTTTTAAAAATAAACAAAAGATACCCCCAAATCCCTAAAGATTAGAGACAAAAAAAAGTAACTTAAAAATAATTTCATAATGTAAAACAGCCTAACACTGGAGACCTCCTGAATAAAAATAGTGTAGAATATAGTTGCTGTCATTATTGTTAGAATTATTAATAATAATAAAAATAATATTGGTCTTTAATTTCCTAAGAGAAGGCCACTCATCTTGGCCACATCATGAAGTGCACAAGGACTTGTTCAGTGAAGGAAAAAGGAGCTTCCCTGGGTCCCCGCACACCAGTTCTCAGCCTCTGTTCTGCCCTCTTCCAATTTCTCAGTGATCTCAGCTTCATCAAAGGCAAAAATTAAACAGATTTTACTGAAGATCCTAAATTAGAGAAGTCTCACCAGACTGAAGACAGATTTAAACTGTCAGTATATAATGCATAGAACATAACACAGGAACATGATGTACAGAAAAGACCTGCTCTGAATTAATCAAAGTCAGGAAAAGAAATAAATCTCACTCCTTTTATAAATATTATCTAGTTTCAATACATATTTTCCACAGTTCTGATTTTATAGTGCATTTCTTGGGAAAATCACTTTTCATGACAATCAGTGGAACAGCCTATTTCCACAATTCCTTACAGCCCAGCAGGCAGGCCTACCTCTACAGCCTTGTTAATTATGAATCTTTTCTGCAATGCTAATAGATTATTCCACTTTGAATGAGCATCCAAAATTATTTAGTAACACCTTGTTTAATATGACAGTTTTGTGATTTTACATATGAAATAATTAATTTGCTTTAAAAAGTGTAAAAAATATAAAAGAGCCTTCACTTGTGCTATCATCTCTTTTACCAGCATAAGCAACACCAGGGGCAAATCATTCATTTCTTTGTGGGGTTGTTGAGGTTTTTAAAATAGTTTTTTCTAAATTTTGACAATTCAGCCAACATCAGCTTAACTAAATCTCCACCAGGTCAGTACACACAGGTACCATGGATGTGACAACAGATGGCCCTACAATTGAATATATATGCAATATATAAACACAGTCAGTGTCAGTCTACAACAGGTCCCATGCTGGAATAAGTAAATTGTTTCTCATCTTTAGATTGTGAAAACAGAATGCAGATTAATTTCGATTTTTTTTATTTCCCACCATTTTTAGCTTTGACTGCAAAATCCTTGGTCTTTCACCACAGTATATGCTTAGAAAATGCTTAGTATCTACTCATTCTTCAACCTTTCAAACACCAGATTTCTTATAAAAGATTCAGACATTTGACTCCATGCACATTCTTATTGATGCACCAGCCAACTCCAAAAACAACAGCTTCCATAATGGAATGCTGCACTGGCTAATCCAGTTCCCTTCATTGGCATGAAGCTGATTGTGGTCCATTCCACACTACCTGGAAAGCTGCAAATCCTTTACAAGGATTTATGCTGCATTACATGGTAGAATGAAAGGTTTGTAAGTAAAATTCTTAGAGAAATGAATTATGGCACTAATATAAAAGCACAAGACTCAGACTAGGTACTGCTATATTCTCATATCCACACAGCTACATATTGCACTTTTGTCACTGAGCAATCCCATTTCAAGGAAAGAAGCAGGAATTAAACCCTCTTGAGAGCCAAGCCATTAACCCTTGCCTCAGTTTACCCACTGCCTTATGGTCAAATATAGATGCATTTTACCACAAGAGTGCATTGAAGAATTCCCTCTTTTTTATTGTTCTCTTCTAGTATTATGGAAAAAGCTTTTGTAGAGTACTCAAACATACTCCAGGAACAGATAAAGGACTTCCCAAATTGGTCTAGACAAACTTACTGCTTCCAGCTCATTCACTCCTCAAGTGGCTTCAATTTCCTGTGCCATTTCAGGAGTAACCTCGGGAAGGAAGGAGGAGCTGGCTGAGCCACATCCCTGGCACACCCATGTCACTCAGCACTCCATGCCAGGCAGTCCCTGAGCTGTTCAGACAAATTATCTGTAGACTGCTACGGATAGGCCAACTTCTATTTACTCATTTATGCAGACAGGTATTTCCTGATGTCACCAACACTTGTAAATAAGCTAAAGATAATCTCCACAGGAATTGCCTTTTGTCCATTTATTGGTCTGTGCAAAGATCATTACGATGTGCTAGCAAAGGATGAAGGCCAATGGACAGATTTGCATTTTCCCACCTTTCTAGAACCATTTAGATCACGAATTTGCTGCCCATAGACAACTTCACTGTAGAAGAGGAAAAATTTTTCACTTCTATTGCACCCAAAGCAGAAACAAACCAGTAGCACTTTGACGTAAGAGTGTTTCTTTCTGCCACAGCCCCTCTTGATCCCCTGAGCTAAAGCAGATTGTGTCCTGCAATCATCACACGCCCCTTTTTGTCACAGGTTGTCACGAAGGCCAATTAATGGCACGTTATTGCAGGCCTGATATTCCATTTAGCATCCAGCTGCATGCTGATTACAATATAGTTATGACATTAATATAATTACACATTCTATATATAATAGGCATTGTAGAACATATAATAACATAATATTGCAACAAAAGACAGTCTGGAGTACAAGTCCTGAAAGTATGCACAGCTATTTCTTAATTTATTTTCCAAGCCTGATTTTTTCTCATTTTAGCTACCTCCATTACACTGAGGGAAAAAACAACACTCACCCAGATGAGGTCACAAGAGTCCCGTGTGAGCAAACAGAGCACCCCAGCCTGGATCACACCTGGGGTAAAATCCTCCAGCAGAACCACACAATTCCCCCGGCTCGAGGGCAGACAGCACCAGGGAGGTGCAAGCCTCCAGACTCCTCAAACCTGAGCCTGCTATCTCTGCAACACTCTCGGGCTGACTACATTAGAAACAAGAGAACAACTCCACGAAACAAACTCTGGTGTAATTCCTCACATCATTACTGATGGACTAACCAAGCCACATCAGAGAATTCCCCCGTTCGTGTAGCTTGGCGTAAAACATCCAGCCCTTATGGTGCAAGAACAATGCAAATGGATAATCAGGGGTATTGATTTCATAATGATTAATGGATATTGTACAGTATCTTTTTGCACTCTGTTTTCCTTGCACAGCCAAGGCTCCCAGTAACGTCACGGGGAGTTTCTCGAGTGAAGAATGCTGGACTAGGTAGCTGGTTTTGCAGTTCAGGGCATCCTGCTCCGTTTGTTTTGTGCATAATAAAAGCTCATACTTGTACAGTAATTTAGCATTTCTGAATAAACAGAAATTGTGATTCATAATTCTCTATCTTGTCCTCATTTCTTAAAAAAAAATGAGTCACTGTTGTTTAATCCGATAATTATGCAAACACTAAATCTTACACTGGAGGAGAAAATGTTAACACATATTGAAAAACCAAAATGCGTAGAACTATAATCTGTATGATAAAATGCATTACTCTGTTTAAAAGGATTGTTTTACAGAAGCAATTAACAATCAGCAATCATAGAGTTCAGCCCGGTGTTTTGATGCCATCTGTTGGAGTAAGGCTTCACATTCCCTCGAATGAAGCTATAATTTTCCGTTTATGATTTCATTAGATGCATAGAGTGTAACAGCTACAAAAAGAACGAGGATTTCACCAAACACTTTCATTTTAGAAAGAGCTGCTCTAAACATTTCTGTTTCACACAAATCTTCTCCCAAGAGGACAGGAAGTTGGCAGATTTGCAGTCATTTCCAGAATTCAGTAGCGCATTCTAGTGCTTGGAGAAATGTATCAGAAGCTTTATTTCCTACCAACAAATTTCTGAAAAATTTATTTTATAAACATGACATACTTCATTTCACTCAAAAAACTGCTGTAAAAATTACTCAGAAAAAAAAAAATTTTGGTTCATTTCCAAGAACTGTGGTGATATTTTTTTTTCCCAATGGAGCAAGTTTGTTTTTCATGTGTCTTACAAAAATAAATTTTCCAGTTTTATTAATTCATTAAATACTTGATTTAATCTTTGGGGGATTTTTCACTACGCTAGGGGGAGCCAGATCACTACATTGTACACACAATTAGCTCTAAGTTGAACCTTCTAAAAAGATTCTTTTAAAAACAGCCTTAAACATCTCCAGCTGACAAACAAAACATATTTCTATATGATAGCACTAACACAGAAGTCACACAATATACCATGGAATATTAAATAATAAAAACCATGGAAATAAATTAAAATTACTCTTACTTACTTTTTAGTATTTCTTTGTTATTATTAAATAGTCTGCTTCAATGTATGCAGGAGAAAAAAACCCCCAAGCATCAAAACCCCAAATCAATCACCTGAAAACCAACCTAAAATAATTCTGCTTTTCCTTCTAGTACCATACATCATGCAGATCCACCTCTATAATGTTGGCTCTATAAATTATATTATTAATTTAACAACAGCATAAATAAGGAATGCTACTACACTGAATGCATAACTATTACATTTTTTTTTGTACTGATACACACCAATTATACAGAAATTTTTGCTAAGAGTAGAAGGAAGATATTCTGGTTTTACTTTTTATGTGCCTATAAGTTTTAATCTTCTAAAATAGAACTGCAAATCTTTCAATTTTAAAGACTCTAATCAGTTTACTCTGATAGCAGGAAAATCTCATGCCTAAAAATAAAAAAAATAAAAATCTTGTTCTGGTAAATGATGACTTTAATTATTGATTCCTTTCAAGCATTATGGTGAAAATTGCCCACTCAGTCACAGTTTTCAAAATCAAGAACAGACAAATGTACATGGCTGCAAAACAATGCACAACTGCACGGACTTCAAAACCCAACTGCCCCATCCATGCCAACTCCACAGGTGTCAAAGAGCTTCCTACAAAAAGGCAAAACTACTTATGAACTGCTAAAGGACCCACAAAGACAGATGCCAGACACTGAATTACAGATGCTGGAAAAGAATGAGCACAGTGATGTGATACTATGTGAATCTGCTATATCTGAAAACAATGACTTTTGTTGAAAACAGGTTCCAATAAACACCAAAGGTGTCTTGTTCAAACAGAGATCTGTTTATTCACTCCAAGAAGTCAAATACCATGCAAATCTTCTGTGTGACTGCAGTTAAATTAATTATATGAAGGAAAAATTTAGCAATTAAATATATGATTGCAAGTAGAGCAAGTCAGAAAGAACCCTAGGGCCCTCAAAAATTCTGTTCATTTGTTTGGCCTCTTCCATTAGTATACTCAATTATATTTGGGTTTTTTGCTATATGTTTATGTTATAGTATTAAATGTCCATACTACCAGGTTTTTAGAGAATAAATTTTCCAGACTTGGGTATTTGACAAAAGTGCATTCTTTTAAAACAAGGAATTCTAGTACTAAAAAAATCTGATTAAGGTAAGCATCAATATTTATCTTAAAAAAAACCAATTTCATCCTACTATTTCTTCTTTTGCCTCCTCTATTCATGATCTATTTTCTCCCTTACTCCATCCCCCACTAGGGGATGAGCTGCCCTGCACATAATTTGTAATTTGTACTTCCAGTTAAACCTCCAGTCCAAACTCCTGGACGTAGCTTTCAAAGATTGTTATTAAAATAATAAAAGGGAAAGGGTGAGAAGGCCCCAGACTGAGATCCATGGAGCCTGGTCTGGCTTGGCCATCCCAGAATGGTGATGACAGAAACATCAGTGGGAACAGGGGTACAAATGGATGTGCAGCAGGTGCTGCCTCTGGCTTGGAAGCAACATTTTGCCAGGTTGATGTCTGTATAAACCCATCTTCAACTCCTGTGTGAATAATAACTTGTATCTCAAAATGTGACCCTCAAAATCTAATGAAAATTAGCTTTAACCTAATCTGTGTTGTCCAGAAACAAATCTGACATGACAGAGTGAGATGCTGGGAATATTCAAGAAATAATACAGTATTTCATCCACAAATATGAATCAATAGCTATGAGAGAAGGAAACTGGATCTCTTAAGGGTTTCCCTGGATAACATGTTTCCATGGCCCCTATAGTGTATTTCCATTAGAAAGTACTTTAGATTCTTTTGAAAACTTCTTGAAAACTATAATGCTACTATCAGTCCTCTTCCCAAGCTGCAAATACCCTTCACACAGTCATATCAAATAGCACAGACACATTTTACACTCATCACTGTTCTCGCTCTTCTGCTCTAGAAGAAACTTTTCTCACCTTCCACAGAAGGCACATTTGCATCTTATTAAATTAAAAACCTAGAAATTTTGACAGAAGATCATGTGCTGATGGCAAGGGCGTTAAGGGGCAAATGTTATTTGAGTGAAGTGAACAATATTTTTTCCTGTTCTTACTCTTGTGCAAAAGGAGGTGTTTCTAATTATAAGACATCTAGTGACTGATTGAATCTGTCATCTGTTTTCACTAAAAGAAGACCAAAGTAATTTTCATGTCTTAGTTTACCAGCAAAAGTCAGTAATCATTGAGTATAGTGAGCCATAGAGAGCAGGCAGTAGGGACCACCACTTCTCATCCTTTATTAGGACAAAATGCAGAACCTGTGCAAACTGGTCCTACACTGAAATCATGTTTCTTCCCAGGCATTCATAATTCTGTGAATTACTGAATGAACCAATCATACAAGTGTTACTGGTGCAAGATTTTATTGATTGTATACCTTATCTACCTGGAAATAGCTCAGGCATGTTCTACCTCTGTGGAAGAGCAAACCTTGCAGGGAGGTGATTACTGTCTACTGTGACCATGTTTTACTGCCCAGCTACTCAGAAGAGTTTTGCAACTCAAGCAGTTCAAGTTCTTGGATGAAACAAAGTAAAGTTTTCAATTTGCAGTTCCAGAATTAGGAACTTACAGATCCAGAATGATAAGGAGCATGCTCTTACAAAAGCTATTTTGAGGTAAGGCTTGAAATTATGGGTGTAAAAATCACTATTGAAAGCATATTTTTATTATAGCCTGAATTTCAGCTGAGTTAGAACAATAGCCTGTATTTGTTCATCATCCTTTATCAACAGTAACTCTTGTTTGTCAGAAACCTTCTCCCATGCAGCTTACTACATCCTAAGTAACAACTTGACTTTTGGAGGTAGAAGGATAAATGAAAAGATGAGACTTTAAAAAAACCTCATATTGTGAGCCAAGTTTAAAAAAAAAAAACAAAACAAAAACCTTACAAAATAAGCTTACAAAACTCACCCAAAAACTCCACAAACACAACTGTATAGAGCACTACAGTAAAAGTCTAAGATCATGAAATAAACGCATTAATAATTCTTTAATGCCAGCACTGTTTGCCTGCTGATATATCCAAAGGTTATTCTTGATATGTTTGCCTCTGCATTACACTAGGAGACCATGTTTTGCTGCTTATTTAATATTAATTTCAAGACTTTTCAGAAGAAATGCTTCCAGGGATACAGCCCCACAACTTAATTTCTGGCCCAGAGAAATCACTGGCTTGAGATAGCAGTGGTGTACTGTCTCACAATGACTCCCTGCACAAGGAGAAAATTTTGGTCCCAATTCAGAAACTTCTGAAAATGCTTTAATCTGCAGATTGTTCTCTGGATTTCTGGGTTAACAATTAATTACTTTTGCCTACCAGAGGAGGAAGAACAAGTGCATAAACTACTGCCAGAACAGGTACATCATCTTCAAGGACAATGCTCGATGAACAAAGGAGCAGAGGTTCATTTGAATTAACCCCAATGAAAGCCACAGGTGTGGCACAAGAGCTTGGCACTTTCTGCGCTCCCTGTTCCTCTCACCCTGGACAGCTCCTTAACAAGGACAATGGTTTGCTCTAGCAAAAGAGGTTTCCAAATTCACTTATTAGATCAAGATTATGACAATTTTTACTAATTGAAGAAAAAGTGACAAGAGAAAGAGAAACTTTTAATATTCCATTAGAAGAAAAAAATACAGAAATAAACTACTCGGGAGGTTTCACAAGTCCCTAACATCAAATCACACTACAGCATCCTGATGCTCCAACACAACCAGTCATTTTATCTTTTCCTAAAACTATAACAATTAATTAGTAACCAGCACTTGGATGGGTTCAACAGCTATTAAAGGACAATATTTTCCTCCAGCTAAAGCATGTGCAGTATCAGGTGGAGTTATCAAGTGAGCTCTTCACACAACCTAGGTCCTAAACATCTCCAGGGACACCAAGTATGACACAAGTGATATACAAGGGCCTCTAATTTTAGTTGAAAGCAAAAGTCAAGATTTCCATTTCAAAATGTTGTAGTATCTACTTTGCACAGTTTGCATTATTCTGTCCCACAACCTCCTTTGCCAAACTCTCAAAGCTTGTTATAATTGAGCTGAGAGGTTTTACTCCTTACATGAGCTTAGTGCAGCATTGTTACGGCCATTAACCACCCACCCCAGAGTTCCTGGTCAGCTACCAAATATTCTTCTTTGGCAGAGTCAGCCCATCAGTATGAATTTAGTGTATTAATATGTGTCCAAGTCTTGTACTTGGCTTTAATTTATCTAAGGAATCTCTTATTTATAGCATTTGAACAACATTCAAAGCATGGCTAAGGTGGTTTTGTATTTCAGAAATTGTTAAAAAAAGGCTCTGTGAGTTAGAAGACTAAATTCTATTGATTCAAATATTAGTGTAATTCCATCACTCAGTAGCTCCTACCGTTGGTATCCTCTACCATTAATCATATTAAATATCATCTAACATCTACATCAGCTGAAAATGAAATTAATTCAGATGCCTCAATCTAGTCCCTGGCAGGTACTCATTAGCACAAGAAAACTGCTCCATGGCTGCACAGTGATGATATTCTATGTTCACAAATGACTCAGAAATCAAAAAGATACAAATCAATTTTCAGAAGTCAAATTTTCTACTGTTTTTTTCCCTGGGTTTATTTGTTTTCTTAAGACAAACCCTCTCAAGTGTATTATAGCGTTATACAGGTAAAACTGGACAAGAAATGGTATCTCATACACTCAGTTTTAGTAGACTCAATAACTGTCTTTATCAGTGCAGAATTTATCTAAAATTATTATATTTATTATCTACTGAAAATATAATAAATTTTAACAGTGACTGCTCTACAGAGAAAAGAGCCTTCAAATCAAACCACTAAATTTCAAGAACTGTTAAGATTATAACTGCTCACATGTACACTCTAAAATATCAAGTGAATATGCACAGTGAAAAATCTATTAAAACATCAAAAGAAGTGACATTTTAACCAAAAGAGTATGGAAAAGCTTTTATCTTTTGAATTTTTGCTGAAATACCTCAGAAATACATGTGATCATTTATCCCAGAGAAAGAAAATAACAGGTTAGGTACTTGTTGAACCAAGAAACACAATCTGCCCTGTGAGTTCTTAGTTTATTAATAAGCCAACAAACATGGTCTTAGAATACCTTAGAATATACTTCACACATCAGGAAGTGTCTGTACCAAGCAGTTTCAGTTTAAATTCTGCTTGTTGACCAGATGACTCACCTCTACAAAGAGCAGAAAAACACTATTTATCTTCACTTTCTACTGGCAGAAACAATATCTGATCTGACTTAATTTCCATAGTCACTTAAAGCAGTCAATCTTTTCCTTGAAAACTTTAGGGATAAGTCAGTCTCACTTAGCAGCTCAAACAAAAGAATTTGTCAATAAATACATAATCTTCTATACTCTGACATGAACTCAGGCAGGCAAGATGCAAGCATTGCAATAAAAAAATCTTAGGAAATTCAGTGTTCAGGCTACAGTGGTCAGAGTCTGCTCTCAGTTACACAAAGCATTTGCTTACAACAGCATTTATTTAAGGGAACAAGACTCATGATGATCACTGGCCTAAGTAATGCCAGAATGTGGCACTGAAATTACATCTTTGCTTTGGGAACACAAGCAAGGCTTAATATACTTTTCAGCTGAACTTGCAGCTCAAACATGTTTTAGCTCCCTCTCACAAGGCTTCCAGGGAAAAATGCAGACCAAATAGAACTCTTAAAATACATCACATGCATTCATTAATAGGCTCAACTAAGACATTTCTCAAGCTTTTAATTTTGATAAGAATATTACTAAGTTTAAAATGCAATTCCCTTATTTGACTAACATTCAGGAGACTAAGAGCTGAATCAATGTCATCCCTTTCTCAAATACACACAGAATTCCTGCTGCAAGAGAATATGACTACTACAGTATATCAACATTTTCTTCACTCTTTAAAACATGAATATTTAAACAGAAGACATTTTTTCCCCATGCAGAAGCCTAAATAGAAGCTCTTATCTTCAATAGTAAAAGCTGTTATTTTTTTTTTTCAAGAGGTTTTAGGCTGTATAGAGATAGTTACATACACAGGCATCTCAAATGAGAGGGCACCATACATACATGTAATTGGTTGCCTTTTCTTTTTCCTCGGCAGTCTGTACAAAACGTGAAAATGTGCCTGCTTCTGACTAGCCATTAAAAGGCAGTGGTTGCACCATACTGTGATTTGGGGAGCTGAAGAAAATAGCCAGAACTGACTGATATCTGATAAACAGTAACAGGAGTCAGTTTATTGCACCAATCGTTAAATAATGGTGCTGATTATAAGGCTGCTAACTGCAGATGCTGTAATTGTCTGTCATAAATCTTAGTCATTTGTGACAGGAGCACAATGAAAGAGAGCATCTGCTTGAGGGCAAATGACTTCTGATAAATATCAGCTCTGCTAAAATGTACTTGGATGTGTCTCAATATTTTGGAGAGCCATTCATGTTGCTTCCACAAATGTGAAGTTATTATTGGTTTGTATTGATTTTGCCACCTTGGGTTTGGTTTTTTTTTTTCCTTTTTAAAGAGACAGAGTCAGAGAGTGACTCAAGGTTGAGTTGAATTGAATCTCTGCTCTTTATCTGATCTACTCATTCCTCTTAAACGCATGCTTGAGTGGAAAAAAAAAATAATTGCACTTTTTCAGAAGATTGCTGTGCAGAAACACAGTCTGGAAAATTCAATATGTAGTTCAGGTTTTTATTTTTTTTCTTAAAGCAACTCCTTACTGAAGGAGAAGAAGCACTTTAAAGCATTGGTTTTGAACACAACACTTTAAAAGGATTTAAAGTAGCTGAAGTAAGAGTCAATTAAGCTAGTTCTGGAGAATAATAATATGCAAATTAAAAAAGCTATCTGAAAGTAATTTTTTTTTTTGTTTTCAGAATAATTAACAACACTTTAATTTCCTGTCCAACTTATATGAATATAATAAAGCCAGCTAAGGTCTTCCACCCTGTCCCTTACTGCTTTAGTTCTTAATGTTATAAATGCTTATCATTCAGTGGGAGATTACAGTATAATTTCACTATCACTGAGAGTGCTGCATTCACATATTCACATTTAAATATGCATTCCTTTGTGATACTCTTTACACATCATCAGGCTTACACCAGAAACATTTTCACAAGTAAACCTGAAATTCAAGATTGAAAATTTTACTGGTAACAGACCATTAAAATAGATAATGGGTTTCCCTTCCAGCAATTCCTTGTTTAATTCAATGATCAGTGCTTAACCTTTGAACAGATTAATTTAGATTCTACTGGCAGCTGTTTCCTTCACTGCCCAATTGCACATTCTGCCAAAATAGGTGCAGCTCACACTCTGCCTGTGCAGAACCTGTTGGAGTGAATCGATGGCAGCCACCTGATGGCAGCCTGACCCCACAGCCCCAGAGCAGGCCTCAGGCCTCACAACAGGGCTGCACACCAACAAAAAGATAAGCTGATGTTAATAATTTAACAAAAAACTTGTTTAATTGGCTTATTATATTTTGTCCCCAATGATTATTTTCATTTTCTAATTAATGTTTAGTTTCTAAAGGTATCTTAGACACAAACTGACATCAGAAAAGTTTATTCTTCCTTGAGCTGCATTTTTTCCCATAATTTTCCTACTTTCTGCAGTACACTGCCTTAGCTTCCACCTCCAGTTCCCAGACAGTAATTTGGAGGCAAAGGCTGTGATGAATTCTGGATAGGCAACAGGAGAATACATTTACCTAAGTCCAATAGAAAACATGATCCTTCCTTTCTCTCAGTGAAACAAACCCCCAAACAGTCAACAAGAAAAACACAGAACAGAACACAGGCAACCCATTGGTTTTCCAATTCAAATGGGCAGGGATTAGTCCATATTTAACATTAACTACTTAAAATTATTTGCAAATACAATAGTTATTAGACCTGTTGGAAAGGTTGTCTTGTCCTTGCTCATGGTTCAACATCTCTTTTGCAACATGCTAGCAACAGGTTGTGAAACCTCAAAAGTATAAGATTGTTTTATAAGCTAAGTTGGCTTTCTTTGCCACTTCCTCAGAAACGAATACCATAGTGATTCTGTTTCAAGGATAATAATTAGAATGCTTGTTTTGATCCTTTAACATTCACTTTTTTCCTCTGCAACCAAGAAAGCTGAGATTCAGGCATAAGCCAAGTGCCAGGTAGGCAGTCTGTTTCCTCCCATGTGAAATTAAAGACCAAAAGGAAATACTTCAGCTTTCTCTATATTCAGCAGCTTTCAGTCCCTGTCAGGTTATGGGTTGATATGCAAGCTGCCAGAATATGAGAGGATGAAGTCTTAGTGTTTGTCTGCAACTTAGAACATCAAACCATGCCAAAAGGAGTTGGGTTCAAAGCAAGAAATGCTTGTGTCTCCCTTTAAGTCCACATTTCAACTAAATTCCTGCCCCTGCAGGTAAGAATTACCCATGCTTTTACTATTACTGACAGATATCAATATTACTTATTAACATCCTCAGATTTCTTTAGTTTACTGTTTGCCATCTCAGTTTTCTGTGCACTTTTAAGCTGGTGCTACCCTGGACCTGCAGCCTGGGCAGAGCAGCAAGGCTGATGAGTAAAACCTGTGGCAGAGGTGAATCTACAACAACAATAGAGCAGCTCCTGGATTCAGCTGCTTCCTGGAAAAACACCAGCAGAGGAACCTTTTCCCTGCGGCAAGCCCAGCAGCTGCCATGGTCTCAGACTGCAGCCCAGACTCAGCCGCAAAACTTTGCAGCACAAATCTTGTTCAAATGGACTCAAGAAAACCACTGCTGGTAGAGAGACTAGAGGAAATTGCATTGCCCAGTTCGCCTTGGGGCTGAAGCAGTAACTTAGTGGAAGTTTACTTCAGTTTGAAACTAAAACTTCTAAATCAGTGCCAATAAAAATCTTCCATTAAAAATTACTGACAAGGAGCAAGGGAAAGCAGGATTCAGACTTGAAACTGTTTCCAAAGAATGCCCTGAAAGCTTGCACAAAACCCACAACAACATCATTGAAATTATTTTTCTATGACTGTTGAACCAGATGCTTTTATTCCCCATCTCCCCCAATATTTAATTATTGGTTTAGTAGACATCTACAGAAATTTTTTCTCAGATTTTACTCACGGTACATGACTTGTTAAAGGTACACCAAAATGTTTTCAGGCCTGTGGACAACAGGATTTCTTAGAGATTCTTTAAAGACAAAGATGAGTGTAAATATTTTGCTTTAAGTTGAAGACAAAATTTGGATTTGGGAGGACATAGTTTTCTTGTTGTTTTAGGAGCAGGCCAAAAGAGTTATTATCCATGTGAACAGAAACTCCCGTGCGATGGATGTAAAACAACACCTCAATTTTTACTAGAAGATAATTGCATCATGTTAATGGATTTTTTTCCCAGAAAAATCTGTATGCAAACAAACATACTGAAAGAGCTTAATTTCAATTAATTACTGCTTAATTTTGCAAAATTAAAATTTAAAAAATATTGCTTAATTTTAAGCAATTTTTTAAAATTGCTTAATGTCAAATTCAAACTTACATTAATTTGTGATTTTGAATTACAACTCTTCAGATTCATTTATTTTCTCATTAGGTCCAAACAAAGAAGTTGTAGCCTTGATGTTTCTTTGGAATGAGAATCAATCCATTGAAACTGTCCCTGTGCAGCAGCCACTTGCAGCCCCTGCATCCCTGCTGAGGAATGCCAGGGGATCAGCAGGATGCCAGGCTGTGCCCAGGAGGCCACAGGGGCATTCCTGCAGGAGAGCAGGAGCCTTCCCCAGGGCACTCAAGGGGTTAAACCCGCTGCAATATGCATTAAGCACATGTTCCAAGCCAGCAGGGTGCCAGTCTAAGATGTCCTCAAAGCCTAATTTGATAGATATTATGCCATATGCTGCTGCAAGTAGTTAGTAATAAAGAAAGTAAAATTTTTATGGATGAGCAAAACAGGAGCTCTTATGGATGGAGTGGTTTTAAATCAGGTGTATAATTTACGTACCGTCAGACCACATGTAGAGTGCATTACTCAATTGAACTTACGAGCAGATAGGAAGGCAGTTTCTTTTAATAAGCACTTCTTCAACTTATTGGCTCTACAATTACTTGCACCAATTACCAGCAGCTGCTGCCTGTTTGGTGTTTTATCTTAGACAAGGAGTTACATTAGTTTCTAATCAACAAACCATTCAAGGACTCTTTAAAAATATTTAAATTTAATTTCCTCATTTATTTTGAATTAACTGAAATACTGGATATTTTCATTGTAGTACTTTGGTTCTTCTTAGGTTCTTCTCCAAACATAGATTTACTGTTGTACCATTTGAATTTCAATTTTTATAAAGCCAAGAATATACATTATAACATATTTGATTCAGGCATTTATAAGCAGCATCAACACTGGCCTTATTGACAATATATGGTAAGTGACATACAGGAGATTTCTTGCCATAGAATTCATTATACTCCAAGACCTTTCTGACATATTCAAGTCTTTTAACATTCTTTATTGTTTACCTGTCTGACTCACAATTAATAGAGCACTGGATAATGGAGCAACAGAGGAATTATTAGAGAAAGCAATTAAAAAAAAAATGAAGACACTGTCATATGAAGGAAGGATATTTTTTTCCTTTATCTCTAGATTTTCAAAATTAGAGTTCTAGAAATGTCCAAGCAACTTAATGGCACTTGAAAACCACCTTCCTCTAACAGAATAACTGGTATTACTTTCGTAGTTTTTCTTCATAAATATCCAAGGGAGAAAGAAAGGAAAAGAAATTATTTAAAACTGGAGGTATCAAAAAACCCAAGTTTTCAATGAGCTGAAAACTAAGATGCACTGCAATATCAGACTCAGGGAGTTTTTCAGAGCAGTAATGTCTGGTGGTAACTTGAGAGGCTGAAGGGTACAGCTGCTGTGCAGGCAGAAGAGCCTTCCTGACAGAAAACTCCTGGGAGACAACTGCCTTTCTAGGCAGAAAACTCTGTCTATGATACAGAAAAGAGGTAAGAATAAATAAATGAACAAATAAATAAATAAATTAAACCCTTACAATGAGACCAACCAAACCACACCACCACTTTTTGCATTTTTGCATTTACATATTATTGATTCCTGATCATCCTGAGTTTATTTTCTTCAGCATGGGGATCCTTCACACTCCCTACAAGCCACATGCTGGGAACTCAACATCTGGCCAGATGTCATTGGGACAGGCACCATTAGTGCTCAATCTACTCCAGAGAGAGCATCAGCCACAGCAGGAGAGAAATCTTGCAATAGAAGCCAAATTTGGGGCAGTTACCACAGTTCCAGGTTTAGCACTCAGGAGAGAGAAGATGACAATTCAGTGAAGTCTCTCAAATCCATTGGTACAAAATTATGTAAGTCCAAACCCCGTAAAAAATATTTCAGTTTCCCATTCACAAAGTTTTCTACAGTCATACATTTCAACTGTTAGAAGGAAATCAGGAAAACCCCTCATTATTCTTTGTTTTCTGAAATCACATCAGCATGTGCAAATCCTGTACTTTCTTAAAATAATAAAACTAAACAGAGAGCCAACAGTAATCACAGAATAAATTTGTTTCAGTAAACCTTGGGAAGTTATCAGACCCAACCCTTCCACTCCCCAAAGCAAGGTCAACTTCAAACTAGGTCTTGAATTGAATCTCACTGAAAATGCCAACAGAAAATGGGGAAAATTATTCTGCAAATAAAAAAAATTTAGAAAATTCATAGTGAGTGTCAGTTGAAAATAAGTAATGAATCAACCTTTCATGTCTCAGAGTTACTACATGTATCCCCTTCCTTCTTGATCTTCTGCAAAAAATGACAAAAAAAGGTCTGAAAGGAAGGGTGATTTTCTGGGATTTTACATAACAGAGTTAAATAGTCAAACCTTCTTCACACTTCAAAAAAAAAATCAGTATTTTTCACAAAAGAGGAAGGTCCAGCCCTCTGTCCACCATAGATTTACAATTTGGTTTCTCCATCAGACTACAGTGTATTAAAGCCACCCAAGATGATAAAACATTTTGCTATTCAAGCTTAGAAACAAAGACATTCATGTTTTTATTGCAAATTCCTTTAACTCCTGCAGTTAAATTACAAATTATCCATCTTTTAATGTCATCTCTCACAGCTGGGAAAAATCTAACCCTCTCAGGACTCAATCAGATATTCACATCAATTTGTGTAATTAACACTAAGCTTAATATCTCCCTTAATTATGACTGCAAACACTTTCTTAAAATAAATCAAACTCACTAACTTACAGAAACAAAACAAAGAAACTGAACATCACTTCAAAATTACTCACATGAAGCTTTGAGAAGATTAATTCAAAATCTCTTAGGCATTTAGAAGAAAATAAAAAAGAAAAAATATCCATAAAACCTGAGGTTCAAATACCAGAAGGGTCTGCTCAATTTATTTGCTTGTTATTTGCTTCAAGGTGCAAGTACTACACCAGCTCACCATGTGCCTCTAATTTATATGAGATCTTATTCCCTAATTCCCATGAGTATTTCCTATTCCCACCCCAATGCACATGAGAGATTGGATAATATTCTTGGAGAAACACACAGGGTTCTCACGTTCCCCAAAAAGAAGCAGTAGTTGTTCAATCTGCTGCTTACTTTTCACATAGCAAACTTGCTTTTATGAGATAACAGTTATTTAGGTGTTCCTTACAATGGCACTTCAATTTTTTTCTCTCAATCATCTTAATCTGGATAGAGGCAAAGTTGTATTTTCTAACAATTTCCAAGGTGCCAGATAATGTCTGGAAAATAAAATGCAAAAACCTTTGTTGCTTTAGTGTTACTTAGACCTTAAAAAAGATGGATAGAACAACACTAGTCACCCCTTCCATTAGCCTAAAATTGGACTATTCACCACGACAAAAATAAAGCCTTACTTTCAGTTATTCACATTAAAATTCAGATCAAAATTATTTGATTTCTTTCTAGACCATGATATCTTCACTGGTTATCCAGTGAAGACAAATTTGACATCTTCTAAAACAGTGGAGTATCCCATTTAATTCTCAGCCATGAAACTCAAGACTCACGTTCCCAGAACTACCAGAGCTCCTCAGACAACTCCTAAACTACCAGGAGACCACCAAAAACTGAGCCCCAAAAAAGTCCTCCAGTTTAGTACAGATGATAGTGTTGAGGCCATGCGACAAGAGATTAAGAAATTTTTGTGTTTCTCTACAGATTTGACTTGGGCCCAAGATCAAGTCCACTGGATCTCATCAAGTACCTGTGCTCTGAAAGGAAACAAAGAATAAAAAGATCTCTCTTTTTATGAATGGAAGGGTATATCCAGTTTTAAAGAAGTCTCTGTTCATTTCTGTCTCATTCCTACAAGCTCTCTTAAAACACACATCTCAAACTCCCCAAGGAAAGGAAAAACCCAAACAACAAAACCCCTCACAGCTCTTCAGGACAGAAAATATTTGTGCATGATTTTTTTTTTTTTTTTTGCAACGGCAGAAATGGAATGGCAATATTTTCTACAGCAAAAGTGGTTTTTTCTTCACCAAACTCTGCAGTTCATGGAACCACCCAAGGTGGGCACCTCAGTGTTCACTGCCATGAGCAAAGTTACTCTCAGTGTCTGCACTAGCCAATACCCAAATGTGGTAGCTACTTTGTGCTTTATTTCATTTCTCAATATTCACAATTGAAGGATTTCAGGACTTGGTTAAATTCAAGGTGATTCTTCTCACCACTGCCTTTTTTTAAAGCACATGTCTGAGATTCTTCTCATCGCCAGAATTAATGAGCACTGCCTATAATGTGCTGTAAAGCAGGCATCGTTACCACTTCCTACTCAGCCATTTTAACCACAATCTCGGTATTTGGGTAGCTCTGCTAATTAACAAACTACTATTACTGGAAAGATGGGATTTGCACATTATTTCAAGTGGGTTTTAACAGTCTTTGAACAATGAATATTAAAATTTGCTAGCAGTTTGCACTATTTTAAGAAGAAAAAAATTACTTGATTTTTCAAAAGTCTAGAAGCTAGGAAGATATAGAATTTAATTAAAAGCTGCATTTATATAAAGTTGGCTTTAGTTGGGTTTTTTTTGCTCGTTTTTAAAAGAAGTATTTGGCCATCTCCATAGACTGTTTGCAATAATTGATTCTGGGTTAGAGCACCAGCATTTCTGCCACTTCCTCTCCTCATCATCAAGTTGAAATGCTGCACGGTGCTGCAACCAAACATCCTGCTTCCCATTCCACCTAACATCTCCCATTTACATCACCTGGTCAGAAAAACAAGCACGGGGAAGTTTTCTTGTGAGGACAGCCAGGAATAGAAATTCATTTTTAATGAGACTATACCAAGCGTGATGTATTTATATCAGGGGTATGAGCCAGGGTCTTTGTTGTCATTGGATTCAGGCCTCCCAGTAATGTTTTAAGAAAAGTAGTGAGACATTACTCAGTATAAAACTTTAAAAAAAAGTAAATAAAGGTAATCTGGCTTTATTAATTCTAAATAAGTACTTGGTCCACCACCTAGAGTTCCTCTAGGAACTCCACAATCAGGATGGATAAATTCATGTTCTGTGCTACACAAGAGAGGACAGACAGAAGTCAATCCACACAGAAATACCAACTGATTGAAAAACTGGACGAATTGCTTTCACCCGTGCCATTCACACACCACCTTCTATAAATATACAGAAGTTCTGCATCTAAAAATATGGTTCTGATATAAACCATAAACCACTTTTGTTTTGTCCAACAAGTAAAAGGGAGTTTTGGAGAGGTTTATTATAGTCAGTAATGCTTGTTAAAGATTATTTAAAGCTGCATTCCTAGAGCAATTCTTAATGCTTCAGTATGCACTGGCTTGTGTCATAAGGTTGGCAAGATCAATACTTTTAGCATAAACAATAAAGGAAAAAAATTCTACAATTTCATATCAATATCAAATGAGTTCATTATTTGATAAACTTATCCTGAACACAAAAATCCAGATATCCTTAATATTAAAGTACATTCAACTCTGCTATTACTCCTTAGAAGGGCCCCTGAGTATGAGAGAAATCTCTTGGAAGAGTTGATACCAATTGCTGAGGTGAGGTACTACACGAGACATAAATTAGCTTTTCCTCTTGCAGGCAGATGAAACCTTGCCAAGTCACGCATATTCAAAACTCCCTCCTTAAACTGCCCCCTGCATCCAGGTTCCTCTTCCCATTGAAAAGAATGACCATTCCACTTTTTATCTGCATCAGCTAAATAAGTTACTGTCTCCTTCACCCACTCCAAAACCACAGCAACATCAGAATTCTCAAACTGTTTCTGCTCGTGCTTAGTTTTTAAAACAACATGGCCAGCCTGGATGCCAGACGGCAAAGAGCAAAGCAGCTCACTAATATTGCAGATATTCCCAAGCCACGCTATCACTTTGTTGCAACATCTCTACATCCCCTGGAGTCCCCAGAAGTAAGCATCAGGCACGGAGCAGTTCAACAAAGCAAACACCGGGTGCAGCCAGGAGGAGAATGATGAAAAAGCGAAGTTTCAGCTTTTCCCCAAATCCCCGGTGCCCGCCGATGTTACATTTGCCAACAGCGCCACCTGGTGGCCGCGCTGGGCCGCGGGCCGGACATTCCCTCCTTCCCAAGGAAATCCCGGGAGCAAACGGCGGCACCGGGAATTCTGCAGTGTTTGGTGCCTCAGGTCAGAGCGAACACGATGTTACCTGAGAGTATTTATGAGATAAAGGCTCTGCGAATGCAGCAGGACTGCGGCTGCAAAGCTCTCTTGGTTCTTGCTTGCGCTCCAAGTTGTTCAAAAGGAAAGGTTCCGTGCAGAAAGTTGGGACGTGAGCTCAGTGCAAAATTTCTGCAACTGCACATAATTATTTTCCTCAACTGAACTCGTGTAAAAAGCAGCCATCCACAGTAATAAAAATGTAATTATTCAGGTTTATAGTAGATGAAGATAATTGCATAAATATTGTCACAATTTTTAAAATAAAAAACATGCTACCACGAATACTCTTTTTACACTAGTATTTATCCACTCAAGTAGTTAAGGTGTATTATCTTCTTTTCATACTGTTTTTAATACACAGAGTTCCATGCTACGTATGGATCTTATGCAAATGCTCTTTGATTTCAAATGAGACTTTGCATACTAAGGAGTCTATTTTCCCATCAATGCAGAAGAGATTTACGCACATAAGTCCCATTACCATTAATGGGACTCACCCACATAAATCCCCTGCACATTGATAGACCCTTAGGATTTACATTGAAATGGGTCCTTTAGAGCCATTACGATGTCAACCTTTTGCCAGGATTTTGAGTATTAACAATACTAAGCAATACGTGGCAATCTTAATGTGTAAAATCCCAGCAAAAGGCACAACACAGAATGATATGAACAGAGCAAAAAATTCTCACTCTTGTGCTATTTAAAGATGATCTCTAATTATTCTTTACCTGTCCATATTCCTATTGGTTGTTTTCCATCATTACTTTCCTTTTTCAAAATCCTACCTTCTATTTTCCATGACTGCCCTCTTTCCCAAACACACACTGCTCAATATCTGCTCTAAAGCATCAGGGAAACAAACTGTTTTTATTTTTCAGCTGAACAATTTTTCCTCCCATTAACTTTCCCTTTAGCTTGCTACAATATCTTGGCTTCCTTTGTTTTTTTTTTTTTTTTCTTTTTCTTTTTTTAACTGGTAAGCCTACATTATAAATGCAGTAGTGTAAACCCAGTGGCTTAAGTGCAGCAAGTAAGATAAGACCAAAACAGCACAGCAGCACTACTATATTTGTTTGCAAGCAGGGAGGAATAATTCTCCAAACACACCACAGTATCAGTCTGTCCCTCAAGGCTATAGCAAGGAAATCAAGGTCACCTACATTCCCACAGGTTGTTAAAAACAACGACATATCACCAAACTAAGTTCAGATGCCACCAAAAAAAGCAACATTTATCACCTACACCCTCAAAAATACTTGAAACAGCTCCATTTTCCATACACACAAAGGCAGTTCAACGCTTAATTTGGTGCCTAACTTTCCACAGATTCACATGAGTGCTGTGGTGCTTAAAGAGAAATTAGAAACTAAATTATTCCTACAGAACTTTATCCACCAATAACTTGATTGCTGAGAAATCCACTTTATATAATGACAAGCTCACGTGGCTGTTTGCCCTCCCCTTATTGCCACTGTCACATGATCAAGAAGCAAAAGAGTATACTTGATGCACAACAATATTTATTTTACTTGAAAAAAAAAAATCTTATGTGTGATTCTTCAATGTTTTATCTTAAAATTATCTATAAAAATATGTTTGTGGAGTTTGATGGCACTGGTAATATTTAGCATGCAGCAGGCACTAAAGCACTGAATTGCTAAGTCACAGCTACATCATAAATGGGACCACCAAGTCACTCCAGTCTGAAAGTCTTTCCCCTCAGTACCAAACAGAAACTCCTCATTTAAGTTATGCAAAACTTAACATCCAGCTAACAGGTAATAGGCTGCCACTATATTTGGAAATGTACAATCCCATAATAAGATGGAAATGGTGATGCAAACAATAACTATTTTATATTAATAAAGCAAACAATTGTCATTTTACAGGCAGGGATGTTGAGGTCAAGAGCCACGCTCAGGGTGACCAGCAGCAGCTCCAGCACCCAGCTGCTTCCTGACCCTTATGGACACATCACTGCTGCAAAGCAATGAACATTCAAAAGGCCAATATTTCATAAAGAAAATGGTTTTACACTGTAGGTTTAGGATCTCTCTTCCACACAGCACAAAAAATGTAATTAAATAAATAAATGAATAGAGAGAGAGAACGAGCATGAGAGAGAACACAGAAAGCAGTGGATAAGTAACCATGGTGATTCCTGATCTCACACACAGGACAGAGAACCTACATTGTGTGTGACCTTATTCTGCTGCACACATGAAGTGAGACTCTACTGGCTCCAACATCACGACTAGCATGTGTCATGATTCCTACAGGATCAGGTTCTTAGGACCAGATCTCCAAAGTTAATTATATTTTTAGGAAAATGACAGTTAAGCAGGCACATATCATTGTGAATTTGAGTCTCAGTGAAGAAAACCAAACAACATCAATAAAACCCCAAAGTAAACCACACCACAAGCAGGTACTATGGTCCAGATGCACAAAAGAACCAAATCTCTGAGAGGGTTTATATGTAATTTAAAAGCCATACAACTAAAACCTGCAAAAGAATTGCCAGTATGCTTGTCCCAAGCTTGGCAAATCATTCCTTATTTATTACGAACCAAGTCAGGGCAGAACTTTGCTTATTCTTCAGCAGGCTTAATTAGGCTCCTGCCTAAATAACTCTGTGGTCAAGTCTCCCTGCTTGTCAGTGGCATGTTCAGAGTGACTAACACACCTACAGCTCAGTCTCTGTACTTTCTGATGGAGCTCGAGACACCCTCTTCCCCTTTAAGACAAAACACAAGATAGTGCTAGAGGTGATAATGCTCCTTTTAATGCTGAATTTTCCCCATGAGAAATTCAGATTTTGTATAAGTGGTCATCATTTGAGGAGTTTTACACTTTCCTATCCCAGATGAAGGGTCTAGAATCACCTGGTAATTTGCTAGCTGGCAGTACCACCCATTTAAACTTAAATTGCTCTATTTTGCAAATTTATCACGATTCAGCAAATGAAAAATGTTCTCATGCAAGGGGGAAAAGGCCTGGTATGGGAGGGGCAGATCAGGTCCTGAAACCTCAAATCAGAGTTTACACACTGGCTGAATGCAACCGGAACAGCTCAGAACTGACTCCCAGCACTTGACTCAGTTGTTCTATATCATAGCTCAACAAGCCCACAAATTCAAAAAAACTCAATTAAAACAAAAATGCAGGTTATAATGGTCTATTCTTGTTTTTGCCAAGCAGCTCTGCTTATATAAAGAAAATCACATCATTGGCACTATCCAATTGTCCTGATTCAACAGAGCTTTGCACAAGCTCCTAACAGACCTTGACTTGCAGACTACTTTGGGCTTGGAGTTCAGAAACCCATTGTAAATCCTATATTCATTAATGTCTGCTCATTTTCCTGGCCACAAACAGGCCAGCTTTTCCATTTCCCAATTACCCACCTTCACACAGCCCTTGGAACAATATAATTTTTCCCACAGTTGGATCAGGATGAAAACTGCAGTTTCAATCCTTGAACCCTTTCCTCCTCTTGATGCTGAAGAGGAGAGAGGGGGAGAGAGAAGACAGAAAGGACAGGGACCAGCTCAGAGCTGAAGAAAGGGGCAGCCATCCTGAGCTATCAGGTTTCTTCTGTTCTCTACTTGCTTTAAAAATGGGTTCAACTCCTGCTTCCTTAGGGGAAGCACAGGAGTCTTGCCCACAGCCTGAAGGGCTGCTACACTCAAGGAATAAGTAGCCAAAAGTGCTCCTTTGGCTCATTAAAGGGTGCACTGCTCCCCCAGTCTGATATCTGCAAGCTCTGTCCAAAGCAGAATGAGAGGATTGGGATTTAACAGAACAGGTGCCAGTGGCTGAAATGCCATTGCTCAGGTTCAATTGTTGTCACTCATGATAGGATCTCCTGTAATCAGCTGCTTCTATGGCCAATTCCATCTGCCCCTAATGACCGTGTAACAGCAGTAATGGACATCTCTGCCGGTTTGTTTTTTGTGTCTGTGCCACAAAGCAACCTTGCTGTGATGACACAGACTATATTTAGTTCTTGCTCTGTACTAAAGTATAACGCTCAGCTAAAAGTTTTTATCCTCTGTCATTGTGTAATCTATATATAAAACTTAAAATACAGTTTCTTGCCAAAAGGCAGGAGGTGGTGATATTTCTGTAGCTATAGATAGTAGTTACCATGTACTCAGAATTACACTTGCATTTTAAAAAATGACACACATTACTGTTGCACAGTGAACTTCTATGATTTACATGACATCTTCTTAATTTTACTAGTCAAAATACATTTTTTGCTTTTGTTCCTCAACAAAAAAATGTATATTACTAATACTAAGGTTGTGATGTGAAGTGACAGAAGCCAGGAAAATTCAAAGTTACATCTGACACTGTATCCTTTACTCACACGGTTGGGTTAAGACAAGACAATGGCTGTCTACACTTCCAAGTTCCCAGGCTTTGTTAAATACGTATCATAACCTTCACAGTCATTTAAAAATGTCTCTCTTCTTTCCTTAAAAAAGGTATTTTAAAAGTGGTTTTGTTCCTTGATACAATTTGTAAAACATTGAAGAAATGGAAGAACAAGCAATAAATATTGCTTTAAAATTCAGATATTTTATATATCATTTTAGATGCATATTGCACCACCTTAATGATACACCAGGTGCAATCCTGCACTGCAGAAAATCCAGGCTTCACGTTTCTTCCTAGTTCTTTGTGTTCTTGTGACATGCAACAACAGGACAGCAGCAAAAGTTTTCCAATAACTCACAGGGAGCCTGAGATGGGCTCTCCATGGAAGAGAGAAGACTGGATCAGAATTTAGCGCTGGGAGACTGAGTTGAATTCACCCCTCTCCTCAGATTTTTTGTGATTAACTAAGGAAAATCCCCTGGTTTCCACATCCAAGGGCCCCACAATAAAATGGGAAGATGGGGCACAGAAAGCACAGACAGTGAGGTGCCCAGGTGAGACAGGGTGAGGAACCAGGTAGGAACAAATAAAGTGCCTGGCCGTGGAAAAGTACTGTTGTGTTTCTATTCTTCTGTAGCTAAAATCTTGATTATTTATACAACACTATTATCCATAGGTTTTCAATATTTGTGAATTTATTTATCATCAAAATACTACCAGTATGAGACAAGATATCAGTGAAGAACAGGTAGAAGTAACTTTTCCATGGCCATTAAAATTTCTGAGGCAGAACAAAAGAAATTGAAACAATTTCTGCCTCTTTTGGCCTTCTCACATGAGGACTGCAGCTGCTAAGAATGACAAAACTGAAAGAATACAGGACTTCAATCAAATTTTTAATATAATCAGAGAACTTAATAAAAAACACTACAGGAATAACCTCATGAAATTGCAAGTACACACACAGAGGGAGCTGATGGAATCAAACTTTCCCAACACACTGTAATCCTCCCTTTCCCAAGCAATGCAGCACCCACAGCAAGTATTTGCTATCTACAGTGACTGTGTCAGTATAATACACATAACAGACCGTAAGTTTGGAATCCATCAATGTATTTTACTGCATTAATATCTCCCAACTTTTACACAATATCCCTTTAAAATTACTATGTCTAGCTCTTTATTTTACTGGTATGATGTGACAGATCTTAAGGAAGCTGTTCCAACCCAGTAACTCCTGCTTTCACTCCCACCCAAACATTCAATCTGTGCATTACAGCTACTTTTCATTTTAAAACTCCTCTTTCATTTATCTGTAATAGGCTGAATTTACACGGCAAATTCCTGAAAGCAAGCGAAAAAAGATGTTGTGCATTCTGTTTTAAATCAAATTCATTTTAACTTGGCTCTCTGCTGCAAATCCATTCAGGGTTTACACTGACTCAACAATTTCCTATATCTGCTTTTGTGTGCTACCAATCCCCCCAAACATTCTCTTGCATATGGAGGCTCTGCTTTTTCGATAAACAGAGACAAATATACTTGACTGGAAAAAAACACTCAAAAAGAACTTTTGTGTTGCAACGTTTTTAAGCTGAAATTCTTCAAAAAACTTATACAAAACCAAAATGACACCTCAGCCCTTCGCCATGTGCATTTAACAGGGGAAAACAAAAGATCCAGATTACAGTTTGTCGTTTATTTTAATTTTTCCCTGCTTCATACACCACAACACTTCCCAGACATTATTTAGTCAGTAATCTGCATACCTTTTCTACAAAATAGCTTCCAAATTTCCTTTTGCTGCCCTCACCTTTGCTGCTTCTAACTGACTTGCACTGAAAGCAGCAAGCACCAGAAAATTCACACCTACCTGGCCTGAGGGACAGCAGAGAGGCTGCGCTGCAAAGCTTCCATGAGAAAAGCCCCAGAGATGCTCAAGCAGAGGAAACAGGAGGCATTAGAGCACAAGAGCTGGTGGAACAGGCAGAGCTCTCACAAGGATTCGCTTCCTTGAACTGTAACTGGGCATTTTTTGCACAAGGACAGGGTTTGTGCTTTCTGAGGGCATAAATCGATGAAATTCACCCACCTCCAGGTTTCTGACTCAGGAGGCACCAGCACACTCTGTCAGGTCTATCAACAGTGCAGTCATGATGGAACTTAAGCTCATATTCTTAGTCCATGACTTTTCACTTTTGCAACAAAGAATTATGAGAATTCTTATCACACATCTTGTGAGCCACAGAATGGGCAACAACAATCGCCTCACACAGCAAACAAACATCCCAGAAATGGACAAATACAATCCTAGAAGGGGACAAATGTTTCCCAAGTTCTTCACACAGCGGCCCCACCTCCCCTTAGATTCAGAAGTATTTTACTGGCAGTACAGGATTAAGTTCACAGATCTGCAAGGTTAAGTTAGGAAAATTGTGATGTGTTAATAATTAGCACACTTCCACAACACTCAGGACTTGCATTAGCCTGATAAAAAGTCTTTAATTTGTTATTGCCCCTGAATCTACCTTGCCCTAATCTCCTAAAGTGAAATAGAACCTTTGATTGTAAGGTTGCCAGTCAGATATTATTATCCTGGTACAATTATTTCTATACACATACACAAGGCCAGTATAAAAATACTGTTCTGCTTTCACAGATAAAAGGCACAGAAGCACCTAGAATTGCCAGTCAAGAACTGGGTCTGTTACTGAGTATGTAAACAGACACCAAAGCCATCAGTAAATGGCCTAGAAAGCTCCCAGAATTACACAGCAGTAAAGAAAGACAAGACAGTGTAGAAAAGGGATGTAAAAAAATGAAAAAGTTAAAAAACCCTAAAAGACATATTCTTGGTAGATCATAACATTCTTCAGTTTGAAATAAAAGGAACAGGAAACATCCCTAAAAACTCCTGGTCTAGAACTTTGATGCTTTCAATAAATTCTACCCCCTAATATATATAAAAAAGAATATTGCAAACAGGAATTGAAAATGCAGTTATATATATCAAATATATGATGTGCATAAAATGCAAAATGAGCATGACATGCCATGATCTCAAAATTAGTTATGGGGGTTGTGACACAGAAACAGGGCAAGGACTTCACACCACCAGTTTGTGATTGCCCTTTACTTTAACAGATAATGTTTGTCCCAGGCTTAAAAAATGTCTTTTCTTTGACTAGCTGAAACTGCTTGCAGAATTAGTGAAATTCAGCCCTAGCTATCCCACCTCATGCATGAAGGCAGCAATTCAGCACCAGGTGCTCTCTGTTTCAAACCAAGGGGCTCCACTGTCTCTGCACAGCTAAGGAGGTGGATTAGGAGGCTGCTGGAGCTCCAGGAAGATGCTGCCACTGCAGGACTCTCCCTGCTGCCTCCCAAAGCCCCTGGCTCCTGTTACACAGTGCCAAGGAACAACAGCTACAAGTAATTTACATCACAAAAAACTCCTGCCATTCTCACCAGAAACAGGTATTGCAATCTGCTACAGACTGTCCTAGTGACATGGATGTGAGAAAGCAACAGCATTTGGAATCTTTCTGCATGCAATTCACTACCAACCAAAATTAACCACAGCTCAACTCAGGATAATTAATTTAAACCACTTTCTTTCCAAACAGGTAGAGCAAGCATGTGAAAATATTTTTTCATAATTCTTCAGGTTGAATTGGACTGAAAAGATGGGATGGCATTGTGGTTTTTCTGCACATCATGGCACAGGGAATGACTGTCTGGAGCCTTAGGTATCTCTGTGAGCAGGATACTCACTGGAAGAATGAATGATATCCAACAAAACACAGTGCCCTGTATTCTAAATATCCCACCTTCTACAGACTGCAAAATAGCTTTGTTACAGTCACAGAGTTATGTCTCTAAGTCAGGTGGAAGGGACGCTCTCCAGTTAGAATCAGAAATATCTTCAGGGCTACAAGCACTTGATACTGAAATGGCCATGCCTCAGCATTACAATGAGTGCACATCCTTCACTCCCTGAATCAGTTAGAAGGGATCACAGTGGAGATCTGAGGTGAAAAGCAGTTTAGCAGAGTGAAAGCCTTGAATCAAATAGTAATTTTATATTTGAACTCTATTTCAGAACAAGTTTTTTCAGAGGGTGGTTACAAAACACCTTTCTTCTATTCTGCTCTTCCAGCTTTCTAAGTCTGAGGACAAATTGCAAGTAGAGAACAGTCTCATGTTGCTGCTGGTATGCCCTTAAAAACAGAGTCCTTGAAGAAATTAAAGCCACAAATACTCATCTGTGTGTCTCCCGGGTCTGCTTTATTAACCAGAGAAATAAAAAGTCTACAATCCTTCATCCCACTGTGCAACAGATTTTATGACCTTTGAATAAAATAATAACAGCTAAGTGGCAAATGGTCAGTTTAAAAATGTATTCCCTATGCAACAAAACTACAAGAAGAGCATTGGAACCTTTTCGTCCCCCACCTGGCAGGAAGAGAAGACAAAATATTAAACCAGGCACTGCTCTTGGGGGCAATGGCCACAATACTGCACTTACTCTCTACAACAAATTCCAGTGCTCTGCCCTCACTGATTTTACTCCACTAAAACCAAAGGATAAAACTGGCAGAGAGTATTTTAAAGCAGTTATCCAAACCTCACTACTCTACAAGATGGCAACATATCCAACAAGAAAATTGTAAATAAGAAGTTTGCATCAGACTAGTCTTGAAAACTATCTTTTTATCTCTTGTCTTGAACATTCTTCATCCCTGGCTGGATTACAATGGGTTACATAAATTAATTTATTGGAGTATTTTGTAGAGAGAAATGGTCTCCAAGAGCACCTCTTTCTGTATCACCCTTCATATAACTTGAAATGCTTGCTGCCCACATTCAGATCTGACTAAAGGGAATGTCCTTCTAAGTGCTCAAAATAACATCAAGAATTTTCTGAGGTATTTTGCAGGTGTTCTACAAAACCACAAGGAATAAGCTGTTTAAAAACCCCCACAAAAAACAAAACACTCCTAAACACACTTTATCACACAGTTCATGCTGAACAGCAAATCTTGTATTTGTTACAGACCTGACCACACCAAACTCCCAATGTATTGGAAATGCCATTAGTACAACAGTGCCTGTACTTAAATGCATTGATCCTGCTGTCCCATCCCTAAATGACCATCAGAATCTGGGAAGCATCCTGAGATATTTAGGGATGGACTCCATGGACTAAAAGGGAACACTGTGCATGTCACTTTACTCTTCAGAGCTCAGCACAGCCACAGCTCCCCAGCTGGGTCACTGAGCATTGCCAGCAGAGAAATGGAACCAGGATTGTCCAGCAGCACTGCAGGCAGAGCCTGGTTTGCTCAGCAGGGCCTGAGGGGAAATCTCACTGCAGCCCTTCAGAGGAGAAGCTTAGATTCCTTTTAGGTTCACCACACTGTGTGGTAACAACAGTGAGAAAAATCAACTTTAAAAAATTGCCCTCTTTAGGACAATGGCAACACAGACATCAATTTCTACTGAATGCAGCACTCAGCCCTGGGACAGTCAACCTAAAGGTGGTCAGGACCCTGAGGAGAAGACCTGGGCGCAGGGACATGGAAGGGTTAATGCCCTTTCCTTACCTCAACAACATCCACCGCTCTTAGAATTTCTCTTATCTCTTCTTTAACACTCTATACTCATTCCAATCCCCACATATTTCTGTAGCCTTTTTTCCCTTTATCTCTCCTTCAAGGGACTCCCTTCAGATGTGACACTGCCTAAATCTGCATTTTCTTACAATCTTTATGAGAATAGAGTTTTCGTAAGCTGCTATGTATATTCACTAAGGATGAGTTGACTTTTAATGTTCAGTGACAAAAATTTATCTGGAAAGAAAAGTGTTTCTTGCAGGCAATGCAGAACCTTAGTGGGCACATGAGACCCAGGAACTATTGTCCTTTGTTCCCACCTCTCACTGTTTAAGATGATAAAAAATGCCGCTGAAAAGTTCATTGAAAATCTTTTCCAATCCCCATCCAACTCAGTCTGACTAAACACCCAAACCATCTGATTAATCACCTTAGGTATGGGCAGTAGAATTTATTGATTGTTTTCAACAGACACAGCAGTTCACCCATGGTGCTGCTAACCTGTCACAGTGTACATTTCCTTGTTCAGTTTCTGCTGCACTGGATTATGCTCTTTAACAGAGGAGGTACTTGTTAACTCATTAAATAACTTCAGTCCCCCATTTTATTGTGTCATTACTGTAAACTCCCCTCAAGGATTGAAATCAAAGACTATAAAAATTACACATACCAATTGAGTATACATTTATATACAGTCTCAAAAAAAAGCAGCATTTGTTTGTTGCTCTGAGTCGTTTCTGCAACAAAGCCTCCCCAACAGATTAATAAATGTCTTCTTTATTTTAATAACAAAAAATTACTGCAAGTAATCTATTATGCTAATTCCTCATTCTCTAATTCAAAACATGCTTGAGCTTGAAAAGTTCAAATATAAAACTTGGCAGCTCAAAATCAGGCACAGCTGAAGATTCTCCTGTAAAATCCAACCCATGTCTAAGAGCCTTGCAGAGGTTTACAAACATTCAGCCACAAATGCAGTGCTGTCACCGAGTGCAACTCCATGTAAGGAAAAGTTTAGAGAGTATCCACAAATAAACATAAATAACAGGGGGCAAAGTCAGAGCTCCATTCAGCCCTCTCAGCCCAATTCAAGCCATTTTTATGACTTACAGAGCTCATGAGAGGGAAAAGATTACATCAAGAAAAATCTATATTCCCTGTGTCCCGTATAATTCTGAACACATATTTTGACAGGTCACAAAATCTCCTGAGCAGGCTGGTGCTGCACTGGGGTAAGAACACAAGCCTTGATACACAGATAAGACCATGAGAGACCTTATCTTGCTTTGTTATTCCTTCATTTGTTAAATAATCAATTAAACCCCAATAGGTTTGACAAAGTCTTTGCTGAAGACTATGTCTTAAAGTTTAAGAGGGTATAAAGGAGAAAGAACAGAAAACTAAACAAAGATTAATTATGATTTTTAAACTGAGAGGGGAAGGAGACAATTATTTAACCAAGAGAAGTGCCCTATGATAATGGAATGCCAGCCTGGGAAAGCAGAGATTCTTAAATTATCTAAATGACATGATCCAAACAAAACAAAAACAACCACTTGTGTCTTGTTTCCCCACAGCCCTAGGAAAGTTTCCTGTTAAGGCATTTATTTATCCTGCATTTCTCAGGGTGGAGAGTTGGATGTTCTGCTAAAAATATCCCAGAGCAGAATCATTAAAAATTCACAAATTTCTTCATCAATAATAAATACAAGAAAAAATGGTAGATGATTACAAAATATACAGCAGTGACAGCTCCAGAAAGTTTTTTGGAAATTTTCCATGTTTGCTGTTTTATAAGTCAGTCATTAGGAGGCAGCAAATGGCTCAAAAACCATGTGAGAAAACAAATCCTGAAGGAAATTGAAAGTGAATAGGACAGTAAGAACTAGACGTGGGAAATTAATTCAGCCACAAAAGTGCTTTTTGACATTTTCCACTTCAATCAGATGTCAGGGTATGTGGAAGAAAATAATTTGTAACCTACTTGCTAAATAATTTGGTATCTAATTAATGGAAACCACACTCCAAATTTACAAGGTTGACTTGGAGGTTTGGTAACGTTAAAAAGCAAAAGACTTAACCCAGCCTGCTTTCCTATATTCTGCTTTTTAAGTGTATATCACAACATTGTCCACACATATGCATAAGCAACACAAAATAAATCATGTCTCATCTCATTTAAAACAAAGAGCTTATAACAGAAATTTCAGAGTTGTACATTATTTACAAGCTTTGCCTTTCAAAGAAGAACCAAAAATCCTCTGTTGTTTTACCAGTGCTTCATTAGCAACAATAATCAGATTTAAATCAGTAACATTCATACCTCTCTCTTCCTATTATGATACAGCACAAGTCAAGGTAAAAATAACATGAGAAGCTTTCTTAAAAATAAAAATTAACCCCAGAGTTTCTACTATGAGTGCCAACATTTCTGTAAACTGCTGGTTATATTTTATATTGTGCAGTCAGAAAGCTGTTTTTAAATGCATTAATATCATGAATCAAAACAGAATTGGAAAGGGAGAAACATTTTGCATTCTAAGCAAGCCTGTAAATAAGAAAATATTAAAAATGGGCTAGGCTTGCTCACATCATTGCCTACAATATGCTAATTAATTTTTATTTGTCAAGCTATTTTATCTTCAGCACAGGACAATACACTTATCTCTATCTCACTAAACAGTTATAGTAAGTAACAGAGATGATAAGCATTAAATCACGTCAATATTTCACATTCATAGATTTATACAGCTGTATAGCATTCTTAAAATACTGAATTTGCAATTAATCATTCTCAGCTTTTTCATATTAATCATAAAATACAAATAATAAAAACAAGGCATAAACTTACTATTTGTTGGGTGCTCACACTGTCCTGTCGTCTCAGTCAGTGGGAAATAATTACCCCTAGGAAATCTGGTAAGCAGAAATACAATAAAAATAAACATTAGAATGCCAAAAAGAATAAATTCAGCTTTCCTGCAAGTATTTTTCCTCACAATACTTCACAGGCAAGGTTAAAAAAAAAGGAAAAAGAACCACAAAAAGCAAAGTTGAAAAAACATATATACACATTTAAAACATCGTCCAGCAGTGTTCAAGGATCCTTGCCTCTCAAACTTTAAAGCAGCACAGACAAATGTTGAGATGCCTATAATAGAACAAAAATCCAAGTTCTCAATCACTAGTTACGCAGTATGTGTCAGTAAGGAAGACAATTTCCAAAATAATGATTAATGTATTATCCAGATTTTTTCCTCTCTCCCTCTCTTTTCCCCTTCCCATTCAGGTTTTTCTTCTTATAAAATGCACATAGGTTTTTTCTTCCCTGTACCCTGACTCAGGCCTGGCTTTGAAATGCATTTCAATCTCTCAACACAGACTGCTTTCACTGCATTTAGAGTCCCACCAAGGCCCAGCTTTAAAAGCTACTGATTCTTTTTTTCTTTAGCCTTCCTCACAAAGGAAGGGTATTTTGTAAATTACCAGCTCGTTCAGATCAACAAAAGGTACTTTCATAGAAAGCCCCATTTGATTTTGCTCAAATTTGATTACAAGGATGGAGAAAAGGAAAGGAAGTCAAAAAGAAAAACCCCAGATGGCTTTTTCATTCATCTCAGTGAATGAGCTTTATCTGTGCCTTTTGAAACTGTAGCAGTGGAAAAGCATTTCTGTTGGCTTAAAAAACTTGACAAAAATTATTGGTTTGCCATTTCTCATGTAACTGCCATTGGGAACTGGATGAAAAGACTTTTTCATGGGATCGCCTGCTTGGATCAAAATAATGGAGATTAGGTATTTCATTATAAATTACAGTGGGAGATAGAGCAGGCTGTCATATTAATAGCAACCTGCTCCTGGCCTTCAATGGTAGCTATTCTCCTAGACAAAGGACCAAGGGGGTTGTCTATTGAACTTGTACTTTAGGCCTGATCAATTTTCTATCATCAAGGCAAAAGGTGAGGTGACTAACAAAAGAATTCACACATGACTGACCTCATAAGCCTATAGATAAAACAGCTTAAAGAAACAAAACACATCCTGAAATTATGGGTGATAAACTGTATAAAGGAAAAAGAAGAAGAGAAATGATAGAAAAAGGGAGAGAAGGAGCACGTGGGTCTGTAATTCTCCCTCCCTTCTTAGGTGAATGGACATATTAAAAGCTACTTGTTTTCAGCTGCAGATAATTGCAGCCTTTGCTTTTGCCATGTTCTGCCTTAAATCCTTCCATGTACTTTTTCGCCCAAGACTCTTCCAGTGATTTCATTCACGAGTAACCACAGCACCGAGTTCAATATGAACTTCCCAGAGCTGCAGCTGCACACAGGATTACACACAACATCACAGGCAGGAAGGTGTTACACAGGCATTACACTTATAGCCAAATTACAGGAATAGCTAGGAACCTTTGGGTTGCTATCCTTTTATACAAAACCTTGCTAATTATGGGAAACTTGGACATCTGAGCTATGTAGGAACAACACCTCACAGAGTTTGAAAGTCTTGACATATTTCTCTTTCCCTAAGATGTCATACAATTTTATAGAGAGTGCAAAACAGCCTTTAAAACGTTCATAATATATTTAGGTACCCTTATGAGTCAATGATTTGAATTTTTTGCCCTACTCCCTAGGAGATGGAGGCCCTTCAACATCAGCATTGGGCTTTGCTGATGAGCAAGAGATACAAAGGGTGAAACCTTCACCCCCCTGAAGTCAAATACATGGCAGCAAAATATTCTCTGATCTCTGTCAGGATCAACGTTCCCTCCAGTTTGTTGTACAGGCAGAACAGAAAACTTTTATGCATGGAACTATGGCTGTAGATACATCATGACTCTGTAGGAATTTCCCACAAGCTGTTAAAATTAAATTTGCTATATAGGGCAAAACTGCAGAAGCATGCAAATACTTGTATTTGAAAGCCAAAACATGAGCTAAAGCAGCTGAGAATCCCCCTTTCAGCCTAATAGCAGCTCAGGTGTAAATGGCACCCACACTCTACCTGCAGCACTCCATGGGAGAGGACAGGGGTATAGAATTTGGTTTCAAGCTTCAGCTACATAAGCCCCAAGAAGCTGGTGTGTGCCAAGTTTTCAGAGATATTTAGGAGTTTCTCCTTTTAGCTCTACCACTGCAGTGATAGTGCAGTTTCACAAATAAAGCTAGTCACTGAGTCATGGCCCTTTGCCACAGATCCACCTATCAGCACAGCAGTATTTATGCAAAGACACTTAAATAATTCAGGCTAAAAAGGAGCACATTTTAGCGAGCTAAGATTCAGGAAGAGCCAGACAGAACACATGGGAGGCTGGTGAACTGGGTGCAGGGGAGGAACTTCTGAGCCACAACTTTGCTGCAGAGCCAATGGATTGTTGAATTATGTTATCATCTTATTGCAAAAGTTCCATACCTTCTCAGTGATTTCTCATGTGCAGTTCCTCACAGCACTGACTCCTTCTTCTTCACAAAGCAACCAACAAACCCCAACTCTGTCCTTACCCACCTAACCCACTGTGTTGTAGCACTTGTCTTATTGGACACAGCTGTGGACCACTAAGGGCAGGGCTGTTCCTAATCTTGGGTGATTACTACAGCTGCAACTCCTCAGGTGTGAAACTACCTCCTGCACTATTTTCTTACATTCTATCCCTCCACAGAATTACTGAGTCCTACTGAAAACAAACTTCCATTAGCACAGAGAAATATGAAATAGTTACTTGTAAACACTCTCTGGAAGCAGAGACAAGATGAAGACAAGCAAGCCAGCAGCAGTGTGTGTTAAGTTTTGGCTGCCAGCACAAAAACCAGAATCAGTGACAGAGCACACACACCCCCAAGCAGTTCAGATACATGAGATCAGTGATGAAGCACTAGTGGCAATGATATCTTTCCATTATTCCAGAGATCTACTGATGATTACTAAATGATTAGCAATTAATCCCAACTTTCTATCCTCTGTGAGGGGCTCTACTGAGTAGTTACAGAGGAAAGAGCTCTTGTAATCATTGCAGATAACACCCTGAAAGTATTGCCTCTGTGCTCAGTGACACTGAAAAAGACAAACTGAATATTAAGAGCTATTTGAAAAAAAATACAGACCAGGCAGAAAACACATTTTGTGATAGCATCAACATAACATGAGTACTCCAGATTAAAAGGCAGGAGCAAGGCAACATATCAAAAAAATCACATATATATGTGTCATTTTCAAAGGGAATCATTAGGCAAGCACTGCCACTAGAACACAGGCAGACTTGAGCCACAGAACACTTACTCTTTATGTTAAAAGACTATTCTATATTATAAGTTCAGATACTGCTGTACACCTGCTTCTGGGTAGAAGATCCAGTAAGTGGCATAAGGAGATAGTAGCAGTAATATTTCTGATTTTTTTTTTTGAGACTGCAAAGCATGGTTGATACAAAGGATGGCTTAATATTTGATAGTTGTCAAATAGCAAGCCCCTGTAAATAACCAGAATTGATGTATCTTAAAGCAGCTTTTACAGTGCCAGCACAGAATAGGGAAAGTATTATGAAAATATGTAAGTGAAACAATTCAAAGTTACCTGTGCCATATTATATTTGCCCAAAGTCTTGGAAGAGTGGATGAATATCAGAGCTGTAACTGCTTCAAAGTTATTATCAGAATTATTTTAGAAAGGACATGATGGATGGAGATGAGTACAAAAACTCTCACAAGAGCAAAAATTTTGCCAGCTGTAGAAGGGGAAGGTAAGAAGACAGCCTAGTTATTTTAATTTTCTTTACTATTTCAGCCTAAAAGGAAACCAGGAAATGAGTAAGTGAGCATGGATTTGTCAAAAACAAGGCACAACAAGGTAACAAGCCTTGAGAAATAACTGATGGCACATTTCATGATTTTAAAAATACTTTCAGCATCCTTGCACAGGACTTTATCCCGATAAAACCAAGAAACATCAAGTAAACAGTGATACTACAGGGTAAGTAGCATAGAAAAAAATTGTGCTATAGCTACCAGTGCCTACAAGAAAAAGGCAGCTAATGGAATTCTTGGCCAGCACTGAATCCAGCACCATTCTGTATTTTCATATTTAATCCTGATAGCAGAGGAGGGACTGCTCCATAACCCTCCATGGAATCACAGAATGACTGAGCTGGGAGGGACCCACAAGGATCATGGAGTCCCATTCCTGGCACTGCCCAGGACAATCCCAGAAATGCCACCACGTGCCTGGCAGCATTTGAAGATGAGTCTAAGCTGGGAACACCTTCAGGCACACTGGGAGACACAATTAGAGTCCAAAAAATCTCAATAGAAGTGGTTTGCAAAAGATGAAGTTTGACTCAAGGGTAGCTGCATTATTCTTACTCTCAGAAATAATGAACTGCAGAAACATAAGCTGGAAACAGCACAACAGTTCTGCACTAAAGGATCTGGATCAGACGCTAAACCTGTATCCACAAAGCTATTGCCAATAAAAGCAGGTATCATACTGGAAGCCTCAGAGCCAGAATAAAGCAGGCATTGAATGCCATCTGAAATGATCTTTTTGCTTTACTTGCTTTTGATGGATTACCGTTTAGTTGTGGACAATGCTTGCAGATTAAAAGATGCAGTTAATTAGAAAGAGCAGCAGTCTAGAAAACAATCTGCAAGACTGAAATATTAGACCTTATTCTAAAAAAGACTTCAAAATAGCATTATAGAACAAAAATATGCCCTCCTATTCTAAAAGTAGAGCTTTGAGTTAAACATTAAAAAAAACTTTGCAGAGGTAAAGACAAATGTGCAAGGAAAATAAAAAAATCCTGCATAGCTTTGAAAACCGGTTAGAAAAATGTCTGCCAGGAATGGTTTAGTTATAACAGATTCTGTATTTAAGACAATTTCTTGAATTTTTTCCCAGACTCTTTTCCACTTATTATTTTATCTTATGGTAATCATAAACCACAAAACTAGCTGAAAATATAATTTCATCAAATCCTGTGAAGCCTATTAAATATGTCAAGATTTAAACTAACTGTTTCTCACAATGTTATAAAGCAGAAGACTGTCTAAGCCAGGCTCAGTTATGTCCCTGTCCCAATTTTACTCCAAGGGGGAGCAGCACTTGTTTAGCTCTCTTCCTAAACCTTCCTCTTTCCCTTCTGAACTTTCAGCTCCATCAACCAAACATGAAACTCCATTGCATGTGCCTTTGAACTCATGGAATGAGAATTAACCTCCTCATAAAGGATTACTGCATCAGGTCAAAAATCCCCATACATCATAAAAATCTGCACCAATAGCCTGAAGGAGTTATTCCAACACATGAAGATACAATGTGGAGCAATCCTAATTCTTGACAAGTATTAGATACCACTTAAGCAAATGAAATAAAGATCCCTCTCTGAATAACCTCTGTCCATGTCAAACTTAAACCAACAGTATGATCTCATGGTTATCTTTAATTGGAATTCTCTGTTCCAGCCTAACACAAGTGATTTCCACATCCTGACAACTGCAGGTTCAATTACCATGACAACACGAACACATAATTATACACATGCCTTGAAAGCCAATGTGGAGGAGCAGAAAGCATCCAGAGAACTTTGTGTGTGTTACCTGCATGCTGGACAAACACACACCCTCACTGCAGTGCAGGTTTTTAAATGTATTTTTACAGTCAGCAAAACAGTGAATTAAATTTATTTGGATTCAACAAAACATAAGTTTGACAACGAGGTTGCCTCAAACTTCATTTTATCCTATTCCATGAGAAAAACCTCAAGAAGTTAACAAAAAAACTTTTCTATGCAGTTCAGATTTTGAATAGAGATTTCATATAATTAAAACTACTTCCAGGTTGCTAAAGAATGATTTATGTAAATGGTTTCATCCAGGAATTTGATATCAAAAGAAATAAGTTGATTAAAATAATTATGCAATGACAATTACAAGTACTTTAAAATCTCGTGTTTTTTGTAATATAGCTTTCCTGTATAGGCTTAATAAGCTTAAAGAATTGTGTCTTCTAGTTAAAGATTTATTTTTAGAACACTCTTTTTAAGAGAAATCCCCATTCTTTCCTTTATTATCATAGCTTATTCATCTCTGTTCCCTGTAAGATATTTCAAAACAGTTGTGAATAATTCTAATTTCAATCTGTGTACCCATTTAGTGCTATTTTTTTATCCCTGTGGTGTTATCAACAAATATTGCAGTTATCAGCTATTATCAGCTGTGGTGACTTCTGATGTAATAAAAGATACCTTTGGAGGGCTGAAGTCACCAAACTAATTAAACAGGACACTGAAGTTGGCAGCTAAGCTGGGCATTAGTTCCAGCTCTTGAGCAGGGAGCAGAGTTTATTACTACACTTCTGAGAAATCAGCCCAATTCATCACCTTATATCAGTGCAGTGCTCCTCACTGACACAGTGTTTTGCAATGCAGGAAAAAAAAATTTTTGCTGTGAAATGTCAAAGTGAAATGGAGTTATGGCTTCAGGAGGATAGGACTGGGCACTGACTGTTTTCCATTGAACAAGCACACACCTTTTCCCAGGGCACGGAGCCTTTCACTTTAACAAGCTCTGGATTGTCAGCACACGGAATTTGGCCACTTCTCCCAAAATCAGACCAGAATGTTTTTGGTGACATTGAAAGCTCACCAGTGCGTAGCAGCAGCTTTGGCATTCCTGCTTTCCCAAACTGTTGTCCCAAAGGAGCTGGAGCAGGTAACAAACCTGAACCAGAAACAGGAAATAGCACTCTCCTCACTGATTTCAAAGAGCAGCACTGACTTTATTAAATGGATAAGAGTATTCATATGCCTTACTTGTTCAGATGAATAGAATGAAGGTGTTTGAATGCCCTTCAGAAAATGATACAGAAAAGAAAATCTCACACAGGTATGAAAACATTAAACACACACTTCCACTGGGGGAGAAAAGAAGACAGGACATTCTGAGTTCATTTAAATGAATGACAATACTCTCCTGGACCTTTAATGGGAGCAAGATTTTATCAGAGATAAGAACCAAAGAGGCAGACTGAGCTAGGGTAAGAAAGAGGGAAGTTATTTCTGAGAGTAATGACTTAAAATAGACTTCATCCAGTCTTGCTGAGACTAAACAAGTGTCTTTCATGATACAAGAGAGAGCAGAGAGGGAATTCACTGAGAGTGCCTCTGGGACAGTGCATGTCACCACAGACTGTTTAACCCACTCTAAGCCCACACAATTCCCCAGAACCCAGTAGGAGATTCTGTGGAAGATCTTCAAGGTGATCCCTCCAAGCCTCCCAAAACCTGAAACCAATTCCTTCACCACCAAGGCAGGGGGTCTCTCAACATGTAGCCTTGGAGCACAAGAAAGATGTGCAGACTCTGGGAACAAAGTGCATTTTTCCTTCATGTGGTAAGCAGGAACAGAAGTATTTCTGTTCTAACTTGGCTGTATAAACCCAAACATCTCAATATTAAGATGCCATATTCACCAAATTTGGTAGGTAACACCATTTGACCAGGCAAAATATCCAGATCACAAATCAAGTTGTTAAAGGACTAAGAAAAAAGGGAGCATTAAAAAAAGTTTGCAAATGCCAAAACAGAACCAGTAGATTTGCAAGCAAAGAAGCAAGGTAATTATCAAATATTTTAAACAAAATAAACAAATTAGCATTCCAAAAGCTGTAATATTGTTCAAACCTTCTGATAAAGTTAAGTAGAGGTGAAATAATAGACAACAAGGTCTCAGTCTTACATGTTTCTGCCATGGGTAAGGCTAAGATAATTATCAAGCAGTTTTAATACAACGTACTTAAAGCTTTAGGTTTTTTCACCTGTATGTAATGGCTAACATGGGTAATTGTAAACAGGAATTCTTAGTTTTAAAATTCCCAAAGTTAATTTAGCTAAAGGGTGTATTTCTTGGGAAGTATGATGAAAATAACATTTAAAATCTTTCTGTAACTATAGGTTTAACAGTTTACAGATCCTTTGGAAATTTCTTAGATTACCAAAGCAAACATAATCCTTATGAAGAAAAAAGAAAACAGAACAAACAAATAAACAAAACAAAACCCAAAACAAAGAAAAACCCACAAAAGAATTCCATTAAGCTTGCAGAATCCTTCCAGTGTTGTCCTACATCACACATGAAAACACTTTTTTTCCTTCCTACTGGCACCAGCCAAAGAATGGCAAGAGGGTCTGCAAAAGAAATTGCAAGGTTTGCTTTCCTTTTCTTTTATAGTGTTTTTTATTTATTAATATTTTAAAAAATAAATTCAGAACAGAACTTCTATCCTTAGTATTCCTGTGGATCTTCAGCATCTTCCAAACATTTTCACAGCATGTATTAAAGAAATAACACATATTGGGATGGTTGTATTTATAGCAGAGTTTCAGTCATTATCATTCAGCTCTAATTCCTCCACAAAGATATTTCTTTGAACAATTTCATCATTAATGAACATTAATGAATTCAAAAGATTTTGCTTTTTTATAAGTTGTGACTGGAGCAGCAGTTTGACATCAGAATAATGAATTTAACCATCTTTCTGATTACCATGCCAAATTTTACATCCCCTGGGCACCTGAGGTAATGTCTGTTCTTATCCCATAATCTATAAAGCTTCAGCTATTTCTCTTATTATCTTTTCAAGAGAAAGGTTTTGATCTCCAGTAGATTTGTGCACTATAAAAGAGGCCTGTTTCCCTTGCATGAAGAATTCAAGGGTTAAGAACAGGCAAAGAAATGTTTGATCTGAAGATCTTACACACAAGTTTGTTTTAAATTTTTTCAAGTATTTAAAACTTTTAAGGTATTTGGGAGTAGCATGCCTATTTATAATTATAGGCATGGTGTCTCTATCTCAAGCATAGAGACAGAGAAAATAAAATCATAGGTGATAGAATATGCTGAGTGGGAAGGGACCCACAAGGATCAGTGACTCCAATTCCTGGCCCTGCACAGACACCCGAAAAATCAGAACCTGTGCTCCTTGAGCCCTGTCAGGCTCAGGGCTGTGACCACTCCCCTGGGGATACTGTTCCAATGCCCACCACTGGGTGGGCAGGAATCAAATCCAATGCCCACTCTCTGGGTGAAGAGCATTTTAAGAACCTTTTCCTTGTGTCCAACCTAAACCTCCCCTTAACTTAACTCCATGCCATTTCCACAAGTCCTGACACCAGAGAGGAGACTGGTACCTGCCCCTCCACTCCCCTTGTGAGGAAGCTGCAGAGCCTGGTGAGATCTGAGCTCAGTCTCTTCTCCAGGTTGAACAGACCAAGTGCACTCAGCCACTCCTCATGCAGCTTCAGCTCTTTCAAAGACATTGGGATTTTTTTTTTTTTTCCTGGCCTCCTTTCAGTATCACCATGATGATACCTCCTGCCATCATCAGCTATAATCATAATTCCAAGGCCATACCTCATTCCTCTGTATCCCAGTTTTCAAAATAAGCATTACATTAGAGAAACAATTCCTTTTCAGTTTAGGGAAGGAGAGAGCAGCACCACCTGTACAGAGTTTGGGTGGTGAGAATAGCAGGGGCTGCCTGGGCACTGCTGGTTCCCACCAGCAACAACCAGTCCCAAAAATGCATTGAAGAACAGGCAGAACACTGCCTGGAGAGGTTTTCCTCCCACCACTGAGGGAGAAAAGGTAGAGAAACAGCCCTGTCAGTGGACATGTCAGTGATAACTGAGGAGGAAGCAGTGCTGTGGGACTCCTTTGCCACCCTGGGGACACAGGGTTGTCCCCTTGCAGATGGCATGGGATCAGACACCCACATATAGTGCCTAAACAGCATTCCCAGGCAGGGTCAGGCTGTACCTTTGGACAGTTTTAATAGGATAATAAATTCAAAGGTTTTTGCCATTTTCTGTCAGTGACAAAACCACCAGATAGCTTGATGTCACAACAGATAATTTAGCCAGCTCCCGATCAATCATTTGTAAGAGTTGATATTCACTGGGAATTACAATGTGCTTGTCAGAGACCTCTGGTAATTTTACTGTGCTGTCAAAAAGGTGTCTTGGATGGGAAACTACTCAGGTAAAATTGCATTTGGCAAATGTATTAAATCAGGGTTGCCAAGAAAACTTGGCACCATTGGATTCCTGGTGGGGAAGGGGGGCTGTGGTCCCTTCCTGACAGCTCCACTCTGCTGCTCCTTCCCTCCCCACAGCTCTCCCTGCCCCAGCCTGGGTCCTTCCCCACACTGCAGCCCTCCCAGGACAGCTCTTCATGGGGGCTGCAGTTCTCCAGGATAAATTAGGTCCAGAACACACCCTCCATGGGCCACACAGCCCACTCAGAACACCAGACTGCTGGATATTCCCTGGATGTACCTCAGAAGCCTTGAACAGAAAAATTTAATATCTATCTTTAGCTGCTGCTAAAAAGCAAGGTCCTTTATTTTCTGCCATCCTTCTCCACTACTCTGAGACAAGATTTTACAACATAGAGAGCTAGTAGATTATGGTCTGAAGTAAATCCCACAAAAGAACAGTGTGGAAGAGTACAAAGACAGCTTGCCAGGGCATTTATCTCTTCTACTTAAGCCTAGAAACACAGAATAAGTATATATATATATATATATATATATATATATATATATAGCCTCCCAAAAGGCTGATAATAGCAATAGGCAATCCCAGTGGCTTGGGATGCTGCCTGTAGAGAGTGTGCTCCTGTTCTGAAATCACAGAGGGAAGGGAAAGGTCCTTTTGCTCACTGTGTTGGGAGTCACTTGAGATTCTTTAAAAAGGAACACAGCAACAGAACCTGGCAGTCTCACATGCACCAGGTACAGGAATTGATGGATGAACCCTCAGCACACAGCATTGCCTTAAAAAACAGATCTCAGAATGGTTCAGCACAGCAAGTGAGGACAGGTCAGGAAAAATAGCAGGACCATTGCTGAAAAATGGGAAGAAATCAGAAAAATGTATGTCCCCACTCAAGCATGGCTCCCTTTAATGTGTAGATATAGTTGGGGCAATTAGTATTTGGACAAAACTATGTTATAAATGGCATTACACACCTTGCATAATAAATGATCACAGCAAATATGGGGTTTTTTATCTATGCAAAAACATAACCTCAAGAATATGTATTTCATTATCTAGCTAGAAGTTTAGGCACTGTACTTTGGAGATATACTAGGAACAAATCGGATTTAATAGGAAAAAATATTCAAATGTTATTTGTTGAACACACGGGAAGCTTCAATAAATCATTTGAACTGCTTTTAATTATAAAATTTAAGAAGATGCCAGTACACTTAATCAGCAGGGTCCAGTGAATACACAGAATTCCTTGGCCTGAGCCCTATCCACACTTCTCTCCATAAATCCCTTCTTGCCTCAGATAAGAATAATATAGATCCACAAAATTATTTTAGGTACACAACTCTTTGGTTATCATATCTGGGATTTGAAATGAGATTTGAATCCCAAGTTTCTGAAATATAGAGAGATAGAGGGATTAATCTTTTATCTAAATATATTCCTAAAAAAGAAATAAGCATTTGTTACCATTATGAGGTATGATTATGGCCTGCATCTTATTTTCTAGTTCAGCATGTCACTAAAAATAAAGGGCCAAAAGTTCTGCCTTCTGAATTTGGAAACAGTTTGTTGTATGTGATTTATACCAGCCCCCTCATTACAGAAAACCTTTTCACCATGTGATTGTGTGTATAAAAACAATTATGGAAATCTGAATTCTCAGTGTTTTCTTTAGATGGGCTGATGGGCTGTGAAAGGTGCTGGAGTGACAGCTCTTCTGAGAGAGCAGCAATGGAGTTTTTGTTTGCACCTTGCCAGGTGTGTAATTTATCCCTGACCCTGAGAAGTGCCCATTTCATCCCTGGGCTTGCGTGGGAAGAGTTCCTGTGTGGGGCTGACCCTCCCTGTCCCCCAGCACTGTCAGCAAGGCAACATTTGCTACAGCTGCAGGCTCACCTTTTCTCTTATTGGACAGAAAGCAAAAACCTCTAAAAGTTAAGGTAATTAAAGAACTTTCTGCAAGAAATTCCTGATCATTCAAGCGTGCTGTACTTTCGCACTGTTTGCATAAGAGGCAATGAGATATGTTCTTCACAGATGAAATTTTTTTCTTGTTATTTTTAAGGTATGGGACATTTGGATTTGTTTTCCCTTTCAGAAATAATATAAGGTACCATTCTGGTGTTTGATACAATATTTGGAGGAAAAGATCTCTACCCCAAGTCACCTTTGTTTTGCTGCCCAATTAAAAAAGTATTAATTATGGAAGGAGAAAAACAGGCTGGAGCAGATACAAACAAATTACATATACATTTGATGAAAAGATTACTCTTGTTCAACAACAATGCACAGTTCTTACCTTAGAAAAACAATTTCAGTATTAAGAACAACAGAATCTGTATTTACCATAAGGGAGGTTTATCAAGACAAAACAATTGGGATCCAGTCTTAAAATTCTCATCTGATGGTAACCGTGACACAAGAAATAAGCATGAAATATTTCTGCATATCTTCAATCTTCTAATTCTCAAGAGATAAGGGTGAAGAAGGCAAATAATTTCACACATGAGTGATAAAATTAGGAGATGAAAGGGAAACAAGAAGCAAGACAAAAGGAGGCAGAAAAGTTTGATTTTTTAAAACCCTAAGTTAAATTTAAATGATATGTATAATCTGGAAGACACAAACACTGTGATTCTAAATTTATCATGTGAAGTGCCTACACACCCTTTAAAAACCTGTACTTAAAGACTTTTGAAGTGACATTTTTTAATATAGATGGGCATGGCCAAAACCCAAGTAAAGGTTTTCTAGGTGCCATTTCTTAGCTGTAGGTGAAATTCATACTCTGTGACTGCAAAACAAAGAGCAGGCAAAGCTGGTTCTAGGAAATCTCAATGGGAATTTTAGTCAGTTCTGTTGTGGAAAATGTACTGAATAATGGTATTTGATATTCAGTGTCTCCTGCAAACTGACAGTGTTGGAATTTCCCTTCCTTGAAGCATGTATTTGATATCTGGCCTTCTTTTTGTCCCCTTGCTCATTTATATGTGTGTGGTTTTCCTTTTAACCCCCCACCCTTTTTTAATTTAAATAAAACTCTGGGGGAAAAAGAAGCAACAGAAGATCACAGGATGTGAAGATGCCATTCTGGGAACTAGCAAGCAGCCTCAACAGTGAAAGAAGCCAAGTGATCTTTCAAGTGGGCTATTACTGTAGTTGTGGAAGCAGAATAATGAAACTGAACAGAATAATTGGCCTAAATATCTGGTTAGAGGGCTGATACAGAGAAAAGAGCATGAAAGGCTCCACTAAAACCACAGAAAGGTGGGTGTTCCTGCAATCAGCACAGGAAAAAAGCATTGAAGAAGTCTGTAAACTAAAGAAGAGGGGGAGGGGAACCACTGGAAAGAAATCCAAGCAGAGGAGGGGGAAGGGGGGGAAAATGCCCACTAAATCTGAAAGTCTAGAGGAAAAGAAAGCAGTTGATTGTATGTGCTGACATTCCAAGGATGGCAGTTGGGAAACAGCAATCAGAGCAGCAGTGTCAGAGGTACACACTGTAAGAGCAATATGGGTGACTCCTGAGATGTACATGGGAACAATTTTATGTATTATTTTAAACAAAGACACAACCTATAAATATATATATATACATACACACACATATATATAGGAACTTCAACTATTACTTCAAAGAGAAAAGAGACAAGCATCCTCTCTTAACTAGTCATTTCCATCAGCTGAAGGTTTATCATATAACTTCTGAATAGTCAGTAAAATCAGATATTATGGTCATCCACATCAACACTTACATCAGAAAACATCTGAGGATGTAACCATGCTCTATATCTGTATATCAGAGATTCTTGCAGTGATAGAGGTGAAAGATTAGGGTACCAGCACTTTCCACACTCTTCCTCTGAGCTCCTGACAGTCACTCTGTAAGTGACCATTAACAGCCCAACCCCAAATGTTCAATTCTGATCACAGAAACACAAAATGCAGCTGATATTCTTGTTAATGAATGATTATTAAAATGACAGCACCAATAGATGAGAATTACATCTCATTTTCAAAGCTCTTCATTTACTTTTTTCCACTCACATAATCAGCTGACCCCAAATTATCCCTCCCACTTTTACAGAATCTTTAAGTCTTCTATGACTCAGATGCCTTCTTTGCACCTTCTTCCTTTTCAAGCTACTTGCTTGTACCTCTGCTTCACTGGCTCCATAATTACAAATCTGATCAAATATTTCTTATACTTTCTAATATTTTTCTCAGCTTTTCTAGCGAGAAGATTATTTTGCTGACCATTCTGCACAGCTCTCTTTCCTGTTTTACTTATACTATGTTTGGAAACCCAGTATGTTAAAAAAGGCTGTGAAGACCAATGTGTGCTGTGTATGCACAAATGGGATGTGTAAATTATGGGGATTGCTGACAAAAGAGCAAGATTACAGGGGAATCACTGGGAGTTGTAGGGAAGCATTAAGGTACTTAAGACCACAAGTCTCCACTAGACCTCAACAGGGTTTGTATTCCTAAAACTGTTTGGTTTTAAATACTACAGCTAGTAATAAACAAATAGCACTTCATTATACTACAGCCTTACTCAAAATTCATCATTAAGGTTCAAGAACTTGGAGTAAAATAGAATCACAAGAAAATATTCACAACAGAAATGTGGGTAAGTTACACTAAAAAATAAACAGAAGTAACTGAGGCTTCTGAATATACTGATGTTCATAATTAATTAAAGACAAACCCAAACAATTCTCTCTGACCATATAGTAACACTGTTGTCCTATTTTCCCTTTTATCTTCTTTTCATAACATAGTTGTGGTGTTGCTTTTACATAAAGACAATTATGGTTTGTAGCTTTGTTTTGTTTTGCTTTTAAGACTGCTCTAAGAAGTTTGAAGACATGAAATAGACATGAGTGGTATTTTAGACTTAAAAAAAACCCATAAAGCAGAATTGCATAACTCTCTATAATCACAGTGAACAATTAGTCACTAAGTAAAAGGATATATACAGTACTATATTCAATAATATTATCTCTTATAAATACACAAGATGATCAAAAATCTACATGAGTTTCCTAGTAAACAATTTAAGTATATTTTACTGGGCTTTTCCCTGTTCATGTTACTCTAAAACATTTCACTAACTTCTATTCATTTTCAGCTAAGACTTCAGTGCAATGCTTTCACATAACAGAAATTTTTTCTTTTCAAAGCCTCTATGGGAAACCTTAACCCTGACTGCACCTATGTTTCCATCTGGAGTGTGCCAAGTTTCAGGGATTTGGCAGACTTGCATACACAAGAGTTGACTAGCTCTGTAATTAATTTTATGTGCATGAAAGCATAAATGCATATTGGGTACACATTTCATCATCTGGTTCTTTCCTTTAATGAAGAGAGAGGAAGTGTCGGAAGGAAGTGTCGGAAGGAAGTGTCGGAAGGAAGTGTCGGAAGGAAGGAAGGAAGGAAGTGTCGGAAGGAAGTGTCGGAAGGAAGTGTCGGAAGGAAGTGTCGGAAGGAAGGAAGGAAGGAAGGAAGGAAGTGTCGGAAGGAAGGAAGGAAGGAAGGAAGGAAGGAAGGAAGGAAGGAAGGAAGGAAGGAAGGAAGGAAGGAAGGAAGGAAGGAAGGAAGGAAGTGTCGGAAGGAAGTGTCGGAAGGAAGGAAGGAAGGAAGTGTCGGAAGGAAGTGTCGGAAGGAAGTGTCGGAAGGAAGGAAGGAAGGAAGGAAGGAAGGAAGGAAGGAAGGAAGGAAGGAAGGAAGGAAGTGTCGGAAGGAAGTGTCGGAAGGAAGGAAGGAAGTGTTGGAAGGAAGGAAGTGTCGGAAGGAAGTGTCGGAAGGAAGTGTCGGAAGGAAGGAAGGAAGGAAGTGTCGGAAGGAAGTGTCGGAAGGAAGTGTCGGAAGGAAGGAAGGAAGTGTCGGAAGGAAGGAAGTGTCGGAAGGAAGGAAGTGTCGGAAGGAAGTGTCGGAAGGAAGGAAGGAAGGAAGGAAGGAAGGAAGGAAGGAAGGAAGGAAGGAAGGAAGTGTCGGAAGGAAGTGTCGGAAGGAAGTGTCGGAAGGAAGTGTCGGAAGGAAGGAAGGAAGGAAGGAAGGAAGGAAGGAAGGAAGGAAGGAAGGAAGGAAGGAAGGAAGGAAGGAAGGAAGGAAGGAAGGAAGGAAGGAAGGAAGGAAGGAAGGAAGGAAGGAAGTGTCGGAAGGAAGGAAGGAAGTGTCGGAAGGAAGGAAGTGTCGGAAGGAAGTGTCGGAAGGAAGTGTCGGAAGGAAGGAAGGAAGTGTCGGAAGGAAGTGTCGGAAGGAAGTGTCGGAAGGAAGTGTCGGAAGGAAGGAAGGAAGGAAGGAAGGAAGGAAGGAAGGAAGGAAGGAAGGAAGGAAGTGTCGGAAGGAAGTGTCGGAAGGAAGGAAGGAAGTGTTGGAAGGAAGGAAGTGTCGGAAGGAAGTGTCGGAAGGAAGTGTCGGAAGGAAGGAAGGAAGGAAGTGTCGGAAGGAAGTGTCGGAAGGAAGTGTCGGAAGGAAGGAAGGAAGTGTCGGAAGGAAGGAAGGAAGTGTCGGAAGGAAGGAAGTGTCGGAAGGAAGGAAGTGTCGGAAGGAAGTGTCGGAAGGAAGTGTCGGAAGGAAGTGTCGGAAGGAAGTGTCGGAAGGAAGGAAGGAAGGAAGGAAGGAAGGAAGGAAGGAAGGAAGGAAGTGTCGGAAGGAAGGAAGGAAGGAAGGAAGGAAGGAAGGAAGGAAGTGTCGGAAGGAAGGAAGGAAGTGTCGGAAGGAAGGAAGTGTCGGAAGGAAGTGTCGGAAGGAAGTGTCGGAAGGAAGGAAGGAAGTGTCGGAAGGAAGTGTCGGAAGGAAGTGTCGGAAGGAAGTGTCGGAAGGAAGTGTCGGAAGGAAGTGTCGGAAGGAAGTGTCGGAAGGAAGGAAGTGTCGGAAGGAAGGAAGGAAGGAAGTGTCGGAAGGAAGTGTCGGAAGGAAGTGTCGGAAGGAAGTGTCGGAAGGAAGTGTCGGAAGGAAGTGTCGGAAGGAAGGAAGGAAGGAAGGAAGGAAGGAAGGAAGGAAGGAAGGAAGGAAGGAAGGAAGGAAGTGTCGGAAGGAAGGAAGGAAGGAAGGAAGGAAGGAAGGAAGGAAGGAAGGAAGGAAGGAAGGAAGGAAGGAAGGAAGGAAGTGTCGGAAGGAAGGAAGTGTCGGAAGGAAGGAAGTGTCGGAAGGAAGGAAGGAAGGAAGGAAGTGTCGGAAGGAAGGAAGTGTCGGAAGGAAGGAAGGAAGGAAGTGTCGGAAGGAAGGAAGGAAGTGTCGGAAGGAAGTGTCGGAAGGAAGTGTCGGAAGGAAGTGTCGGAAGGAAGGAAGGAAGGAAGGAAGGAAGGAAGGAAGGAAGGAAGGAAGGAAGGAAGGAAGGAAGGAAGGAAGGAAGGAAGGAAGGAAGGAAGGAAGGAAGGAAGGAAGTGTCGGAAGGAAGGAAGGAAGTGTCGGAAGGAAGGAAGTGTCGGAAGGAAGGAAGTGTCGGAAGGAAGGAAGGAAGGAAGGAAGGAAGGAAGGAAGTGTCGGAAGGAAGGAAGTGTCGGAAGGAAGGAAGTGTCGGAAGGAAGGAAGTGTCGGAAGGAAGTGTCGGAAGGAAGGAAGTGTCGGAAGGAAGGAAGGAAGGAAGGAAGTGTCGGAAGGAAGGAAGGAAGTGTCGGAAGGAAGTGTCGGAAGGAAGTGTCGGAAGGAAGTGTCGGAAGGAAGTGTCGGAAGGAAGGAAGGAAGTGTCGGAAGGAAGGAAGGAAGTGTCGGAAGGAAGTGTCGGAAGGAAGTGTCGGAAGGAAGTGTCGGAAGGAAGTGTCGGAAGGAAGGAAGGAAGGAAGGAAGGAAGGAAGGAAGGAAGGAAGGAAGGAAGGAAGGAAGGAAGGAAGGAAGGAAGGAAGGAAGGAAGGAAGGAAGGAAGGAAGGAAGGAAGGAAGGAAGGAAGGAAGGAAGGAAGGAAGGAAGGGAGGAAGGAATTGTCAAGTTCCCATGAGTTCATTTGAAGCACAGTCCCTTGTTTTATTTTATACTGCATCCAGTTATATCCCCACAAGGTTTTTTTAGTCCATGGCATCTAATGATGCTGCCTCTTCTCTGAGCTTCTAATATACTGGGGAGTTGCATTCTAAGTCATTACAATATTAGGAAACACACTGAAGATAAAAATGCATTTATATTTCCCAAATCAATTGCATCTGAAAATAGTAAGAATTTGGCAATGAATACAATTCCTTCAGTGATCTAATCTAGAAATTTCAACACCTGCTAGTCCTGAACAAAATTTTGCAAAGCACTTTTTGTTCATTTGCCCATCTCCCATTTTGCACTCTGGTATTCAGTCAGATTGTTGTGCGACATCTGTAAAAATTATCTGCAGTGCCTCTATTGCCATAATGCAGACAATCCAGCAGGTTTCCTCATGAACTGCAGAAGCAAAAGCAAGCACCTCTCCCTGCTGCACACCAGTGTGCATTTTTGCATGTTTGATAAGGCTTTCAGTAGAGTTGCAGTGAGAGGAATTTCTAGCTGCCATTTGATGGACAGTCTGATCCTGGTTGGTTACTGTAAAACATCATCTGAAATAGAAGCATGGCGTGTTTTTAACTTCCTGACATCCACAGCACAGTCTGCTGCTGAGGAATTTTCCTGTCCCCAAAGTGATGAGCAGACAAGGCACCACTGATGCTGCTCACGCTTTGCTCAGTGGGAGGTAATGCAAAAAGCAGCTCAACAACAAATATTATGAGTGTGCTGCTCCTTCTCTCCCTCTCCCATCTCAGGTTCAGAGTTGGAAAGTGATAACAGACAGGACAGACTGCAATCTTCTTCAAGCAAAAGGAGGGAAAAGAAGAAAAATAATTTGGTAAGTGATAGGAGAACAGAATTTACTGAAAATGCACTGGGCTGAAGGTAAATAAATAACTGACCTCTGTATTCAGCGTGGTGCTGAGCAGCTACAGCCAGGGATAGAATGTGTCAGAGCAACAAATTATTTTCTCAGTTGTACTGATGTCACTGAGGGTCCTCTAAATTTACAGCTGGTGTTTCTCCAGCTCTGCAGTGATGATATCAACCTGTTGGTTCATTGATGCTGCACTTACTATGATGCACTTATTAAGTGTGGGTGTATTGAGCATCAAATACTGACAACAAAACGTATTCCATACTTACTGACATATGAAACACAGAAAATTATTTCCCCAATTACAATGGCCAAAAGTTTAAAGCACCTGTTTCTTTGAATACACTACATAAAACAATGTTAGGAAGGACACACACGTTTTAATTCCTCAAAAACATAAAAATGAAGTGTTACAGAGATAGATTATGTAGGTCTAAGAATTTAATTACTCAAGATAGCTTCAAAATCTTTCATTTGTGATGTTTCTTCATTTTCAAACAAAAAAAATTCCTACCACATCCTACCTCTATGTCTGTATCCAACATAGACTGGTTTGGACTATAAAGATGGTATTGATGGCACAGCATAGATTAAAAGCAAATATTGAGAAGTATACAGAGCCTCAGAGTTTCCAGTCAATCGTGCTTATTTTTGGACTGCAAACCCTTAACAGACCAGTCCAAACCCCAGCACACCATTAATAGGCTGTTACAGTTCATACAGAATTATCTGTCTGACAAACAATCCCTTTAGCATGCTATGAACTGGCTCCTCTGTTGAACACGAGTGCTGGTGATGCACATAACGTTGGTGCTTCTCCTGAAAATGCAGAGCCAGAAAGTTTGAATGCAAAAATATGCTAAATTAATTTTTTTGGTATATGATTTACAGAAATTAATATGTAAGAGGGGGGTTACTCATTCCTGAAACAGCAACATGCAATCAGTGTATGTCCAGCTCTGTAAAGGACAATGGGAAATACAGACCTGGAGATCACACTCTCTAAACCCAACTCAGCCAGCACATTTAATGTTTTCTATCTCATATTATTTGCATGTACTTTCTTTCACTAACTTCTATTAAAATGCCTGCCCAGTTAGCCTACCAGTAGCTGAATCAGCTCTTACTTTCCTTGGTTTTTGCACTTTAAATGAAGAAAAAATTCGGTTGCACAACAATTTAAAAGAAAAAAAGAAAGAAGAAAAAAGAGAAAAAAGAAAAAAAGCCATCTGTACACCTGCATATTCCCATCATGTTTATAACAAACAGAAATTTAAAAAAATGCAAGAAGCAACAGAGTATCAGAGTATAATTCTAGCCAGAGGAGAAAACAGGTCGTTCCTATTGTTTAACCTAATAAAGAGTATACTTCTGCCCTCCTCAATCAATAAACAAAACAAGCAAAATTATCCTACAGTTATTCTAGCTTTAGTGTGATTGCAAAAATATTTGTGGCCCCCAAATATGCCTACGTGTGTGTACTCCTATGTGCACTGACAAAAAACTATTTTATCACCTCTAAGCTTGAGAGGTTTACAGCAATGTTGGTGGAGTACCTGGAATAAATTGTGATATGCTAAGAGGTAGAGGTAGAGCATTAAAAAATAATATCATTTCAATATCCTCCAAAACTATGACTCTGTTTTAATGTCCATAATTCTAATAAAAAAGGAGAAGTTCTGGTTTTATCAGTCTAAAGATACCAGAACTTCAATGTGCATTTTTCCTCTGTGAGGAAATAGAGCAATTAAAATACAATGATGACTCGGTGACATGTCATCTGTGGATGCACATGTCTATTAAAATTCTGCTTCTGATCATAAACCTTTCATTTTCATTTTCCCTAACTTTCTAATTCATGTAAAAATCAGCACTTTTATTAGTTTAATTAGTGTTAATAGAGATGCATTTAAAATATTTCTAAAGTGAAATCAGAATGTGGAATTAAAATATGGACGTATTCTATACAACTCTGAAACAATACAAATGTTTGTTGCATTCTTGTACCTCAGTGATCTGTTTTCATCCATCTGTATAGCTGGACAAAAGCAGGTGTTTTCTCCCCACATTAAAAAACTTTCCTTTTTTATTAATCAGTGCAAAGCTAACTGCGATATGCTAAAAGCTACATTTTTAAACAAAGAACCAAAGTTATTATAGTGTAAATTTAAACTCCACACTGACATCAACAGATACATTTTTCATTTTTCTTTTCTTTCTTTAAGTATTCAAAAATGCTATTTCTAAATATTACTATTTAACTTACAAAAAAATGAATCTAGATACAGATTACTGTCGTAGTGGCAAGATTCCAAACAAAATATTCCACTAGAAATATGCATAAGAGAACATAAGCAGGTTCAAACATTGCTAATTACCAACTAAAGCCCAGCAAAGCTTTTATTTCTTCCAAATATTAATTTTTAATTCACAGTACATTAATCCTCCCTGCAAATGAGAAAAGTTTAGACTGAGACAGAAGACCCCAAAACAAAGTTATGAAAAGTACTTTGAATGATTTCAATAAACATTAGAATCTGAAACAGCAAGGTAGAGTTTATAACTAAAGAAATTTCTCTTCCTATTATTTTCTAACATTTTCAGTGTAAGCAGCAAACCATAAGAGGATCAACCATATTTTATGTCATCAGCATTTTATAAGTGCCACATTTAAGTACTTCACTGAAAATACCATGAGTATGTATAAAGATGAAAGGCTTATGAATATAAATAAAGCTAAGACTCCAACTGCAAACCTTATCATTTTCTAAAATACATTTTATTAGAAATGGCTAAAGATTCTCGAATTTTACCTTCTGAGTTCTCAGTTTATAATGTATAAATAAAAAATATGCATTAAAGAATTACACAAAATGAAGCAGGACAGAAAAAAAAAAAATCAGTAAATATCTCAATGACAAACCGTGGCAATAACAGATAAAGGTCACTAAAATCGTGACACAAGACCCCCATATCACCACCCCAGCCATCAAAATGTTAAAAACCCCCTATTTGGTATTAACAGCCCTTATGGAATAAAAAGAACTATTAAAGTCAGATTAGTCTACAAACAAGGAAGCCCAAACTTTCAAGATTGTTGCCTTACTGCCCTCGAGGGTTCACCTCTATCTCCCATGAAAAACGCCCATACAAAAAATTCTAAAATACCTCCATAAGCCCAGAGGAAAGGCTGTGGACAGACAGATGATGTGATATATTTCTTCCTTTCCATTCTTGGGCAGCTTCTTCTCTCTGCGGCTGAGAGCGAATGCTTTGAGACTCAGTCGCATATTTAATTAGAAGCAAGCTGCTTGCACTATCACCGTGCGAATCTACCTCTCCAATCTCTCGTGAGTCAATCTTTCCCATCTCTGATTTTCTTTTATATTTATGCTAGAATATTTAATTGTAGACAAAAGGTTACTCTGGCTGTATTCACTGCACAGAGGCAGAATAATCTGCTTTAAAAGGCTTGACATTTCAGGCTTTTCAAAAAGGCTGAAAAAATTATATCCCTGCTTTTGTTAATCAATGAAGTAGAACTCTCCTGAACAAAAGAATTAAATTGCTTGGTTGGTTTAATAAAACCAACAGAAATAGCTGCTTCCTCTGGGCTTTATTGTGTAGGCATGGCACACGCATCCAGCACTGTAATTCCATATGATTCAGGGGCAAAACTCTAATTTCTGCACACAGTTGGGTTTTTAAATCCTATTCAAACTCTATCCATTCTGGCTGGTTCTCTAAGGCCAGATTTATCATTAAACTTGACTTTTTCCTAGGTGCAGGAGCCATACAGCAATTTTGGGTTTTGTTATTCTGCTTTAGGAAAAAATGTTCATTAAAAATGTATTAATGTAACTATTACTTTTACGTAGTTTTATTTAGCTAATAGCTAATAGTTTTACACTTTTGTCAGCAGCTATTTAATAACTGCACAAATAGTTGAGGGTGTGAACAAGTGCCAGCTAGTTTGATAGGAGCATATAAACAGTAGTTAGGAAAACCATATGCATCCACCAAGAAAATATTATTTTGTTAGTGTTATATTTTCAGACGTGACTTGGTATTAATTGGACATTTTAGGTGAAGAAGTATCATTATTTCTGAAAGACTCACAAGCAGCTACACAGTTGCTGTGCTCTCTTATCCTGTGGCTCATTATTTGCCATAATTTAATGAAGAGATTCTGCCCCTTCAGTGGTTGAATGGTCACACCAATGAGCAGGAACTCAGCCTTTCTGGGGAAAGCACACTTCAGCACCAGCTGGCTTAAAATAAAAGACTCTACAATATAATTTAGAGGCTGAGCTTTGGTTTACCCATCCCAGGTTTGTTTTCCTGAAATGAAGCACTCCTAAGTGCAGTGGAACTTAAGCAACTGGGATTCCTGCTCATGGGAATCACTACCTCTGGTACCAGAGCCCTTCTGGGTAAGCTGCTGACTGAATCCCACCACCCTTTTCATGTGAAGAGCATTGGCAGCAATGGTGATCTCCTGGAGGGATCAGGCCATGATGACATGAACCATTACTACACAGCTGATCCCATTTCCACAACCCAACTGATACAAATTTCACAGTGGTATTCCTTATTTGAAAGAACACCATCACAGAACACTATTTGAGAAGCTCATAAAATATTTCAATTAGCACCAGGAATGGAATGGGGCCTCAGACACAAGAATGGACATTTAGGAGTATGTGAATTGGGGGAAAACATCCTGGCTTGATGGTATTTCCTCTCACACTTTATGTCTTTGGAGAAGTGTTGGCCTGGTATTACAAAGCAGGACAAATGACCCTAATCATCCTCATGCAGGGGAATATTAGACTTTATTTTTTTCCATGGTTCTGTATAATGGAAAGGTTTTGTGCATATGATATTAAATTTATTGTAAATAAGCAATTTATATATACAATGAAAAGATCTCTGAATTAAGAAGCAGAACAAGGACTTACAGAAAAATCAGGGTTGTACATTTAAGCTAGACTTAAAGCAAATGACACTGCAAATTTAATTGACAATGTGTTTAAGTTGTTCACACTTGTCAGTGCACTTTCTACACAAGTGCATTGATGCATATGGAGATTTCAGGCATGTATTGCATGAGTTTAACAATATAGACTGAACAAGAACACATCTCCTAGCAGATGAACAGCATAATTAGCAGGAAAATCCATCAAATTGCTCTAGGAATTCAAAGGAGCAAGTCATGGAAGTTTTTGAGGTTTCTTTTTTCTGTGGGGGCAACAACGCTGCACATTCTGCACATTTCACAGTCTGTTAATGCATCCAAGAGAGATGCATCAACAGCAAACTAGGGGTTGTGTACCAATCAAAAAGGTGTGCAGAGTGGACAGAATTGGAAAGCTGGAGAACCCTGAATTTAGGACATGCAATACCATCAGTGATACCTGTGCCCCCTTCCTCCATCCCATTTTCCTAAAGAGAAGGGAGACCAGAACTTACAAACACGCTCTATAATAAAATATTCCTGTAATTTATGCCAAACTACACCTTGCCTTTCACAGTGTGAGGGCAGCAAACACTGGTTTAGAGGAGCAAAAAGGAGGACAAAGGTTCTTCTACTGTAGCTGCAAATGTTCAAAGTGCATGTGCCTGCCTCAGATGGAAACTGGGGGATTCTCAGAAGGGATGCCACAGTCATGATCTGAAGAAACACTTCAGGGTGCAACAGAAGCCAAGTCTAGGTAAATCCAAAACTTTTGTGGCTTCTTTGTTTCACAAACAGGTCCCTGGTAAAAGCCACTGAAACTAGAGGGGCTGCATGTCAGTGCCCTGTGCCAGCTCAGTGTCACTCCAGCAGGAACTGCAATTTTCCAGACCACTTGTTATGCACAATTTCAGTGTTGTAGTCATTAGAAAGATTCCCTGTTAATCTCAAGCTCTCTCATGGTCCTCACTGGGCCCTCAATATGAAGAAAACCCAGAACAATACAGGTAAAAAAGTAAATATCAAACTTGACTTTAAAAGTTCTTGCAAGAAAACATATTCACACCTAGATTCTGTATTCCTCAGCTCAGCTTCAGGGAGTTTTGTTACTGATTTACTCACAATAACAAACCTTGCCCCTCCACCACTTTCCAGCAATCTTACCTGTTTTATAGCTCAGCCAGGGAGTCAAATAATGCCCCCTGTAAGTCAGATTCTCTGGTGTCAGTTCTTGTTTGAGTACCATGAACATGGATATGCTACCTGCCAGTCACACACACTTCACACCTGCTGTCAAGGTACACTGAAAGCTTGCTTTGTTTGATTAGAAAATCCACAACCATTCTTACCAAGTGAGAGAATCTCACTTTATAATTAGTGTCATCCACACTATGCTCTAATAGTTATGATTACCAGTGTAATGACAGAGTGATGCTGTATATACCAAGGTCATTTAGCCACAGGTAAGAGAGTGTGGCATTGTACTCTGGTACAGATGCTGGGCACACAAAAAGAGAGCAGAATTTAAAAGGGATGAATAAAAAGAAAAAGAAAAGAGATAAGAAAATTATAAATGGCAGACTGGCATAGCCAAAGGTGAAGTAGGGGAAGAACCAGGAACAAATTTCACAGGGAAAAAGAAATCCCCAAGACATTCTACCTAAATTAAATTTTTATTATAGGTATCTTAAAATATATTTTAAAATGTGTTAAAAATTGGTTCCCCAAGTAGAAGTTCTGCAAGCCTTTAACAGCTTGGTAGTCCAGTCACTGCACATAGAGGAGCAAGCAGTGTAAGCTCTGGCCAGTTGTCCATTTGCCAACACAGAACTCGGATTTTGACTTAAACAAATGTTTAACAGCCTTGAAGGCATTTGACAGCTACACCACAAACCTTCTGATATCTATTTCACCTTCTGTTCAGTTTGTGGAAGACACAGCTAAGAGGAAGTTCAGCCAGATTTCTGCAGAAGGAGTCTGTTAAACAGTAAAGTTTCTCTATATATCATGTACCAGCTGCTTTGGATCATCCTATAAGATAAAGCTTCCAATAACAATCTTCTGCCATGAGGCATTTTAGCCCCAGAGTGAAAACTGAAGAAAGCAGTACAGTAAAACACTTAACAGAAGAAACTGCAAAAGCTTCAGGGTTTCTCTGGCTAATAGAAAGGGAACAGTTTAGGAACACAGGCAAAATAAAAGGCTGTATACTCCAACTGAGAGTGTGTTTCTCAAACACTGAATAATTCTGCCTCCCTCCTGATTTCAAATACAGACATTCTTCAGAGTGGATAAGAACTGTAGTGCGCCTGCTTCACTTGAGCCCATTAGAACTTATTAATTTTCCCCTGGGAATGACCTTCCCCACCCCACCACAAGGCTGAGCAATAGAAGATGCAGAGGAATAAAGTGCTGTAAAATGAACTCACCAGGCAAAGCAAACAGAACTTTGATTTCACTCTCCATGATGTCCAAGCTGGGACACATCTAGTTCTCCTTTAGCTCTGAGAGGGAGGCACAACTGAGGGAAGAAACAAAGCTTCAGTTGTCTAAGTGTAAAAATAAATACAGCATGCTTTAAAGGAATTATGGCATTTCATCTTGATACCTTATATTGTTTCACCTAATAATAAATCTCAAATTATTCCACCCCTAGGCTCAGTCTTGTCCAGTTGCTGGTATATTACATATACCAATAATGCAAATTCCTCCATCCCACCTCCACTCTTGCCAGCTCTTCCCACTAATTTTCCTTTCTCCTTAATAAAGATGAAATCTCTTAAGCAAGCACAGGCTTGCTGAATATCCCAAGATCTCCCTTTCTGGATTTTTTAAAGGGCTTTTACAGGAGAAGAAATAAGGTACATTATCAACCCCATTCCCAGCCCAGTTTGCACATTTCATTACATTTGTCCTTTCCCTCTAAAAATGAGAAATTTCACTACAGAAAGAACATCTAAGTATAAATTTGCAAAAGCCCCTTTACCAGTAAAGCTACCAGTTCCTCTAAGCAGGGACTGGGAAAAGAGAGAAAGGAAATAAAATTCCCTTTCAGATAATTTTCTCCTGAAGGTCATCAAGATTTGGATCTAGAAGGTTCTTTCAAGATAAAAGAATTAAACCTCATGCAAAAACCTTATTTGTTCAGAAGATATGAAAAATTAAATCCTAGCCATACCCTAGTAAACTCATTACTCTCTTTTTTCATTCTGGTGGTTTTGGGGTTTTTTGAATGGCCTTTTTTGTTAGAAAAGGCACAAAGAAGAAACCATCTTAAAACCAAATCCTCTTCTATATATTAGACCTGTACACCTTTACTTTAATGGAAGGAACTTTTTTTTTCCCCAGTAAATCATCTAGTTGTTTTCTTCTTCCTGGCTCCCCTTTCCATATTTGAACATGTCTTACAGGCTGTCATGGCCCTAGTGCTCTGCCATGAATGAATTCAAATAAGTTTTCAAATATAAAAGTTTCCTTTTACTTCCACCTCAGGAAACACTTGTACAACAGGACAAGTATCTTGACCAAAACCTTTCTTCCATCAGTTTTAAAGCAGGTTATTTCCTTGCAGTGTTACTAGAATGACTGGGAAGGAAAGAGGCAGGAGGCACCTGCAAACATTACCTTAGGAGATATAAAATCAGGCACTTGAAGTTTTAGTGAGAAAAACAATTCAAGCGCAAAGTAAAATTAGGACACGTTCAAAGCGAACTCATTACTCACAGAAAAATAAACACCAAGGAAGGAAAATTCTGCCTTCCTGTTCAAGAGCCAGCAAAATTACAAGTTTCTTAGCCAATGGTCAGCTGTGACACCAAACTGCTTATGTGAGGGCTTGTGAATCCTGGACCTAAAGCAGCCAAAAGGCAGCTGGCTTTGGCCACTGGGTCCTCTGGCAGTCCCCAAGGTCAGTGACAAGTTCTACAAACACAGGGGATGGCAGAAAAGCTTTCACTAAGGGTCAGGGGCCGGAGGCTGGCATGGTCTCTCTGCTGAGTTACTCAGTTCCCAAAACCTTCAAACCAGAGCCAGGGACAGACACACGGACACTCGACTGCTGTGCCGTGTGTGACACTGTGCTATTAACAGACGACGCTATGTTATTAATAACATTCAAACACCAGTGCCATGCCTGCAATCGCTGCTCGTTCCACAGCAATCCTCAGCAATCCCAGCCCCGTGCCTGCCCATGAGGAGCCGAGCAGGCCAGGCCGGGCACCGCGGGCAGCGCAGCGGGGAGGAACGGGGACATGGGGTGGTCATCCCTGGTGTAAAAAACGCGGAAAAATGAGAGAATCACAGAATTGCCTCTGGAGATAATCCAGTCCAACCCCTCCAACAAGGCAGGGTCACCTGGAGCAGGTGGTACGGGAACATGTCCAGGTGAGAGGGTGCCCATGACCTCCCAGGGCAGCCCGTGCCAGCGCTCTGCCACCCGCAGTGTGTGCCAGCTTTACCTCATGTTGAGGTGAAACTCCTTGTGTTTGAGCTTATGGCCATTTCTGGGAAACACCAAAAAGGGCCTGGCACCATCCTCTTGGAAAAATTTAATGAATTTATGAGATCCCCTGTCAGTCTTCTCCAAACTGACCAGGCCCAGCTCCCTCAGTCTCTCCTCACAAGAGATGCTCCAGACCCCAAACCACCTTTGTGCCTCCACTGGACCCTCTCCAATAACTCCTTTTCTTTCTTGTACCAAGGAGCCCAGAACTGGACACCCATATTCACCTCAGGAGGGACTGAAAAACTACTTTTGGTTCAAGAAAAAGCAAAAAAGCGAATTTGGCATGCGAGAAGTCCCTGGATTAGGATCGAAATCGCTTGATTTCATTAACAGTAAGGTCTGTACTATCACTTTTACAACGCTGTAACTCTGAGCTCTGTGCAGACCTGTCCCCACCCTGTCCCCATCCTCTGTCGTTGTCCCTGTCCTGCCCGTGCGCGCTTGTCCCCATCCTCAGTCCCTGTCCCCGCCCCTCAGGCCTTTTCCCCGCCCTCAGGCTGTGCCCCCGCCCCTCAGGCTCTGTCCCCGCCCCTCAGCCCGTGTCCCCGCCCCTCTGTCAGTGTCCCCGCCCCTCAGCCCGTGTCCCCGCCCCGTTCCGTCAGGCCCCTCCCCTTACCGGGGCGGTTCCCGGCGCCGTTCCCGCCCCGCGCTTTACGGCAGCGGCCGCGGTTTGCGGCGGGCGGTCAGTGCGGGCCGGGCCGGGCCGCGCTCGGGGCGGACATGGTGAGTGAGGGCTGTCCGTGCCCGGCCCGGCGGCTCCCGGGGATCCCGCGGGCTCGGCTCGGCTCGGCTCGGCTCGGCTCGGCTCGGCTCGGCCGCGGAGCGAGGGCCCCGCAGAGCCCGCTGGCTCCGCTGTCGGCCCCGCGGTGACCGCGGCGCCGCCGGGCCGGGATCCCCTCATCCCGCACAGCTCGGGGGTTTCGCCCCGCTGCCCTCGCCGTGTCCCTGAGGGCGCCGTGCCCGCAGCTGGGCGTGTCCCGCCCGCCGGGCCGTGCCGGGCTGGCGGCGGCGTGTCCGCCCCGCTGTGCCGGTGGCTGCTGCCCTGCCCTCCGGTAAACAAACGCTCTGTGTGTGTGTGTGTGTGTGTTTGTGTTCGTTCCCATGCAGGCCAGCACGATGGTGGCGGTCGGCCTGGCCATAGCGGCAGCCGGATTCGCAGGTGTGTGGGGCACGGGCGGGCACCGAGCACCCAGCGCGGGGTACCCAGCCGGGCCCCAGGGCTGGTATCGAGGTGGTTTAATAGCTGTTCCTTTGGGAGAGCCTGTGTTAATGGCTGTAATGGAACAAAAGATCAAAGTTCTTAGTATTGCATGTCCCAAAAATGTTTATTCCACCCTCCACTCCACTAATTACCAGTTGCACTGAATTGGTGAATGTTTGTTCAAGGAGCTGTATTTAACCTCAGTCAATGCTGGTGTCTTTAAGGTCGCTACGCAGTAAAAGCTTTGAAGCACATGGAGCCACAAGTAAAACAAGCCCTTCACAACCTACCCAAGGGTGTAAGTTCTTTTGTTTAAAACTTTACTTGATGAAATAACTAGACTGTTGTCTCTGTATAGCATTGCTGTATTTTCTCCTGTGTTTTGTCAGTAACAACAATTAAGTGCAGCAATTAATGTGGTGACTGGCTAATAGAGAACTTGTTTGGGCAAGGTTAAGTAATTTAAATAGTGATGCTCTACTTCAACTGAATTTCCTATGACAAGTGAAGTTTTGCCATTTTTACAGACTAGAAGCTCAGCAGCGACTAAAGCAATAATGAGTTGTTTTAACTCATACTTAAAAATTAGCGTGTTTTAAACTAATGTTTTCTCTTTCAGGCCTTCAGTGGTGGTTATTACAGAGGTGGATTTGAACCCAAAATGACTAAACGAGAAGCAGCTTTAATACTAGGAGTGAGGTAAAGGAAATTGATGAGAAGTGAAAGGTGAACAGCATACCAAAGCCACACATGGTCCAAATAAGCCATTTCAGGGAGCCTTGGGGTTCACTTGGTGTGAGGATCATAATTCTGATGTGGCCTTGTGGTTCTTGTCAGCGCTGAGGAGTTCCAGGTGAATGCAGTGTGAAGGTGCTGCAAACCCAAATTCTTGGGTCTGGAATAAATTCATCACTTCTGGAACATTGTAGATCTGACCATGGTGGCAATCCCTGCCAAAGCACTTAAGGCCAAATACACAAATTAATCAAATAAGAACTTACAACTGTAATTTTTTGGGGGGTTCTGAAGGTTTTTTTACCTTAATAAATCTAGCAATTTTTTTTTGTCTTACAGCCTTTAAGAAGCTTTCAAAAAAAAAAAAAAAAAAAAGTTACAGCATAATTCTGTTTCTTTTTATCTGTGTGGATGACCCCCACCCCATTAGATTGCTGTAGCATGTCTTTGTCAGCAAACAGTGTTTTGGAGAAGCCCTAGAAAGCCTCTCCAGGATTTAGACACTACAGATCAGTAGTAGGAAAAGATAAACATACATGTTAGCTAGAGAATTTATGGGTAAGACAGAGTGCTCACTTGTTCTCAGACACCTTTTGATGCTCTGGGGAATTTCATGAGGATCCCTTAAGTCAGTTTTTCTCTCTCTTTCAAAGCCCTACAGCCAACAGAAATAAAATTAGAGAGGCTCATAGACGGATCATGCTTCTGAATCATCCAGATAAAGGTAAGGAAATTAAGCCACTTTGAGTTAATACATGTTTTTAACACAGATGAATAGAACTGTGTAGGGAGGAAGTCAGTGATACATAACCACCTCAGCTACTAAAAAACTCACAGAAAACTGAGTGAAAACAAATCTTAGGGTGCATTAATCCACATGAGTCTAGAGCATGTGTGTGGATGTTCTAAAGCCAAGCAGGCAGGTTGAGCTGGTCAGTTTGTCAGCTGCTCTATCTTCTGTGAATACCACAGTAGAATATTGTTTGTTAAAATGAGACTTAAAATCACCTTAATTTAGATAAAACTCAAGAGTACCCTTGTGTGTTTTATATGCCACTTGAAAGTTTGAGTTCATGGGAATGCCTCAGGAGTTCTCCATAAATGGCAAATACTGAGCCTTCCACAGCTGCTGGAGACATTAAATTATGAAATATTCCTGTTAGTGGTACTCTGAAGGCTCAGAATCTAGCTATGCTTAAAGTTAGTAACTCAGGGCATCTATACCTATTCTAAATTCTGTTCAGTGAGTCAGAATCATGTGTTGGTGTTTGACATTTAACTTCTTAATCATTGCTTAAAATGTAAAATGGCTTCCTTTAAAGTAACTGATGAATTCCTTATTTCTGTGGACCAAAATAATCCATGGGGATATGCCTTTCATAGGTATTATCAAGTGAAAGTTACCTCAGAAATTAACCTTACTGAACATATGCAGGAGGTAACAATAGCATTTTGTATTGTACCTAAACATGTTAAATTAATCTTGAAGTAAAACATTACAGTGCAATTAATGGTATATATGCTACCAACACAGTCATTGTCCCTCATGGCTTTACAGTGTTGGATTTCACTGTGGGTTCTGTCTCAGACTCCCTGAGTAATTTTTTGCCTTGTTTGAAAACTGAACTGGTCCCTTGGTACAGCAGCACTTTGGCTGGGCAGGGTTATCTGCAGATCTGTTCTGTGCCTCTGTACTCACAGCTGTGCCAAGTCAGTGGTGACCAATTCATTTATGACTGATAAAACCAGAGGGGAAAAACACTCCAGGAAAATAAAAGCAGCCTAACAGGAGTGAGTGGTGTGACACTGAACTCAGGTGCCTTCAGTCATCTCCAGCTTGTTCTACAACTGGCAGAAAGACCACACTCTTTCTTCCTGTATCCTATGGCATTATTATCAACATAGGAGACAAATGCTGGAGTTTTTTAATCTGAGGTTCTTTTTCTTCTAGGTGGATCTCCATATGTAGCAGCCAAAATCAATGAAGCTAAGGATCTACTAGAAGACCAAGCTAAAAAATGAATGAGAAACAAAATCACTCATTCAGAGGGTTTGTCCCTGCAAATTATTATTTTTGATAAATGGCTTAAGAAAGGTTCTAATGTCAATCTTTGACTTAATATACATGAAGCTGGAAATACAAATCCAGGGAGGTACTCCCCACTTGGTCACTTTTCCTTGGAAATATGTGAGGGGAGCGAAGTTTAAAGATTTTTTTCATAGCTGTTCTTTATTAAACAGCAAAAATCTGCCACTCAAATGTTGTCAGTGCTTGAGAGCAGTAACTTGGTGTGGCCAGTGTGTGTTACCAGGCACAGGTAGACTCATGTGCTGTCAGCTAATTTCTGTTGAACTGGCCCTGCTTAAAGTTCACGCTGCTGCTCTTCCATCTGCTAAAATTAGCACACTGAACCTGTTTGGGAAGGGGGTGGAAAAACCAAGAGCATTTATTGGACAGGAGGAACTGGGAGAGATCTGTGGTTGTCTCTGCCTGAGAAATAAAGTGCAGGAAACAATGTACTCCCTTGTCCTTGCCTTGTGAAAAACAAGGTTGGTTAAGTGTTACTGATGGATCTGGAACACCCCAGATTTTTTTAGTAGCTTTTAGTTTTGACAGGTTTTAATAGCATTTAATAAATTCCATATTTGTAATAGGAGTCCTGTAGTTTTATACATTATTGTACACTACAATAGAGCTCACATGGAGGTTTGTAATTTATGATGATTAGGAAACAGGAACTCTTTACATCAGTTGCTGATACCTGAGCTGGATTTGTGCTCTGGAGCTTTTCACACCCAGCAGCTCGTGAGGACCTCAGCTGGGGCCAGGGAGCTCTGTCATACTCCAAGAATCTTCTCAGTGCTTCTGCCACTACAGCAAAACTCTGCACAGCAGCTCTGGGAGTTAATGCCCAGCTGGGCATAAATACAGTGGGCTGGAAGTTTCCATGCCAGAACCTGGACTAGGGAGTGCTGCTGGAAGTATCTCATCCTGAGTGCTGCCTGCTGTGCCACAGCATTGCTGTGGAGGAGTTCTGGGCTGTTCAGGAAGGATTACCACAGTAATCCTTAACATTACAACCTCCCCAGAAAGGCAGTGATTTTGCTCTGTTACACCATTTAAAGCAGGGTGAAGGACAGCTGGATCTCTGGAACCAGCACAGGCCAAGCCATATGCAGAATGTTCCTGTACTTAAGTATATTCCAGCCAAACACTACTGATTTATAACTCTGTTTTTTTCATTTTCTCCACTCCTGTGCCTGCCCCATCAGCTGAGATACTTGTGCACACTTCAGTTACAGCTTTTAACAGGGTCTGTTGGCCCAGAGGGAATGCTGTTGCTGAGTGTCCAACCCTGGAGTCCTATGACAAAGTGCACACACAGGTCACTGCTTGGGACAGCTTGCCTGTAGCTCTGTCAGGTACAGCAGCTGGTTTAGAACTCTTTGTTTTGTCCTTTTGACAAAATCAGGCAAGACAATTTTTTCATTGAGTCAGTACAACTTAAACACTGCCCTTTGCTCTCACTTCTTACTCCTCCTTGCTACCCAGATGCTTTTCCACAGCTGTTGCTGTTTTGTGCTTCCTTGCTCTGGCTCATGTACCTAAAAGATGTGGGGGTGTGCATGCTTCAACTGATCAAACTACATCTGCATTAACAGCTATATATGTTAGTCAGGTTATGCAATTCTCCAAGGTAAGGAGTCTGATTTTAGGCTTGTTAATTGGTGTTTGACACCACTGCCTTAACAAAAGGAAGATCAGCATGTTAGAAACTCTTATGAAAAAGAGTTCAAGGTTCAAGCTGCCTCACAGGTAGGTTTCTATTGTTAGTTAACAGCTTGAAAACCTTCAAGTCAATAGTAATTTAAATTTCTGATAAAAACAGTCAACAGATGGAAGATCAAAGTTTATTTTCTTTTACTACCAGCATACAAAAAAAACATATTGCACATCAAACAACCAAAAACAAAAATAAAAATACTCTACTAAGGACTAACATATGTAGTTTATACAGAATAAACTTTCTGGAAATTGATCTTTTCAGTAGTTCAGGTTATGTCTTAATGGACATGACTAATTCAGCTTAGTGTTAACTAAAGCTATGTTTGATTTTTAAATACTGTACAGTTTAATAAATAAACCAAACAAAGCCTCAATGTAGAACAGTCACTGCCAATGTCACCCAGTATCCCTGCAGATTATGAGAATTTAACAAATGCATTCCAGTGGTCTGCAGATTTTTCCTCTACATACAGCATTTAAAAAACATGTATTAAAACAGACCAGTTTCCAGACTAAACTAATGGAGAAATTACATTTCAGTGCAAAATATTTTAGACTGCATTTCTTTCTAGTATTCCTCAGGTGAAGAAGTGGTTGCATATTATTAAAAATGTAACAAAAGCAGCTAATGCTTTCATAAAGAGTATTATGTTAGGGATCCCCCTCACATCTTTGCCGTATTTTGAAAACAAAATAACATTTCCTATAGCCAGCAATTTTGTTTATTTAAATGTTACATATACTATCTCAAGGCACATCTGATGATATATTTATAACACAGTAGGTGTCAAAGTATGTTTAACATATGATTTCTCCAGGATCCCTCCCCTTTCTGTATTCCAAAATGGAGGAACTGAAAGTGCGGTGTCAAGACTGGCGATCCATATTCTATCTTTGGCAAGCTTATACAAGCACTATTTTAAATGTAATGTAAAAGAACTGTAAACTAGGAACTTCAGTTTATGAAACACCATTCAGCACTGCTTCTTCCTGATTATTTCCATCCTCCTGAACAGTGACTTTCTTTTCATCAGGGCTGTGCTGTAGTTTAGAAGGCTCATCCCCAGAGGTGGTGGCAGGACCATTCACTGCCTTTTCAGAAGGGCTGTTCTCGTCAATCGCATCTTTTGCCTTGCAAAAACAACAAGAGGGGAGTATTAAAAACATAACAATACAGAGTGAAAGCTCAGTTTCCCTCTGGCTCACACAGCAGCTTTGCAAGAGGGAACATCTCTTGTCTGTGCCTGTATCCTGTCACTTAAAGCATCTGATCACTTACCTCGTAGTTTATGGTGTATTTCTGTATCTGCCACTTTGAGGGAAACATGACAATGTAACCCCAGCACTGCACACCCAGAATGCTTATTTATTTCTATTTGTCTAAGCCCATGAAGGAGTTTACTGAAAAGCTGAGCTTTACACCCCTTTTGAAATCTACTGTAGCAAGATGACATTTTGCTAATGGATCTTTCGTACATAACTTGTGGCAATACACTGGCACTTCAGAAGTAAAGAAATTCTGTTTTATTAAATTCCGATTACTTTTCAGGATAATGTAATGCCACTCTGATCCTTTAAGGAAAAAGGATCAAAACCATACAATCTTTGTGAAATTAATTCCTTCTAAAATAGTTTATACAAGTCACTTAAAATGCCACATAGTGTCCTCTTTCCCTAAAGTGTTTTAAGGAATAGTTCTCAAGACTTACCATGGGCAATTTTCACATTTTATTACATAATGCAACATTACTAAATATAATATTTTAAAAATGTGTACAGACTTAATTTGGTCCCTAAAATCTGCAAAAACAGACAACAAACCATTGTCATTTCCTCTGGGCCCTTTCTGCTTTTAATGATTTGTTCTTAAAATCAAACGCACTTGTAGTCAAATGAGGGTGAGCTAACTGAAGCCTTCATGCCTTTACTGTTTTGCTGAAAGGCAGGAGAAAAGAGGAAATGCACATTAAAAAAATCTTACCGTTTCTTTCTTGGTTTTGGCTACTGTCTCCTTTGGAGGGTTTCTCTGTCTACTTTGAGATTCAGCTCGTGATATATAATCAGCTACTGTTACTGTTCAAGGAAAAAAATCACAGTGATGCTCACATCAGCAGTCAATTCAGCATGAACCTTCATGTCTTTTCTGTACAAGTTATGCTCTAACTGGGAGACATCTCACAAAAGGCCTTCACACTTACAGGTTATCAACCATACAGCAAGGATCAATTTGTTTCTGTTGTTAAAAACAATTTTCACTAAAATCGGTGGTAACAATGATCTGAAGGTGGACTCTTAATAAAACCAATTTTGGTCCAATTGCAGATTTTTTTGGAGAAGGGCTTTCTGTACTAAGTTTGAAGAGATTTGGCTGCAGCTCTTTGAACTACAGACTGTGTGTGTGTCACTGGGGTTTTATTAGCTGAGTAGTGAAAAATTTCACTAATGAAATGAAATGAAGACACTTAAACAGTGCCCAGAACTGGGGTGGGTCAGAGCCTGGAATCACTTAGGATGATGTGGCATCAAATCTTTGGTACATCACAAAGTGACTGAGGAGGGAACTTGCCCTCCTTGAGGTACTGACAGTGCCACCAGCACTGTGCCCTGGCTCAGGGTGGACACAGGCAGTGCTGCCAGAGCCAGCCCAGCCCAGGGGCAGCACAGCTGTGTCTGTGCCAGTACAGCTGCACTCACTGGGGACAGCCAGGGCTTCTCTGACCTCTCCTCACCACCTCAACACGTGTTCTGTAGCCTGGCTTTGTCTGATCCCTCCTGCAACTACATCAAGACTCAGTTCTACCCTTAGAATGCAGAGTACTGCAACTTTAAATTAACAATTGTATCTCTGACAGCTACAGCACTTTAGGGTTGGCAAGCATTACCTATTGAACTGCACAGTCATTTGTATTTAATGTATAAGGTATTTGGGTGAGCTATTTTCCTGGATTTAGGAATGACTGTGCATGAAATCCAAATCAGACTGGGAACTACAACAGATGAATTTTCTGTTACAGTAACTGGACTTACAACTGGGTCCTTCCTCAACTGTGAAGGCCAAAGGAGTTTCTGCACAAGTAATTTTTCTTTAAAATGAGGTTTTGAACCCAATGCCTCTAATATTAGTAAACAGGAAGCATGTTTCATGCACAAAGTGCATTCTTAATATTCCTCTGAATAAGGCACCATAACATACTGCAATGTAAATTAAATGATGCAGCTAAGTGACTGAAATACAGTAGCTGGCATTGTGGGGGGGGAAGGGAAAAGTTCCTTCTGTCTTAATTTCACTCACACTTACTAGGTATTCATGAAAACTTTAAATCATTACAGTATTTTGCCAAAGATAATTGTAAGTTTTGTTATGTTCTTAGAATACTTAAGATTTAAAAGAATTCCTATGGTTTTCTAGAAATGACTAACATTCCTTTACATTGCTGGCTAAGTTTCCTGGAAGTAAAAGCTGAAATCCTTTTCACTTTTTCTGCCCCTTTACAAATCACTGCTATGAAAACTGGAATGTTGAAAAGAAATGTGTGGGTTTGAGGTTTTTAGGAGGGTGGGGTGTTTGATTTTTTCCTTCCCCCAAATTTTAGCACAATAAACCACTTTTTTCTTCTTAATCAAATGTTGCATGAGCGCCACAGATACAAGGAAAACAAATATGGGTGAAATTTTGAACCTGTCAATCTAGAAGACCTTCTGTTATTACCCTGTGCCGTGTATGTACAAGCATTTTCTAAACAGGGCATTGTATTGATAATTAGCCAGTTCACCTTTAACATTTCAGGTGTTAGTACACACAAAAGAAATGCAACAAGCCACAACAACAAAAAATTGGAAACATGCAATTTCACTTAAATTCCTCCTCCTTCCCACCCTCAATTTGCAGATGACTTAAACTATTCCCAACAGCCAAGGACTGAGAGCAGCAGTGTGATGCAGGTGTGGGGCTGGCAAAGCCCACTTGAGTTCCCTCACTGAGCTCTGCCAGGACCCACATCCTGCCCCTCCATCACTGCTGCTCAGCCAGTGCTGAAAAGGTTGTGTCCCAGTCAGTGCAAGCGCACAGATGCAGTGAGTGCAGACCATGAACCTTCATGTTTGTCGTGATCCTGCACCACAGAACTCAACAGCCCTTTGGCCATTGACTTCAGTGAGAACGGGATCAGAAGCATAACTTGTATGTCCAAGCAAAAAGTTAGACATCAATTAGTGTCATTAGACAGATTTTAGAAGTTTTCCTAGTAGAAGAAATGTCTTTCATCTTTATCTAGTAGTCTTATTAGTTATTGAGTAACCTTTTGATATTATGCAGCTCTATGTAAAACAGCAGACACAACATTCTCTCATGCTTTTGACCTGAGATTACCCACAGCTCCACTCGAATTACCTGGCTGTCTATCTTCTGCCTGACCCCTGAAGCGACGCCTGCGGCTACGATTGCGTCGCTGGGGTTTTTTGTCACTATCATCTGCAATTGCAAAGTTTATAATGAACTATTTCTGATCATCAAATAAATAAATTCTTCAGCAGTTTCAGCATGGGGCAATTAAAATGGCTTCTGTTAAAGACAGAGACTAAGTAAGAAGAAAAGCTAAAAGAAAATTTTATACTGAAAGCATACACAGTAACACAAAAGCTAGATTTTACTTTTTGTTCTTGGTTCATTAAAACATTTAGGCACGTGCTTAATGACCTCAGATTTCATTTATTAAGTAACCATACGTCAAATTTTAGCAACATAACCCAGATTTTTTTTTTTCTACATTAAGCAACAATTGTATTCTCATCCCAGTGAGTATCGAGAGAATTTACTGAAGGAAAGTTCTTAAGTAGAAGCTGGGTAGGAACAAATTAACAGCTACTTAAGGAGCTTTCCCACACCAAGACTGAGGTTACCAAGGACAAAACAGAACGTTGATCTGACAGTACTGTTTCTATCAAAGCAGCAGTGCAATGGGAAACAACAAGTCAAGTCTTTGGCGTCTCCATCAGACAATTTTTACAAAAAAAGGCACATGAAAAGGCTAGAGGAGTTCAGTAAACAGAAGATTCCATGGCACTGCCACGGAGGGAGTCTTTCTTTAATCAGACAGCAACCTTGAACAGAACATCGACTTGTCACTTACAAAAACAAACAAGGGCTTCACTACACTTACAGGGACAACACATTTATTTCTTAGCTTGCTCTGGGACTACCATCCAACCATTTACATACCTAAACCATTCTCATTAACAGAAGCTGTATCAGACTCTGTCATCCCATCCATAAGAACAGCATCTTCATCAGTCCTTCGCCGGCGGGACCTCCTGCGGCGGTTGCTGCTGTGGTGGGACTCGCTGGCGTCCGTGTCCACGGTCTGGTCTGACTCCGTGTTATCCAGCAGGCTGTAGGGGTTGCTGTCCGGGTCCTTAAGCACTAAACAAACAGAAAGTGTCCACCTAAGATACTGTAGAGATTTGTAACCATTTCCAGGCTGAATTACAGCTGTGGCTGAAAGTTTCAAACTACAAAGCAATCTTAAGGCAAGGTGTAACACACAGAGCTGAAGTATTTGATCTCCAACTGGATCCTCTGACTCTAACCCAGCAGTAACAGTTTGGGGCACCACAACAGCCCAATCTGCCCTTGCACTGTTTAACCACAAAGATTTCCAAGGTGACATTTAGAGACCTTTCACTCAAAACTACTAAGTGTATAAAACACACCTTACACTTTGTGGTTGTGTGGTACTTCTGACACTTACAGTGTTGTATCAGCACAGATTCTGATAAAACCTAACTTCTAATCAATGATTTCTTCTTTCATTCTGTATCTAAACGTGAGCTTACCTCAGAAGGCAGCATTAGGCAACATGCCAAAGATTTACCAAGTTTGCTAATAACATTATTATGTGTGAGCAGTAAAGGAAGGAAATGAGGATCACTGTGAACAGAACCTAAACAAAAATCTAAAACACTCTGTATGATACAGCTACCACACAAGTGCATTGAAATCCCAAGGTATTAAGATCATAATGTAAGAATGGAGTATTTTAAAAGGGTATGACGTTATACAGAAAACTGCCAGGAAGAAAATCTCCATTTTGGAACACAGTACCAGAGCTAATGGATGACTTTCCACCACGAGGTCCCCCACGCCCACGACCTCCAGACATGCTACGGCCTCGTCCCCCAGGACGTCGCCTGTTGTCACGCTGGTGCCTGCTCTCCCTGTCATCCTCTCCTGCCAAGGACCAGTCACTAAGTTCATCTTTTCTCTCAGATTCTGTTTCAGAGGGATTAGAGAGCTCAGAGTTTGTACCTTGTATGAGAAGGAAAAGAAAACAGGAAATTAATATGAATTTGGGGATTATATTCTGGTTTTATATCCACAGAGTTATTCCAAGCCAGCATGGCTGGTTATATATGTATGTTATTTTAACAAAGAATATCATGCATAAATACATATATATATTAAAATATGAATACAGACATAGGCATACAATCATAGATATATTTTAGTATTTATATATACACACATTTATAAAAATATATGAACACATAAAATATAGATCAGAAGTTACTTAAGTGAGATTCTCAATTTAAGTTTGCTTGTACTAACATGTGAAATAATGGCTGAAAGATCACCAAATCTGTAATTTCTGTACACAGATAAACCAAGGATTTAGCAGTGTTTCCTCTCTTTCTCTACACACTGCAGGCATTTGGTGCAGTTTCTAGGCAACTTCTCTGAAATTCCCAAGGACAACTTTGCCACCTTATAGCTGATGGCTGTTGCTAAGCAACCCCTTCTGGATGCTGTAATGCTGCTTGAACAATTTTGCTGTTTATATCAAACAGCATCTGTAAGACCCGGCCATCTCCAAGTACCCAAACACAACCAGATTTTTACTACCTGAAAACCCAACACTTACTCTTCATTTTAGGTATCCAGAAACCCCCCCCCTACTACCCAGTCTGGAATATAAAGTTTTAGACCCATGTGGCTTAAATGTGATTCTTGCCATTTTGGGAGAAAAAAAAAATACTTTTAAGTTTTCTAAATCACAGTGTGTGTATATATAAGCAAAGTGAACAAGTTTTCTTATAGTTCAGTCAGCTCACTGGGAAATAATAAAAAATGAAGTTACAAACATCATCATCAGAATCAACACAACTAACACCTGGCATGGTCCAGGAAGCTATAGCCAGGGAAAGACTGTAAAACCCAAAAGGTGTCTGATTTTTTAACAGAAACGAGCTACATGCAGATACCCGGAGTAATTTACTGCATTGAAAAAATAACATTGTTCTTTGTGAAAGATGTCTATATAGAAATGCAGTGTCTCACTTGGACAAGCTGGGGATGTGCACACCTGTCAGGAACTGAACAGTGCTTTTTAATTGAGAAATGCATCAGAATACCTCACCTTAAAAGAAATCCAGTTAGTTCCTGACCATATTATAAAACCCACAGGATTTTGTCCTGTCTCCATTTTACATCATTTTGGTTCACTTTGCTCTGTGTAAGTGAACCATATGCAATATGCTGCTAAGGTGGCCATGCAATTTTTCTCCTTCTCAATCAAAACAGATTAATGCTCATTTCAGATTTTTAAAAATTTGTGTCTCCTGAAAAACATCTCTAGCTCTCTTCCCAGCTTTTGTGATGTCACTTACTAAGTAACTAGCACAGAAGGACAAGATGTTTCCAGTGCTCAGTTTGTTAATTTCTTCAGTTTTAAACTTAACTTCAAGACTGCAAATCTAAGGATGTGTTTTGAGCTATGAACAAAAAATTCTGCATTTCCAACCCTATCTTCACCCAAGTACACTGAACACAAAGAAATCCAGAGACAGCTCTGGGTTCCAAGGTATCCTGAGGCACTGCCCAAGGGCACTCACCATAGCCAGAGGTGTAGTTGGGGCCCCGGCGGCCCCGGCCCCGGCCGCTGTAGGACCTGGAGCCCTGCACAGAGGACAGGGTGCTCTCGTCAGTGGTGTAGCCCTTCTCCTTCTCGGGAACTCGGGTAGAGGAGGGCCTGAAGCCCATCCCGATCTGCCGCAGCTGCTCATCGATCTGGAGCCTTTCCAGTCTTAGTTGTTCTACCTCCTACGTACAACAAAACAGAAACCATGGAAAAGAGTGCTGACAAATGTCCCTCACAAAACATCATCCCCACCCAGTCATACTGAAAACAATCATTCCTGCAGGAGAATCAATACCACCTGGGAGGTGACTACAAATAATGAAACTGAAGATGAGTTATTTCTGAGTTTTGCAAACTTTCACCACTATGCAAAACTTGGCTTTAAGACTATTACTACCTTTCTTAATTACAGTTCAGCAAATTTTTCCAGTAAAATTTAGGAAAAAATAAGCAAACTGATGAGGAAACACAATTTAAATTCAAACTCTGTTAACATCACAAAGCAACCCAATCTAAACAGGTAATTGTTCTAATACCATACTGTATTACTGTGTTCTATTAGAAATTCCATCCTTCCCCAAAGGAACATTAACCTGAGAACAGCAGAACACAGACAAAAACTTTTGTGTTCCCCAATGTCCCTTAAAGCCCAGCTCTTTACAGTCTGATTCTTTGAACCCCAACAGCACTAAGTAACCATGACAAGGTATTAACAGGCCCATGATACCCATGGGCAAGGGTGGGCTCAAGGCACCAAGTTTTAAATCCTGATATACAGAGGAACAGTTTAACAACTGCAAATCCCACCCAAGTTGCTCATAAGTACTTCAACCCAAGTTTCCTCTACAGATTGTCTCTCCCAAAACACACTCACTCACCTTTAGATATGCGATGTGATATTCCAACAGAACTTGGACATTCCCAATGCTTTCTTTAGTACCAACAAATACAAATGGTACCATTCCCTACAGGAACAAAGCATCAAAGCTTTTTATCAGGGAGAACATTATCAATGAAATCACTGAAATAATTTCTGCTTAAATTATATAAAGAAATCTGGTTTAAATTACCAAAGTGAGCTAAACAAAGGCAACAACTGAGCCTTTGGTTGCAAAGACATCTAGAAATAGCTCAGGCTGGGGTGACAGCAATGGCTTCAGACTGTCAAACTTTCCCAAGAACCTGTTCTGGAGCTGAGGTAACCTCACATCCCATGTTCATATTCATGCAACACATGCTGGTGTGTTTGGCACAACAGGGGTATAGACACATCCAGTTTGCCAAGAAGATGGTTCATTAAACTGACTTTATAAGACCAAGCACCTTTACAACCTTTTCCCTTTTGTTCTTGTCTATTTAAAGTATGTAACACTTTTAACACTAGCAATCCCAAATTAGCCATATAGCCCAAGTACATGTAGGAGAAAGAGCAAAAAAACCCACAACCTCTTACTTCAGCAGCAAAAACCTTCCTTGAATTACTTTATATACAATCTACTACAAGATGCCAGTTTAGAACTAATGCTCTCTATATCCACAGGTTTTGAATAAAACTGGGTTTGAAAATAAACCTAGTCACAGCAGGAAAGAATGAAGTACTTACATCTTCACGGGGCAGCTTATTTTCATTGTCTCCTTCAATTCTCACCCTGACGACTCCAGACTTGTCTACGATCTCCTGAATCACTTTTCCATTTTTTCCAATAACTTTTCCTTCAGAGGGCAAGAATAGTTAATTTTGCACTCAAAGTATTTTAACATGTTTATTGGTATTTTATAGATAAAATCCCCAAAGAATATCCCACGCTATGTCAGAAAAACAGGTGAAAACTTTTAAAATTTAACTCTCCCTATATGCAGAACGACAAGCAGTGATGAAGATCACCACTGCACACAGGCTTCCAATAGAACCAAACCAAGAGTAAAATGGCACAAGAGTTTCTGGTCAAGTTCTAAAACCTTGAAAGTCTAAGTTACAAGAGTTTGCACATGAATTATTTAAATGACATTATTTATAATTTGCAGGCTCCAAGCCCCAAACCACAGCAGGTTCAAGCCTGGGTTTTAACTTCTCCTCTGGATAATCCAAGCTGTTCAATCAGGTACAACACCTCCAACTTTAACACTGCCTCCATGCCCACACTGCCCACAAGCTGGGCATGGAGAGCAGGGAGCTGCCAGACTTGAGTAAAAAGGAGGAGGGAAGAGGAAAAAAGTTCCCTGTGAAGACCAGACTAGGGGAAGATGTTTGTGACTTCAAGTGGAACACAATTAACCTCACACCTTCAGGTGGTTTTCAGTACAGAACCTACCAGACTCTGTTACACCCTCATAAAGCTGCAACATGGAAAAATGTCTATTTTGAGACTGAGGCTGAGACCTATCAGCACTGCTGATTTATACAGGAGCTCACCAGCATCCAACCACCACCTGAGAAAAACCCCAACCCAGGAGGGAGCAGTACAGAGAACTGTCTTGTGTCATTCTTGCAACTCAGCTGAGTATTCCCAGATTGAACTTTGGAACTTAGCTTCAGCACTTTTAAGAAGCCAATTTAGTAGAGTGTGTTTTTTCACTAGAATCTGAACTTCAAATATTACCATTAAATAAGGTGGTACAAGTCTGTAATCAAGTCAGTTTAAGTACTAAAACCCTGAGAAAGTATTATGCAGCATAAATATATCCAATTTCATAATAATTCATATACATACAGTTTTAAAAGATTAATCACTTTCTACTTAAATGGAGAAATCAAATATTGTACTGGCACCTCAATCCTCTCTGCCAAGTTATGATTAGGCTCCCTTTTCCCAACTTTTCAAGTTTCAGCAGTATTACATACCCACAAGATTTCTGGGAACTTGAATAAAATCCTCCACAAATTCCAAGTAACTTCTGGCCTTTTTTACTGCATCAGCAGTCTGGAAATAAATTTAAAACAATGGAATTTATTTGTGAATACAGACTGTTAAGAACAAAACCTTGCAGCAACAGCTGCCAGTCTTCCAAACAAACTTATTTGCAGAAAGAAAAGAATGAAGACATAATTAATCTAGTTTTGAGCTAAATAATAAAGGAATAATTGAGTGAAATGCCCTGAGACAAAATTCAGTAGAAAAGCAAAGCATCAGTAAGGAATAAAACTTTTTTTTTCCATGTTATTTCAAGACATTTTTAGATATCAAAATGGATCCCCCATCCTTGGAAGAGTTCAAAGGCCAGGCTGGATGGGGCTTTGAGCAAACACTGCAAGTGATTTTACAACCAGGGCACTCTCTTTCCAGAATGCTGGTTTCTGGCCACAGTTCATCCACAATGCTTCCCAAGATAGGACAGTGGCTCTGGTTACTGGGGAGAACTCCTGTAAATGCTCTCTGGCAGCTTTATTATTAAATGATGAAAATCATTTAATTGAGAGTTAATTGAGATGCTGAAACAAGAAACAAGGCTTCAAATTAGCAACAGCAGAAGTGTAGAATTAAGGAAAGAATATCAGCATCTAGCCAGAAACAACAGCTTAAGAGCACAATTTCCATTTTACACTAATGCCTCAGCCCTTTCATCTGTCATTTTTAGGCAACATGTGAAATGAGAGTACCACCAGCTCCTGCACCTTTTAATCAAATCAGGAAAATCCTAGAAGATGTATAAACCTCGACTTCTGGCAGAGGTCAAAATGATGGCAAAAGAAACATGGCCAAATAGGATTTCAAGATAATTAAAGCATTGATAAAGCACAAGAAACAGATGAACAGGAAGCCACTGTGAGGAGCAGAGGTTATGCTGCATTTGCAGGGCAACTGCTCAAATGGGACAAACTTAACACACAATGGCCAATTCTTCATCCTCAATGAATTCTGCAAAAAGTTCCTGCCTCAGGTATGTTTATCAATTCTTTCCCCAAAAAAGACAAAGGAATCATGAATGCATTTACAGAAGCAGAGTCAGGACAAGAAAATACACAACTGCCAGAGCTGCAGCTCTCCAGTGCACCCATAAGGCTCTCTACACTTGTCATGGGCACTCAGGACTTTTACACGAGTACAACCTGTGTAACTCACATCCCAACATGAGTGAGCACATAAAGCTGACTCAGACAAGATATTCTCAGTTCCTTGTAGGAGAACATGGATTAAAGACCTCACAGGATTCCAGTCACTAGCAACTACCTTTGCTAACTCTGATTTACAGCCTACACAACCACTGATGCTCTCAGTACTTCACACAGCAGCCCAAACAACCAATACATGTCCATGCTACCGAAGAGTGTAACAGAAAAATTAAATGCAGGATATTCTAAATACAGCATTATCCCTACCAGTGTTAAGAATTGCAAGAATTGACTGCAATTTCATTTTGACAGTAATAAAGGTCTAAGAGGAACTTTTCTACTTCTGACACAGCTCTCCCTCTCTGGGAAGCACAAGCTTCCATAAATAGTCCAAGCTGCACTGTCCAAACAAGTTCACAGGCCTGTAATCTGTAAAGGCATCACAATCAGAAGTTCAGGCAACCAGGAAAGGCTCTTGAAACCAAAATGGCCTTGACCAGACAGGAACAAATGCACAAACAGCATGCCATACAGTTTAGATTCCTTCTATCCACAAAGGTTTCCAATAGTCTTTAAAACTTATCTTCACGTTTCTTCCCTCAGATAGCCTGGCCCAGAGCACTGAACTTTTATTTGTATGCAAAACATCAGCCACGGGAAACCTTCAGACCATGACTGCTATGTCAACAACACTGGCTCACTACACCCACACATCTCAGCCTGAAATTGTCTGCCTGTGCATTCAGCCATCAGGGCCTGGCTGGTTGCCCACTGCAGCTGAGAGAGGCAAAAAGAATAGGCAAGTGTAGCCAGATGCTGAAAACCTTATCAAGTGGAATAGTTAAGCTGCCTGGCATTTTTAGAAGCACTTATCACTTCCATGAAGGACAAGGCTGGATGTGCTTAAAGGCATTTTTATTTAGGGGGCATCTGGTATTTATAATCATTGCTGTGACCCTCTGTAAGAGGCTGGTGACAGTCATAACCTTTGCACAAGTTCCAGCATCACATCATTCACATGCAGGAGATCAAAACTGGAATACACTGGACATTCCACTGCATTTAAACTTGTCCCATTCTTCCTCAGGAATTGAGATGCAATTTACTGGCAGTAGTAGATGAAAGAAGGATCTGCTGCCAACCTGATACCCTGGAAGCATTTAAGGTTTCCAAAAAAAGGACAATTTCAGAGATACTGCAAAGTACAAAAGTTTGACCTCCTCTCCACAGGATCAACTTCAGCTGAACCTTTGATCACAACCAGGTGCTACTCCTGACATAGATGGAGCAGAATTCAAGACCTCAGATTCCTGAAACAGGAGACAACCACAGATTTTCAGAACTGTTAACATAAAAAACTCAGTCACACCTGTAGAGTTAGGGACAAGGGATAAAAACCCTCAACATATTTTCTGACAGAGCCCTGGTGACAGTGGCATTTTTGTCACTAGCCTCCTGCTTCTTGAATGGATCCTTGTTTTGGCCCAAGGACCAACTATATTTCAAGGCAGTTGTGAGATTCAGAAGAGTAACACAAATGGAATGAACCTGAAGCAAATCATTATTCTGCCAAAGCCAGCATTAAATTGCCAAAATGTAAGAGTTAGAAGCAACAGATAGAGCTTTTAACACACCTGGATAGGTGAGAGAAGCAGACACCACACAATAAAACACACATGAAGTTGGGGTGGGTGGGAAAGGAGGAGGAGAAGAACCAATAAGGTTCTGAGGGAGAAGAGAAACCCAACTAAACCCAGGATCAAGTAAAATAGCAGGAAATGATACCTTTCTCAGGTTAACCCAGGATATACAGCAAAATTGAGTGATTAGGGCAGAACACACCTTATGGTTGCAACAAAGGCTTGTACTTCAAATAAATGCAGCAGAAGCTGCCACAGAGTCAACACACACAACAACATGCACTAAAAACCTCAGGAGGTGTTTTCTGTTCTTAATTGTGGGTACAGTCCTCACCACTCTAAAAGCAGATACAGAGTGAAATGCTCCAAGGATTCACACAAAGTTCCCCCTTACCTCTCCATAGATTCTGAAAGTACCGGTGTCCTCCTCAAGCTCAATGGTTGTAACTCCTGGAACCTTTCTGGCCTGTTGGATGTTACTGCCATGCGTTCCAATAGCAAGTCCCATTAAATCTTCTCTGACTACAAACTCCTCATGAAATGCTGCAGCAAGCTGCTTTGTGCACTGAAGGGAAAACAAAGGCAGACTCATCCACGTGCACTCACTGCAATGCACTGCTCTGAGCTCAGTTTCAAGCAACAAGAGCCACAAGCTGTGGCTTTACCTCCAAGTGTTTTGTAGCTTCCTCATTTCTCGACATCAGCATGAGCTTGGTGCGAATGCTGCGCAGGTGCATGTCACTGAGGATGTTCACTCTCTTCACTGTGGCTTCACTGGCAGACTACAGGAGAGAGGGAAGCTAAGTTTTGGCTTTGTAAGCAAATATACATTCTAAGGATAAATCAGGAACCTATTGAAACTAAGTCGTAAACATGATCTCAATTTCCAGAAGTTGCATGAACATTGTTTTTCCTCAAAACAAAGCATGAGAAATTCATCACCACCAACAACTATTGGTTCTCACTCACAGCATGTTTTATATTAAAGACACTGCTGCTGAATTACACAGTAACCTATTGGAATAAGATCCCAATATTACCAGGTAGATTGTGCCTGGGCTCGTCTGACCCTTGCTGCAAGGCCAAAGGCGGCAACTGTGGTATTTCACCCCAGAGACACTTTTGGCTGGCTGGATGTGGCAGCAGGCACTGGAACAAGTCCAGGCAAGGTTAGAAACTCAGTTTACCTCTGGTGGAAAGGCTTCAGGCGATGGGTGAGGAGGAAAAGGAGATGGATTCTGCCGGAGGGTTTATATCCAGAGTTTATTCCATGGTCACAGAGGTCTGAATCTTAGTAACAGCTCCAACACAATCCCGACCGCATGGCCCGAGTGGCTTTTTAAGCTCCGGGGGGAGGGGGAGGGAAGGGACAGGTGAGCCACCAACCAGGTGGGAGGGGCAGGGTCTCAGGGGACAATGACACCCAGATAGGCCAATGACCCCCAGGCCTGAAGAGCATCCTTTGAACTTGACCAACCACATGAGGCCTTGCTGGAATGTTAAGCCTGATTGACAGAACTCACTCAGCAAGGGGGCGAGGGGGAAGGGAGAGGAGTATTGCCACACCTGGGCAGGGACTGGGAAGTAAAACAGGAAATTGCAACACACTGCAACAGTAACCCTTTCCCCTTGAGGGTGCCCAAACAAATCTTTCTACCATATACATACTTGTCATTGTGTGTGTGTGAATAAGAGAGCTAAGGAAATAATCAAGGACAACACAATCCTGCAGAGTGAGGTTAAAGTGAATAATACTGAGTAAATGGAGTAAGGCAGAAAAACTAAAGCTAGGACAACCCTATGCAGTAAGAAAGCCATCACAGAGGCATCTAAATGAACAATTCCTTAATGGCTACACTGAGCTGGTGCAGTTCTCCGCAGGGAAATGCAGCTGTGGGTCAAACTGCACAGTGTAATACAGGCATGAGGGGAAAGCTACTGCTCCAGAGTGGAGGGAGATGACTGACCTCTGAGCCACCGGCTAAAATCAGTGAAACAGAACTCAGCTGAGAATGACAAACAATGAGACTCAAAGCTCCTCCTAAATTTAGGCTGTATGCATTGGAGGCCTTGCCCCCAAAGATTAAATGCATCTACTTATAATAAATCTCTCACAATTTACATAGCTTGACAAGTTAAACCATTTTCCATATACACACACAGCTGGCTATGTATTTCCTATAAATAATATACTGGGAATTCACAGAACATTTACACAGAAGCAATTACTTACCAGTATTATTAGTTGAGCAGTTTCAGCATGATAAAAAATTCGACATGCTCCAACAGCTTTCTTGAAATCTTTATGTGCATTTTCATTAGCACACCTAAGGAGACACAATGATTGTTATTTCAACAAGCTGCAGCAAAACCAAACACGTAATAAGATGATCAGACCCAAGAACATTCAGTAGTTTACGGCAGGGACTGTTCAGAAACAGGAAAGTTTCCATTCTCCTCCACATGGTTCCAGTTTCCCTGTGGATTCTATGGCACCAAGGTTATCTGGAAAGCCTCAGCAACAGGCCCACTGTGAAGTGAATCACCTGTACAGACACTAAGTCCCCAGCTGAGACCTGGCCTTCTGTCCCACCCCTGGCAGCTCAGCAGGCGTCCCAGTCAGCAGTTTCTAAATGAGCTTGTGCAGCCCTAACCACCCTTAAGACTCCTCATGGCCCTGTCAATCAGCCTCTAAAACAGAAGCCAGGTGGGCTCTTCTCCCCTTTCCACACAGCAAAAGCCTCTTGAGTTGTCAGAGCTACTCACGCATCTCTCAGGTCCTCAGGAACATCCACGGTGCACTTGAAGAAGGTGTTCTTTTTGACAGTTTTGTTCTGGTTCACAGGTCGCAGCCGCTCGTAAGTGACAATTTCATTGTAAGTGGCATCACAAGCAGCGTATTCAATGACGTAAAACTGGGAGAGTTTTTTTAAAATAACAACTTCAGTAAGGAACAACAAAGACATAGTAACATTACCAGCACCAGCAAGGAACCACAAAATATGAATATATACAAAAACCTAAAACAATGAGACATTTCTAAACAAATGAGCCTGGATATATTTCAGCATCCCTGTGCTCCCTCACTGAAATCAGGGCATTGTAATCAGCATAGTCTCAGTCCCCCACAACAGCATCTTGGATTGATTTTTCTCATGCCCATCTCTTTCAAACATTTTCATTAGTTCAGTTCAAGTTCCAAAACCCAAAATGTTTACTGGGGCTTTAATTCTAAAATGTATCAAACAGAGAACACTTCTTCCCAGAAATATCTACTCTGCAACACCAAAACAAACAAGGTGAATCCACTGATTCAATGGGCAAACTACCTGGGAATCATGCAAGACCAATATCAATACAGAAACTCCAGCTTTTTGACACACACTGCCAAATTTAGGAGGGCAAGAGAACTAAGAAGATTTAAGTTACCAATAATCTACTCCTACGCTTCCACCCAACAGATGCAAGTTTAAAGGAGCTTGTGTGCACAGCATCCCTGCAGCCTGGCTCTGTGCTCGGGATGCAGCCTGCTCCTCTCCTCCCTTCCACCTAGCTGCAATTTAGGGGTGCAGCAGTTCATTCACCTCTTCCTCCTTCAAAACTGTTTATCTCAACACAATTTGCTTAATATCCATAAAAAGGATATTAAGCAAAATCACTCTTGTAATGACACACTTTTTTCTAATTACAAGTTTTAAGTATCATCCAAATTATACAAAGCTGCTTTGAAATGTATCAACGTGTCATTATTACCTCAAGTAATAGTAAAGAACAATAAACACTAAAATACAACTAAATTTAAGAGATCTACCACTACATGCTCTAAAAACTTAACTTCTATAGTTAAAGGTAACTCTGGATATCAGAACAATCACAAAGCAACAAATTCTTGGACAGATGGGTTGTTTGTGAATTCAATATTAATTCTACAGAAAAAAATCTCAATATAGAACCGCATTAATGACTGTACAAAGAAGCCAACATGAACTGCGAGGTGCTTTCCAGGAACAATTCCCTAAAATAACTGATTTGACAATCCTACACTGTACACAGAGGGTGAAAAGCTTATTTTGCTTGTAAAAACTAGGAAATTAAAAATCGGAATAAGAAATTGGACATTAAAAATTGGAATAAAAAATTTTACTTCCATGACTTTTTATGAAAATAAGCAGCACAGCAAGCTAACTAATACCAAAATTTCAAATTTCTACGGCATTTAAGAAAAGCCTATTAGCTACAAATGACAAACTATCATTCAAACCAGTTTGCCTCCTTTTATCTTGATTTCTTAATGAGCTGTTTATTCACATGGGTCAATACACAGATTGTTCCTCTGGTAGGTCTTTACTACCACCTCGCCCTTACAGAGCTCAACAAAATTGGTATTTGTTGACCGTTTTAAACAATACTAGAAACTGGACAACTATTTTTTTTTAATACTGTTTCCTTTGTTTTTAGGAATCTGATACAGCAAAGCATCAAAACACAGGACTCTTTCCCCTAGAAGTTAAATTTTCTTGCTGTCATTCCACAAAATAAAGCTTTAATGAGACTGGGTCAAACACTGCCACACCTCTACACACTCAAGTGTCTGAATCTGCAAGTTAATTGGCAGCTGCAAACAACCATTTATTTATGGTAAAATAAAAACTTGACACATGTAAAAACAAAACAAGCAGTCCTTCCACTACACTCAGTAAAAACTTACACACAAAAACCAACCCACAGTAATAGCTTGGCCTAATTTACAGATGACAAACAGCTTTTAACCACAGGTGCTTCACGTCATTTTCAGCACCAAGTTCAATCCACAAAACAGGTTTGTCAGAAATCCTGTCCTTGTGCATGCCTTCAGTCCTTCAAGCAATTAAACTGCAGATAATGGAAGTCACTTGCTCAGCTCAGAGGGCATGACCTCTGCTGTGCAATGCAGCAAAGGCCAATCCAAAATGGTCACAACTTATAAGTCACTTTTGTCATGTTTGTAGTACTTTATTCAGAGCTTTTTCATGACAAAGAACTTCTATTTACTGTATATAACATGTAAGCATGAAATCAGTAAGTTTTAAAATCATTTACCTCTCCTTTCATCATTCGAACTTTTGCCAGCCACCAGCCACAAGGTTCTTGGTCATTTGCCCTAGAGTAAACCTGGAAATGAAAGTAGAAAGAACCACTGAAAGCACATACAAGCATAATTCACTTATGTGCATGTATAATGAAGAAAGAAGCACACAACTTTTCTATGGAGATATGCCCCATTTCAAACCTCTACCTTGGGAATGCCCTTACACCCCTCACCACTGCCTGGAATGGACAATGAGTTCCAGACCAGCCCAACTCATGAGCATTCACTCACCTCCACCTCATCTCCTTCACCAATTTCTTTCTTGATATCAGGGGGTGGTGGTAATCTGACTTCATTGAAGGGCACCTGGCGCTCTGGTTGCCAACTGCAAGTTGAAGAAGCATTACACATTAATTCTCAAATTTTCCTACTGTTTTCTTTAATTTAGTATTCTATTTCATTAAAATTCTTTCTTTCCATATAATGAGGTCTGTTTTCTTATTGCTGGAAAGCAAATCTTGTAAGCAGAGTAGCAACATAATCACGGCAAAGCAAAATTAGTAGCTGGGAAGATATTTATATAAAACAAAATTTTTAAATTAACTGAAAAAATTAACTAATGGATTTTATTACTGAAAGATATTCTATGATGTAGTTAACATTCCTACTGCTCAAGTCATAGAGCTGCTACACAGATTTAAGTTCAACTTTGCAGTCCACCATGGGGTTCATCCATTTCTCCACCTCATATTTAACACTTCAACTGCTTACCCAAGTTTTATGCATTTCAGGAAAGTGTGACTCCCATATCTAACAAACCTTTCCACCTGAAAACTTCCTGATGTTCCCCAGTATCAGATTCAGATCAAAATGTATCTTTATATCTGCTTCTCAATACCGACTATTTCTAGGCATACAAAATTAAGGTTTACTTCCTTATACACCGAGACTATTTGTTTACTATAGTTGGCTGTACAAAAGTATTTTATTTGTAGAAATGTATGTTTCCAGTGCATTTTATGAAGATTACTGGAGCAATCAAATCCACTGTGTTCTCCTGAAATTCTCCTTCTAGTCTGTGAAGGATATGTCACAGAATGCCATCAGCTGTTCCTCACTCTTAATCAGAAATGCAACCAAAGACTCTACAAAGGTTGAAATAAAACCGGGGAAAGACCCTTCCAAAAACCCACATTAGTTTAGAATATCTGAGGGACTTTTAATGGTATCTGTCAAAGCACTGCAACATCCATCCCTTCCGCCCATCTGATTCACATTAAACACCAAGAGAATCAGAACAAACCCTTGTAACAGTCAGGATTACTGCAAGCCATTTGCTTTGCTGACTTTTAATATCCTGCAGAAAGAGCAGCCTGGGTTAGCAGAACAAGGCTGAGCATAAGGAGCAAAGGGCACTTCTGCAACTTCCCAGATGAGAAGATGGATACATTTCCAATTTCCATACATTTCCATGTTTGCTCTGAAACCACAGCTTACACTCAAGTACCTCACTTAATAAAGATGTTATGTATCATATAGTTTTAATCTGGACATTATAATAAACTTTTTCTTTTAATTATAGTTTGAAAAACAACAAAGATGCATGAAGATTATTGCTGAGGTGCTGGAACACATTCAGAGAAGGACAAGGTGAAGAGTCTGGAGCACAGATCTTACGAGGAGTTGCTGAGGGAGCTGGGGGGAACTTGGCCTGGAGAAAAGGACGCTCCGCTCCGAGGGAGCTGAGAAGAAACAGTGTCAAGCTGTCCTAGGGAGGTTTAGACTGATAGTAAAAAATAGAAAAAATTCTTCACTAAAAGGGCGGTTAGACATCAGCATGGGCTGCCCAGGGAAGTGGTGGAATCTCCATTCCCAGAGGTGTTCCAAGGGCACATGGATGTGGCATTTCCATAGTGGTGAACACCGTGGTGCAGGGCCAACAGCTGGACTTGATCTCAGAGGATCAAGTGTCAGCATTTCCAGCCTTGAGGATTCTAGAACATGGATAGCTTTTGTTTAGGTTGGAAGGTATTTCGGCCACAAAATGTTAATTAAATCACATTCTATTTCTGAGAAATGGTGAAGGGGGCTGGAAAAAAAATTCAGTTGCAATTAAAATGTCCTTGTTGCAAATATAACAGTTACTAATCTCATGGTTTGGTTTTTTCCTTCCCCTCCCTGCCAGTGGAGGAAGCACACAGTGGAAAGTGCACAGAAGGCTCCACTCTCAGAATATGAGTCCAAGTTTTGGTGGCAAAACTTTCTAAGTCGAGAATTGGAGCACCTCACTGGTGAAATGCAAACCAAGGTGTTTTAAGAAATTACTTGGGATACAAAGTACCTAAAAAGACAATCAGACAGAATTGATGCCTAAGCTACAGAGCACAAATCACAAGAAAAGGAGGCTCTTGCTTATAACACAGAAGCCTCTCCTGCAATACAGCTGCTTCAAGCTGCAATGAGCCTCCATGAAACTGCACCTCAAGATCCCATTTTCCATCTAACAGTAATAAAAGTTTCCAGGTCCTGAAGCTTCTGCATTCATTCCTTGCCTCCTTACCCTCAGAAAATGTCTCTTAGAAGAGTTAAGGCTACCTGCCCAGAGACTGAGTGTTGCTATGGCCACAAAATCATCACTAGCAGTCTGTGCTGGTACACTTAACTTTGGGAACCTTACAATAGCTGCAGATAAAGATTGGCTAACAATAGCAGAAAATGCAAAGTGACAGCTTAGACTGCCTATTGTGGGGTAGATGTGTGTATTTGTTAGTGATTATCACTATCACAACACTGATGCTCTCAGCACAGGACACTCTTGCCAATTTTGGTTCCACTAAAGCCCTCATGAATTTAACTCTGTAAAAAGCATCCCAATTGATCAGATTTACGTCACAGAACAATCTGACTGTGTACACACTTCCTGATCAGATCTATTTTTAGTCAACAGAACACTCTACATATGCTGCAGCCCATCCTTTTTTGAAACATGGCTGCTGCTGCCAGACTTTCTGTAGAACACATGGATGATATGGATACTAAACACTAGAAATGATTTGCCAACAATCCAACTCCTGCTGTGAGCCCCTGGCACTTCTTTAGCTTATTTAGCTTCTGACATCAAAGCACGTCTTTTAAATGCAAAGAGAAGCAATTACTTTTCTTTAGAAAGTAATATAGATGCTGAAGATGAGACTCATGATTTGTCACATGCTCTTAGACCATGGACAGAATGAAGGATTTTAATTTTTTTTGGTGTTTGTTGGGTTTTGGGGTGAGGATATGAAAACCTAGGAGACAGTAACAGGTTCCATAACCACCTCAGTGTTACTATAAATTATGGTTGCCACCTCATCTTCTAACTGTCTTCATAAAAGAAGGACTAGAAAGCATAGGTCAGAAAGAAACAAACACTGGGTTTTGCAGGTAAACCCCAGGATTACTTATGCTCCCCTCTAAGGATTTCTTTTCACACACACATGTATATACGTACACACACATACACACCTGGGATTATGTCACAGGATTATAAATTCTGTTTATGAAGACACTTCCACACTCCCTAGCATTACCTTCATTACCCAGCAATCTCTCTTCAAGAAAGGCTCAAAGACTAATCTACAGGTTAGGGCTGGCAAAGGTAATAACAATTTTCACATCAAAGGTGACACATTTTATAGGATCTCCACCTAGTAACTGGGAGAGAAACAGGAAAGAGGATGCAGCTCACAGAGTATTTGGAATTAGCACTGAAATCTCCCAGGTAATCCACAGTGTTATCAGTCAGACACTGAACAACAGGTACTCATTTGTACTTTACCAGCTCATGGATTATCCTTGGCTTGCCACTACAAGTTCCCAGCAGCACTGCTGTGCTTATACATTAAATGAAATTAACCTCATGGATAATTCTTTTTCAAGATTTGCTAACAGATTTGCACTCTTTTCCTCTCAAAAACAACAGGTCTTTTGACTGGATATATATGTATATTAATCGTCCTAATAGTTAAAAGAAAAAAAACATCAGGATATTTTTACTTTTCTCTGGTTGAGAATACTGTCAGCATTCCAGACAGCAGACACAGAATTGCTCATTTGTGTACTTTGGTATTCTCCATAATTTCTTGTTTTTCTGTAAGAGAATCAAGCCTGTGCCACTGATTCCTATGTTAATTAAATTTGGTTGTCACACCTATGGGCATCACTAAAGACACCAAAGAATGTACAGGACTGTGTAACTGAAGAACTGAAGTCTGATGCAGATTCAAGAAGGCAGTTCATGGAAGCTGAACACAATAGTGAGCCTGTACTTCTAGAACTGTATCTAATGAAATCTGCTTCATCCTAAAGGCAAAAGAAAAAAAAAAAACAGCAAAAGCTCTAAACTGAAATAACCTAATATTAAAATAATTATTTTTAACAATAAAATACTTACTTGTTTTCAAATGCAACTGTGAGGGAGTCCTCATGAACATCTTTGATAAATCCCTAGAACAAAAATATTTTTGTTACAGGAATGCATGTGAAATCAAAAAGGCAGCAATTTCAATACAGCCTGAACCTGAGCTAAGACTATCACTAACACCAAGGTTCCATTTTCAGAAAGCTCCCAAACACACTCCCACTCTTTGCAGGAGGTTGCTGATATTCTTAGCTGGCTATTCCAAGACATGCAGAGCACAGGGACTGCTCCCATCTGACCAGCTCATTTACAACTGAACTCACTACCAAGAGTTTCTACTCGACCCACAGGTGTGCACAGGTGATTTACAGGAACAGAATGAGAGAGATCCAGGCAAGGACAGTTATTCCAATAGCTGTGCACAGCACTGTGTGCTTCGCTGCTGTTCCTCCCAACACAAACTGAATCCCAAACAACTGCCCCCCCCCAGCAGTCAGTTTGAATCACATTTGGCAGCAGAGGCTGCCACACAGCCAGTTATGGTATCATCTTTCAGGTACTAAATTGGGGACTGGATGAGGCCAAAAGCCTGCTGGACCTCCCAGGAAAACAAAGAGAATACAGTATTTCATGGATTTTTCTGTGCTTACATTTAGGGGGCATTCATTATACCAAAAACTTAAAAACAAAGATCAATCTCACAGAGTTATACCCAAGTATCCATGCAGAAATTAAGCTGCTAAATTTCTTGATTAAGGAGGACAGATATGCTGAAGTAAAAAATTAAAATATAAACCCACTATTCCTGCCTTTGCTCCAGCCTGGTGTTTTCCCAAGCAGAGGTGGTCAAGGAGGACCCTGCAGCTCTAAAGGAGTAAGAAAGCTGCACAGCTATGTCCAGAGAAAGAAGTTCCAGGAAATCTGCTGAATGGATTATATCCATTTAAGAAACTGACAACTGAGGAGGACGAAGAACACGGCAGCTGTGCAAGCACCACTGAGGTATTATGTGTCAGCTCAGGGAAAGATAAATTTTGACACAGTCGATCCCTCCATGTCATGACAGACAGTAAAGGAGCCCACTCTGACAGCTGCCTGCAAAGGGCCTACAAAAACCAATCTCCGTTTACCTGAGCTCATACTCAGCCAATGCTCTGAAAGAATTTGCTCCAAACCTGCTTTTCTGCTCCCTGAGCTCCCCTCAAACCCATCTGTCAGCAACACAAAAGACTGGTTCTAGCAGAAAGCACCCTGGTAGCCCTCAACAAAGCAGGTCACCAGAAATCACCTTGTTGAACCACCTAGTGTGCTCCTAATAAAATAAACCCTCTCAGAGGCCATCCTGCCACTGCAAGGGAAGGCAGGCAAATCTCCTCCTTTGAAAGATAAGCAAGTGAAACAGTTGAAAGTAAAATACATCCAGAATCAGGGACTTGCAGTTTCAAGGAAACTGGATGGGAGTATAAAGTAATATCGATTTAAAGATGCAAAGAGCATATAAAATCTTACTGCCTAAAGCATGTGTAAGCCAGCAAGAGAGATAAAGCAGAACTTCTACCAAATTTATGCTACCAGCAGTTCCCTTCAAATGTACCCCACCCAGCACAGGGACAAATGAACATGGCACACAGTGCAGGAAATAGCAGTTTCTCTACTACAATTTATCCAAATTCTACACAGGAACAAAACACTGAAGTCATAGCACTTAGAACCAGCTTCATGCAGTCCAGCTTTCTGCTACATGACAACTTATCAACAGACAGGAGTATTTACAGGGAGAGATGAACTCCCTACTAGAGACAGCCATTTATCTGCATTCCCAGAGTCTGTGATCCAATACCAGTCTCTGCCTCCTTATGCTACTTTATTTCATAGATGAACCTGGTCTTCTATTCCTGTTGTGCTCTCACAGTACTCAATGTGTTTTTAAGATAAGTCTATGGTAGCTAAAAATTTATTCTGCAGAACTAAATTCAGTTCTTTCCTTTGCTGAAAGAAAGAACTGAAGTTCTTCAGAATCAAGAGAGATTCCAATTCAGGTATCCTAAAACATTTGATTAACATTCAGAACTCAATGCTCTGTAGAGTTAAGAAAGTCATGAATCCACTGACTAGAATTTCATTAATAGAACAAAAGAAGAACAAAAAAGGAATCCAACTGCACTGCCTTTTGAGGATTTAAGACAATTAGCCCATGAGCAGGTGAAGTGAGGGTTTCTGTGCAAGGTACAGTTAGTTTAACAGTCACAACCAATTGTCAAGCTCAGGCCCACTGAAGAATGCCAAAGCTGAAGTGGAGCAGTACTGCAGAGCTACAGCTCTCAGCAGACCAACAGCTGACACTGCACAGACATCAGCTGCACAGGGACAATTTTTAATAAAATCCAAAGTACAAATTCCAACAAAGAGCCTGTACATTTTACAACACCATGTGGGTTTCAGGAACTCCTTCATGGAAGGAAGTCTTTCAGTTCAAAGTGTGCACACTGCAGTTCCCTCCCACAGCAGAATGTGATGCAGACTCGCTGCTGGCAGACACGTAGGCAGCAACTGCCTCGGAATCACCTGCACAGCTTTCTCTCCTGCTATTCCCAAACTTTCACTCCCTACTATAATCAAGCACAATACCTATCCAGTATGCACTTTGGGTCACAAAGGCACATATGTAAAATATCAAATGAAATTATGTTAGTATTAAATAATTTTATTGTTGTGAGGCCCGAAAAAAATTCCAATTAGAGTCTCACTGTATACATTTACTTCTGATTATTATCAATTTCTCTACAGCTGTGGGATGAGATCACATTTACAGCAACTGAAGTACAGCAGTCTATGAGGTATTATGGACTGTACGGTCCATTTGTAATAAAACCAGAAATAATGAGAATTCAGTATGGCTTTCAAATAGTTTTCTAAGAAATCATTTCATTACCATCAAGAAGGATGTCAAAAGTACCATTAGAACATTTTCTAAAAGCAAAACTTCCCGAGCACAGCTCTGGTATGGCATTCAACCCTGCCTATACATATCATCAGCTGTCACTTACAACTTCCAGATAAAACAGAAAGAGATTTCATGCATGTCAGGATGAGATTTAGTGTAGCTTTTAAAGAAGTCTTCATAGTGCCTATGATAATTAAATTTAAAAATAAAGGTTTTACAACAAAACTTGCGGCATTAGGGTATTTTGGTATGTCACAATTCAAAAAGGACTTTATAGTAAATGCTATAAATTCAAAAGGATTTTTCCAGAGGAGGCGTGATGAACATAAACCAGAAAACTAAATAGCCTGGTTTTCAATTAGGGAGTTTTGAAGGAGCTCTTTGTGAGGTAACCTATATAAATAGATTTGCACTAGTCATGCCTGATACTGTGTCAAAAACATTCTCTACTAAATTAAGTAATGATCCATCACCTTAACTTTTGCTCTCATGAACAATGTACCCTGTTACTGAAATTTAATTTAGAAGTGTTGCCTAAGACACATAATGCCAGTTTCTAAGTTTGAAGAGTTTTAAGTTCCCAACATATCACTGCATGTACCTTGGGTGACAAGGCAGAGCTAACAGGAGACCACCAAACACATCATCAATAAACACAGTGGCATCAAAAAGAGGGAGGAATTGCAGTATCAGCAAGTGAGCTTACACATAACCTTTATGTGTGTTTTATACCACACACAAATCACAGAGGGCAAGAGGGGAAGCAAAATTGTCATGACTTCATCTTGCCTGAGCCTGATTCAGGCAGAGCAGAGCCGAGTGTCAGTCACTCACTGAGGATCCCGGGCAGGCCATGTATGCCCTGGCTGGAGCAGCCCTGCCCTGTACTGTACTACAGCCTATTCCTGTCCTGTGCTGCACGGGGCTCAGACCTGGCTCTGCCACTCGCTCGGCTCCAGCACCTGCACAGGGGATCCAGCCTGGGGCTGGGCAGGGGCTGCAGGGTGAACGACGGGGCAGGAAACTCTCAACCGATCATCTGCACCAAAATCACCGCAGCTGAGACCTCCTCATTTCATAACAGACACCCACACACACTCTCTCCCTTTTACCTGCGTTTTGCTCATGGATTTAGGATTAGGATCTGCTGATAACATAAACGGATCAAGACTTACTGAAGTGTCCTTACAGTGAACTGTATGTCTGTGTGTATATGCACACACACTTTTTAAAATCCAATTCCAGGCAAAGTCACAAAATCTGGAAAACAGGTAGACGCAATCCAAGTTCCCTCCATATCCTACTTTCAGTAAGTTTATCTGACCTCCAAGTAGGGTGATCCAAGGTAAAAATGAGGCGCTGCAAACTTTGTTTCCAGGGACAGCCACTGTGTTGGCCTTTGGGTCACACATACCTGCACACCAAAACTGCATTAATATCACCTTACCCACTGCTGAGCCAACTCCTAACAGCAAACACTTCGGCATCTGGTACCACAAACTGCTCCTGAAGCACTGACAGAAAGGTCAAGCAGCCCATATCCAATTACCAAGCCTTTCACTCCTTTTCAGATGCTAGAACCCTTGGTATTTCTAACTAACACTGAAACACAACTGCTTCATGTAACAAACACATGAAATAATTATTGCTAAAGATGTCTCTCATGCTGAGCCCCCGCCCCCCCCAAAAAAGAAAGAAGATAAAGCAAACAAAAGAAACTTGTAAATACACACACCACTTGACAAGAAAGACTGAACTTGGTATTACTTTCATTATAAGTGATCAGCTGCACCTGTTTATACAAGGAACTGATAGAAGCAAGCAGCTGTGGCTCACTGCAAAACACAAACACTAAAGCAGGTATCAGGAAAGAGAAGCATCCTGAACTATCACATCAGTTTTAGCAAGCACAGTTTAATTTATGACATTACTGCTTATTTCCATCCACAATCACAATTACATGTAAATTCAAGGGTTGTTCTGACAGTTGTACAAGAGCCTCAGCACTGAGTTAGTCTCAATGACTCATTTCTTACACTGGGTTCTTCATATGCATCCTCCAAAAGGGCAAAACTTCTGGAAGACACCCTCCACTGACCAGGTACCTCAAAAATCAATAACCACTCCCTCTGGCTTCTCCCTCCCATCAGCCTAAAAGGCTCAAGCAAACAGCTCACCAACAGCTACTTCTTGCAGGACTTCACAACCTTCAACTCATCAGGAACAACTTTAGAATGTCTAAAATTCCCCACCCATACAGATGTAGGGCTAGATGTAATAAAAAAATGCTGACAATCACAACACAGTTAAGATCTTTAAAGAAAAAAAAACAAAGGTCATTCCAGTTAGTTTCCTGGAGTAGTAATTGGGTATGAACAGTGTGTAAGCTACACTCCTAATGACAATTTCCTACTTTAATAACCATCAAGCTGAAAACCACTCAAAGCAACTCAAGTTGTTTCCAAAGCCACTAATTAAAAATTTTAAGAAAAATTTTAAAAATAATTGTATTTTCATTGGTGCATAAACCTTCACTCCCACAGAGTTGCTCATCAAGCTTTGGCTCTACAAGTGAAGAAATGGTGTGTACTTGTCATTCATCATTTTTTCCCCTCAGTAATATTTTGGCTTGTGCCTGCCTTGAGGCCAATGCCAACTCCTGCTACCAGCATTTTGCTTAGCCCTGTGAGCAGAACAACTGCACCTCTTGAAAGAGGAACAGAACAAGGAAACACTCCAGAACCTGCAAATTAAGGGCTGAGCTCCATTTTAATATACAGGGTTTTTTCACCATTGCATAAACAGCAAAGAACACAAGGGCCTGCAGCACACCAGAGCCCATTTTCCAGCACAGCCAAAGCCCTACAAGGAAGAACACAATGGATCTTCAGAGTTCTTCAAATGCCACTGAAAGGCTCAGTCAGGGGAATTGATCTGGCATTCAATTTATGCACCTTGGTCTTACTGTAAGGCCCAATCTATTTCAGGGAAGCTGCCATGGGAAATCATGAATAATGTGCATCAGCAGGGCTCTCAATCTGCATACAAGTGAGCACATACAAGTGAGCTGATGGAGATACTGAGTGAAACCGAAGGGTTTGTCTTGTTCTTCCAGGACCCTCCACAACTGCCAGGTGCAGAGGAAATGGCACAATGGAAATATGGAAATTCCTCTATGAATGTCAGAAATGTTTTTTTCTACTGTGAGAGTGACTAAGCAGAAGCACAGGCTGTTTGGGAGGCTGTGGAGTTTCCACCCTCAGAGATACTCAAAAGCCATCTGGACATGGGCACCTGGCTCTAGGCAGCCCCACCTGAGCCAGGTGTGGAGCAGGTGAACCCCCAGAGTCTCTGCCAGCCTCAGGCACCTGGGATTCTGTCAATGACTTCATCATCTGAATGACAGTGAACCCTCATCCTGAAAACACTGCAGGCAGGCCAAGACAAGGCTGAGAGCACACAGCTTTCACTCTCTTCGACACATTCAGAAACCAAAGAAATCCAGGTATTTTTTACCATCCCATATATTAAAAAAAGTCTATTCTAATGTCCCAAAGACAAAAACCTTCCTGCCACCTAGTCCTCACCTAGAAAGCTTTAACTTTTCTACTCTCAGGCAGCCCTCACAGCACACTTAATATATGCAAACCCATAACCAGTGGTCTTCAGCAAGCCTGTCTGTTCTCCCCTGTTCCACAGCACAACCCTTCCCATTTTTCAGAAGCCCACAACCATTTCAAGTCCCATCAGTGCCATCTCTTCTCCAAAGACAATGCGTGCTCAAAATTATGATCTATGCAAAGTGTCCTCAGCTGCAGGAAGTGGCTAAACACTGGCTCTGCTGTGTAATGGTTGAGAACCTTGCATAAAATATACAGTAAATGCTGTCCTGTTCTCCAGATTATATTACTTCTTTAAAGCAAATGGGAAAAAAAAGAAACCACAAATTAGTTTGGTGACTCAGGTACACAAGTTTAAAATTAGATTATAATATGCTCTTATAATTTTTTTAAATTACCTTGGGATTTACCATAACTGCTCACTGCTACAGGAAAACTCAAAATGCTTTTCATGATGCAAGAGTTGTAATAGAGAATATTAATTTTCCATACTAATTTATTGCAACCACAGTGTATATATATATCATGTATGGTCTTCCTGCACTTAGGAAGAATTCTTTGTTAAAACTGAAGAGGAACTAAAGAAACTTTACAATAAAGAGTTTCATTTACCATGGTCATACCTCTAGAAAGCCCACTAGAATGCTCCAACACATTGAACCACTACATTTGTTCTACTGCAGTTAAGTTGCAGATCATAGTAACAACTCCTGGAAAGAAAATCTCTCATGCTTCTGTTTACATAATTATTTTGGTTTTTCTCTCTGTTGACATAGCAGGATCTTTCTGATCTCATTTACCTGGGGTTATGCTCTGCTAATTAATCCAAATTCAGACTCTTCTAAAGGCAAACCTCAAATCTTACTCCCTCTTAGAAATTCGGCTTTTTCTCTTCTGAAAACTTTTGTCACCTTAAATGGAGTGTCACACAGGTTAGAAAAGATGAGCCTCTTGTCATTATCTTGCAATGATCAATGCTACTGGTGCCCAAAACAGGACATTTCCTAAAAGAGACTGACACACCTCTTTGCTTTAGGTCACTTTAAACAGCAAGTGACCTAGGAGTGTTACCTAGTTCCAAAATAAATGCAAAACCTCTGCCTTCCTCAAGAGTAAGACTCACAAAATGGAGTCACTGACACACACACTTCACTGCATTTAGCTCACAAGAATAATCTTTGAAGTTGTGTTTGTTTGAATGATTTGGTTTGGGTCCTTATTTAAGGGGGTTGTGTGGTTTTTTTCCCCTCCACATTAACAGTGGATTACTCCGAGTTGGGGCTTTGATCATTGGGCATCCAATCATTCTAACCTGCCTTCATCCACCTCTTCATCACTGGACATAATCCCCACTTCAATGATCTCAAAGCCATTATGCCATTGTTAATTAAAACTTTTGCCTTTTTAAGTCACTGTTCACAGGGCTAAAACACATGATGGTGCTAATCCAAGGCTGATAATTCTCACTGATTTAGGAGATGTCATCCCTGCAGATTTTAAATCAGGCTCATTGTACCAAATTCTGTGCAGACAGATCCCTTCAGTCCAAAAATTCATCACACCTCATACTCCCATGTGTCTGACATTCCCCTAAAGCAGAAGAGCAACTGATTCATCATTTGGAAAGTTGTCCAAGATCACAAGGTATAAAACGGAAAGCTAAGAAAAGTGTTTCCAAATTCTGGGTTTCTTAATGCTCAGGGGGAAAGAAAATCAATTCTATTTAGGAGCATCCTGTTCTGGACGCAAATGATTCTGATGTGGGTTGCTGTGTGATACTTCAGGTTCAACAAAAAAATTATCCACTGCATAAAATTTATTATCTACTCCTTTTGGTAGAAATTTCAGAGAGTTCCCTACTAGGGATGCAGTTCATCCCCCAGCATTCTTTCCTCATAAGGGTATCTCCCATCTGTCTTGGCCAGCTGAAAGACCTAACTCCTGAAGTCAGCTGGTTACAATCCCTTACACCCAAATGCCTCTGCATACTGTACAGTCACCACATGATTGCCAAGCCAAATCCACAGCTGCACACAGGCAATTCTGAGGGGGGAGGCGGCATGGAAAGGGCCAGCCCCACACCAAGGGCAGCACTGCCTGTGCAATGCCACACCGTGCATGTGCTTTGGCACAATAGCTAAACAGAGTCCCGAGACTAAATCCTCCCAGAACACAGCCAGGCTGCGTGCTCACAATACTGGCTGGAATCAGCCCTTCTGGAGAGGAAGACAGGAGCCTACTGCCATAAAAAGAGCTGGGATTCTTAAACATCTGAAGCCAGGCTTAGGGGAAAATGACTGACAGGCAACAGCTGAGAGTATTCTGCATTGATCCTGTATCATCCTGACATTCCAGGGAGGGTGATGGTGAAGGAAGATTTCTGAAGGCATAAACTCGAAATCTTAAAAAAAATTATTTTAAATCTTTTAAAATCATTACCATCACCCCGGTTCACCCCATCCCACCCAAAAGCCCTGCATCTTCCAGCACCAATCCCCCCACACGCCCACCCACCCTTCCCGAAGCGAAGGCTCAGGGAATCCCCGCTCCGCGCATCGGCTGCCCCCGGCCCCGGGGCGCTCTGCCTTCCCCCCACACGAACCTCCCCTGCGCGCAGCCCTCAGCAGCCTCGTCAGCGCCGCCCCCCCGCCGCCGCCGCCCCGCTCCGCTCCATCCCCGCGGCCCCGGCCCCGCTCCCCCCGCACCTTCCCCGCTCACCGTCCCCTCCCCCGCCGCCCTTCGGCCCCAGCCCCGCCGGGAGCGGAGCCGCCCGCGCCGCCCCCGCCGCCGGTACCTTGTAGAAGGCCCCGTTGGAGCCGCGCACTTCCACCGTCAGCTCCTCCATGTTGGGGCCGCAAAGGACGCCGGGACGAGCTTCTAGAAACTGTCACCGCGGGGGGAGCGCAGCGCGCCCGCCTCCTCCGCCCCCCGCCCGCCGGGCCGCGCCTCCGGCCCCTCCTGCTCCTCCGGGCGGGCTGGCACCGCCGAGCGGAGCGGAGAGGAGCGGAGCGGGACGGGGCGGAGCGGGGCGGGGCGGGGCGGGCCCTGCGGGGAGGGCTCCCCGCCGCCGGCGGAGCGGGGCGGGCCCTGCGGAAAACGCTCCCGGGAAGGACTCCCCGCCGTTACCTCCCCGCCCGCCGGCGCGGGGCTGAGGGGGGAGCGCGGGGCGCGGGTGCGGCCGCGTGAGGAGGGCGGCGGGCGCTGAGTGCGGAGACAATGCGGTGCGGGCACGGTGCGGGGCGGGCCGCGCTGGGCGATGGACGCCGCTCAAAGGCCGCGCCCGAGGAGGCACCTTCGGCTCCCGAGCCGCCGCCCGGGGGGATAAAGATGGTGCCCGGCGCCCAGCGCCCGGAGCGCCGGCCCCGGGGCGGCCGCCCTGCCCCGCCCTGCTCACACCCCGCCGGGGCTGCCCTGCCCTGCCTCCCGTTCCCGTGTGCTGCTGCCGACAGAAACAGTAAAAAATAAAAACTGCCTGGGATGTGCTGGCGCTCACAACACACTGGGGAGCGAATTGTGCTGCGAGGTGGATGCTCACATAAGCTTAGTCACGCAGAGCCTGATGAACGGCCTGTACCTGTGCCAAATCCGTGTGTTTTTGCAATAGCTTTAAATACAGAGCCATTGAATCATTTGGGTTGGAAAAGACCTTTAAGATAATGAAATTCAACCATGAACCCAGCACTAGGATTGTGACCCCTAAACCACATCACCCAGTGCCAGATCCAAATACCTCTTTAACACCTCCAGGGATGGTGAGCATCACCTCCTTGGGCCACTACTCCAATGCCTGACTATCCTAACTGTGACATTTTTTTTTCTGATATCTAATCTGAATCTCTCGTCTCAGCCTAAGGCCGTTTCAATAGCAATGCTTTCAAATGCTGTTTCAGCTGATCTTTCCCATTGGGCATCAGACCCAAATGGCCAGGACTCCATGATGATATTTTACCAATCAGATATTTTCATTTTTAGTTTCTTCATGTTAATCTTGCTTTTCTGCCATGTCTGTCGGATGGGTGAGGATTTTGGACAATAAAGGCCAAAGACTGTTGAGAAATCTGGCTACTGGGTACAGAGGTGCAAATGCTCAAAATAGTCAAAGAATGCATGGCAGTGGCACTTGGGGACATGGTTTGGTGCTGAACAAGGCAGTGCTGGGTCGACGGCTGGACCTGATGATCTTGGAGGTCTTTTTCAAGCTCAGCATTTCTATGGTTCTGTTGTCCTGATGTGACATAACTGGAGGAAAGATATGAGTTCAACAGTTTATGAATGTTTTTACCCATGCTGTGTGCATGAATATTCCCAGTCTTGAATAATATTCCACATGAATTTTGGCGGGTACCTTTTATTCTAAATTTTGTTTTAACTTTTATAAATTACCCACAATTTATTCTGCTCATGGTGCCAAGACCACACATGGGCAAGAGAGCACTTCTTGAAGAAAGGTACCTCCTTTCCTGCTGGCAGAGTCCGCTCAGTATTTTCCAGGATAAAGGAACCAGATAATATAAAGCAAACAGTTGTGCTACAAAAATTCTAAAGTTTTCATCACTCCAAGATTGCATAGACAGGTTCATTTATTCGGCTTCCAAGACACAGAGACTCAATGTCAGCTGCTAAGAAATGGTGTCTGGGGTTAAAAAAACCAAACCACAAATAAACTGTGCATGAGGTGCTGACCTTAGAAATAAAAAAAACAGGATGTAGATTAAAAAAAATTACTCCAGAACTGTGTGAAGTGCCTGGGTGTCCACATTTGCAGAACTGGGGGGCAGTTCTGGGCTTTAGTGATAATGAGGACTGGCTTGAGCAAATGCAATCTGCAACTGAATTTGCCTGATAAAGTTTGTTTTTCTGGAAGTGTGAGGATGATAGTGGTTAAAGGGACAGGGTTGTTTACAGGTTAATTTTGAGGCAGACTGCTGTGCCTGGGTTAAATGCGGGTAGAAAAAGGCTTTAGCTGGTTGAGGGCCATAATAATTTGCAGCACATCAGCCAGATGATGAATCTGTTCTAAGTTTAGTTTTCACTGAATGTAAATTATGAATAACTACTAAATTAAATTGCTTTAAACATTTACTGAAACAAGAAAAGGTTGGATCCAGATTCAAGAACTCAGTAATTCCTCTGATAATAGCTACTTAATATTTTTGTTTCATGAGACTTTGTAAGGTTTCATTTTCGTTTCACTTTTTGGTTTCATTTTGCAACACCCGCAGTGAAACTGCCACTTCCATTTCCTAGAGCTGACGTGCTCCAGGACATACTTTGGGTAAATGAGGTTGAACCCTTCTCTGTCCTCTCTGAAACCTCCACAGCTCAGGAGGCAGAGCCAGCTGCACCATGCCAGAAGGACACTCAGGCAGAAGTTGCAGGATCCTTTATCGTGGGACCTTGGTTGGAAAGAGCAGAGAAAGGGTTCCCTAATTTGAGTGAGCAAAATGAAGGGTGAAGATTAAACACCAAAGGATTAGGATGTTGTCTTCAAATATGTCAAGGAACACAGAGGGGATAATGATCCATGAGAGACAGAGGCTGTAAAAGACAGAAACACCAAAAGGACTCCCCAAAATGTATAGACTGACCATTAATCAACTTAGTCTGGAAAGAAGTTTACAATGGGAGGTTGAAAAACTTCCAGGAACAGCCTTTCAGAATGAATTAATGAAAGTTAGTAACTCCTGCCTACTTTATTTAGGATGGAAAAAGCATTTGTGGTGGTGCTAGAGCATGAGCAATATAAACCAAATTTTCAAGAGAGAAAACTTTGCAAGCGTTGATTGCAACAAGTAAACAACCAACCCACACTCCTATCCTTCCAAATGCCATTTTTTAAAATTCAGGAAGTATGTGGAATATTAGAGAGGGTCCAGGAAAAAGCCATGAAACCACTGAAAATGTAACTCACAGTGAAACTATCATAGCAGAGTTTTCATATTTTGAAATAGTGACTTTTCGTCCAAAATCTGCTATTTCCAGCTAGGAAAGATATACAGGCCTTTTTAGATTCCTATCACTATCAATTTTTAAATCAATATTTACTATGCTCTAGCTCATTCATGAATTAACAGAATCATCTATGTAACTGAAGGTCACCCTGTCATTCAGGGACCTTCTGACATAAGACTGTTAATGTTTACCTCAGCCAAAAGCAGAAAAATTTTAGCTATTTTCAAATACTTGGACAAGAGTGAGACAACTGAAATCAACAATATAACTGTTTAGAATAGTGATCTCTTAAAGTAATTTTAGTTGTGAAAAAATGGACACATTGATATTCCTCTTATGATAATACTAGCCTGAAAATTAGTTTGAAAAAATTGTTGTAGTTTTAAGCTATCAGTTATTTTGCTGCCAGATAGCTTGAGTGCCTCTTCTGATATAGAACAAGGGTAATTTCTCTGTTTTTCTGAGCACATTTTCTACCTTTCAGTAAAATAAAAACCCAGACCCATCCTCTCTTAGCATATTTTGTTAAAATAAATAGGCAAAACTCAAGCTCAACTAAATTCAGACTTATGCTCTTACAATATAACAACCTGGGTCTTACATTCCATTCAGTGAAGGGAAGTGCTGACACTTAGCAACTCATGCCATAAAAATCAAAATAATGATAAAAAATTAATCTAGCTTCGCCTTTAAGTGGGTAAAAACCGTTTTGGTTCCATTGCTCATTCTGAAATTTTGGCAGAAGGCTGATGACTGTGAGAGGCATCCATCCACAGACTTCCAACCTTAGCAGAAGCTTAGGAAACAGGAAGCACACTCTGTAAATTATTATGCATCATTAATTCTTAGTGGTGACAAACAACATAGGTAGATATTTGAAATATATAAGGTCATATTGGCCTCATGACAATAACAAATGACAAAACCACATTCCAACTCAGCAAAATCGTGGAGGAGTTCTTTTGAAAAATTACCTGCTTCCAAGTTTGCTCATTTATGTGTATCTTTTCTTTGCTCTATGAATTGTACTTGGGTGGCAGAAAGAAGTAAAATTACTTCCAGTAAACCTGTGCAAGTAGAACAGAGGATCTGATATCTTGTGGTAGGACACTGGTATAAAGACATATGGCCTCGATACAGATCATCCTGTTGGGCTCAATAAAGGGCCTGCAGTTGTAGAAGACTCCTTTAGAAAAGCTTGTGGTTTGATTGGATTTGTTTTGTTTTATGTTTCACTGTGATTTTTGCCCCATTATAATATTGAGCTGAAGAAGAGTTGCTACCATTTCTCATCAGCCTTTCACAACTGCATTCCTGACCTTTTCCAGTGAATGAATGTTTGTCTGGAGGTTTGCTGAACCCCCCATCCATGTCCAGCCACATCTGCAAGTGCTGTAAGCAGACACCACTTCTGAAAATAGGACCCACAAAAGGTGTTGCTATGTGAATGTATGTAAAAACATTTTTGTGCAGTTCAGTTTTAAGCCCTCTGTCTGGTATGGAAATTGGAGAAAGAATAAATCATAGGTGTTTCTATTATTGTAAATGAACTTTTGCAGTCATTTACACCTCCCTTTAAAGGAAAAAACCTCTGAAGCCAATTTATTTTTGTGTATTATAGCTGATGGCACTCACATTTATCTGTGTGGACCAAATGAACTTAAAATTATTTGCATGTGTAGGGTTAAAAATCTGTGTTTAGAAGGACAAAAGGTGTTAAGAATCCACAGAATGCAGTAGGTATTTGCTATTGTAGTCTACTTCCTGTTACTGCAGTCTAAAACAGAAAAAGTCACTGAGCTAATTAAGTTATATAAAGAAGGGATCAGGAACCAATATTTAAAATGGTTTTGATTACAGTCTGTTTTTATGCTGAAGTAATGATGAGCAATATCATTCAGGTCCCATTTGTTCAAAGTCCAAAAGATAATGTGCATTTTCAGCAAAAGAAAAATATATACATCCAGGCAACAGACTATTATGTGAAAGTCATTTCACTCTGAATGACAACATATGAACCTTGTTTTTTCACACTGGTGAACTTCTGCCTTACCATTGCTTTACTGGTCCTCCCTTTTTTGTCAGTAGCAGCACAGGAAAGTAAGGAAAATAAAATTAAAGTTTGATGTCATTCTAAAAGCAACAAGAAGCACTAGACAATGCTTGCTGTAAACTCAATATTCATCCTGGCACCGTGCAAAGAAACTGCAGAATCATTTCACTGAAATTTTAATGAACTCCAGTGAGAACACTGCTCTTTAATGGACTTTGTGCAAGGAGTGGGAGCTCATCCACTCATAATCCAACTTTTCATAGGGTTGGCTTTGTTTGCTAATTTTCATTATCACTTTGCATCTGCCTCTTCTGGATGCTGGTGTGGATGCAGCTGGTCCAAACTAAACTTGTGCCTGATTTTGTTCCAAGCCGGGAAGTAAATGCAGAGAGCTCCAGAGGGACCTTGGTACTCCTCTGCAGTCGTGGTGATGTAATGGTGTGGGAAAACCTGCCATAGAATTAACTTCAGGTGTCCAAGCACAGAATTCTTGTCTAAAGTGTTAGGAGTTGTATCCTTCCTATCACTCCTACCACCCACAAAAACCCAAAGAATTTCTGTCTTCTGAATACTTTCAGTGGAAACCACGAGAGTAAAGCAATGTTTTTCTTTATAACTGATCCACTTTTGGTCATTGTTTAGTTCTCAGGCAAGTCCAGACTACCTTTGTTTTGACTTGACACCTGGGCCAAGTTTTAGTGTCAGTGTCATGTAAAGAGATATTTGGATTTCTAATGTGGGACTGGACCCAGAGCAGGGTTTCAGGTAATGTAGGTTTATGTGTTATGAGTTGCAATCACCAAAATGTGCATGTTTAACCCCTGGTTCTCAGTATTTGTATTTCATTTCTTAAATTCAGGGCCTGCTTTAAAAAAGAGGCAATGAAGCCCTGAGCAAAATTTGTGAGAGAGGGTGGACAGTGGGCATGTTGCTACCATAAATACATGATCTGAGGTACAGAAATTTAGTGCTGCAGGGCATGGAAACATGAAACATTAGCACTTAAACAAAGGTGTACCTGAAGCAGCAAGGGGACACATATCAATCCCAATGAAGAAATGCAGTTTTGGAAGAGAGAGAACTTAGAGGTAGGAAGAAGTTAGCAATGTAACTGTGTGAAACTCAGCAAACAAACTGAAAAACCTATGTATTTTCCTAGAGGATTACCTGATATAATCTAAAGCATAAAATTATTCATTTCAAAAGGAGATCAGTTGTTAGCTCAAGGCACTCTGCTGTTGAGAGTTCTGGAAGCAGGTTTCTGACTTGACACACTCTACTTTTTGAAGGCTTTGATACAGCAAAGTACTTACACAGGTGTTTATTTAGCATCTAAATGGAAGGGATATAAGAATGACTTAATAGTTGCCTTAATCTGTGCTCTTCTGGAAAGGAAGGAGTTGAGAAGAAAGTTTTCTTCAAATGTGTTGGCCCAACAATAATGTAAAGCATTCTGTGTATATGTATTTTCTGGTTTCTCTGAAAAGTCCCATCTGCAGAGCAACAGATATATATTATACATATACATATAAATGACATATGTATGTATTTGTTGTATGCTTGTCATTATGGGCATATGTTAAGAAACTTGGTAAATACAGAGCCTGGGTCCTCCAGGAGCAAAGATAAGCATTTTACAAACAAAGTACTAGAATGTGTTGGGATTCAGCATCAGTTTTTCTCCAATATGGATTGCATTCAGCTCCCTCAAAAAAATAGAGGAACTTTTTCTATTACTTTAGTCATAGGCACTGATTTAAGAAATTAAATACTAACACTCAGAGTAAGGGATTAAGCATGCACATTTTGTGATTGCAAGAAGTAGCTGGTAACTCACATCATACAAATCTAGGTTCCCTCAAGCCTATCTGTGCTGGCAGATAGACAGGGTGAGGCAGTGTGGAACAGAGAGCAGCTCAGTGAAGGGAGTTATCAAGAAGTTCAAATGTTTCCTGTGGCTTCTGTAAATGCTCTTTTAACTGAGGTGACCTTCCTCTGGTACGTGTGCTGCAGTTGTATCACAGATGCCATTGAAGAGGGTGGGATAAAATCTGGACTCTTGCCTTTTGCTTTTTTCCATCTTTCTAAAAATACCATTCTATTAATAGCATAGTGTTTTCCCAGATTGCCTGTCTGTTGAGATGAAAAAGGGAACTCGTTAAGCTTCTTTGGTGATAAAACAGACAGTTCTGATAAATACAGCCAAACTGACCATTGTTTTGATCTAATCAGTAAAATTATTGCATGGGTGCTCAGGATTTCATGCCTTTGGCATGCTTCCACATCCTTTTTTCAGTTGTTTGATCCCCTGATGCCAAATGCTGTTGGCTGTCTGGCGTATTAGACACTGCAGCACGTGATTTCACCAGTGATTTGTTGCCACTGGCTCATCAGCTGAGCCTGGAGAGCTGAGGTTGCTTTGACCTGCTCTTACCACAGCTGTATGTGCCTGCTTGTTCTGTTCTGTCTCAGTGGAGTGATGTGTCCAGCCCTGGATTTTCCTGTTGGATTTTGGAAGGGAATTCCTCTGTTCAACATTTAAAATGCTGCTTTAGACAATGGGAAAAAAGTGGCTTATTGCAACTACATTAGATCTGTCAAATGGAGGGGCTGAGGAGGATTAGTGCAAATGGATGAAGTATGCATGAAAAGAAACAAGGAGAAAAATTATTTAAAAAATCAAGAATAGAGGGAAAAGAACAACAGAAGAAAGAAAAGTTCAAACAGCAGTGGAAGCAAAGTTCCAAATTCAGGATTTCATGAAAAAGAGTTTGATGAATAAAAAACATGAGGTAAGAGAGGAGGCTAGTTAAAATGAGTGATAGATGAGGGAAATCAAGAAAAGGAACAATTCTGGGGAACACATGAAAATACACAATGGTCACTTGTGATATTCACATGCTTTTTCTCCCTAAAAATAATGGTAGAAGAGATGGTTGCAAACATCAACAATAGAGACCCATAAGATGAATTCATATCCATGGTAACTGGTATTTTGAACATCCAAGTTAAAATCTACTTTTTGCTGCCCTGGGGCAGGAATTGGCTTGCAGTTCTTTCACTCTCTGAACTGTGTGCCCGTGTCTGGAGCTCCCAGTCAACGCCACATCCCATCAAGGCACTGCAATAAACTGGAATGAAGTGGTGTTTGCATGGGAAGAAGCCCAGCCCCATAATATCATTTTTAAGGCTGTATTTTGAGTTTATTGTCTGTCTTTTTTATTTAGGTAAGATTCTCCACCTCCCATCTGGGTCTTTCACCCCTGAGGGGCACCTAAGCACAGACACAGTGTTTGGCATCCTTGTGTGTTACTGTGAAGTGTAATAACAGCTTTTGCTGTTGAACCTGTTTCACTTCCCAGAAATACTTTAGTGCTCACAAAGGTACAGAGCAGGTGACAAAACTATTTAGAAGTTGTTACATACTAATAATCACAAATCACAAATACAACATTTCTTCCAGTATAAAATAAAAGTATGCTAATCCAAATCAGTTTACTGGAATGGAAGCTTCAAAAAAATTTAAAAATATCCACTTCTTGAAACCATTTTGAGCAACTTTATATTCACGTGACAAGAGTTTTGAGAATGTAACATTTTCATCATTAAATTACATTTTATTTTAAATTAAAGTGACATATGTTATCTAAATGTGTGACAATAAAACCTGATGTCTTAACTACCCATACTTGTTCCTCTGAGAAAATAAAGTCTCAAATACCCTAAATTCCACACTCCAGAGCAATTTAGATCTCCTTAGAGATCACAGTTTGAACTACAAATGCAGTAAGGGCTGCATCCTGCTGTAACTGAAATCTTTCCTAAGTCTACTTCTGCTTTTCAATCTCTCTAATTTTTCATTAGATCAAGAGTCACACATTTTTGTTGGCAGTAAAGCAATTCCAATTTGAACTGCCTTCTGTCTTCAATAGGAATTTTCCCAAAGTACAGAAATAAAAATGTAAAACTTTGCTGTGTTTCATTACTTTCATTCTTTTGAACATTGCTGCTCTGAAAGCTCTGTGTGAAATTATTAGAAGACGGGTTTTGAAATGCTTGTGAAAGTAGATGCATATATGGGACTCAAAGGGCCTTATTTAAAAAAGAAATTTGCCAGTTACCCAGATCTCTGGTTGGTTATGCCCATTCAAGGATACAGAATCCATCATTCCTATGATTATTTTTACATCTGAACTTTTTTTTTTTATACTAGATAGACTTGAAACTTTCAGGGTCATTTGCCCAGCATGTAGTTGAATGTCCTGTGCTATAGATTCCAATTAGCAAGACCATGTTCAATGGTCCTACACCACCAATGCTGTCTAACTGCTTTCCACTTGGCTTTATATGTTTCTTCTTTGTTGCAGCTGCAACCAGGTCTATCTACCCTTTGATAGAAAAATTTCAATTACCCCAGGGAGAAGCTTTTAGCTTTATTAAGCATTGAAGTCTACACATTTGTTCTTCTGTTGAAGAGCGGTTCAAAAGGAGACTTTCTGAGGAAGTAATCTGATAAATTAGGATAAATCTTGTGGACTTTCACTGCTAATGTTTTTTCCTGTAGTCTGAGCCTAAGATTCTGACAACTCAATGTACAGTTAAGCATTTCTTTAACGCTTTTAGCCTCTGACAGATGTTTCTTATACATCACAAGTAAATGGCTCTTCAGTGTTTTTTGAGACTGCTGTGCTCTCAGCATAAAATTGATGTCACAGAAGGCTGGAGAGCTGTGCTCCAGCCTTGAGAGACAGTGACAGAAAACTGTTCCCATCTGGTGGCTTTGTGTTGGCCTCTGAGTAAACGAATGGTTTCCTTTCTGAGCTCATGGGTGTCAGCTGCCCCCTGCTCGTGTCCAGGAGTGCCCTGGGTTATCTCAGGAGGAGGCAGCCTGCACACACCAGGGCTCTCATCTGCCCCTGCTTTGCTGCCTTGGCCTCTCAGGGGACTGGGGCAGCCAGGTGATGTGGAGGAAAGCTGGAATAACACTGACGTAAGGCACATCTCTCTGGAGATGGAAAAAGGAGCTGCTCTTCCTAACACTGCTGATCTTGTGTTTTACCTCCTTGGTGGGCTCATTTACACAAGTAAATAAAGCTGTAATTTATGCTTTTTAGTGTTTGGGAATTCCACAAAATTTCACGTCTCTGGTTTGAAATCGAATCTCTTGTTATTGTCTCTATCTTGCAAACTAATTTATTATTGCATTTGAAGTCCTAAATGCCTCACAAGAGAGCTGAACATACAGTCTAACAATCTGCCCATAAAGGGCAAACATGAGTTACACATTTAAAGAAGATAATCTTTCAGTTGTATGAAAATCCTGTCACTCTTGCTTTTCTGTTTAAGCTTTATATAATAAAGCCTTTCTTGCTGTTTTCAGAAAAGTTTTGGTTCTTGCTCACTCATCCCTGTTCTGTGAGGCAGAAGAAAATGACACATTAAATCAAGACTGCATAACAGGACACACAACTAAATGAAATTTATACCATGAATTAGAAGACCAGAGTTCTTGGAGGAAATACATTTTTCTAAAAATCCTGAAGAGAGAATAGGGAGGAAACAAATAAACACTGAGAGACTTCTCCAAACACACAGTCCCACCTAAGCCTGAAGCTACAATGTGCTTTCTGGAGCACCATTAAATTGCAGCCACTATCAGTTTCAAACACAGGTAGCACAATTTACATAAGCAAATCTCATCTGGCTACCCCATAAATATACATATTATAATCTGCTATTAATACACAAAATTATATTGTCATAATACATCAAAATATTACAAGTGGGGATTTTGGGTGAATTATCACTCCTCAATTCTCTGCATCCATCATAAGGCCAAGATGCCACCTACATCTACATTCCAAGACACACACATCCTCTCCTGTCCCTCAGGACTTCTTTGTCAGCAACTCAACCAACACCAAATACTCCCTCTGAAACCAAAACAAAATTGAATAAGAAAGAAAAGAAAATCCCCAAACTGTTTGCTCTCTCCTAGAAAAACACAATTTCATGGTGCAATAAAGATATTAAGACTGGGGCAAAATCATTAAGATTACTGAAATTAATTCTATATCAAAGTCTACAGAAGGACTCCTGTTGACATCAAAGCTTTGTCTTCTCTTTGATAATGAGATTACACTTCATACTTGATTTTCTACATATTCTTCTGTATAGAGTAGATGTATTGCTGCTGTCTGTCAATGATTCTGCACAAAAAAAAAAGCAAAGAACATATTTTTTGTGCCACTGGGCTTGGAAAACCTGCAACCCAAGACCTGACACCATAACCTTGGAGCTGAAACTGTAGTTAGAACTTGTGTTTCCAGTGTTCCATCATGTGCATACATATTTTATGCATTTACTTCCAGTTAGTCAAGACTTCTCTGTTTCAAATTTCAGCTTGTATCATCTACCCAGTTTCATTAAATACATTTGTATACATGTATTGTATACATTAAATGCAGTATGTAGTTGTAGTTTGACAAGACAAAAAAGGTGAAAAAAATGGTCTCTCACTCACCTATTTGAGTCTGGAAAAAATAGCTGAAGTAAAATCCAATTTAAATGCCACAGATAAGGCTGAACATAAAGGGTTAACTTTTTAATGAAAAAACTTAATCTGCCTATCCCCTTACCAGAGTAGAAACATCATAAACAAAAAAATTAATCATACTTTGATTGATCATACTCTTTCTGAAGGCTCTGGAGACATTTTGACATGTAACCTTTGAGAGAAGACTTGGTAAGCTCCAAGGGAGTACTGTCCTTTTGAAGCTGTGTAGGGCTCAGGTGCCAAGTTTCTCTTCCAAAGCTCAAGGTATTTGCTGCTGAATCAGTCATTGGTGTTACTGATTTTTGCAGCATTAAGAAAGAGGAAGTACCGGAGGAAAGTCTTGCACGTGCCAGACAGACACATGTCTGTATTTAGACTTATGTTGAATTGTTAATTTTTAGTTATCAGCAAAACCCAGCTAAGAATCTGCGTGTTCAGCTGAGAGTGTTATTGGTGCGGCTTGTTCATGCTGCAAAGATAACAGTTGATTTCAGTATGAAATGCTGAGACATTTTTCTTCTCCTAGGTTTGAGCTCTTCAGTTCAAAGCATGAAGTTTTTGATGTTTACATGGGCTAAAGATCATCATCTCAGTCAGGTTACATCTGACCTGCAGTTGGAGAAGGCCAACTTCATTTTCCATGTGTGAGAACACTCAGTCCATTGCAGCCCAGCACACAGCTCCTATGATATCAGTCCATAAGGTGTTCCCACCATAGCTCCTGCCATTCACCTTCCCTGCCCACACCCTTTGCAGCTCCCTATGGATACAGAAAATGGGATCTGTAGCAGAGCAGGGCCTTTTGGGGGAATGGAGCTGCCTGCTCAGCCATGGGGACAGTCTGGCTGCTCACACGAGGAGGTGATGAGGAACTCTCAGCAGATGAGCAAGGAGCTGCTGCAGGTGGAAGGGAAAAGGTTGGAGGCTGCTCAGGCAGGGTAGGCAGGGCAGGAGAGCTGTGCCAGGTGAGGTTTGAGTGCTGTGTGAAAGAGGATGGAGCTGCTTGCTGGGAGAGGGGACAGCCTGCAGCTGGACAGGAGGAGGGGGATGTGTGACAGGGCTTTGTAAAGCAGATCCAGCTCACAGCTCCTCACAGCCCAGCTCTGCATTATCCCACAACAGCAAAAAGCAGATGAAGGTGATTTCAAATGAGCAGAACAGTTCTGTCAGAAACATTATGCTGATCAATAGGACAGATTATTTGTTTCAGCACAGTGCTTTCACCCAAATGGAACATTATCTTCCTGATACAATTTTATCTGAGTTATCTTTATTTTATGGACTTCTAATGAAGGATCTCACCATGATCATTTACACTGAGGGTCAGTTTATATTACCTGCAGAAAAGTGCTCCTCACTACATAACCTTCACATGCTATTAAGCAAAGATCTCTTTTTTATTCAAATATTAGCTGGAGAATTTCCCTGCTCTTAATGGTATTTCCAAGGCACTAATTTTAGAGAAAGTCTGTCAGAGGCAATCCAAGGAGCTGGTGAATCACTTTCTTTAGGATTTATGGTGTAGCCTACATGGTGAGAGTATGCACTGGGGGAGGGACTGTGTGCTAGAAACCACAGGAATGATCTACAAAGTATAGGAAAAAATAACCTAAATGGTGGAGAATATTTCAAAGAAACCAGGTTCTGCTGCAAGGGTTCTGTGACAATCTCAGCAGTGCTTTCCAGCATATTCAGCCATTATCTCATTTCAGTAAATTCAGACACCTCCACACCTGATCATTGCAGGAGCTCACAAAGCAAGAGGTAGTTTAGGTCTGTGCCTGACGCTGGTGCCTCCCAGGCTGAGAGAGCACTTCAGTGAAGTGGCTTTGTGTCACTGAGACAGGCACTCGTGCACATGCAGCAAATGTTTGTGTCCTAATGCATTTTCCTCTCCAGAGAAAACACACATTCTATAGCCTCCTTGTGTCATTCCTCCTCCTGCATTGCTCCACTCCAAGGCATTGTTTCTAGAACATGTCTTTGGTCCTTTCTCTGTGCAACTGCACAGTGGGTCAGACAGCAGGTATGTGCATTACGGCCTCAGGCACAGGAACTTCCTTCTGAAGAAATATTCAAAGTCATTGCAATAATGAGGAAATAAAACAATGAATCCTGCAGATTGGTCTCCTGCAGTATGTAGCTGCTATTCACCTGACAAATTAATGGTGGGCAGAAAATAACACTACTACTATTACTGCATGTATTATTAATACTAAGGAGAAGGCAGCAGCTGTCTTTGCCCTTATCCCACCAACAAATTAGCTGGCACCATCTAATGGGACCTCTGCTATCAAGAGTTGTCCAAGCCTTGAAAGAATCTACTCAAAGCAGAGAAGGGACAGAGAGCTTTAGCCCAGGTGACAGATAGATACACCCCTCTGTTTCACTGTGCCTTCTCATCCCACCGTGGAACAGCTTTGTCTGGGAATCTGGCTAGAGCAGATACACATCTGGCCAAATTAATGCCACAGTGCTAAGTTCAACAGGACTCTAACAGGAAAAACCTACTGTTTCCATGGAACTATTTCTCCTGAAACAGCCTCCCAGCAGGCACTTCTCCCTACAGCACAGGGGCTAAGCTGTGCCTAATCCTGAGAAAACTGAGATCTCAGACACATCATTGGCTTGTGACCATGGAGTTATGCAGGGCTGCCAAGGACAGGGAGCTTGTCCCATGCCTCACAGTGCAGGTGGCACCTGGAATTCACCAGAAAATAGAAATTCAGCACATCTACTGGCAGAGCTCCAGAGCAGCCTGAGCACTCCCGTGCATGGGCTCCTTTCTGGGCTGTGGAAAAGGCCCCGAGTGAGGGGCACAGTACCAGCAGCATCACTTGGTTGCTTCACTTCTTCTTCCAAGAGACTACAGGACCAGAGGAGAGAGTTGAAAATTTTTTGCAGTCTTCATTATCCGATTTTTCCTGTACTTTGCTTTTCTTGGTGAGAGACATCCAAAATATTTTAAATTTAATTTTAGGATTTGAAAATGCAGTCAGGCCTGTTTATTAAAAGCTACTGGAGTTCAGCTGGGAAAAGTGCCAGAAAGCTTTGCAATAAGTTTTAAGTAGCCTGAAACAATAGTTGGCTAGGCTTACTTTTGAGAAAAGGAAGGTGTTAGCCACTGCAGAGGAACTGAAAAGAGAACTCAATCTCTTTCTCAGAGTTTTGTTCAGGTACTAAAGGTTTTTTTCAGTTCCCTATCAAAATATTAATGTAACTTCTGAGTTACAGATTCACAGGATGAAATTCTTTAGGATTTATAATCAAAGAGTTCATAATAAACTGTTTAAAGTTTTTAGTCAGTCTTTGGAACTGATGATCTGATAATTTAATTCAGACCTGATTTACCAATAGCTTATAAATATATTTAGATAAAAAAATTCTTCAGGTTTGTATTCTCTCAGTAAGTGGACTGTCTTAACTTTTGCTTTAGCTTAATACTGATGATACCCACCCAATTTTAGTTTCCCGCTTTCATATTTTTTTCCTAGACAGATATAACAATTTTTAAAACAAAATAATCAGTTAATTAAAAATCCATTATTAAATTAAGCATCACAGAACAAGAACTTTTCCATATTGAGTGAATGTTAAGTGATCAAAGAAAAGGAAAAACTCAATGGGTCCCCAGTTAGTCCTACACTTGGATCACACTAACAGATCCCAGTGAGATAGCACAGATCTGTGCCTTTGGACAAGGCACATTCCCCAAATATGGCAAGGGAACCACCCCCATGGTGTGACCCTGGCAGGGCAACTGAAGCAGGAGATAACCTTCTCCACCCTCCACAGGCCTCTGAGGATAATGCAGCAGCCAGCTGGACAAAGTGAGTTCCCCAAAAGAATCTCTTGATACCCTGGATCTCCATTGATATCCCATGTTCAGAGCTGGTGGTGCCTTACCTTGCTGGTCACAGTCTCTGCTGGGTACCTGCATTTTTGGCCATAGCTCAGCATAATGACACAGGGGAAGTACCCACAGCAACATGAAAAACAGAGTCAGATACTTAAATAATGCTCTGTAGAATTCTGTATAACCTCCTCTGGCTGGTAATGGTTTGAATATGAAGGTATTATGGGACTGCTGGAGCTTTTCATCCAGCTGGGACCTTCTTTCCATCAGGAGAGATGAGGTTTTGTGGCTCCATCTCCAGGCCTTCCTGCTGCCTTCTGCTGAGCTGGCACCTACAATGCTTTCTAGTCAGTCAAGCAATACTCAAAATGGGTTTTACCAAAACTCTGTGTCTTCTACAGCAAATGTCTTCTTTTCACCTCAAAGTCTTTTGACCCAGCCTTATGCACATGAAGCCCTTGTTAACTGATGTGTGCACAAACCTACACTGGAAAGACTGAATACATGCTATGGTTACTGTTGGTGCCTTCTCTGGCAAAAGCTGTAACTCCCCTAATTCACAAAGGCAGGACAGGTATGCACATGCACAGATTTTTTAGGATCACTGTACTCCACACACCTGCAGAGGTGCTGTCATTTATGTTTTCTGCACATCTGTTCTCCACTGGGAAAACCCAGAATGGCAAAACCTCACTTTGCTTCAGAAGGGATTTAACTGTAATTGTACATGATATTTAACAATCACTGTTAGGGCTTTTTTTCTTCTTTTGTGGTGGGAAATGCCTACAGGAAATCTGCATTTCAACCTCTCCAACTTTAACCTCCAAAAACTTGAAGGGGTTGCATTCTCAGACACAGCATGAATACAATAATCTTATTTTTCTGTATTTTGTGATGCTGCTGCCATCTAGAGTGTAAAAGTAACACTGTGCCATGCAATAGCATCAGCAGTATTTAATTAATGTATTTTGTATTAACAGGGAGCAAGTATAATCATAATCATACACTTTTCTCCATTTTGTTCCACTGCTGCCACCTAGAGTTATAAAACAAGTAGATTATTTTTCTAACTGCATCTGTGTAATTAGTGGCTATTTATATCTCTGGGTGATACCTTACTTTTCCACAATTTTATCATTGCTTTGTCTTGTCTCTTTGTCCTGGATGCCAGCATAATCCGAGTATGGCATGGCATCATATTTTCTTTAAAAAAAATTAACAAAGTGATTAAGCCAAGTAATTAATTTATTGTAATTTTACATTTTAAAAGGTCATCTTTATATAAGAAATTATCTTAGGTCAATCTATCTTGTTTTTTCCAGTTACATGATGTCATTCATTATACAAATTTGACTTAACATTCATATGAGACCTCCTAATTAGAATTAATAGGCAAAAAATATTCTGCTATTGTCATTACCAAGGAGAGACAGCTGCTTGTTTTTTTGTAAAAAAAGCTCAAGATTTTACTGTTTGGTTTTTTTTTTTTTTTTTTTTTTTTTTTTGTTGTTTTTTGTGGCACAGAAAGCAACAGACAAGCCTTGGGGACTGTAAAACAATCAGTAAAAGAAAATAATGAATAATAGGTTACCAAATCTGCAGTCACTAATGCATGTGACCTCCTTGTATATTTGAAGGTTCAAAAGAAGCCTCCTTTGATACCTAGTAGGTAACTACAGAAATTCCTGGAAGAAATCCTAGGCATTCTTGTTCTTTTAGCCTATTTAATTTTTAGACAGCTTTGGATGACTGCACTGGAGGTAACAGCAACCCTCCAAGATCAAACATCCACCAACTCTTTACCTGGATTGTTCCTTCCTCTTTGCTGATGTAATCACTTTCATTATCCCTCCTCAGGTGGTCTGACTTTGTTGGGAATCCTTAGCTTGTCATGTCTCGTGGAAACAGTGGCACTTTCTATATCTTTGTTTGACAGCTCTATTACAGTGCCTCAAAACTCAGGAATTTAATACATAGGCCTCCTCAATATCTCTAATGGCAAATTTCATGAAAAAAAACACCCTTTTCTTGGACTTTGATCACAGAACTTTCTCTGGCTGGCTGTTCTTGGTTCCTAGTTCCTCTGGCTGTGCCCCTTGCCTTCTTTCACCCACATGTGAAGCAAAGCCAGTGTCCTGGTTTTGTCTTTTCAAACTATATGAAAACTCCTCACAGCTCTTGGCACAATGGCCTCACCTTAATAGCAACATGAAAGTGCCACATGCTTCTGTACATGCTCCAAATAGCTCACCCCAGGAAAGCTGCTGCAGATAACAGGGAGCCAAATGGAGCAGGGTTTTATTCTCACGTTGGTGTCGTTTGGCTTTTAGACTGGAACATGGAAACTTTTGAATAAAACATCCAATCAGCTTCACCATTTCTCAAAGAATGTCCTGGGCATAAATTCATAGGTATTTACAGATTTAAGCAGAATCAAGTGAGAAAAAAAGCTAAACAGGGAATATATGAAGCTCAGATATTGAGCTGGCTGACCCAGAGGCTACAAAAGGATCTGCAATTGCCCACAGATCAAAGCTATTAGCAGCATGCAGTGTGACAACAAAATATCTCATCTCTGCTTGTGCTCCCATTGTAGAAATAGAATTCATAATGGTGTGAAAGGAGTGCGGAGGGAAGAAGCCATGAAGGTCCAACATGTATAAAGTATGAAGAGTGAGTGATGTGGGCATGGAAAGAGTCCCTGTGGGGCTGCAAGGAAGAAATCAGAGCTGGGCATGTCCAGGCATTGGGAGGAGATCCATAGTGTCTGACACAATGGAGGAAAGGGAAGCCTTGGGCATTCCCAATAATTTGTTTCTGTAACTTCCAACAGGTTTTTTCCCATGCCAGTTGTCCTGTCCCTAAGCTTCAGCCTGATGGGAGTGGGAAAGCAGCAGCTGCCCAGGTACCTCAGCATGGAATGGTTCTTTTTAAAGGCTCACCCTCTGCAGCTGCCTTTTGGTGCTCTGATATATTTTCCAGTGAATACAACCTCTGTGTAGTTTGTTAATCCTTTCCTGGTCCCTGAGATGTGTAGTACAGGTTCTCTCTCATACTATGAGACTGACAAGTTTTACTTCACAGAAGCAGTCCAGAGATAATAATTTCTTCTAATATTCAGATCAGGGCATCTTGATGGTTTTTGACAGTTGGGCTTGTTTAAGGCCAAAGAGAAAAATGGGAAAAAATATCTACTAAGAATGGATGTAACACTTCTAAGTTGGTTCTACTCAGAGTAATGCCTTTTTTTTATTAGTTAAATAACATTTCTGCATTTCAAAATGCTCTCAGTGTATCTGCCACTATCTTTGTGTCTTCATCTTTTTTTTTTTTTCCAACAGTGAGTTATTTTTACCTTAGGAGAAGTCTGAACTTATTCAGTAAGTTTGATTTTGACAGCTTAGCTTTCTCTTGGTGTTAACAGTTCAGCACAATGGAATTTATGTCAATGTGCTATCTTTTGCTAAAAACACACAAAGAACTTTAGAGAGTGCTTATGAGATTTAAGAAAAGCATTCAAATCCTGATCAGCAGAGAAGGTTTACCCAATGCACAGAGCTGATAGTTTGATTCTGCATCAGAGATTCCACCCAGATTCACACTGGATCCCTGTTGTATCATTTCAAGTGCTATTTTCATCTCCTTATGATGTGATTCAAAGTGTTTCAGACATAAGGGTTCCCATTCTGTTCACATTATTAAACAATCACACCCTTTGCTTTTGACACTGTGTTCAGACTCATAATGCCTTTAGTAATTATCTTTCACTGAACACCAATATTTATTTGGAAATTTAAAACAGTAACTAAATCAGGTACAAAATCCTGCTTTGAAAATGCATTCAGAGCCTCAGTGAGCACTGCTCCCATGTCATCACAGCTTTGTCTTCAAGCTGTTTGTTCAGAGGTGCCTTTGCTCTTATACCTCAACAATTTTTCCTGTATGGTGCACGTTTGCATTATATAAGTAAACAATATAAAGTGCGGAAAGGTGGTACAATTTACTATAAAAAATGTTGTAAATGGGGAAAACCAGCTTTATAGTGTTTTTGGGCTTGAAATAAACAGAAAAACTGAAGCTGAGTTTTGATACAATTATGCCAGCTTAGCTAGACACACTATTGCACCTCCTTTCATGGAGCTGTTTTGAAATATTTTCAAGTTGCTCCATAGTTTTGAAAACCTATTTGTCCTTCTTTTTACCTTTTTTTTTGTTTTCTGCAGTTGTGCCAAGGTGTACATTTCTCAGGACTGCAGTTCAAGTCTGTACCTGTTTGCTAATACCATCTTTTATACAGAAGAATTCTTCAGTAGCTCTCAAAATATTTGGTCAATTTATTGCAACAATTGCTTTGGTCTCATTATTCTGTTCATAAATATTTGGTCTGACCAACCTCATGTTACACAAATTCATTAGGTTCAAACCATAAGAATCAATGCTCTTATTCAACAGTTGAAGAAGACATTGTTGGCAGCAAAGGCTGGAAATGAACATAAAAATTACAGTCTTGGTCTTTCTCTGACTCCATAAAGGTCTAAACTGCAGCAGAGAAGGAATCAGCCCCTGTGCCCTCTGGGCTCCCCCAAGGCAGCACAATGCAGAGGCTGATCTTCAGGCAGGAACTTGGAAAATGTGAAATTGTGCACAGCTATGGCACATCCACATCTCCAGCATCACACTGCAACTGCAGGGAGCACCTGAGGACATCTGAGGAAATTTGGGAGAGCCACACTTTAAAAAAAAGCCCCTTTTTCATCAATTTCTCTAAGAAATAAATTATATATTCCATCTCAGATTTTTCCTCAAAGTAACAAGAGCTTGTACCCCAGAGTTTACCAAACTTGCACATTTTTGGTTTAACATGCGGAGAAGGGGAAGTAGGGGAGGGCACTCAGCATTCACAATTCTGTCAGGCGCCCAGAGAGGGCCTTTCATGGCTTATTACAGAACTCAAAACTTTGGATTTTCAAATAAATACCTCAAGTTTACTATAAAAGGAAAGAAGAGTATGTAGGAAAAAAGGCCTAGAGTTCCATTAGTTTGTAAAAATGATTTTGAAAGCAAGAGTCTCAGGGAATTTAGTTTTCTCTATCCAGGAAAAAAAAATCCATCTCAAGAGAGAGATAAACTCTTTAACTGATGCACAAGTCCAGTCAAAAACATTAGGTGCAGGAATATATCATTATTTTGACCTTCCTAAATGGTTCTGCAAAGATAAAACAGAAATTGGTACAACACTCCAAGAAAGTCCATAATTTACGCTGATATTTCAGAACTGCACTATGGAGACCACGAATTGTCTGTATTTCCCAAATATCAACTATGCAATTTTTATTGATTGGCAATCATGTTACTTCTAAAGCAGGCCATTAACAGAGTCATGGTTTTCCATGTGTATTCCAGGAATAGCCAGGAATTCAAACCAACACTTTGGAAACAATGACTAGTAGATGTAGTGCGATCCTCAAATTTCTTCCTCTGTTAAATTAGATAAAGCAACAATGCTACTGCAAAAGAAAAAAAAATACACCTATTTAAGAAGTCCGGATTCTGAATTTTGTGTAAACAGAGCATCTACCAGATATTTGTCATTTAGATATTCCAGTTTATTTTCTGTCATAGGGAATTTTAGTCTAAAATAGTAATAATTTTATTTTAGAAAAATGATTGTTATACAAACCAGGGAAATTATTTCAGAATGAAATAATTTGTAATTGGAAAGATGGGGAATTACTCCAGAGTGGGAAAGGTGAAGTGCTATTACCTGTGTTTACAATATCAATATCAGCATTTTATGTTTGTTTACTTGAGTCCAGAGACTCAAATCAGGCCACTCCACAGGCTGTGCTCAAGCAGACTGGATGTGGAATTCCTTTCCCAAAGCAACCAGGGAAACCTTGTAGGAAACAGCAGAGAAGGAGTAACTTCTAAAGATGCTTGATGGGGAGTTACCCCAGGAAAGACAGAGGGTTTAGGCCTGAATTTGGAATCAAATTGCCCTTGTTCCTGAAGAGCAGCTTTTCCCCTATTGCCCATTTCTTTTGTTCTGCCTGATTCCATGAAGACACGAAGCTGAATGTGCAAACTCACAGCCATTCCCATGGCAACAGATGTGATGTTATGATGTCCTCTCCTGGAGCAAACAAAATAAGCAACTGAGCAGGCCTAAGGGAGGAGTAGCATTTATAACCCTAAAGATGCACTTCTAAAATCATTTTTAGCTGATACCAAACCCATCCCATAGACATTAACTACCACCTTCCCCACAGGCCATGATTCTTTACAGGAGATGAGGAGTTAAAGGACTGATCTAACAAAGTCAATGGAAAGTCTCCTGCTGTGTTTTGGGGAGCAAGATTGGACAGGAGATCATGTCCTGTAGGTAAGTATTGTTATTCTGGTCTAAATGGGATAAAAAATAACTCACTGTCATGTGATTTATCTAGAATCATGTACTAGAACTCAGAAAGATCTATCATGGAAGTGATAAATGACAGGATAAAATAAAATATATTAGGATTTCTTTTAAAAATTAATGATAATCTAACCACAGCATTCTACTGACCCTTCAGGTTTGCATCAAAAAATGGAATTAAATCTACTTAGAAACAGTGAGTTTCTATTTTCTTTAGGAGAGACAATCCTTTTAGTGTGGGGTTAAATTTTAAATTTGATTTAAAGTTCAAGGTTATTCACACAGTGAAGTTCCAAAAAATTATTGGGGGGAGGGGAAATAAAAAGAGGGGAAAATGAACTGTGCTTCATTATATTAGGAACTTGCTTGACTATAACATTATTTGTAGAAATATAAATATTACATTTAAAGCTATGGAACTCAGTTCTGCTGCCATTGAAGCCAACAGAGATTTTGTTTTAATCATCCCCATTGTCAGGTTTATATTTTAAAAAATATTTTATTATAAAGAGCTATATATTTTAAAAGTGTCTCTTTGATAAATGGCAGCAGCAGAATGGAATCTTTGAATAAGCTCTTTGAAGCCTGCAGTTTTATGAGTTCAGTGCCTTCAGAAGCTTCTAAAGTAGTTATAGACAAATGGAGCCAGCCAAGGCTTTGCACGCCTACTTCAAACATGAGTGAGTGACTAACATAAAATTGTAGTGGCCATTAAAACTTCAAAGGAGAAGTGTGACCTGAATATTACTTGTCATCGTGCAGGATTTCTTACTGGAAGATCTGATCAAGTTTTTATAATTATAGTATCTCCACCAAATGCCAAGATCGTGGCTTAGATATATTATTCTGCCTCAAATAGAATTTTATTCCTGAGATTTCTTTTGCAATACCAGTGGCAGCAAACACTGGCTGGAGAGTCACATGGTGCTGGCTCCCTCTCCTTGCTTCCAGCTAAATCTTGTCTCTGTCTTGCTAAAGCTGCATCCTCACCATCTCTTCTACCTCTTCCTACCACTCCTGTTGCCTTTGCCCAGAGATCCTTTCCTTCTGCTGCAGGCCATAAAACCTCTTTTCTTACAGCTTCCCCTTACAACTCACAGTATTTTATTTCTTGGGCTATGACCAAACTTCTCACCATCCTACAGACACAATCACACAAATACTTATGACAATGAAGAAGATTAAGAAGTCATGGTTACCAATTCCTCTGTTGGCTATCTCCCTTCCAAATTAGTATATTCTATGATTATATTATTCCTCCCATCAGAAATGTGGTAACTTTGTGTGATTTTATAATCTTTTGAATAAATCGAGTGATCTAGTAGTCTTTCATATATTTATCTTCCCTTAGACTGTAAAGTCTTCATATACAATGATTTCTATAATTATATGTGTACACACACAGTAATATGTTGTGGTGTTAACATCTCAGCAGTTATTCTTTCCCTGGAAAACAATGAGAAACACTGGGGACTTTGGATGATTGAGCTTTATTTATGAAGAAGCAAGATAATCTGGTCTATTACTATTATTTGTTTTACTTGCAACCTTTTATGGATCCTATGTTTATGGACAAAATAATATTTCTTGTATTTCATACTCTCTTTAGCTTTTCAGCCTCTGTAGGCTGAGGTAGGACAATTATTTGCATTCATAGATTTGGGTGATTGATAAGCAAAACGTAGGGTTTGTATGGGGCTGTGTTTGAGGTTTGTGCTGGTAATGCAGGGATATTTTATCTTTGCACAGAGCCAAGTTCCTTCCTGCTCCTCACCCCATCCCAACAGCCAGGGGCTCTGGGGGCAGAAGAGATTGGGAAAGGACAAAGCTGGGACAGCTGATCCCCAGTGAGCCAAGGGATACCCCAGGCCATGTGGCATCATCATATCCTCCCCTCATCATATAAAGCTGGGGGAGGAGAAGGAACAGGGGATGATCAGTGTGATGGCATTTGTCTCCCTGGGTCACAGCTGATAGAGCCCTGCTCTCCTGGGGATGGCTGAACAGCTGCCCATGGGAAGTGGGGAATTAATTCTTGTTTTGCTTTGCTTTAGAATGCAGCTTTTGCTTTAGCTTTTAAATTGTCTTTATCTCAACCCATGGGTTTATGTCACCTTTACCCTCTGATTCTCTCCCCCATCACACTGCAGGGGAGTGAGTGAGTGAGTGAGTGAGTGAGTGAGTGAGTGAGTGAGTGAGTGAGTGAGTGAGTGAGTGAGTGAGTGAGTGAGTGCCTGTGTGGGGCTGAGTTGCTGTTTGGGGTTAAACCACCACAGCTGCATGCACAGTTTAAAGGAATAGGTTAGGAAACCAAAAGTACAGAATATGTAAGTGATTTTGAAGCAGTATGTAAGGCTTGTCATTGCAGACTTTGGTTCCATTATTGCAGGAAGTATTCAAGGTCAGCAGAGGGCTTAGAAAAGTTTTGAAATCTGCAATCCCCAATTTAGAAAATATAAGTTGCCTTTAGAGCAAAATAGAACCCTTCTGTCTTCAAATGAATTTTATTCCCTCCTATTAGCTGTAAGAAACCTTTTAGCTTGCCAGAATACCTGTAGCAATGTCAGTCATAGTTCTGCTGGGTACAAGCAATGATAAATGAACACATTTCTCTCACTGTTTTAGCAAGCAAAGTTCCCTATAATCAGGAGAATTCAAATGCAGGTGCAATGGCATGGTTCCCTAAAATTTATAAAGAATAGAGAAAAGTATTTTAGATGAAACACTCAAAATACAAAGCTTTTCATCTGTGTTGTTGAGCGATGTGGATTGCAGTAGAAAGATCTAATGTGCATATTATATTATGCATGTAATAAAATAGTACTATAACTTTAATATGTTGGTTAAAATTCTGCCAAATGCAACTCCTGATTATTACATTGATATTAAATAATCTTTAAAATTAAGCCATGAGTCTCATGTTCATTAGTTGAGAATATGAAACCAATCTCCAGGGAAACAGAAACAATACATAGTGGAGAACTGAGTCACTAAAATCTCATTCTAATCAGACTAAAATCAATCAAACAAACAAAGAAGAAAAAAATTAAGAAAATAACCCAAATTCATGTTGGAAATTTCAGGAGGCAGACTGGGGATGCAACTACAAGTAATCTCTGAAAAGAACTGTCATGGGGGGAAACACAATGAAGCCAATCACTTCGGCTTCGTTGTTGGAAATTTCCTTATCCTCAGTGAGAAGAAGGAAAGGACTCCATGGTCAAGGGGGATGACTTCTCTGTAACTGTATTTTAAATTTGCAGTTTCAATTTGAATTTCACCTTCTCCTTTGCTGGACCTTCTGCATTACTTCCACAATTTGTTTTGCATAATGTCCATAATAAATTCAGATGAAACTGCCAATCCTGGAATACATCATTGTTTCTCTAGAAGAAACCCCAAGTCTCTAAAAATTAATTAGAAGTGATCTTAATGACCTCTGTGGTATTGTGCCAGGAGGCAGTTTCATGGCTCTTATTTTGAAGTATCATCTTTAATGGAAATCTGATATAGGGAATATAAATCAATGATCCAGTGAAAATAATGCAGACAACAAATGGACCACAACTGACCTTTTCTAAGTTTCACAGGAGATAGTAAGGCATGGAAAGAAAAATTAGGAAAAAATGTCCTAACATATTAGTGAGGATGAAAAGAATTCTGAAGGTAGTGGGAACTCTTTGATATTGTTCAAGTGAGTACTTTATCAAAGTACACCTCTACATTATAAATTAGTTTCTAGCCTTTACACCAGCCCCATATTTGGGGCATCCTGCAGTGACTAATCCACCAGATAGTGCCAAGAACATAAGAATTGCCAGCCTGGACTGAATGAAAGTAGTTCTGTAGTTCTGTCTCCTGACTGTGACCAACAGCAAAGGTTCAGGGAATAGTAAGGACAGACAAAGGCAAATTCCCTTTAGAATTACATTGGTGATATCTAAAAAAACAACAAAAAAAACAGTTTGGGAACTGGAATAAAAAGGAAATACACACTCCACTTATTCATCAAATGTATGCCCAAAAGAGGGTACTTAATTCCCTGCAATTGACTGATTACACACTTACACTAAAGGTAGTAACATACCCATAATTAGCTCACAAAAATAAACCAACAGCCAGAAGATTTTGTAGAACAGGCCTACGATCAATTAGTCTTTGAACTTTTCCTCCTTCTCTGCCTTGCTCCAGCTACCTCTCAACACACCCCAGCAGTGTGTTTACCTGAGGTCTATGAACAGACACTTGGCCATGCCTGGCTCTCTCTCAGGAAGTAACTGCAGTGAAATTTTATGGAATAGGTAACTATTTTTAAAAACTCCTGTTAAAAATTGATTGTTTTCAAGAGAATCCCCAAGAAGAATAATCAAGGGACAATTTCTGTACTCTTCTGGGCGTCATGGTCATCCAATTTGTGGCCCTTTACACCTCCTTCCTTCTCAATACAGGAATCCAAAAAGAGAAGAAATAGCACCACATTTCATTGGCAGTATGTCTTTATGAGAAAAAAGAAATGTTGACCTTAGAAACCTAATATATCCTAACGTCAATGAATTTCTTGGCCACTTAGAATAAGCTATCGGTTCCAATGATCTACTGAGAGTTATTACTGTAAAAACAAGCAGAACCTCATTTTGTTTTAAATTTAGGAAATAACTGTGTTGTTTCAATCATTCACCACTTGATGCCCCTATTTACCTCCTTCTTCTCATGCCTAAAGAAAAACTACCTCCACAACCTCCACGATTAAAGGAATTTTATGTGGAGATTTGTACTTTCTGCATACAGAAAGAGCTCCCTTCCTTTCTTCCATACTCTCAAACAATTCTGTAATCATCTAAGAAGGCTACATGCACATATCATGGGCATTTTATTTATATGTGTGTGCATATACAGACACACAAACTTATAGCTGTGTAAATGTGCATGTATATAAATGTACAGAGATTGCCTGAGATATTGCTTGGGCCATCATGCACAGTAGCTTGTGTTGATGTATAATGAAGCACCACTAGACAGAACAGTCACTTGTGGCAGGTAGCTAAGAAATTTCAATAAAGTAAACTCTCAGTATTATCAAAATTATACATTTGGGGCTGTTAGCATGGCCTAGAAAAAGATGAGGACAGGCTCATCTCATTAAATGAGAAGAAATAGTGGAATTAGCTTGAATCTAATTACAAGCCACACTATCTAATGTAAAAACATGACTGTTTTTTCACTCCCATTCATTTTGGCTAGTAATTAGTTTTGGCCTCTAAAATGCCACCCTTTAATCATCCAAACACAGATGTGATTTGCCGTGCAATTTAATCTTGCTTTAATGAAGAACTAATGGACGCATCGCAAATTACTTTCCCTGTTGGAGAAAAATTCTATTTCCTGCTTTTCAAAAGATCAAGAGTATCTTGTGATAATAGCCCAAGCGGCCCTGGCAGCCTCGTTGCACAGAGCAAACAAGCTCTTTTACTCAACTCCCAATTCAATGGGGAAAAAGAGGCTACAATTAGCAACAAAGCAGGGGAAACGCAGCATTACAGCCGAATCACTTTCTGCAGCTCAACCCCCAGCAACCACTGCCTTGTTAGAGCCAGGTCTAAAGTGTCAGGAGCGAACAATGTGCTGTGATAAATTACTCTCTTCAAACAGCTGCACTGCTAATTTTCAATTATACACACAAATGGCTCTCAGATTGGAAGAAAATGGAGTGCATGGGGAGAACAGTAGTAGATTTCTATGTTTGTTTGGTGGTGAGTGTGGAGGCGGGAGAGTGACATCCTGAAAAGAAAGCTGTAGCATGTGGAGTCAGTATTTCAGCACCGGATGATGAGCCCTCCCAAATCTTACAGAACCTGGTGGCTTCCTTCTCACATCTCTGCTGGGCTGATGGAGAAAATGAAACATTAGATCTGACTAATGAGACTGGTTAGGTTAGACCCATTAGATCTGTTTTTATAGTAAAATCTTTGACCATTGGATGCATTAGAAGCCCTGGCAGGAGGTGCCAACTGAACACCTTGGAGACACAGGCTGAGATCCCAGAAGAGCTGATTCCCTTTCTCAGCTGTTCAACAGGCAGGCAGTGGATTCCATGTCCCTCTTTAAACAGGAGGTGTGCTGAACTGTGTGATCCCATGATTCTTGGGGACTCTGAACATATGATAATTTTGGTGCCTGCACCAATTCCCCCATGATGAGGGCAAAACTCATTGCCATACAGCCAGCTACTGTTGGATTCAGATAAAAATTCTACAATTTATTTGGAAAAAGGTGATCGTGCAAATGATTAGGAGTTTTTCTTGACTCATGATACCTTTTTTTTTAACATTTGGAATGAAAAAGGCAATATGGAGGTACAATTAGGATTACTGGAAACAAGATGTGACTCAGCTTCCAAAAATTACAAAGAACTGATAATGATTTTTTCCTTGCCTTCATAAATTTCCCATTGACCTCAAGAGCTATGCCTGAATTTGACCCAATATAATGAACTTACCACTGCTGTTTCCTAATGATTTCTTTTCTAAGAGATAAGAAACAATTAAGAGAACTCTACAAATTTAAATAGGTTGCACCAAGGTAGAACAATCAGTTCAGTACAAACATCACCAAAAAAAAGGAGAAATGTAGCTGATTTTCCTTGCAATGTTTTACTTGACCTTAATTTTGATGAATGGCTGCACTGGGGGATGGGAAGGATGGCAGTGGTGGTTTGTAATATTTTTTACCTGCCCAAACTAAGATAACTTAAACCCATCCTTCTTTAAGATTTGGTACTCAGAAAGCATGATTTGATTGTTGCTATCAAATTCGATGTCCACAACATAAACATTTCAAATCCTTTCAAAAGCTTGGGCAATTTTTACATTTTCACATAGCTAGAGAGAGAGAAAGCAATCTTGCCTGATGGGAGTGGGGAATCTAGAATCTGAAAATGGCAGTGTATTGTCTAAACCAGTGACAAGGTTCCTGAAGTTCTGTATTTGCTGTAGAGCATCAGCCCTTTGGCAGAAATGGCTGCTGAGCACAAAGGCACAGGAGAGAGTGGCCCAGGGAGGGCAGAGAACAACCAAAGGGAGATTCCCAACAGCTCCAAGTTAATGCAGCTCCTTTGGCTGGATTTTGGAGCAACAGCACTGTGATTTACATTCTTTAAAGTTCTATAATGGTTTATAAAGTTCTTTGGTTTATAATGTTTTCTCTGTTCACACCTTCCTATTAACCCTATGCTGAAAGAGAGTTTTGAAACAGATTTATGGTAATTGCAGTCCATAGTATCCCTGAGACAGTCAAATATGACACGTTATTAAAATGTTTATGGAAAGGGTTGGCAAACTCATCAGATTTGTTTTATAAATAGCTATCATTTCAAATTAAAAGGGCAAAAAAATCTAGTTGATTTTAATACTTTTCAGCTGAGCTTTTTTTCTACTTCTAATAAATGCTAGCATTGTGTCTCCTAATTATAAAGCGCATTACCATACAAAAAGGATTATTTTTAAATTTAAAAATGCCAGTCACAATTTAAAATTACTTTTCTCAAATATGGCTCCTCAGAGAAGCTAAAGAGAGAAGAGAAAGTAAGGGGGGTTGGAATGAGAGGGGGAGAGAGAGAGGATGCAATATTGAATTGTAACAAGACACTTTTATTTTTTTGCTGAAGTGGGATTTCACTCCCTCTAGTTTATAATCGTTACAGAAATTTAAACCTCAAACCATTTCAGTCCAAGCTTATACTAAGCTTGTTAGTGGTTTCTGATGCTGCATATGATAGTGCTACAGCATTACCATAAATCAGCAGAATTAACTATGATCTTCAGAAGCATGCCTGAAAGTGGGTGACAGAAGTCTGCAATTTGGTGCTCTGAATATTATGATAACATTCTATATTAAATGTTTATAATCTACTTAGAGCTGAGCTTCAAGTATATTTTATATTTGTGCTTTACCCAATATTAGAAATCACGGGCTATTACGGCTTTCCATGCCTATGTTGTTTGCAATATCTAAAATTAAAGAAAATATAAAAACACAAGGTGAGCAAGTGTGTTTTCCTACCAATGCAATGTTATTAATATTAAGAAGTTAAAGTTTACCTACAGGTTTGAAAATTTAAATGCACCTTGCAATAAATACATTTCACCTTTCCCCATTCATATATGAAATAATCTACAGCACTGACCGGATTTCAGAAACTCCATCCTAATACAATTTACAAACTCTCTGCTGGTGTTGGAGATACAGACTCAATTTTCCTTCCAGTCTTCGTAAAAGTAACATATCTAAATTATTCATCTAAGAGCAAATAATGATGACGATTTGTAGAGACTAAAATGACAAACTCAACAGTTTTGATAGCCATTACAAAAGTCAAGGTTGTCACATTACACAAAGAAATGTTCTGATACTAAGCAAGCAGGATCCAAAATCTAAAAAAAAAATAGTGCTGCCTGTGCTAGGTGGAGGATCCCATTTATTCCCTATTGCAGTTACTGTCATCTCCACTTAAAAAAATAATTGGATTAATTAGTGTTTTCCTACTTACATATATAAATACAACTGACTGTAGGGGAGCAGGAGTGGAGGTGCTTTTATCAGAGTTCCTACTGAGGAATGCAATGGCCCTGCTTCATAAACAGTCTTGAGAGACAATGAACTATATCCTCACTGGGACAAATCAATAGATCTTTCTGCACCCCAGCAAAAGGAGGTGCAGTCTGCACCAGCCAATAATCTAACTTAATTAATTTTCAAGTAATTCTGAGCATGGGCTAGAAAACAATGTTGGGTTTAATGTTAAAGTTATGATCAAGAGCAGACTACTTCAGATTTATACTTCCAGAAATATGAACAAATTAGGTAAATTTGCAATTTTTTTTCTGAAAGAACCATGTTTATACACACATCCACAGGCTGAACTTGCTGTGCTAGTTACCAGATATGGAAAGTGACACAAAAACACTTAACAAATTTTTGTTGTGTAACAAAATGAGTTAATTCTGATTTTAGAAAAGATTTATAATTAATGGACAAGAAAAGCAGAAGGTAACAAGTCCTTTGCTGTTTGTGAAGGATCTTAGGCCGCAGATTGCCCACCATCAATAGGGATGGATGGCCCACAGGACTAAAATGGAACCTCACAGGGCAGGTGAGTGGACCAAAGGGGACATGAGGAGTGTGACATGCTTGGGGATGATCTAAAGGTCGCTCCTTCAGGGCAGCAGGCAGGAATCCCAGGGACTGTGGCTTTCTCCAGTGAACTGAATTCACTTAGCTCACACTGGGCTGTTCAATATGGACAGGGCTTTTCATCGTCACAGAAATGACCTTTGGTTGTAGCTGGAAGGTACAAACCACACTAAATATCACAACATATTTGTAAAAATGCAGAAAAAGAGGAATTAAGTCTAAATGAGCCAGAAAATTAAAAAGTAGCATTCAGCATCCTGGTAACTGCTGAAAAGGAAATGATCTTCTGCAAAGATCACTTCATAAATCCTAACAAGGCACTAACACCTATTGATGGGCTGTGTAAGTGCTGGCCCAGAGCCAGCCCAGCCCACCCCAATCCCTTGTTCCTTCACACAGGCACTGCCCACACTCACCTCTAACAGCTGGGAAATTTTGCCTAAACTTTTTCTGCTACTTATGGTGTTACATTCAGGCCAAAATAAGCCTATGTATCATCTGCATGCATCTTCCAAATGGATTATTCTTGAAAACAGGGACAAACTGATGGAGCAACATCTGTGGATGAAGTTTGCACACATACACACATACATCGTAAAGTGAAAAAGCACTGAACAAGAGTGCTGTTTGTAAGCAGTGTACTTCATATTTTTTCTTCAATATACCCTCTTCTCCCAGCCCAGATTTTCTGCTTTGGCCATACAGTCCCCACTTGGAAATGCACACAGCTGCCACTGGCTTCTGCCTAAAGGCTCTGCCTTTTCTCTTTCTTGAACAACACTTGGTAAAATTGAGTTGATTTTTTGTGGTTCAGTACCATTACAATTAGCAAATGACTGGGCAGGAGCAGTTTCACCACTTGTTAAGAAGAACTGCACCAACAGGGAAACAACTGCACCTCATAATATATGACAGGCAAAAGAGAAGAAAATGCAACCTGTTCTTTCTTTATTTTAGTTCCCATTTAGACTATTCTGAAGCCTCTTTACGTTTTTTTTTAAACTCAGAATACACTGAAGTGTAGCTGAACACTCCAGTAAGTTAGTTTGCTCTAAGTTTTATTGGAGCTTTTAAGTTTCTTTAAGCTGCAGCATTTTCCAAGTGAAGGACGAAAGCAGGGATTTACCCTCACGACATCCTCTGAAATATATTTTTTGTGCTAGTATGAAGTCTATGAATTAGCATTTTGTGATGTTCCTGAAATTAGAAGCCCCATGAACTAACCATTTTATGATATTTATGCTTTGCTTCATAATGCATTCTCCACAGATGAATCAAAGGGCCAAATGCAATTGCTGTTGTGAGATAATAAAGCATGAAGTGGTGTGTTTGGAATTAAATTTCCATAAGACGAAGGCTGGTGGGCAGTTTGTGATGACAGTAACAATCAGGGAGCACTCCCTGGTGCTGCATTCCCAGAAACTGCTGCACAAAGCGCCGCATCATCTGCATGAATAATTAAAGCAGTGGCTGGGGACTCAATCAATTTAAAAGGGTAGAAGAAAACTTTCCCAATATTTTTCTTGAGTTTTATGATCAGAGCTATGCCTAGAACCTCTATCAGAACTGTTTCCCCAAAATAAAACTCATAACTTTGTGTGGACTGCTAGTTTATAAAACACATCTTAGAGATGTGTTTTATAGTTAGCAAAAGCTCTGTTGGATTAACCTAGACAGAACACAGCACAGAATTCCTGGGTTCAGATAAACCTACAGATTCATCTTCCAGCTTTCTACTCTGGGAGGGAAACAGCCTTGACTGTGCTCTGCTGCTGCAGAAAGTCACTGGACAGAGGGAGCCCCTACCTTGCAGAAATTGTCATTGAATGTGTTATAGTGGGGTGCAGGGACTGCTGCCTTCCCCACTGCACAACACTTTGTGAGCCCCTGGAATGGAAAAGCACAGGTAATAGTTAATATCATTCACATATTCACAGCCTCTCACAGATATTAACAAATCAGTATCCCTCTTACCCTCGTGTCATAGGTTCTGTCTCATTCTGATGGAACCTGGGGGAAACTGAGGCATGGAGAAAAGGAAATGCTTCAAACTCAGCTTTTCATTTCTGGAACACGTGAGGCATCTCATTTCAAAGACTTTGCATGCTTGCAGTTTTAAGCTGAAATTGTTTTCAAGCTGTGTGCATACTCAGCCCCTTTAAAGTCATGGCTACTTAGGCACAAAAAATTAAGATATTGCTTCAAAAAACAGGTGACACCACCCTCCCTGCCACACCTGCCTGGGGTCATGTGCCGCTTTGGCGGGAGAGGCAAGATTAAAATTCAAGATTTCTCAACTCTTAAATCTACTCAGCCATATAACCTACTCAAAATAGTCATTACCATCTAGTAATGATACTTTTCAGTTCTGTTCCTGATCATGCTGAAGCCAACTGGCCACGGGCAAGATTGATGAGGGAAGGGGAAAAAAGGAACAAATTCCAAGGAGTTTGTAAAAACAGTGTTATGTTCAAATCCCACAGAAGCTCAGTGTTTAGGGGGTTTGGCCTGCATGTTGCTGTCAATTATTATTCTGTAGAGTCCCATTGGAGGGTGGGCACCATGAGAGCTCAGCATGGCACATCCAAGCATTCAGCTAAAAAAGACAAGGGTTTCTTTTGGCTGATGAGATCAAAGGCGGACTTTTGCAGGTTTTTACCCTGTTGCCCAGGTTACACAACCTTTAAGACAATGACAGAACTTCACGTCTTTTTCATTAAGGTCTTGCTGAGTTCCAGAACACTCTGAAGTTGGAAAATATCTTCAAATGAATGTTTCTTAAAAAGATTAGAGAGCAGAACTCTAGTTAGCTTTTGTCTGTCTGTTTTGCTGAGGGTGTTATTCTAAGAGCATGCAGGAGATGAATGATCTGCAGTGAAAACCTTGACGCTTCTTTAAATGCCTTATTTTCATTTTTTAAGAAATATGACAGCAAGAATTAGTACTGGCTCTTCTATTTCAATAATGGCAGTCATGTTGAAATGACAACAAACATCATTACATTTACATGCACATTTATGTAGACAAAAATTGTCATTACTTATTTCAGTGGAACATTTTATAATTTGCCCTATAAACAAATAAAATCTGTATAAGCTGTTTTTAGCCTTCAGCAGTATGTCAACACAAGCAACTTAGAGCTAGACTTACTGACACTCACTGGTATCTCCTTCCATTTTTAAAACGCTTAAGATTAAAAATATAGTATTTATTTTTCCATTTTTAATAATACAGTGAAAATACTTTTTGATTGCTGGCTGCAAATAAAAAGCAGAAAGTTGAATGCCCTCAAATATTGTATATTAAATGAAAATGGGAGAAATAAAGACATATCCATATGTTTGTTTTGACTTTGATGTTCTGAGTAGAGAATAAAATATGATGATAAAAAAGAAGATACAAACTGAGAAAAATGTACACATTCTTTTAGTCTATTTGCAGTGGAAAATGATTCTGATGCTCTTCCACCATATTATATACTTACTCTGCTCTCACTTCTGTCTTTTGTTGATTCTCTGATAACTGTTATAAACAAGTTAGATACTCTACAGAAGTTTCACAGTTAAGGCCATAGTGAAGGCCATAGTGAAGCCCTCACTATACAAATCTGTAAAGCACAGCAGGTAAATCACAGAATGACAGCACATTTTGGGGTGGAAGGGGCTTTAAAGGTCACCTCATTCCAACCCCTTCCATGGGCAGGGACACCTTTCATCAGAGCAGGTTTCTTAGAGCCCCATCCAACCCGGCCTTGGACAATTCCAGGGATGGGGCAGCCACAGCTGCTCTGGGCAGTCTGTGCCAGGGTCTCACCACCCTCACAGCCAACAATTTCTTCCTAACATCCAATCTAAATCTGCCCTCTGTCAATTTGCAGTCATTCCCCCTTGTCCTATAACTTCATATTATTCTTGTCAAAATTCCCTCTCTGACTATCTTTAGGCTCTCTGTATTTATCAGAAGGCTGTTCGAAAATGGAAATATCATGTGGGAAAAAGCATTTCCTAGCACTGAAGGAGTTGAACAGGACTTTCTAAGAGATTTGTTCGAATGTACAATTGGATAGTGCCAGAAGACTCAGGAAGTGTCTGGGCAGTCTATGGAACAGCAGGGCTGAGCTGAAGATCCACTGTGCAGGTCTTCTATAAAAATTGACTTAGAGCAAAGTTGAAAAAGGAAAGAGACAGCACTGGAACAAACTTGATGCTATATTTGGTTGGTCAAAATTTGTCATGGAAGGATGTTTTGGATCAGCTTTCTAGTCAAGAATGTGGGGGCAGGGAACCTGACTTGCTTTAAGATGGAATTTCATAGATTTCTGGTCAGAACTATGTGGGACATCTTGAACTTCCTACAAGAAACACATAAAAAATACCACTGGTCAGTTTATTTGTTAGGAGGTGTGGCACAGAATGGGGAAGGACTGAACTGGAATAAGGACATAGTCCTGTCCCTGTGTTTCAGCTCTCCCATGCCAGCAGGAGCCAGATCTCAGCACATGCTGGCAAGGTGTCCATGCACCTCCCTACAGAAGTTCCAATGTGTTTTTATTTCTTCACTTATTTCCTCTCTCTCTTTTACATATTTGTGGCAAGGGCAACAGGGAGGGACATTATGAACCAGAGTATGTAAAGAGCCTTGCAATGGATCCATTTGGATGTTACCACTGGAATTCTAATCCTCATGACTGAATACTCTGGCTGAGTCCATGGCTCAGCAGAGCCAAGCTCTGTCCCTGTTTGTGCTGAGCAATGTCTCAAAGAAATCCATGGACTCCAGCAGAAACATTTTGTGTCTGCCTCACCATGGCCAACATCAGCATTTCCCCTGAGAAAAGAACTTATGGTTCTCTTTAGTATCAAATCTGTTGTCAATATTGGTTCCATTGGGTCAAACTCAGTTTTTTTTAGCAGAGCACTACATACCCAGATTAGCTTCACTGAGGTAAACACAGTCATTCTACATTTTCACCCATGCAGTTTACCTCAGGATTTTATTTTACTGTTCCTCAGGGCCTTTGGTAGTGAAGATAGCTCTGTAAAAAATACTGACTGTGGAGGACAATATAAACTTTGCTATCTAAGTCAACCAATAAAATAGTCATGTAATATAAAAAAGTCATGTAAGTGTGACATACATGAGTGCTGATAGAAGAAACTGAATAAACAGCTTAAGAACAGCTGGACACAGTCACCTCACATGGGCCAGGGTTACAAAGGAATATCTCTGTCACACGACTTGGGCCAGTGCTATTGGCTCCAACAACACAGTCATATCTTCCCTCCTTTTTGAAATTCAAATGTGAACAAAATATATTGCAAACTACAAAGTTGGCAGTACAAGCCAATACAACCATTGAATAGTAGTTACTGCTAACACCCAGTAGCTGCTACTATTGCTTCTTGAATTAAAAAAAAAAAAATTGAAAGTTTTGCCTTCATCTGCATCATAAAAAATGAAATTATATGGGATAGGAATTAGCATGGTCTTTTTCTGCTTCTTGCCCCAGAGAAAAATACTGCTTGGCCAATGCCCTTTACTGTTAAACAAGATGTAAGAGTGAAAAAAGTCTTGGGCAGGATGTACCTTTGGGTACCATAATTAAAAGCAACCAAAGTCCTAACAGACTTTTACAAGGTAAGAAAAGGAAAGCTGCATTTGTTTAAGTCGAATGATTGCAGTATATCTGTTGCTGTTTTAAAATACTTGGAATGATATGTGGAGAGATTCCAAACATATTTCTTTTAACAAATAGTGAAAACACAGCAAGTAGAGAAATACATGGTTTGCTTCTCTCTCCTTATTTAGACTATAATAACACTGCAATACATTTATTTAGTTTTAGTATTGTTTTCTTCACAAAAATCTAGCCCCTCTCAAGGTGATACAGGTGATAAGGCAGGCACATACAATAGATTTGGTATCAGGGGTTGAAATAATATGAGCAGTAATTCAGGCAGAAGCTTTTTTTTCAGTCTTAGGGAAGGGTGAGGGAAACCTAAAACTAAAACATATTCTCATCAGGAGAAAAAAAAGCATTTAAAAGCTTGTCATAAATGAAAACAATTTACTTGCGCCAGTGTCCTTAAGTGCCACAAACTCTTCTGCTTCTGCTGCTACATTCTCTAATGATATTACTGCATATAGCACATCTCATCTAATCTGTTAGTAAAATCCTAAAGTCACTTATGTCAGTCTCTAATGCAAGCCAAATGAGTCTTCCCAGTAATAAGAAGCTTCGCAGAATTAGTTTTCGTTTTGCAGAAAATTGCCATTGGGGCTGGTACTTTTATCTAAAAATTTCACTCGTGCATAAGCAAAAAACTCATATATTATTTGGTTACATTCCATCAGTATGAGAAATAACATTGTGAGAATTCTATGCATGCTAATGATATATAGAAATCCACCTGCTTTCAGATAAAATGAGTTTAATTTTCTGTTGCCCACTGCCTGGTTGGCCTTTCATAAATTACTTATGCACAGCTATTATTAAAATAGAGGGAAAGCAAATTAGAAAGTCCTCATATCTCTCCACTGGATTTAACCAAGGCAGGGCTGTGACAGCTAGAGTCAGCGTTTTTGAAAAAATTCTGCTCTCTTGAAAAATTTTGCATCTCTATACAATTCTATGCCACTGTTGTAAACGTTCTGACCTGCCTTCTTACCAAATTAACCTAAATCCTTTCTATTTTTCAACATTAATGGAATCCTCTAGAGTCCTGCTGATATATATTAAAATATATTTATTGGTTAATTTGAATTCCAGCATTTTGTACCTCATTTCCCAGTACTTCTGTTATATCTGAACAGCTTGGAGCTTTAGCATTAAAAACTTACAAATTAAGATAAATACATCCGACAATTATCAGATCAAAACAACTTAACTTTCATTGGAATATATGATTGCAAATTTCCCTTCCTGATGAAAGAGAAAATGAGGACTGTCTGCTTGAAACAGTTAATTGGATTTGAAAGTACTGTACGTTTCAGCAATCGGTGCAGCTTTTGGTTGGTCAATGACTACTTGACCTCCTGGTTTTCCAACAGACAATTGGTTTTCGTTTCTTGAGGGTCTTTTAAGTCCATAGTTCATGGTGACTTTAAGTTTAATTTTCTGTTAATGATATTATTTTGCTCTTTTAAGATAAAACTTTCTTGTGATGTGCTGAGCAACAGTGGAAATCCCATTACTGTGTGAGGAAGGACACCTTCTCAAATTGCATTCTTTTAACATTGTCTGCACTCTTATGCTATTTCTAAATGTCATTTTAACACTTTGGCTTTGTATTTCATGTGAATTTAAATGGATGGCTGCTCTGCTTTTGAAAAAAATACAAATATGAAAAAAAATCAAAAAGCCATTGTGGTCACCTGCCCAGCCAAAACTCCTGTTTAAGTAACGGGTCCTGATTCTAATCAGCCTCTGGTTTAATACCTTCCACTTCTCTGACTAGACTGACTCTGCTCAGAAGTGGTGTGGGTTAGTTTGGGCCAAGGACATGCCCCACAGGTTTCAGGCTCAATTTCTCTATTTTCAAGCCCATTAAATTTGCATCCACACCGTATAATAGTGCATTAAGCCCATCCACACAGCAGGCAATTTCCCAATTCTAACAACAGCTCAGCCCAGAGCTGACATCCCCAGTGCTTGGCTAAACCCAGGAAGGCAATGTTGTGGTCCTGCTAAGAAGAAGTCTCTGTAGTCCTTACACTAAAGCAGCTTTCCTAATTACTCAAAACAATTATTTTGGAGGACTTTCTTCCCCTAAATTTACATAAAATGCATATTTATTTGTTTTCTGCCATAGGCATTATTTTATTTCACACTGCCTTCTCAGAAGGGACTAGAGACACACAATGCTGGCCAGATCTCATGCTGTCGTTTCACACTACAGCACTGAAAACCCAACAGCTCCCTGCCATCGTGGGGAGCCCTCCTGCTCTTCCTCTACCTCCATATTTCAGTTCACCCAGAGAAAACCATCCTCTTTTGGTAAGGTTAATTTTCTGAGAACTGAGGTTCCTTATCTGATTGAGAAGATGGCTGAATAAATGCCAGAGTGAAATAATAAAAGCAGAGAGAACATTTGGCTTTCAGTTAAGAACAAATTGTTTTGCAATGAGGTATTTTAAATGTTCATTCATTAAAAAAAGGCTATGGATAGACAGCAGAATGAAAAACCATCAGTGGGGGTAAAAATAGTCATAGATTGCAAACAAACTGCAGAGCTCTGAAACTCTGCTGGGTTCATTACAAAGCTGAAGAGAGAAGAAAAGAATCAAATGAATAGTTTGTTTGTGTAAATTTGGATTCTGGTTCTAAATGTGATGTGAACACAGGGCAGCAGGAGGTGCTCAGCACTGGGTTCTCCCTCAGGCAGGTGGCACAGAGTGCTGTGATCCCTCTTGGGTTTCTGGACCTGGCAATCCCAATCTGCTGATGGGAGCCCCTGGGCCAGCACTCAAGAATTTCAGGTGAATTTTAAGCCACTTCTCCAATGCCTGTGGAGAAGAGAACGGGCATGTGTGCCTTCATGTGTCTATTTAGGTTTTATTCACATCAGTAAAATTTGCCTCACTCAGGGTAATCATGTGAGAAAAGCCAATCAGAGTGCATGGGACTGGGATGTCAGAGAACAACTGATCACAGCCACTCATGTGTTTATCACCCCTGAGGTAATCCAGAAGTTTTTAGTTCTTAGGAGCATTTCCTCTCAGCAGTGGTTTTCAATGCAGAGTAAAGCATTGGTTTTATTCAGTGACTCACATTCCTTCTTATGTAGATCTATAAAAGTGCACTAATCAGAATTAGTCAAAAAAAGTTGAAATCCTTTCTATTATGGAACTTCCTCAAACTCCTTTCCCTATTAATTTTAGAACATACACATTTTTTTTACTTGTTTCTTATAGTTTGGCTATCTAATCAAGAGAACAGGTGGCTAATTGATTAAACACCAGTTTTTATCAATATCAAAAATATTTGAAAACTCATTACTCAGCTTCTTCAAAATCATTTATTGTTTTATCTATAATTATTGCAAATATCTACAAATGCTTAAAACCTGTCTCTGATACTGAGATTTTTAGACTGCACCTCCTTCATTTTTAGACTGTACCTCTTCCAGTGTTAGAGCTTTACATCTATTTCTCTCCACTCTTCAATGACATTTTCAATTATCAGGGATCCCTGTGAATCCAGGAACATTCTTTGTCAGAAAGTATACGTTGCAAAATTCATGGTAAAATTGTAAAAATTAGCTAGTAGGGTATAATACTGTTTTTCACACACAAAAATGCTCATTATATGGCTGTATGCTTGGACAAATCGAAATGTGATGTAGGAAACATTACAGAACACTGCTGCCCACAGTATGTGACAGTTCCCTCTCCCTCCTGGCAATTCCATACCTGTGAATGACTTTGCTGGAACTCACCCTGCACAGCCAAGGCTCATCATGAGGCCTCAGTGGGACACACAATGCAAAGATTTGAGACACCCTGGTACAAATCATGTGGGATGAATGACTGGAATTTATAGCTTATATTAGGGGTACACATAGGAATTCTGGTCTGGACCCCACTATGGTAGATGCCACACAAACAGGGGAGAAAAAAGGTTGTTTTTCCTGTCAGAAATTTGCAATCCAAATAATTTCAGTTGCAGACGTATTCATGAGCATAATGCACTCTGCTACACAAATAGCTGGTGAGAAACCCATTCTGCTAACACAATGACAGATGGTTTTGAACAATAATGAGCAATTGCATTAAAAGCATTTAAAAATTCTGTTTTCAAACTGTTCTTGAACACAACAGTTAAAGTATTCACTCTGTGTAACTTAGCCAGATGCAGCAGACAGCAATGAGTAAAAGCCTATCAAGAATTAAAAAATGTTTTGAACATAAAGTACACCAAAAACTATGACTTCTTTTTATACCCTCTCAAGTACAGAATGTCCTGTGAGCTAGTAGAGGACATCCTATACTATAAGTCTGTTGAAATGCTATAATTAAAGGTCTGTCAGAGTTTCCATTAAATCCCTGATTTTCAGGGTTTAATTAATAATAACAGTGAAAATTAATGTGAGTAGAATTAAAGCCACTGTCATAGCTCTGCTGCATATTAATTCCTGATTTTAAGTCTCTACAACATGTGGGACTGATCCAGCTTCCTCTCCTCAGTCAAAACTCCCATCACAATGTAAAATTCCTCATTGGAGACAGTGGATATTTGTCTGAACATAGAAAGTGTGCTCAGGCTCTGAAATACTTATGGCATTTATACAGTAAATTAAATGAACATTTCAGAAAGTCAAGAATTACAAAATTGCATAAAGTTTTGGAATAAATGCCCCAGAGTTCAGTTTAAGCTCATATACCTGAAAACCAATGAACACTCAAAATTTCTCAGTCAATTCCCTCCCAGCAATTGACTCAATGTAAGTTTATCCATCTATCTTTGGAATATTAATAACTATAATTACTTGGGTTTTTTTCTAAGTAAGAATTAAGGCGTTAACTCCTTAATGGAAGATGGAGTAAATATTGGGGAATGGAACTGGAACTTCCCTGGGACTGCAAGAGCAAATCTGCTACTGAAACAAAGGCTTCTGGAATTTTGGATTTGGGTGCAAATCATTTGGAACACAGAACATTCCATGAGATAATTCCCTGAAAATAAGCAATGGTATCTCACCATACAACACAAGGAAATTTAATCTTTCACATAAAAGGATCAAATAAAACTACCTCAGTGTGGAAGTCAGTGTGGAGAGGGACCTGGCAGAATACTAGAGGATATTCAGTTCTCTTCAAAGTAAATAGTATTACAGCTAAAAAATGTGAAAGCATGAAATTTTCTCAACACTGCTGTGAGAAACAGACCCAGAAATCCCAGACGTATGCAAAACACTGTAGGGAAAGGTGGAGACAGTACATTCAGAAATTGCTAAAAATGTTAAGAACACTTTGTTTCACATAAAAGAACCTATTATGAAATTCTTTTTTCCCCAGATTCTAAAATAATAAGTGGCATTATTTCATCTTACATTAAAACCTATGTTGCAAGTCAATATCACACATTTCAGAGGTTAATAGATAAAGAAAATCAATGTTATTCACTGTTAGGACGGCCAAGTAGGTCAAGGAAGTTCACAACTAAGAAACTTTCATGTAATGAAAAGTGAGAATTTATATAGTTAATGAAATCTATGCTGTTGCACAAATGAGAAATAAAGCTGACTTAATTAAAAATTCACATTATATTGTATATAATGATAAATATTGGGCTGGAAGCAAATGACAGAGAATTTAATCTGTTTTCAGTGAAGCCGGATACATTTGAAGCACAACACAAAAAGGGGAGGTAGAAGGTTAACAATCAAAAAGGCTCTGTGGTGGTTTTGTACCTGCACTGTCTTGATATCTAAATGTGGGGATCCACTGTGGTTGTCACAGTGCAAGTCACTAAAAGACAGTCTTTGATCGGCAGAACTTAAAATCTAAAAAGAGAATTTGGTTAAAATGTTGGAAAAGGAAGAATTATCATTCAAAATGTTAGGAAAGAAAGAATTGTTATACTTTTTCAATCTAGAATTGAGGCTGTAGTTCCGGAGCAAGCTAAACCAGAAGTACATTGTATTGGTGGCAGCTAAATCAAATGATTGCTAGTGTTAAAACTAGGAAAATGATTCAAATCTAAATGTGAAACCCTTAGAGGTGGGGAATAATGCTCTTTATGATTTGCTAACATCGCTAGCCAGTCTTCATAGAGACAAATTACCAACCAAACCAGAGTAAACTGTACCATTAATCTGGAGTGAATCTTGCTCTGCTTCCACAGTCTTTCAGAACTTAAAGAATTGAAAAACCAAACCAGAACTTGGCATGAGGACATAGTTTTCTGTAATCAATATTAAAAGCAAGGAATTTCTCAAAAGATGGAAAAAGCCAATAACTGTTTGTGTGTATCTATTGCTGAGCTATGAGCCCTTGTGTTAGATTTAAGCTAAGTACCACAGCATCACATTCTCCTCTCTTGTGTTCTCAGTCACATGGCAAACATCTGGTGATCAAAGTGAAATCACGAACTGGATAATTTCTATTTGGATGTTACTTTTTGGCTTCTCTTATCCCTGCAGCTGGAGCATTTCCTTCCAGCAGCTCTATGCTGTTTTGTGAGCAACGCTGGAAAAATGCCACAAATTTATGAAAAACTTTGAAGGGGTTTAGCATTAACGACTTCTGCTTTCCAATCAGTACAGCTTGCATCAATGGCACTGCTGCTCAATGTAAACAGGCATAATGGGAATTTTACAAAGCAAGACTATTTGTATGTAACATCAAAACTAGCACAAAGTCCTTTCCATAAGAGTGCAAATCACATTTAGAGTTAGACCAGAGAGAAAAGCAAGATTACTTTGTGATGATTTGCTGCAAAGTTCACTACACTCTTTGCTTGATAATGAATTTCACTCATATTGTCATGTATTTCAGGTTTTATCAACAGAGTGCTCAACTGCCAAAATCATGATTTTAGCACATCAGAACAAAGGTGAAAAAAATTAAAAATAGTACACATTATTATTTGATTTTCTGCAAGTAATCATAAAATATTATTATTTTACTACAAGTACTGCCTAACCACAAATTCCAAAAAAAAAGAAAAGGAAGGGAGAAAGGATGGAGGATGATGCTGGTGGGAGGATGAACGTGGATTCAGGTATATGAAATATTGTCTTATTATGTGGTAAGATTTTGCTTCCATCAGAAATAATAAATGGGAAGAGATTGCTAAATGCATTTCCTCTGCAAAGGGAAAAAAGCCGTTTCTAGTATGTTGCACTTGCAACAGTCTTTTTTTTTTTTGGCTTGTCATTATTTACAGTATCTTATGTACTTTAGGGATAAATACAAGACAAGCAGCATCTTTTGTTGCCTCTCAAATCACACTTCCTGGCTGCTCCATGTGTGCTTTCTAACAGCTCTACACACTGACAGCATTGGTGGGTGGGTCCCAGCAGCCTTCTCCTGCTTTTGGACATGAATAAAAGCATGGCCCAATTGTAAATAATTAAAGGATTTACTGGTCAGGCCAGGCTCCAGAAGCTGTAGCACACACCAGGGAACCAGGGAACAGCCAGGCTTGGTGCCCCAAGTTCCCATGTGATACAACAATTACAGAAGTACACAGATTTTGGTCCATTTCCCTCTGCTTACATTTAGCCTCTGGCTGCTTCTGCTCTTACAGCTGCTCCTCTCAAGGCCATGGATATGCTTTTGAGTTAGCAGGAGTCACTGGACAGGGAGGCAGGGAGAAGTTGCTTTTGTCAGAGCTTTTGTTAAGAACTTGCTGGGAATCCTTCAAGAAATCAGTTCTCTGAATTGAAACTTTTCCCTGGAGTTTATTCATTTTAGCAAAACTTTCAGAGAGGAAAGTATCTCAAGTCAGTATTTGTGACAAAACAAAAAGGAAAGAGATGCATGTCCAGCATCCCAGGATAGAGGTACCAGCCTGGACTGTCAAAGACAAAGCATTCAAGTGAACCTGAGGCAGCATTTGTACAGTTGTAAATCCAACACTGTGCTTACAGAACACCTTCATTTTCAGGATTGTTGTCAATGCAGAAGTTTTTTGGGTGCATGAGACTGCTGGCTGTTGACTCGGGTTATGTCCTGATGGAGCAATCCATCAGGAGCCATCTTACCTGAGATGTGCGGTGCTGGGTGAGAGCCCAGCCTGCCCAGAACCCCCAGCCTCAGAGAAGATGTGAACAGGAGCTTGTGGTGAGTATTGAGGAGCAATGACTGGAAAGCTGCCTAAGGACTGTCAAAGTGCTCTCCCAACATCCATTTGATAATGAAGTTACTCCAATGGCTTCAGTGAAATTATCCTTACTTTACATAGGAGTCAGAGGGAAATGAAGCTGCCTCAAACTGTAAAACCTACCTTGTACATCTAATCATGCAAATTAAATTAAAAACCCCCATGGAAATAGTCCAAAGAACCTTCCCTGCATGTGGCTGTAAGTCACTTAAGCCATTCAGTGAGACAGGATAATGGCCATCACTTTTCACTTGGCCAGTTCATATTGTGGCACTGGGAGGAAGAAAGTCTGTCAAGTTTTTGTCTGCAGCGTCTGATTTTTCACCACACTGCTCCTGCCCTCCCTCCATTGTGTCAGGAGTGCATTAGGTGTTGGAAGGGCAACAAGAGGCTCAACCAGTGGGTGGGGAGGCTGGAGAAGGGGAATTGAATCGTAGGCAGCCTGCAGAGTCTGTTGGAAAGGCTGTGCTGGCTCCCTTTGTGGCTGATACGTATCTGTGTCCCTGTGCCACATTACATGGAAGGGATTAGAAATAGGATTTCTGATATTTCAGCTGACATGACAGGAGTGATAATTTCATGCAACTATGTTGCAAGCTAAATTCAAATATTCCACCTTTTAAAGGGATTGTATATATTTTCATCTGTGTTCTTAGGCTCAGAACCTTTTCCTGAAATGACTGATACAAAAATAAAATGCACTTCAAAGAGGCTAATACATAGATAATGTCCTGTCTCTCTAAGTGTACATTACTCACACCCTAATGACTTAAATGACTACATGAAATGGCAATAAGTGTTCAAATAACCTCCAAAACCTCCATGGATCATAGTTTATGAAAGTTTGGGAGATCTTTTGAAAATCAAAAATCTAACAGTGTTTTTGTTTAATTTTTGGGAGTGCTTTTCTTTTTTAACGAAGACCAAGAAAATAAAGAAACAAAGTCATAAAAATATCTCAACTCTGAGTAGAAGGTATCAAGGTCACTGGCTATAAATATAAATAATACTGCTTCACACATCTTAAACAGCTTACTGCAACTACTAATATAACTTTAAAGTATTTACAAGATTAATCTTTTTAAAGTAAATTACAGGATCATAATATCAAACAAGATTATGCTCTGTCCTATATAGCATTTTACTATGCACATAGCAGTTACATGACAGCAAATATGCACTTCAGAGGTATCAAGCAGCTACTGCATGAAGGGGGTGACACTGCATGCCAAATACCAAGCACAGCAACAAGTCTTGGGGCCATCTGATCTCCCCATACAAAATACTCTGTGAAACCCTTGATAGCTTCATTGTATGTTTAATGGGAAATGCATAATTTTTCATGCCTCCATAGAAATATGCATTGAGTGTTCCAATATAACATACAGGTGTAAGATTTTCTAACTGCTGGCTGTTGGAGCAGAAGAAATACCAGGTCTAGTACAATGCAGACAGAATCCTTGGATCTTGTCCTTGGGACAGAATGAAGGAACTTCTGTTAGGTTCTGTGCATTCTAGGCTTTTACAATGGCGTTTTCTGTGTTGGAATCATGCAGCTCACAGTGCGCACCAGGTAAATTTTAGCACAGGTCTGTTGGTTCAGGTGAGCCCTGTGCCTTATTCTAGCTAAGGATCTTGTTCACTGTAAGGTTTGGCCAGCATGAGAAGCAAATCTCTCAGCAGAGGCAAGCAAGATCACCACAGGAATCCAGTTAGTAATTAGAACAATAAGCACCCTTCTAGAGCACTGAATAGTGATAAAATTTTTAAATAGAAAGCTTTGCTTGCTAAAAATTTTTGGTAGTAAAGAGAACCAAGCTCCCTTTCCCATCCAAAAGCCTAAACCCACTTGATTTATGCCACTATTTCAGTAGGGCCTTGCCCAGCAGAACAAACACACTGAAGAGAAGCCCAGAGTGTGCCTGTGCTTCCAGACCAGGGTGCACATCAGGATGCTGCTCTCAGAAGCTCCACCTCACTATGTTACTGTAACTTCTACTTTCCCTGAGCCACCCATGGATGGTGTTTGCAGTGAAGGACCACACCTGTTTCTGTGCCCTGCAACAAAAGCCCTGAGGATGTTCCTGTCCCTTTCTCTTCTGCAGCTCCCCAAGCAAAATCTGTTGCCTTGACAACTCTGGGGTGTTCTCTGGCTCCATGGATGCTGGCAGGAGAAAGGCCAATTTCCCTCCAAAATACAAAATACAGAACTGCTAAGGAATAAACAACTAAAAGTGTTCTGATTCCTTCAGTAGTGACAAAACCAGAAAGCAAATGAAGAAACTTGCTACAAACACAGAATTTTACAAGCCAGAAGCAGTGGGATTCAAACACTGAGAATTCACAAACACAAGTAGGGAACAGAAGAAATTGCAGTTGCTTGAGATTTCAGCAAAGAGCTGGGAATGGCTGTGGCTGAGGTCAGGCTCAGGCTCTTCTCTTTGATCACCCTTCTCTAACTGCAAGACCTCTGGCCTTCCAAGGCACCAGCCTTGCTGTACCATGACACTCTTTGTAAAGAAGATGATAAAAACAAGAATGAACACAAAATTAAAACAACACTAAAAGAAATTTTAAAAGCTTTGCAGTTTTCACTGCTTTTGTGTATAACCTTTCATAATATTAAGTAGAACTAACTTCCTTTATTTCTAATTTTGAGCTGCATTTTTATTTTTTACTTCAACTCTCCTTCAAATAAACATATTTTTGAAGCAAAAAAGAAGATACAAGAAAACTGATGGTCAGGAAAGAGATCACAGTAGCTGCACTCCACTAGAAAGGACAGCAGACAGAGGTGATGTATGTAACACAAAGGAAACATGGTGCCTTGAAGCTCTGGTTTTGTGTGTCCTGTAACTGAGCTGAGGGCTACTCAGCTGTGTGACCATTCTGTCACATCTCACTGCATCCTTGAGGAACATCACATCCATTGAAGGACAGATATGCTGTTGCAATCTTTAAATTCCTCATTACCTTAAGCACATATAAGCACAAAAGCTTTTGGCTTTTCTCATTTATCAAACCTTCCCCTCCTTCAAGGGTTAGCCAAAGCACAAGCTGTGCTGTATCTACTGCCAGCAGATATCTAATGATAACAGATTATGTGCATCCTTTACCAGAAATAAATGATTTTTGAAAGTATCCATTAGTAATTAGAGCTGGATTTTCAGAGCCAATACAAGCTAAAAGTACAGGAAAAGCTACTCACAACTTTATGATGCCAATGAAATCTGTAATAAAAAAGCAATGCACTCTGTATTCCAAAAGGCTGCAACATATCAATAGACACATCTGACAAAAGCATCTAACACCACTGAAGCTCCAGCATGTATTACTGTATTTTATTCAAGGAAAGCATAGACAAAAGCTACTGGAGGAACGTTTCTGCTAGCAGTTAAATTTAACATGCAACCAGGTATGACCAGGCTTCATGATACACCAACCTGCTAGTCAAACTAATAGCACTTCTATTTTAAGCTAAATGAAAGGGGATTAGAGTAAGAAAACTCCCTCTATTGACCACTGACATTGTTTATTACATAAAAGGTAATTGCTTAGAGAAGATTCCATCTCTTTTTGCTGCAGAAAATGTCTTGGTTTGCTGTTAACCCCTCTCCCATTACAGTGCAGCCACACTTGTGCCACTGCTCACAGAGGCATAGAGAGCCTTCTGCATGATTGAGGGCAAGAACTTTGTAATGCACTACCTTTATCTGTCATATTTTGGTCTACAGCAATAAATTTTGTATGCCTCTACTGACTACTCCCTGGAAATATGGTAAAGATGTGGCCTTTTATACAAAGATAAGGTACACAGAAATGATATCCAGAGAAAATATGGTAATAGAAAAGAACAGGCTCAAACAACAATGAACAGCTCACAGTCAAATCCAAAAGCATTAGAAGATTTCAGGCTGTGTTGGTAGAGTACAAATCCATCTTGGATCAAATTATTCACCCATTTACTGTGGTCCCTCGCTTGGCCTGGCAATTAGTTCAACTGTGGAATGCTACTTAGGAGTACATTCACAATCCCTACATATTCTCTGCAGCACAAATGCACTTTGGGAAGGAAGAACTGGATTCAGGCTGCCCATTGTAAACAGAACAGCCATTACTTCCCCAGAGGTGCTAAAGCTGTGCCTGGAAGTAAAATAAAATAAATAAAAAATTAAAAATAATTACAAATAAAACAATTCCAATTTCCTACTTGGTATTCTGGGCAATATGGGGGAATTTACTTAGCCTCTTCATGCCTCTGTTTTGTCATCTCTAAAACAAGGATCACACTACTGCCTTCACAGGACTCATTGCTATTTTTTGGGTCTGAATGAGCCGTGAATTTTTCTGATCTATGTAACATACATGTGGAGCTTGGAAATTCTGTGCATTCCTGTAAGACAATTCTCTCTTGTTAGGCCATAGAAAAAGCTCATCTGTTAAGCAGAAAGTTTTGTTAGCAAAATTAATTCAGCAAAACAACAACAAATAAGGAAAACCCAAATCTGATTTTTAACACATTGTTGAGGAACTTACCTGCATAGACAGAAGGTAGAAATTAATGTCAGTGGATGGGCCTGATTTGCAGAAAGAGATTTTTCCATTTTGTTTAAGAAACAAAGTGAAGGAAAAAGCTATTTTTAGAATTACAATTTGAAATGCCTGTTGGAAAAATTAGGAAAAGCAAAAGTATATTTTGCCCTCTTTTTTTCGTACCACTTCTGATTCATCATTGCATGACACAATTTTTGCAACAACTTACAGTAAAATGTTGAAATTGCTTTAATCCTTTAGGGATGTAAGCTACTTTGTACATGCGTAAATAAACTGCTTTATGCTAAGCACTGAGTCTCAGACTCTTCCCCAAAATTGTTTAAAGTAATTTTGGATATAATTAGCAACCCCTGAGAACGCAATTAGTCTATGCCTGGCAATTCTGCAGTAATGATTCCCCTTCTGTCAAATGGGTTTTAAATTGAAAGGTCATTTTGGATAATAATTTCTATGATTTTATCTCTCTTTCCCCTCAAAGTTAAAACTTGAGTTAACTCATGGTGTCTTAAGGGAAATGAGCATGTTTTCTTGGAGAGTTTTCGAAAGGTAAAACCTTGATCAATACAGAAATCTTTCAGAGCTGCAGTTTTGTTTCTCAGAGTAAGTCCTTAGCTTTACTTCCAAATTCCTCAGAAAGCCGCTACTTATAGCATCAAACAAAAGGGTGATTTTTAACAAGTTTTGTGCTTGAGTCTGTAGAATTTGCTCCCCTAATGCACAATGCTGCATTTTCCTTTGCATTTGTCTGCTTTCACTGAGTACAAGCAGGCCCTCAGTTACCCTTCAGCTGACTGGTGTCAATGATAATAACAATACATTTTTATTTTTCGACCACTCAAATCTAAAGGCAAGTTAGCTCTGCACATGTATGCACCCACACACAAATGTAAGTAATATGTGAACATTTCCAAAGGACAACAAGTCCTTTTGGAATAGTAATGAATAGAGAAATCATCTTGTGCCCTGCATGAGATAGGTGCATTTCAAAATTTTCCTGTATAGCTTCCATGAAAATTGGCCCCTAAGCAAGGGTGTGAGTCATTGATGAATACAGCTCTGAGGCTTCACGCTGTGCAGCAAGAGCTGTAAAAGGCATTAGAGGAACAGAGGGGAGGAGGAGGAGAGAGAGAGAGGGTTAGGAGGTTATTAAATAAAACCTGGTAATGGTTTTACACGAACGTTTTCTGAGCAGCGTTGGGAGCAGGCACACCCGGGCAGCGCCTTTGCCGGGCGGGGCGCGCAGGGGCCGCTCTGCCCTCCGCAATCGCTCCTGCCCCGCCAAGGGCGCTGCTCTCGCTGCTGCCCTCCCGGCACCTGCGAGGAACACGAGTTACCCTATGGCACACTGTCCTGTAGTAACTTTTCAATTGAATCTTGCAGCAAAAGGATGGGGATTTTGTCCTCCTCACCCATCTCCGGCACACAAAAGCCACTGCACCGTACCAGCAATATTGCAGCCTTTGCCAGCACAACTGTGCAAAAAGTGTAGAACAGGATAAAGAGAATAAATTTAAGCTTCCTCAGACTTCAAAAGAATTTGATTTTGGCTCATATTTGTCCTTTTCCCCCCCCAAGATCAATATATTAAATTCCTGTTAATTTATATAAATCACTGGTTAGTGATAAACATAACTGGTAAGACATCAGACCTGAATTATGAGCAATTCTCCCTTTTCATGCCGTTGTGCTTCTCCTACCCAAGTCAGGAGGTCCAAGTTTCAATAAACACATTGGGCTTTTGGTCAATACTTCAGTCATTATCATGCCAGATCCTCCATCCTTCAGACTTCCTGCATGTGCTGATCTCCCACTCACTTGTGTGGTCCCGTCAATCTCTCTTCCTGTTTTTGCTTCTTCCATTTTGCAGCAGCCTTAGTGCACCCATCTGAAAGAGAAGATACAGTATGGGCCATTACATCCCATCATCAAACACCCTGCCACTTGCAGGTTCACGTGGGAAATTGATTATCAGCAATGATTAACTGACACCAACTGGCTACACTGGGTTAGTTATAAATAATCCAGCAAAACATTAAATGAGTCTTTTTTCAGAGGGTGGCTTAGATGTTCAGTCAGGAAAAAATATTTTCCCATATTTTATATAGTAAAATATTATGTATTAGAAAGAAATCCATAACTGAAATCTTTATTTTCACACAGATAACTGTTTAAAGAGATTGGGCATAAACAAAAACGATTGTTTTTAACAGGTACCAGAGGAGCTTTAATTCTTTTGAAGGCCAGAAACAGTGGTTTTTAGATTAAAGTTTTTTGAACAAATGGGCACAGTGGTCTACATAAGTGAAAAGTCAGCCCAAAAGGAATACCAACAGAAAAACAGTTTCTCATGTTACAAGTACTCCTGTTCCTCTATACCTTTAAGAGATATAATTTAAAAAATAAAATGAAACAAAACAACCTTATATATATATATATATATATATATATATATATATATATATATATATATATATAAGGACAGGAATTTTATATTCCCTTTAACTGAAGAGTCGATAACTGACTGGAGCTATTTTAAAAAGAGACACCAACAAAACCCCCCTGAATCCACAGACACGCAGCACCATCTGGTGGATTAGCAGGTCTGGCAAACTGTTCTGCATTTCCTGCATTTACTGAACACATTTCCACAGGCAGGAGAAGAGAGAAACCATGCAAACAAAAGCATCTCATGGAGATTTGTTTAGTCAGCATCAGGCAAGAGAAAGTGAGGAGGGTGGAATTTCCATGAAAATTGTGAAATAATACTCTTTACTCATATAAAACTTTATACTTTTCAGACACTATGTATAAATCTGGACTCAAAAATATGTGAACAGTACACTTATGATGACAAAAATTCAAAACTTTGGTATGCAATTTAACTAACTGCTCCAAGATTTATTTAATTTGATTTCCTTCATACATGCATTAAGGCATGTGTTTATAAATTACCATTTTTTTCACTTGCTTAGTGAACAGGACTGATTGCTCACCTAATAACAGTTTTCCAATAATTTGCTTTCTTCTTCTCAGGCACTATATGGTCTCATGTTCTTTCACACAAAAGCTCAGCTTGGAGAACACAGGATTATCAGGTGCTCATCACTGCAAAGCCACAATGAATTACAGGTGTCAGTTTAAAACCCCTGCAAGGCAAGTTGCATTTTTTCTTCTCACATAGTGAGTAAAAGGAGCTTCTCACTTAGGGTAGGAAAGGAAGGGGCCCTTATATGCACACAGGGATGTGCCATTGTAGTCTCTGCTGTCTCTCTAGTAGCTTGTAGTGTCTTTAGAATTGCACCTTCCCATTGAGCCAGGTCACCTCCCTGCACTCTGCAATTGGTGGCTCTTGGCACACAGCCCTTGAGGGGGTCAAAAGGCTCAGTCCTCTGCAGGCACTCACCCAACACTGTCCAAGCAGCTGAGGCTCAGCTGAGGCTCCCTCCTTGTCATCACAGCCCTACATCATCTCTGCACTGATCCCTTTGTGCTAATCCCCATTTCTGACACTGTGCTGTGAGCTGCTGGTCCTAAGATTTTGTTTTGAAAAGACACCTGGCTACACATGTCCAGCTTCTAGAAGTCTCCTTCATGTATGCTAGAATCAGGAATATATATATATATATATATATATATATGTCAAGTCTGAATTTTCTGCCTATAGAAGTTTCCCTTCTTCTTAATGGCCATATATCCCAGTTATCTTTCTCCATTATCTGCATCTTTGTCTTGCCCACATTGGTAATGAAGGTCCCATCATCCCATGTTCCTCAGGAAGACACTAACTGTACTCAGCACATCATTCTCACAATCAGTCACATCATCAGTGAGCTGCAGACTGGGAAAGTGTACATACAGCAAAATCAAAACACAGGTCACTGGCCATCACAACTTCATACATCCCAGAGGGTAAGCAGGAAGGGGGCTCCTTGCTGCCAATTATTGTCTCAAGACACTGTGTTATCCTTGATGCTTCAAAAATAAAATTCAGTGCTTCTTACAAGCATCCACAGCCAACCATGCCAGGTAGGACAAGAGGCAAAAAAGATCTTCCTCATGACATCTGTATTTTTTTCACAGGTAGCTTGAGGCACTGAACCCTGTACTATTTGTTTATTTTTAAGAAACTGTTGCCCCCATACATTGTTGTTCCTTTTTTCTTCAATACTTTAAGAATAATGCAGGACTGTTCTCAGGGGATGATCAGTGCAATAATCTGCACAATACTTCAAGTCACGCTTTTGGTGCATCCTCATCAGGCCTGACTTTCACTGTCCTGCAGCAAACTTTTCTTCTCTAAAAATATCCCATAATACATTTATAGATATGTAGCAAGACCATTGTCTTCTGTGGTCTGTGTTGGTAGGCTGCCACAGGCCCATATTTGTTAGAAATCTCACTGAAAACTCCTTGCTCCTCCAAACCACCTCCCAAAAATTTGTCAGCACTTATTGCTGTTTGGCTCACCTTTGAATCACGCTTTGAATACTTCCTTTAATGTCTTTTCAGATGCTTTAGCCAGACAATTATCACCAATGGAGGGCTTCTGCATCAAGGCTACCCTTCCTTTTTTTAGAGACTTTTTACAAGATAATGTAGTGACAGGACAAGGAGGAATGGACCCAAACTAAAAGAGCGTAGGTTTAGATCAGTTATTAGGAGAGAGTTCTTTTCTGTGAGGGTGGTGAGGCCCTGGCCCATGTTGTTCAGAGCTGCTGTGGCTGGCCCATCCCTGGAATTGTTCAAGGCCAGGTTTGATGGGGCTTGGAGCAACCTGGGGGAGTGGAAGGTGTCCCTGCCCACGGCAGGGCTGGAATCAAATGAGCTTTAATGTCCTTTTCAACCCAAACCATTCTATGGCTCAGTGATTCCTGCCAAGAGTGCTGTGTCTGCCTTGGTCTGAGAATGGTGGAACTCAGGGGCACAGAGTAATTTACACCCTGAAGCACAGATGGCTTCACAAGGTGACAGGCAAGTTCACAAGGACTGACATTAGTGTTTATGGTCACCTGAGCGCAGCGTGGCTCGGGAAACCCACCTGCTAGTTGTGGAGACAATGCCAAAGGCCTGCTCACAAACAGGACACACACAGTGTACCCTCGCAGACCCCCGTCAGGTGGTGTCCCCAGGGCAGGTGCTGTCAGCCCCAGACCTCTTTGGTGTCCCCAGGGCAGGTGCTGCCAGCCCCAGGCCTCTTTGCTGTCCCCAGCGGCAGATGAGCCGCCCCTCTGCCGGCCCAGGCTCGGTGCATCTGGCTCTGGCAGAGGAGCGGGGGGCTCTGAGGGGCTGCCGGCGGCTCTGGGGCTGACACCGTCCCCTGCAGCACAGCCACGAACGGCAGAGCCCGTGCCCGGCCCGCTGTGCCCCAACGAGCCGCGTCCATCCTGAGCGGGCCCGGCTCGGCTCGGCTCGGCTCGGCCCGGCTCGGCCCGGCCCGGCCCGGCCCGCGGGCGCAGCGGGGGCGGCGCCGCCCGAGGCCCCTCCCGGCCGGAGCCGCCGTTGTCGCCGTTGCCAAGCGCCCGGAGCCGCCTCAGCCCCGGCCCTGCCGCAGCCCCGGCCCTTGCGGGCCCCTCCGCGACCATGGAGAACCCCACGGCCGCCTCGGTGCTGGCCGACCTGCAGTGGGATCCCGGCTATGCTCTGCCTGTGGCCAACGCCGAGAACAAGGCGCTGGAGGAAGAAGTGAGTGCGGAGAGAGGAGCCCGGCCTTCCCCCGGGCCGGGGAGGGAGGGAGGGAGGGATGGATGGATGGATGGATGGATGGATGGATGGATGGATGGATGGATGGATGGATGGATGGATGGATGGATGGATGGATGGATGGATGGATGGATGGATGGAAACCTCTCGGGTTCCGCGGAGCTGCCCGGGGATCGGGAGGGCGATGCCCGCATCCCCCGAGCCCCGCAGGAGCAGCGGTGCGAGTTGTCCTTTCCCTCGGCAAACTCCGGGTTTTCTCCTGAAATCCCTCATTTCACTGCTTTGGAGGGATGTAGCAGAAACATGCGCAGTTTTCTTACGTTATTTTCTCATTAATACGTGCAGTGACTGTATTTAGGTAATTGCAGGTAATAAACACTTGACCACAAACAGTAACTTGTCGATTCTGACTCTTAAACAGCTGCACAAGTTGCAAAAGGAAAAAGAGGACCTGCAGAATGAGCTGACCAACTGTGAGGAGCGCATAGAGGCGATGACGTCTCATTTGAAAAACGTGAGACAAGAGATAAACTTCTCTCAGGTAAAACACCCACCCCCTGTAGCAGGTCCGTTTAGACAGACAGACCTGTAACCTGAGTATCTCTCTGTGCCTGGTGCCCCTATCTATTTTGCCAGCTTTGTTAGAGATTTGTTAGGCCTTTATTCCAGAATTTCCACAGGAAACAAAAGTTAAGCTACGTACCTCAGTGATATTATTTGATCGTCATTAAGACCACCCAAATTCAAAGTACTGTACCTAGGAAAAAGGCAGGAGGGGTGCATTTTAGATTTCTTCCTGAATGGGGACTTCTGTAGATATTAATAGAAAAAAAAATGGTCAAGGAAACACCAGTGTAAGGGAAAAAAATTATAATCTTTATAATGGTGAAGAATTAGTTGTGAAATGCTGGTGAAGACTTAATTCACAGACCTGAAAAATTAATTGAGATGGTCAAGATCTAAGTCTTTACCTACATTCTGAATTAACCGACCAAAAGGGCTGGTTTAGACTTCTAAAGAGTCTTCAGACAAAGATTTACGCCTTTCAGATAAAATATCCTGGTGAAAAAGTCTTAAGGAACTTCTCTGCAGCTGAACAACTTCTTGGGTTTTTTTGGCCAGGTTCAAGCATTAATTTGAATTAAGGAAAGAAAGGTTAAGCAATATCCAGGTACTGTTATAGCAGGGGAGATCTCTCTCAGCACAGAATGATAGAATAATTTTTATGGTGTGCCTCCTGGATCTGATCACCAGTAATGCCACTGGTGATCAAGAGCATCAAGATTTTGGTGCTGAAATGTTAAGATTCTAAATCTTGGGTGAAAAATCTTAGAATTGAGTTTTTAGGGGCTATAAAAGGGCTACAATCTGTGGATACTTGATACAATGTGTACATATGTATAAATAACAACGTGTATTTAAGATACTAAAATCAAATCAATAAATTTTCTCTGAAAATTCCTTCATTTACATGGTGAAACCATCTCTCCCAAATTTGGGATTCAATTATATATGAAAGAAAAGATTGCTGATGTGTGCCTTTTGTTTATTGTAAAATACTGAACTTTATTATTCTGCAGTCTCTTTACAAAGCCAAAGAGAGTGAAATTGAAACTGAACATCACTTTAAAGCCCTTGCTGAGAGAGAATATGGACGTCTCAAAAACGACATTAAACGACTGAAAGATGAAATAGCTTCCTTGAGAGAAAAGAGAAACACTCAAGAAGTAAGGTTTGAAATGTTTGGAAGGGAGCACCTTTATTGCAAAATTTTATGGCTTGTCCTCACTCGCACATGGTAGTATGTCATTAATAGTTAATTATAACAAAGCTTATAAACTGTAGTAGATGATCTGGATGGGCTTTTCCCTGTGCAGGCAAGCAAAATGACACTGAGGATGTTATTGCATAGACTGGTCAAGACTTAGCAAATATTAATTAGATATTGAAAGAATTCTGTTCTTAATGCCAGATACACAGCCATGCATCCATCTCACTGTGTTTCTAATTCTCACAGGTATTTTCTCAATGGTTTAAAAATCAAATGGTTGGTGGCAAATAATCTCTGCATAAAATAAACTTGGGTCATGATTTCAAGATGAAAGATTTGGTTTAAGTTACAAAGTAATCTAATACTACTCAGTTACAGGTGGTCTTCTGGGTTTGAAACTGTCTCTTTTTCTTTCTATTCATTATTTAATTATTTTTTTAGATTTGCTCTTTTTCTTCTTAAGTCTGTTTGTAACTCCAGTCTCTCAGAATGGGTAGCAGGATGAAGATATTCACACTGTTCATCTGGATCTAGATTCTCTCATTTTTGTGTCAGGATGTCTCTTCACAGTCATGTGAAGAGGTCACATTTGAAAATTGATATGTAGGATAAGGGTCCGACATAAGGTCTAAAAACTCAGTGAGTGAGGGAGAAACTTTCCCTTTGGATGCCTCAGATCAGTTTATTATATGGAACAAATACCCTGCAGATGGGTATATCTTGCCAGAGGTTGACTTTAATGTTTAAAATTATTTGCATTTTAAATTTGTGGCAACCTACTGGCTTGTTTCTTCTTTAAGACCAGGATGTCCAATAGCATTCCTCAAGTATAATTAATAAAAAAGAAAACTATCAAGTCTGTGGACAAGACGTGGGCAGACTTGTTACCAGTAGCTTGAACTGGATGCTTCAATTACTATTCAATGGATATTAGATATTTGATATTGAGCCTTTCATTTTCTCTTCTTTTATTAGAATACTATAATAAAGCACACTAAGAAGCTGGAAAACTTAAAACAACAGATGGACTGGGATGAGGAACTTCTGGAGAGCTGGCTAAAGGAATTAAACCGCACAGATAATGACGCCAGTGCAATCCAGAAGTATGCACTGCAAGATGAAGGGAAACTAGGAGTAAGTAGAAATGACAGCAACTTTCAGAAACCAAAGGAAGAATCATTTTATCAAGTCAGATAAAATGAAGACAAGATTTTGTACAGCACTGCTTTGAACCTGGTTTCCATTTGGCACAACGGTGCAATTCCATATGAGACTCATTTTGAAGTTGAGAGAGCAGGTTTTACAATAATGAGAGACACAATTGAAGACATTAATTTGCTTATTCATCTGCATAAGATTTAAGTTTAAATTTTTTTGAGAGGATGCACAAATAGATAATGAAGTCTAGAAAACAGGGCCACTGAATTAAAAGAAGTTAGTTCAAAAATTCACCCAAGTATGAGTGAATAGTGTAGGATTTCCCTTTAGAACTGAATTTATTACTATTGCTGTTGCATTTATTAATATTGCTGAGAACAAATTACAGATGCTTCAGTAAAGCTATCTGGGATAATGGAAGACATAAACATATATGTCTGTATAAAGAGGAATTCCAGTCAAAAGTTCAGAGTTTATAAGGGTGAGTTCCCAAGTATATTATTAATAAAGAGGTAAGTAACCCTGGTTATTACTCTTTTTAAATATTCTTTTTTCTTTATTTATTAATATTATTATTTTAAAATTTTCATTAAATAGAGTAAGGAGAAATTTGATTTTTATTCATTAAATACTTAACCCAAAAACTTTGGTTTACACAATCACTCTCACTGCTGTATGCCAAGGACACTACACACACATTTAAACACAGTTGAGGGTTACTTTGGTCTTGCTGAAGTTTGGTTCTTATGGCCAGTTGTATTGACTGAAAATTTGGGAGGCTATGATGTAAATTTTTTGTTATCTAAAACACAATAAAATTGATGCCTCAATAATTTAAGTCCTGTTTTTTGCAGGGCTTTAAGAATTTATAAAATGTGATCTATTTTCAAATACTTCATTTTCAAATATTTCCATATCCTTTCATTTTAGGCATTAAACCTTCAGATAGAAAAGTTGACCATGGAAGCAAACCAGAAGCGCAGAGCTCTGGACAATGAGCTTACAGAAACCATCACAGCCCAGGTTTGTGCTTAAGGTTCTCAAAGATCCCTTGTTTCTATGTGGCATTTTAAACTTCAGAAATCATGGAGGTGCTTTCTTTTAAACAGATGGAGCTTGACAGAGCAGCTGAGGATTTTCGCAGGGTTCATCAAGAAAGGCAAGAAGTCATCAGGCAGTGGGAGAATGCAATTCATCAGATGCAGAAAAGAGATCAGGAGATAGATCAATGTGCTTTGGTAAAACTGCTGTAACTGATCCATTTCTGGGGTTTGGGTTTGATTCGGGATGCTTTTTTTGTTTATTATTTAAAATCAAAACTCCAGTATAATTTTCTGGGTAGCTAATGTTTTACTTAACCTTTCAAAATGCACAATTTTCACTGCGTAGCTATACATCTGTCAGGTAGTAAGCATCATTAATGCTGGTAATTTTCCTGTTTAATTTCATCTGTTTCAAGTCTACCTGAAGTTCTGCTTAGCTTCTTTTTTTCCCAATTCAATCAATAAAGAATTATTTTATTTTCATAAGAGTTTACAGTGTCTTTTTGTTTTTAAATTATTAGAATATTTTGGAAGTTTCCTGTCCAAAACCACTGTAGTGTTTGGTGTGATATATCCATGGAATAAAGTAATTTTAAGAATGATAACTGGGCTGTCTCAGGAAAATAGTAATCATAATAGGAATTGATCTTCTGGTTGTACCCTTTATTAATCTAACACAACTCATGCAAGCAAATCTAAAAAGTTTTTATCCTGACAGCTAATTGCAGAGATAAAACAGGAGATCCGAAACAAGGAAATTTTGCTGAGAGAGAAGACTGCCTTTTTGGTAAATGAAACTGTTAATAACATGGAGTATGAAAAGAAAATCCTCACTGCTGAGCGGGAAGCAAACAACCTCCGAAAGGAGTTCCAGGCTCAGGATGCTCGAAGGACTCAGCTGCAGGATGAGGTAAGGGGACCAAACAGTTCAGGAAAACAGAATGAAACTAGAACTGAGCACCAGATGGAGGAAATACAGGAATAGCATCTCCTTTTCTCTGGTTTTATACTAGGCTCGTAATAATTCACCAAAATGTTGCTTTTCTCAGCCAAGTCCTGTTTATTGGGATCTGAGCCCTCAACTTAATCCAGTCATTGAGAGTGGTGAAAAGATTGGAATGTATTCTCTGTTGTATGGGTGTAAAATGGATAAATTCTCTCTTAAATGGTCTAACACTGTTAGATGCCTCAGGAGGCTTCTTTCCTTTAGCAGACATAGACTGCAGTATTGGATAAAGATGAGAGAAATCTCTTCCAGATTCCAAACAATTCCTGTCCTGTGCTCTCAGGGGAGTGAGTTGATGGCCTGGTAGTGTGGTTACAATTCCTGGGGAGAACACCCACTGCTTTCACATGGATTTCTAATCAAAAAGGACAGGGCTGCCCTGTGAACAAGCCATGCTTGATGCTGTCCGTACTGAATTTGAACTTAAACTTGGGAATGAGCTGCACTGCTTAATTACTTAAATGCCTGTAGAAGTATTTCTAAGAAGTAATTCAAGTTTCATGGCTCTGCTGAGAAGGGATACACTTGTATTACCTGAGTAAGTTTTTTCTTAACAAGAAAATGGTAACACTGGGGTACTCAGCAAGCTTGGTGATTTTTGAAAAACCCTGCATCTGCTGTTGCCTTAACTTTGGGATAGCTTTTCTGTAGCAGGTGGTTTATGGACTGATCTCCTAATTAAACTGTAGGTAGCTCAAACAAGGTGTAGGCTATTAGATTACCCTGTAATTTATGCAAGCTTGAGGGTTTGTAGAATTGGTCGGTTTTCATCTCAAGCTGTGAGATTCTTGCTTGAAGTTTTTCACAATTAATACTCCATGATGAGATAGTAGAACAGTCTCCCTTTATTAGAATATCTGTGGGATGCATGTGAGAAACGAGGAGGGAAGGAGACAGTTCAGCCAACAACTTGTGACCTCTAAGAAACCTGCTATACAAGCTCCTGATCAGTTTTCTTCATCTGTGAAAGTGAAAACAATTAAACTTATGCTGCTAAGTGATACTGTGAAGATTAAAGAGCTACTGATTGTATTCCTATCCTATTTAATAAGTGTATGCTGGCATGTATTTTTTACCAAATTAAATATCTGTGTATTTTTGTCACAGTGATTTCTTAATCAAAATAATTTTATGTATCCAGCAAAGTTTGACACAGAAATGTTTATTAGATATATAAGGCTATCCATGTCCACAAAGAACCTCAGCCAAGTCAACTGTGCAATATAAAACTATGGTTCCACTTACACAGATGCTGTTGGACAAGAATTGCAGTCCATAGCACCTCCATAATTCATAATTCTTAATTATTATTATTTTCACCAGTACTCATACTGTGTAATTCGTCTATTGAATTTACTAGCTGGGCCAATTTACAGTACCTCAGAATTTGCAGCACTCCTCATTTGGAGAGCACTGTTTAAAAGCAATGGAATACTTTCCAATAAATAGGAAATATAATTTTAAGTGTCTTAACATGTACCAAAGTAAGTAAGAGCTTTCTTGCTCAATTTTGTCATTTATTAGCTGCAGAATTTGAAATCTGTTGTGAACAGAACTGCTTCTGATCTAGAGTCTTTGAGAACACAAATTACCAATCTGAAGAAAGAAATTCAGGGAAAACAAGCCAGGTAAGAAACAGACATTTAAAGATAACATTTGTAAGGATTAATAATACAACCAAATACTTGAGATAGAAAAGAACCTTAAATAATGTGGATGACTGAAACCTCCAACTTTCTGGTTATTCATGCATAGATTTGGCACTGAGTAATTTAGGCAAAATGCTCTTGGTAATCCTTGTTTTTAAAGGATGGGGGAAAAACAATCAGAGCCTTGCTTATCACAGATTGAAGTTTAGACTGAGGCTCAGTCAGATTTGCTGCTTCCTTTTGGCAGCATTGTCTAGGAAACCTACATTTAACCTCTGTTATTTTGTTTAGCTTAAAACTTCTTAATGAAAAAAATGCAAATCTTTCTGATAAACTGAAGCTTGCAATTGAGGAGACACTCACAGCAGAAGAGAAAGCTTTGAAGTTGGAAGAAATATTGAAAGAAGAAGAAAAAAGTGTTGAGGTAAAATGTTTTTTGTGGTTTCTAGAAATGAGGAGTTGTTTGTATTTGCAAGCTTTATATTTTAAAATTATCTCTTTAATTAAAAAAATTTCTATTAAAATGAAATTAAAGTATTGATAGGACATGTAGCTATTTCATCAAATATTGAAGTGTGCATGTAGATATATCTGTGCTGAGAAAACTCTGAAAGAAAATAAATTATCCTAGTAATTCCAACTATATTAGTTCAGGATACTGATACCCATCAATAGATTTTTTAACGAGTGAGAATCTTGTCAGGATGACTTTTCAGTATCACTGCCACCAAAAACTTCTTGGCTCTAGTAAAACACCACCAAAATTTATAAACCTGCAAAGAGCTGCAGGCAAACAGTTTAAAAATATTTAGAAATCTTTTAATCAGATTTGGCTGGCCTGGTCTGCTCTTCATTATTTTAATTCTACTACATGACACTCTGACACATCCAACTTGTGGACTGTTAAATAATTACTGGCTCACTTTAGATTCATTTTTGTGAATAAAGATTTTGATCTGGGAAGTGACATATACAAGCTATAATAAGGTGACTTTTTTTTAACATGCCTAATAATACCTTTCTAAAACTGAAAGCCCACTTCTTAGGCTGCAAATTAAGTATAGGGAAAAAAATTCTGTATCATCTGCTTAGCTGTAAAGAGCTTTTGAATAAATGCAGTGTTGTAATGCAATCTTCTGAACTTTCCTGCGTTTCAGGAAATCCTTATACTGTTTTGTCATTTTGCTACTAATTCTCTTAAAGTATTTTCAGTACTTAGCTTCTGACTGAACATGACAGAAATATTCTTTTACATTTTGCTGGAAAACTGAGCACTGGATATTCTGAAGCTTTCATTGCTCCAGAATGACCAGGTTAAATTAATGTGGCAGCAGGTGTCCCACATGACTGACAACAAAGCTGTACCTCTGCATGCTCTCTCATACCACTGTATGCTCTCTTTTTTCTTCTCCATTTTATGTTTCCTAGAGCATGCATGTGAAATGATGCCTTGCAGTAGAGTGAATGTCATTTTTCAAACTTTTTAACTCTACAGGCATTAATCACACATTTTAAATACACTTTCAGAAACTAGAGATGGGATGTCTTTCCTTTATAGAGAGTTTCTTAAATTACAGGCCTTGCTGTTTTGGCTTTTCAGATAATTTGAAAACAAGTAATGATGTAGCATTTCATTAAAATGAAAACCTTCTTTTCTTCCCCTTCAGACAGTTTCCAGGGTGGCAAAAGCCTTAGCAGGTTTTCTTTACCCATGTCTGTGGCAGATAACCTAAGATGACATTGAGCCTGGCAGCTCCACAGCTGCAGGGGAATATTTTAGCAAGGATGAACTGTTCTTGAACAATGTCTGTAATGTATTAGTCAGAAGCCTCCCTTCCATCACCATTAGACACACATGGCTATTTGCTGCATCTGTTAATTTGCTGTGAAGAGATATTTACAGGAACAATGTGGATGAAATGTCACTGTTTTGCTCTCTAGTTCTGTGGTACTTCTCCCTGCTCAATTTGTAGCAAAAAACTGTTGAACGGTGAGGCTCATTGAATGTCTTATCTCTTTTAACAACTTCACTTAAAGGGAGAGCAACAATTTCTGTTCAAAAAACTAATTCAGATATGCAGTAAGGACCATGAAGTGAAGGTCAAATTACGATCTAGTGTCAGTGGATGAATTTATAATTGTTATTAGCATCAGAAATACAGCTCAGAATTTGGCACTTGCTTAAAAATCAGTTTGCTTCCAGAAGAAAGTTCCTTTGTTCAAGCATGATGCAAAGCCTACTGACATGTCCTACAGTCCATAATAATTTCATATTAAACTTACACTTGCCTTTTACATCTGGAGTTTTGAATTTGGAATTGCACTTACAGCAAGTTCAACTACAAAAAAAAATCTGTTGGGTAGAATGGGCAATGTGATTACAAACCCTTAGAGAAGGCATTAAATTACCTTTTACCATTTTTTAAGCCAGTAAGATGGTTACATACATATTAAATCCAGAATAAACACATTGTTACTCAATGTAGAGAAGTGATTTCTCAGGTGTTTTGCATATTAATTTAAATGTACATCTTCAAATTCTGTACCAGACTTGAGTTGAATGTAAATGAGTCCTTTGGAACAGGAAGGGGAAATCACATCACTTGTTGTAGGATGTGAAACTGGTACGCTCAATGGCCTGAGCTTTGGAAGGGCTTTGGCTACTTATGTGGGAGAGGTGGAAGGAGGGAGGGAAAGAATAAAATTGTTTTCCCTATTAGGGTTATAAAAAGAAAATAATCTCAATTTTCATTGTTTTCAGTCCATTTCAGGTTATCTGAAATGTTCAGCATTATTTTTTATCCTGCTAAAACTTCATTTCCTGCACTGTGTTAATGCCAACTTACCTCTGAATGATTTTAGAAAGTGTTATTTTTCAAAATTATTCCATCTTAGATAAACACACATGTACATATTTGTGTACACACAGTGTTACAAAATTTAATAAACCATTGAAAAGCTTTGTATTATATTCCTGAAATATTCACAGATGCTGGAGGTAGTAAGGAGATTTTTTTTTAAAAGAATGACAGGAATTTAGATTTCTGAAAGGCTGAAAAGAAGACCACTCCTATAACTGGGAAAAAAAGTCATGTAATTGTAGGGTAGGATTAGATTTTTTAAAAATGAATAAAAAATATTACTTTCTCTTTAAGTCAAATAGATTTTTTTGCCAACCATTTTGAAGACTTACAAAATTCCACGTTCATATTAATGGATATTGTAATAATATATTTCTCTCTATGATTAATAAAAACAATTTCTCAGAAATGAATTTATGTGATGAATTACTTATTTCTTCTACTTAATGATCAATTTGTCACCAGGAAAAAGAAAATGAAATGAGACAGTTAAAGGATCTACTTTTCAAGAAGACTTGGGAGTTAAAAGCGCAGAGTGAAAAGGAGAAGATTATTCTGGCAGAAATTGAGGGAGGTCAAAAAACACTTAAAAGTCTCAAGACTCGACTGTGCAAACTTGACACAGATCTGTTAAAACAACAAGAATTAATATACAACCAGGTAAAATAATAATGTATTTTCATACTATGATTGTTTCTTGAGTCTACTGACAGCACATTGTTTGAATTCTGTAATCTTGAGCAGTTTTCCATTTTAGAAATGTTATGCAGTATCATTTGAAGGCTGCATTTATTTCTGTTTCTAGATGTACAGATAAAATTGAAATTACTGAAACTTGACAAAGTATATCACCTACATTTTGCACTTGTGTGTTTCATTATTTTTTGGATCTGCTGCTTTTACAACTAATTCCTAAAATCTGTTCATTACTTTGATCCCTCTGAACCACAGACACCTCAGGGTATATTTTTAAAGCAATACAAGAGGTACATGCCAAAATCCTGTTATTTACTAATTGGATTATGTGCATATTTCCTATGCACCACTTTGAAAATTTGCTTTTATATCAGCATCCACTGGTAGCAACAAGATGGCAACTCCACTGTAAGCTTCCCTACAGCAGCTGTGCTGAGTGTGCTTTGTTACTCTTCTAGAAGATTACCCCAAACCATCACTGCTCATCAGTCATCTGAGATATTTTGCTAATGAGGTCTAAAAGCCAGAAAACAATAGCTTAATTGGGTGACTGTCTTAAAGCCAACATTTAGATCCAAGTTTATTGCTTATCTCAGACTATTAATTCTCTTCAAATTTATTTTAACAGGATTTTTATATTCAGCAAATACAGAGACGGCTGTCACGGTTAGAAGGGGAGATTAATTCAGATGAAAAAGAAGTTTTGGAAGGAAAAGTTGCTGAACTTAAGAAAACTTTAGAAGAAAAGAAAAAGGCATATGATGCTCTACAGTCACTGTACAGGAAACTTCAGGTAACTGCCTTAGAACATATTTGACTGTGTTTTATTTAGAACCCTCAGCAAATTAAGTAGATTGGATCTTAGTAATGAAGAAGTTGGTAGTAGGCTAAAGGGTATCAGAACTTTGTGTAACCCATGCGGAAAATTTCATAAATTCCCAATAACTTCCAAAAAAAGAGATTATTACTGCCCAAGTGAGACACCTTAGCATGAAGACAAGCATTGAATGTTGGAAAGACAAGCTGAGCTTTCATCAATGTGTGACTGACGCCTTGCAAATGTCTGAGTTTATCATTAGGTCCATGCAGAAATAGGAGAATGCTGTTTTGTAACGCTATTACTTTTATAGTTTTCATAAATTCTTAAGTACGGTTGCATTTAAAGTTGTCCAAATTCCCCGTGTAGCACTCTGCATGAGGTCATGCCATGCAGTTTGCAGAGCAGCATATTGGACACATCATGGTGACGGTTCTGATTCCAGGACTTAAAAACATCTCATCTCATTTAAAATTACCTGGTAGCTTTTGTTGCAATTTACATTCACTGAAATAAGCTCAATTTAACCTATTTTGAAACAGAGTGATATCCAAATCACCAAGAGAACAATTGATAAGACAAGAGAGGAAACAAGTGGTTTGATAGAGAAGATAGAAGAACTTACACTTTTCAATGAGAGATCACTTCAGGAGTTAAAAAAAGCAAAACACATTAAGCAGGTACAGTATTACTTTGCAACTTTACTAATACAGGACACTGTTGTTTGTTTGGGGTGTCATCTGCCTTCCACAGTGTTACATCCTTACAAACATTAGAACACCTTCTGTAGTTTTCTAATTTACACTTCTTTACCAGACTTGGAGTCATCTTCATCACTATCATCTTACTAGGCAAAGTGTTGCTTCTCCTCCCTCCACAGCAGGAAGTTTGATGAAATATCAATTTAATCCCACATTAGTTATACTACAACATCCACCAGGTCAGGGAGTGTTGCTGGTTTTTCCCCTGAGAAACAATTAGCTTTAAAATAGAAAATATATTTACTGCTCAAGGATGTCTTTACATAACACTGAGTTTTTACTCTCAAGCTGTGATGCCTACTAATAAGTTTGGCACAGTGTTGCTATTAAACTGTAAGCAGGTTTTTTCTAACAGATTATTTGAATCAGTTTGTATTCCAGTTTAAGGAATTAGAAACACTGTGTAAATCCTTTCCTCACATTTTGACAAGCAGAAGAATAAAATTCTCACTCCTCCTCTTACTGCACAATATTTTTTTCTGCAGTAGCCTTCCTAAAGGAAGCACTGACATAGTAGCAAAAAGCAAAGTAGCAGGGGAAAGAGTTTTGCCTTTGACTTCACTGGTGCACTCCCTCATCAATGAAAGCTCTTCCCCTAAACATGGAACTTTTTTGAGTTTTACAGTTGTGTATATATTAAAGGTAAAATTATGAATAAATATTAACTAACTAAATTATAAATAATCTTAATTAAAAGAATATTTCTTATTTTGATACCATTTGGCACTGATTAGGAGATGATGGTGGAAGATAATCTCTTAAAACTAGAACTGAAGCGCCTTCGAAATACTCTGTGTAATAAAGCAGAGAAAGTTCTAACACTGGAAAAACAACAATTGGAGTTAAAGAAAGTCATAGCAGAAAGAACTGAGGAAATCAGGATCCAAAAGGCAATGCTGGATTCCCAGATAAGGCTGCTGGATCAGGAACGGCACCAGCTGAGGTAACTGTTCTCACAAAAATTCAACTTGTAGCTTTGACCAAGTGCATTTTTTATGGGGACTTAGTAAAAAGAGAAGCATTTTACCCAGCTTCACCATTAGATAAATTGAAGATTAAATAAATCTTGCTCAAAGTTATCTACCAAGACAGCTGAGGCCAGCAAGAGATCCCATATGTGACCCCCCAGGCTGCAGCTTTGACCCCTTGGTGAACAGGAGATCAGTGGCCTTGCTGTGTGTGAGTGAGAAGCCTCAGCAGAAGTGAGAGGAAACCTCAGTCACAGACATTTTTTTACAGTAAACACTATGTGTGTGACTCTGCCTTTTTCAAAATAATCTGGACGTGTGAAACCATGTATCTGGAGGTATGCCAAAATATATGAGACAGAAAAGTTGCTTTTAGAGATGGTTTACTCCTACCTGCTTGATAAAACTGCAATTTCTTTGATTCAAACAGTTAGACTGGTTTGCTTTGTGGTGTATTTCATTTGGTTGAACTTTTTCTTCTTTTTAACTAATAAAGTTTCCATTGTGTGTGCTATATAACAAATTAAATCTTATTAATTACATATAAACCCTCTTATAAAGCAATGACATAGAAATAACATTTCCCTCCTGTAATAATCAGCCCAAAGCATCTGGGATGGCTTTAGCCCTGAAATCCCAGTATCTAGATTCAGCCAAAAATAAACACTCAGCAGCTGAGCTGCCCTGCTGCCCACACCCCTCCCAATGGGAATGAGAGTGATTTAGTGTGACTGAGAGCACAGACTGTGACCCTTTGGTGTCACCCAGCTGTTGGATACTCCCAGAGTCAGATCTGGGTTTGTTCCTGGCTGTTCTCACACCCATCCTGCCATGGGAATGTTAAGATACCATCAGCTGGAGCAGCTGGGGCAGCTCTGGGAGTGCATTACCAAACATGTAAATTTGGGCAAGGACTGTGGCACAGCCTCCTGGGATGCAGTGATCTGGGATGTGAAAACAGATTTGACTCAGTTTAGGTCTTCAAAAGGCACATAGGTAACCAGAACAAGGGATGTTTGTGGCTGGGAAAGCACAGAAAACCACCAAGACCTGTAGCAGCACAATTCCTGGTACAGGCTGCTGGAATGACACCAGGAATTTAAACTGCTGCAGCAAGAATTGCCCTCAAAACACTACCAGACAAACATTTTCTCAACCCATTTACTTTCTCCCCAAACAAATCAGTGCTGAATTTCAAGATCGCCTATGGAAAATTGATAAACTGAAACGCAAATACGAAATTTTTACTCTTTCCATGATGCCACCTGAAGGAGAGGAGATGAAAAGTCAGGCCTACTATGCAATTAAGGTATTTTATCAACATCATTCATTATAATTCAATTATTTAAGCTATAGATTTCCCCGGGTTCTTAGACAACCTCCATGCCTACTGCCTACTTGGAGTCTAATTGTTTTATCTGACACCACTGGTTATTGAAATGATACAGTAATTTCACAAGAATTTATGTGGAGCTTTAATTCTGAGCACTTTGAAAACTTCAGTGCTCATTAGTTTACAAATACAGAAGAATTAGTGGTCAAGTTATAATCCACTTTGAACTGGAAAGAACTTTATTGAAATCTCACGGGACCTTAAGTTCTTTCTACCTTTCATTTTACTATATGGGGTTTATACCTTGAAGAATGTCCACTTTCCCCTTTCACTTACCAACCACCTATGTATACTTCAGCTTTTCACTGGAAAAAAGAGAAAATCTGTCTTTATCCAAAATGTAGTACCCTGGTTCTTGAATAAGAATCTATTTATTTTGATCCTCACAAAATACAGATGCTGCTGGCAGGACTAAGTGAGCTCAGGCAGAGAGGCTGGTATCCATAATGAAACACCTCAAAGAACTTCAATACTGTAAATAACTCCTCCTTCCAGTTCCCTAGGCACCCAATCTCAGTTCAAGTGGTTTTAACCCCTAAATATTGCTGTATAATAAATATTTTCTGTATAATTATCTTAATATTTTTGGTATGTCTGCAGTCACCTAAAATAGTGGGTTTGCTTTCAGGCTGCACAGGAAAAGGAAGCACTTCAGCAAGAAGGTGATGATTTGGATGCAAAGATCTGCAAAGCTGAAAAAGAAATCATGGCTATGGAAAACAGTTTGTGTGTACTTAAAAACTGGAACAGACACTACAAAAACTCTCTAAAGGCAGTCCCTGAGACAAGTATGTGAAATAGAAATTAGATAGAAAAGATAACTTAATTCTAAATAATACTTATTATTTAACTTTTGTGCCCTCTGCTGGCTCTGGAACCAGTAGCTCTAAAATCATTCTCCCTCATGAAGTCAGTTACTTTTTCACAGTGATTTGGAATTAGTGGGAGAGTACTTAAAAACCCCTCAACCTAGAGGCACTGAAATACAGCCAACACCAATATAGTAGTATTCTGAGATGCAGTTATTTTCAAGTGAAAATTGAGTTGTATGCACAGCAATAATGCTGCTCCATTGTTTGGGATCACAGGTGAGGATATTGAGGAAAAATTGAAACTAGAAAAGGACAAAAAGGATGCTGAGGAAAAATACAAATACAAAAAAAGAAAGATCAAGGAACTTCAAGAAAATATCCAGGTAAATACAAGTAAAGTTCAGTCAGACAAGACTGCAGCATGTAGCTAAATCCATGCAAGTCATCCTAGAGGAAGAATAAGACATTGTGGAACAATTTTTTTTCTGCTCTTTTATTAAGATATGATTTTTAAAAGGTTCTCGATCCCCTTTCAAAAAGTGATTATTTGAATTTTCTTGAATCACACCAAAACTTCAGGGGTTTAGTCACATTCAGCTAGAAGTTTCAGAATCCCACACTGACAACTGCTGTTCTGGCAGCCACTAAAGCAGCCCCATGTGCAGCACACAGCACCATGGTACCATCCTGCCCAGCACCACAGAGAAAATTCCACACAGCCTGGGACTCTGGCATCTACACCCCAGGATTTTTCTGGAACAGGTTCAGTTTTATCAGCACTGAGGGTGCCTCAGTTAAACAGGATTAAATTAGCTGACATGCAATTTAGCAGGCTGAGCACTGAACGCAGGCAAACAAGAGCATGTGGTCTCAGGCTCCATAGCAAGGAATCACTCGTGGTTCCCCTGGTTATCAAAAAGCCACTTGGACCTTAGGAAAGAGCAACACTTAATTCTGGTGTGTGACATTTCAGTTATACTTTTATTAGGCAGAAAAAGCAAAGGCACATGGTCCTATTCCACAAGATAGTTCCAAGCCCTGAGTCACTGCCTACAGTCAATAATCATTCCCATTGCTTATCTACCACCACAGGACACAGCTCTAATTTCAGAGATGTTATTTCTTAAGGTAAAGTAAAGGGACACAGATCTTCATCAGGGAGTATCAGTCCTGGTATATAATGAGGTGTTACAGCAACCCCATTCCTGCCTTTTAATTTTTTTAAGTTCCTTTTATTTATTTATTAAAAAACCCAGTTGCCCTTATGGAACTGATTTTATTCATTCCAGTCAAAGGTATCCCTCTTCTCCTACAGGAAACAATGTTGGGTTTTTTTCAGGATAGCTTGCACTGGTAAATTGGTAGGGTGCCAAGTAAATAATTTTTGGCCACTATGAGATATATCTGAAAAGACATACCTGTAACTTCATTACCAGTGCCTTTAAGAGAGATGTAAATTACCTGGGAGTTTCTTTGTCCAGGTCTGTATCCACCAAACAGGTGGACTGGCAGAAAGTTTTGAGTTCACATTAGCACTAATTGCTTGAGCTACATTCAGAAACAAGTAGTAATGACAGCAGACCCTTTCACAAATACAAAAAGTGAAATACCAATTGAAATACCAATCCTGCTTTATAAACTAATATTACTGTTCAAATGAATTTGCAGAGCATGCAACAACACTTTGATGTAATACAGATGCAGCAGGCTCTCCTCAAAGAGCAAAAGAAGGAAAAAGAAGCTCTTATTTTCCAGCTGAAGAAAGACATTGAAGAACAGAAGCCAAAACTAAACAGGGTTCTAAAACAGGTTTGTGTGTTTATTGATGAGAGCTTTTAACTTTATACACTAGTGTGGGTTAAACTCTGTGATTTTAACTTAGCAGGTTTCTGAAAAAGTGTTGTATTTTCATAAGAATAATGCTTTAAAATATTTGTGTTAAGTGTTCCAAACTATCTAGAGAAATTGAGTCTCAGAGGGAAGATGGAACAGAAACACTGGAAGAGAGAGACATTCATCTTCGGGAGCTGAAAGCCTTCAGCAAAACTGTCAACCAAGTGATAGCTGATGTTCTAGAAGCAAATCCTGATTTAATTGCAGCCTTTCAAATGTACTTTGACAAGGTGAGCTTTCTACTTAACTGCCACCAAAATCTTGAGTGAGAGCTCCAGCCTAGTACTGAGTGTCTTTCAAGGACAACTCACAATATGGGAAAGCAGGGAAGATTCACCTGCTTCCAACATCTCTGCAAATGCCAAGCACTGTGAATGCTCCTGATATCCCAATCCTGTTATACAACCAACAGGTCAACTTGTTTTTTCTTTTCAAATTTTCTAGTACAATTTAGAGCTTCCTGTGGCTCTTTCTCCCAGTGGTAGTCAGACTTCTATGTCCCTACAGAGCTCACTACCTTCTACCAGGTAAGTTCTAACACTCCTGGGTTGCTTTTGGGTTTTTCTAAGATCAAGTTTAAACCAGCAAAATTAGTCCATAACTGAAAGAATTCTTTACTCTTGAAGGTCATCTCAGTTTTCTTTTTGCTGAAGACTGTAAAAACTGTTTCCTTACTCTGTCCTTAAAGTTTACTACAATCTTCTAGCACATGGGTTTAGATAACCATCGGCTTAGATAACCCAGTAATTACAGAATTGCATTTACTTTTGTTCACTGTGCTCTAAATAAAAAAAAGTGTTTTGATATTATAAAAGGACAATCTTGAGCCACATTTTACAGTTGGTAGGGTGAACACCCCTTCCTAATTAAATAGAGAAGATACTGATGCTTTTACTGGTACTTTTTCCCCTGTTCAGTGTATGCTCAAATAGAACCTGTGTCATGCTGACCCAGTTATGAGCCAAAATTCTCGGGGGTTACTGAAGCCATTTAGTGCTACAGAAATCTTTTAGGGAATTTCTGGAATGAACATGGCTACTGGGTGGCTTCATTGTGAGCCACCCTTGGCAGCACTGCTTTAGATGCAGGGATTTCTGTATCCTAATTAGTAAATGTTTGTCTTTCAGAGCTCCTACTAGAAGAACTTCAGCCTCTACTGAGGTTTCACCACCCAACGTGGTGGAGCTGACCCTGCCCATCCCCACCCCTGAGGAAGCAGCAGCTCTTGACTCACAGCCAGCCAGCAGGGGCAGCATCTCTGGGATATCTGAACGCAAGAAGAGTTAAGTCATTTTTTACAGGCCACTGTAGTTGAGATTTCTTACTTTCTGCAACAAACTTTTATCCATGAAGTTATCTGGAAGACTTGCAGCTGAAGTACAATTGTCATTGTGTGGTTCTGCCACTCACCTCTGCAGATCTCCCTGGAAACCATGTAAAACCTTTTCTTCAGCAACACAGCTGCTGCCTCCAAGCTCTTGTAAACAAATCCCCCTCACAGCCCAAACCAAGGGTTCATGCTTGAGCTTACCTAGACAATAAATGGTGTTGCAAAACTTGCTCTTCTGCTTCAAGTTGGGTTTTGGGTTTTTTTACATTACTCTCAGAGAACATGCAATACACTTGCCTTCACAGACACAGCACCATTCCATGGAGTAGACAGCTAATGTAAAGGTTCGCTGGGATAAAACATCCCAGCAACATTCACAAACACCCAGACACAAAAAATTTTTAAAAAATTAAGAAAATTTAATGATCAAATGGGCTATATACATTGATGGCACATGACTTCATTCTGTTATCCCTTTTCTATAGCTGGAACTGAAGTTTGATAGAAGAATATCAACAGTCAATAGTACCCCAGGGACAAGGAAAACCAAGCCCAGCTGTTGTTAAAGTGCATATGTGATGTGAGCACAGCTAACTACACCCAGGGGCATCAAGGGATTTCAGCCCATCAGACAGAATGTTGTACAGGAACACCTCAAATTAAGAGCACAGGAAACTTGTATTTTCAATAACTGATATTTTATGTAAGATATTCTTCCATCTCTTTCCACCATATGATCTTTTAGAATTCTTTGACATTCTGAAATGCAGAAAAAATTCTGCCTTTCTCTCACTTTGTGTGTGTTTCCTCACAAGATACTAAGTTAAAAGTTGACACAACTACACTCATCCAAGTAGTGTATTCTCAGGTACTTCACTGTTTCTTCTGCTTACTTCCTTTTTCCCTCTCAAACTCAGCTATCTGATTAAAAATGTTAACTAAGTTCTGGGGCAAGTTTCTTTTAACACCACTTTCTGCTTCTTCTGTACCATTTAATGACACTTCTTCATCTGGTTCCTTTGTTTTATCAGTCTCTTCATAACTTATTTTTCTATTCTTAGACTCACTTTCATTTTTATGCTGCCTGTCACTATCATAACCTTTGTCACCTTCATGTGAGCAGCTGCTAGAATATGACCTGTACTTCCCCCCTGACCTGCCATAATAGTCAGACCCTGGGGACATGTAATACCTGTCTTGACCTGAGCCATGTCTCTTAAACTGCTCCCTTCTCCACTCTCCATCCCTTTCAAATCTCCTGTGATAATGCATCCTGGGTTTATAATCTGATTTATGATACGAACCTGAAGGACCCCTCCAACTGGAGAAAAATCTCTCTGGTTTACTGTATTTTTCAGTTTTGCTATGACTTGGCTGACTTCTGGAGCTACTGTAAGAATCTCTTGAATCTTCAGACCTACCTCCAAAAGTGTCTTCATCATCACCTGAAGTCCTCGAAAAAGACCAGTGTCTGTCTTTCTCTTTTCCCTCCATTTTTGGGCACGCTACGCTGTCCTGCCTTTCCAGCAGCTTTTCCACTTCAAAACTTTGGTTAAGAAAGGAAGCAGAGGTATCAGCTGGAGGGGAATACCACTCCTCTTTCCTATTCTGATCTTTGTAATGGGAAGAAGCTCTAGATGAGCTTTTTTTGGAGCTGTGAGCAGACTCAGATCTATGCCGACGCTTTTTCCTACATTTCTTGTGAACAGAGGAAGAGGAGGAGGAAGAAGCTGATACATCTGATGATGAATCGCTTGATGATGAGGAGGAGGAGGATGAAGAAGAAGAGGAGGAGGTTGATACTTTCCTTTTCTTCTTCAACCTAAAAAAAAATAATTAATCTGTGAGATAACCTTCAGTGTCAGGCAAAAACTACACATAGAAAGCAAATCTGCATACCCCAGCTTGAACTGTGAGGTGGGAACAGAAACTGAGCCTGACTGACGTGACAATTTTAAATGTAATTTCTTCATCAACAAATTAAATCCACTGAACATTTTGTTATAGACCTCTTCCCAATTTCACGTGGCATTATGCTTTGCAAATACATTACATTGCAAAGTATTCCTTAAACAACTTCTCCACACACATCTCCATTAAAGGTTCTGTGCACTAAAGGACACTATCCACAGAAACATTCTGAGGGAAAAGCAGCTTACCCAGGGAGAAGTTCTCCCCAGCCTGCTGTTTGTTGAGATGGATTGCTCACAGTCTCATCTGCACTCACTGCCACATAACCAGCACACTGAACGGAACAGTTACCTCTTTTCTTCTTTTAAGAGCTTACGCAATTTTTCTGCACTTGTTTCTATTTTCTTTGCTTTCTGTTTCTCTTCTTTGGCAGCTTGTTTCTCCCTCATTTCCAAAGATTTCTTTTTTGAACCCAAGCATCATAAAAAAGATTACATTAGTAGTGTTAACACAGGTATTAACCCCCATTCAACCCCATCCAAATGTATACACCAGGAATGTTTTACCAGGATTCCCAGACCAAAAATGAATAGTTCAAGAATTTGGTATTGGCCATTGTGACAGGTTTATATTTAAGGACCATATTGCAGTTTTTATTCCATTAAAAATATATTTGACCAGTCATTGCAGTGGTACCCATGATCCAGCACACCAGGAAGCATAGAGCCCAAAAGTTATAGATAGAATATGCAAAAATATTTTTTACCAACATGTAGAAAAATATGGACAAAACCCCCCAACAACCAAAAGAGAGAGAAGAGTTTGAGGGAAAGTGTCATCATTATTGTAGTTTACAAGAAGAACATGGCAGAACCCAGTTGGAGATGAATTCAAGTTGGCCATGTTTGAATACAAACCGTGAGGTAACAATTTCACAGAGCAGTTTGATGCAGAGTTTACGTAAGAAATCAAGTTCCAGGGGTTGGGTGGTGATGAGCAGCACCAGACGCAGGCACAGCAACAGCAGTTCCGTTCAGAGGGAAATGCATTGGAGAAAAACACATAATCAGAATTACAGGAAAACACACTGCAGTTATTTCAGCCATTCTACACAAGGGACAGTATCAGACTTATGTACTAAGTTCCAGGTAAATGCAGGAGGGCATCTAAGTAGATAAATAATTCTTAAACTACTTAAGTCCATAAGAGATCAGACTTCTGTCACTTACAGCCCTACAGAGTCACTCTGTTCAGATTGAGCAGGAAGTCTGATTTATAGTTTTCAAAGCTCAGCAACTGTCTTAACAGCTATAATAAAGGAAACCCTTCACTGCAGCCAAGGCCATGCACAGCAACAAATAACAGCTGTCATATTCTTTATCTGCCGCATCAGTGACCACAGGAGAATGTCTAAGGAGTAACATTTATCTTCTACTTGCTGAGAATATTCTTCATCATTTAACTGACACCTCTTTCTAAAGCAGCCAAATGCAGGTACTGCTCAAATTACACCTCTTTATCTCTGGTGTAGCTCAGTTTTATCAGATTGTCCTATCTCCTCTTCCCCCTTGTTTCCACACATCCTGTCAGCATTATGGCTCCACCAACTGAAGAACTGCTGACTAAGGCCATCTACCCCAGCCTGTGTACATCCTCACATGCAGAAGCACAGAACAACACAAGCCTGTTCCTCAGTGCTCTATTTTACTCTTTGACCCACTCTGGAAGACGACACAAGCAAAGGAGGAAATAAAAGGGAAAATATGACAACTCAGATTAGCACAGAGACCCAGCAGGCTCACCTGGGAAACATGCTGCGTGCAAGGGAAGAGAGAAAAAACCCACCAGACAACAGAGGAGAAAGCTGAGATACTCAAACTGTCTGCCCACCCACCCTCCACCTCCTGCTGTTTTCCTTTAAATTACCTTTTAATTTCCCCTCATGTGAGCTCCCTGTGCCTCAGCTTTGCCAGGTGTTACTCTCTCTAACTACCCACGGACCAAGTGTCTGGCCAGACTTTAGTAACAATGTTTATTTGGTTTGTGGAAATGTTTTACAATTTCAATATTTGTATTCAGAGAAAATTTTAAATTAACCTCATTAATCACCCTGTGTGATGGGATATTCTTATCCCTGCTTTGCTCTTTCCCTGTCTCCACTGTCTGGCCTTTCTTTACCATCCCAAAACAGTGGGGTCACCAAGAGGTACCTTTCTTCTGGTAGGTACAGCCATAATGCTCACTAGAAAACATTTACTGTGGAGTAGGGAAGCAGGGAATAAGACAAACCATCAATTTAACCCCTCCTTGTTCAAAGGATTTAATAGGATTTTTGATGTTCATTTATTGCCACTGAGAGCACCATATGAAAAGAAAGTAAAGAATCACCTGCATGTGCTTACGGAGCTTTGTTAAGGCCTCTTCTGCTTCCTGAAAAGTCTCATCCAAGCTCAAGGCTTTTTTATAATAAGTCTCAGCATTTAGCAGTTTCTCTTCCTCTTCCAACCTAAAATTCAAGTGATAATTCATATACAGTTAGGATACAGATTTTGACAGCTATTTCTTATTTTAGGGCTTTCTTATTTACAAGTATTTCTTATTATCACTCTGACATTATCACTGCATCCCTCTCAGACCCCCTCTACCATCTCAGCTCACCTCACTAACAACACAATACAGTATTTCTGACCTTATCATCTCCTAATTCTGACCTGTAACACTATTCTTTAAAGTACAAATTCCAGTTTAAAAATACTCTTCTTATAACAGGGCTTAAAAGAAACCTATTCCCTGAATATTCAAAACTAAAATTTTGAATTCGAGTGGGTCACCAATATTTCATCAGAGTAACAGAATGTAATTTTGTTACAAAACTTTTTTTAAAAAAATAACCAAACAATCCTCAACCTTCTGGAATATATTCAACCAATTCAGAGGACTTTATGCTAGCCTGGTATCCTACCAGTGAAAGGGTATCAAGGATTTAAAAGGATATCGAGGATTAAACTCAAATATTTTGCCAGGATTTTAACTGGGACAGAGGACAAAGTGTAAACCAATTACACAAGGACAGATATTTCCAAGGACTTTTATTTTTCTTTAAACACGTAGCCAGGAAGGAAAGATGTCATTTTGTGTCCTCACTAGAATGGTATTTAAAAAATATTATGAGAAAACTTGTGAACAACCAACCAAACTCATAACCCCAACACTTACTGCCCGCCTCTTTCCACAAGGGTCTGACACAGATATTTCCTTGCATTTCTATGGGTAGGACAATTTTCTAAAGCAACTTCAAAATCCCCAATGGCTTTGTTCAGACTTCCTTTGGTTGCATACCTAGAACAACAAAGTTGCATATGAAACAGTGATGCTTCTCTTTCACCAAAGGGGAAAAAAGTGAAACAAGCAGACTTACAGAGCTCCACGTGCTACCAAAGCTTCAACATTTTGGGGATCAATTTCCAGAGCCTTGTTGTACTCATTCATGGCTTCCACGTGGCGCCCAACCTTAAAATAATCCACCCCAGCCTTTACACTGGAGAAAAACCAGAAAACAGTAGGTACAATTAGTCTATGCAGATTGTTCTGTTACTTGCAAATTATGATTCCAAACAAGAGACAGGTTAAAACCTGACCTTGTTATTGTGTACTTTACACTGGAATTTCATTTAGCTGATACTGACCTAATTCCACAAAAATGTATTGTCTTTAATCCAATATCTTAAGGCATTCAAGAGCATTTCTGCAGACAGTGCTACTATATTACACTGTTTTTTATTTATGGAATTATTGTTTAAGCAATTTTCTGCACAAAACTAAGTGTGACCTACCATCATTAACCTTGAACAGGCTTAATTATATCCAAAGCTAAAAATCCCCATTAGAGCAATGGCACAAGGTGGCATGGGCAGATGGTACATGCTCAAACCAGCTCACCTCACACAAATATCCTCAGGCTTTACATTTCATATTCCCTGAACATTTCTTGCACATTTTCCAAGAGATTAACTTATTAGAAGAGAATTTATATAAATTGATTTAAAACAATTCATTACAATTAATTTTAAGATTTTTCTTAAAAATTAAAATAAAATTTAATTTAACATTATATGCAATCTTTTCTGCAATTAACATTGCAAGTGCACAGCACAGTGTAAAAGCAAAAGTAAATATCCAGGGCTGCTGCTCCATTAAACTTTCCAAAGACAGCAAGTGCACTTGTTACATCTATAGTCTGAGACTTAAATGACTTGACAAGTATGAGGTCATTCAACACTCAATTATAAACCAGAAGATTGTGTGCTTGCTGTTATCACAAATCTTGCCCTCAGCTCCAGAATGGGTCAGGATATTAAAAGTATTCTAAGAACAACTCCCTTAAACCTGACACACATTTTGGAATTGAATCTCAGGACTTTTATCTGTCATACTCCCACTTGGCAGACAGATTTATTTTCAATAAGATCCTGGTTACATTGCCATACTGCAGTGGAAAAACTGTTTCAATGTGTGTTTTCTTTGCAGAAATATAATCTGCAACCCAAACTAACAACAAGCTTTGAAAAGAAATATCACGTACCATTTCAAAGCCCAAGATGCAGACTGCTTTTTCCTCAATGCAGGGGCAAAATCTTCTTCACTGAAATTTTTACTTCAAGGAACAAACAAATAAAAACATCAAACTGGCTGTCTGAGTCTACAAAGTTATGCTTACAGTATGCAGTAGAGTTGAAATAAGCTAAAATATTATTTGTCCATGCCTTGCTGTTCTCCCTCAGTCAGGTCTGTTCTTTCATATTTTTGAAACCAGTTTTTCCCAAACCATTCTAGAAGTGCTGAACTGAACCAGTACAACTGCAGTACATTTAATAAAAACAAAGTCCACACCTGATTTGAGCCTAATATACAGCATCCATCATTGCATATATTTGACTCTTATTTTACAAAAGGGGTCAAATCTATTAGTAAAATAAACAAGAAGACATTAAAACCTAAACAGCCCACATTTCAATCCACAGATGCTGACAGCAGCTACACAATAAATTCTGTAAGTATCTGATATCAAACATTGTCTGTGGTAAGGTGTCTTGCTTATTCAGAGCAATAGGACTTCAAATGCAAATTTCTTACTCTAGAGGAGTTTGCTCTTAAATATTTAAGGATGTGTATGCTGCAGTCATGCAAGTCAAACTGTAAAAGGTTTAAGTGGTCTAGGACTCCCACTCACAAGTCTATTTCAATGGATTAGAATAATCTCCACAGAGCTACAGGAGAGGAACAATGCAAAAATCACTTACATTTGAAGACTTCTCAGCAAAGATGGTGGATTTGACTCACTTAGTCCCAGTTTTTCTGCTAAATATTCAACTAATGATGGATTAGCAAATCCTGGGGAACGATGCAAAACCTCTTCAAATGTCTCTCCTGTGTTGGCAACTTCCAGGCTTCGCCTTCAAAACAGCACCAATGCACACAAATGAGACCTCAGGCTCTGTGCCCTATTTCATCACTTATGTTTAGAATAAAAATGCCCACATGGTACCTGTATTACTGCTCACAAACTGCTCTCTTCTACAGGCACATATCTTCCTGCTATTTACTGACCCTTGTGTCCTTTACCCCAAACGAGCCTCAGAAAACTATTTGGGCACCCATCCCCTATTGCCAGGACATAAAAAAATATCACAGACAGCTGTGTCCCCATCTTCTAGGGGGAATTTTAAAATGCTAAGAACTAACATTCCGGTCTCCCAAGGCTTTGGGGTTTTTGTATTCATTTGTTAACACAGTCCAAAAGCAACAAATATCCCACCCTGTCTTTTAGTTTCCTTATATTTTTGGAAAGAAGCTAAAAAGGCAACCACACCTACATATCCAGACACAAGTATGCTAAAGAGAGGGACAACAAGGAGGATGTGATCAGCCCATTAAATCAGAAAGCCCACTGAGGAGTTTAAGGGACAGCCAGCCTGTCAGAGATGCTCTTCAGACACTCTGACTGCACCCAGCAAGTGCAGCCAAACAGCACATCCTTACTTATAATGCAGTGGGAAGTCATCAGAGGTGATCACACCCAGCTTTGTGCTGGAAAGCTTGGGTGGAAGGGCTGAGCTGTAAAGTGACACTGCCAGCTTCTTGTGGTAGCGGTCAACATCCTTGAGCGCAGCTGCAGAGATAATTCAGGGAGGGATAAATTCACAGAAATGGCTCAAACTCCAGGCAAACCCATTCCTCACAGCTTCTGCAGCCACTCACCTCGGATAAGGTCTCCAGTTTGATAATACGACAGAGGATCTCCATGGTTGCTTTGAGGAGGCACATCCCTCACAGGACACAGGGCCTGCAACAGAACAGAGAAGGAATGTCATAAATGAAGACATAGGGTTGGGGTTCTTTTTCTCCCCAAGAGCATACCAAAAAAGATTACTTTAAGCTTAATGCACATCAGAACTGCAATTCTTAAAATACAGCTTGGCTCAAGTAAAAACTCATGCATCCACAAATGATGAACTTTTCAACCCAATATGTGGGTCACTGCTGTGAAAGACACGTTCACTGGCTGAGCAAAGTATCACAAACTGCCCACAAAATCAGGCACTACCCATCATCCCAAAGCTGTTTCACCTTTACACATTCCACTCCACTAAGAGATACAAAAGGCAACAAATAAATGTCAAAAATGAACTATTGACCAAAGCTGTATCTTACAGTGATTTCCAAATCTGCAATTTCCCGTATGACACCACTTCCCAGACAAATCAACACCATGAAAAAGCCAAATTCACGGATAGATGTAATCCTCCCAATGACGATATCGCCCCGCTCGATGTCACGGAAAAACAGCTCTCTCCTCTCCTCCCTGGGCACCTCCAGGAACCTCTCCAGGGGCGGCATGACAGCGTAACACTCTGCAACAGGGCACAGCCAGTTACAATCGGCCAAGCTGCACCCCGACATCACAAAACATTTAACGACAGCAAAACACGTGAAAATACGATTTCCTGGGCTAACAGGAAGCTCACGCATAGCCTATAAAAATCAACAGGGGAAATTTTAAGCCTCTTTTTAAAGAGAGGGCAAATTGAAGTGCTGTCCTTACAGTGTGACCGCCCCCAACTCACACACCCTCATTCTCCTCGATGCTGTCCTCGATCGGCCCGTTGGGTTTCCACGAGTGCGCGAACAGCAGATCCGCCTTCTTGGCGATGAAGCGCTTTATCTCGGTGTCGATGCTCGCCCTCTCTTTCCTGGGGGAAGGAGAACGCGGTGAGTCGCGCCCCGCGGCCCCTCACGGCCCGCCCGGCCGCTGCCCCGGCGCCCCTCACCAGGCGGCCGGCGGGGCCCCGCGAGGCGGCTCCGGGGCGGCCCCGGGCGGCGGCAGCAGCCCGCGGAAGTCGGGGTTGTCGTGCTGCTCGGCGCGGAGCAGCGACAGCAGTGCCGGGCCGTGGTAGTTCAGCGCCTGCCGGAGCAGCTCCCGATCCATCCCGGCGCCAACGCCGCCGCCGCCGCCTCGCCCGGAACGGGAACCCCCGCACGGGCAACGGCGACGGGGCGGGACCGGGCGGCCGCAGCGCCCCCGGCGGGCGGGAGGACCGCGCTGAGCAGCGGCGGCGCTGCCCGCCCTGCTGGCGGGCCCATCTCTAGTTTATAAACAGACAAGAATGAAAGAGAGAACAGTAAAAAACACACGGCGCAAATTACACAGATTTTCCCCACTGGAATCCTGCCCGGTTCGGCAGCGGCGGCCGGTGCAGGCAGCGCCCGACGCGGTGCTGCCGGGAGGGGGCGCTGCGCCCCCCCCGGCCCCGGCCCGGAGCGCCCAGAGCGGGTGGCACCGGCGGTGTCACATATCGGAACCGGCGGTGTCATATATCCGAACCGGAGGTTTCACGTCCCGAACCGGGGGTGTCGCGGCACCGCCGCGTTCTCTGGGCGCTGCCGGGAGCGCGTTCGCTTCCTCGGGAGCGGCTCTGGAGCAGCACGGGCGGGTCTCGGTCGGGGCTCGGCCGGCGCTGCCGTGTCGGCCCCGAGTTACGGCTGTGGAGCGCAGGGAAAGCCAACGGAGCTGGGGAAGGGGCTGGGGCACAGTGCGGTGAGGAGCTGCTGAGGGAGCTGCTGAGGGATCTGGGAGAGCTCCGCTGGAGGAAAGGAGGCTCGGGGGGGACACTGTCACTCTGCAGCTCCCTGACAGGAGGGTGCAGCCAGGCGCGGTCAGGCTCTGCTCCCCGGGAACCAGCCACAGGACAAGGGGGAACGGCCTCAAACTACTCCAGGGGAGGTCTAGGTTGGACACTTGGCAGAATTTATTAATTCAAAGGGTGATGAGACATCGGAACGAGCTGTCCAGGGAGGTGCTGGAGGCGCCATTCCTGGTGGTGTTTACAGGAAGATTGGACGTGGCACTTGGATCCATGGTCTAATTGACAGGCTGGTGTTGGGCCACAGGTTGGACTCGATAATCTCAGAAATCCTTTCCAGCCCAGTTGGTTCCATGATTCTGTGACTAAAGGAGAGAGCGTGAGCCAGCACAGCAGTGCAGGGCTGAGGCTCAGCTCCACAGTGTTCCTAATCCCCGTTCCTTGCGCTGTCCCTGGCCACGGTCCCCTGGCACAGCCTACAGGTGACACATCCTGGCTTTACTGAAACAGGGAATACGAGTGATTCCCTCATCCTGGCTCTCCTGAGACAGGGAATACGAGCAATTTCTTCGGCAGAAGGTGATGGGCTGAGGGCACAGCCAAGCTGCTGCTGCGGGCCTGGCGCCAGGGCAGCCGCCCTGCTCCCCAGAGCTAACTTTGGATGCTAAAAAGACACTTCACTCAGGAGGCTCTTCATGGTAATCACCTCTCCAGCTAATGGAGAAAGGTGCTTAAAACCAGCTGGAAATAATCCAAGCCTATTAGAAGGCTCGCAGTTTTTCGGCTCCCAAGAATAATTTGTCCCTGGCATCGCGTTTAATAATTAATTTTAAAAGGGGAGGTGGGTGTGGGAGAAAACCCATTGCAAACAGCATAATGTCACTTTTTCCCTCAGTACAGGGCTGGAGAAAAAATAGCAATCTGGCTGTCAGCAGACCAGGGACACGGACTCCTCTAGGAACAGCATGACTGAGAGGGCAAGGATCATATCAAAGACTCTGGTCTCAGAAGCTCAGTTCAAAGCCAGTAGGGATATCACTGGTGTAGCAGACTTGGGGAAGACACTGGAAGGGCAAATTTATATTTTAGTTTCATTTCACGTCCCCCTGTTTTAATATAAAGGAAGATAAAGAAGGCACAACACTTACTATGTACCAAACAGCTGCCAAGATTTTGATTTAGAGTCTTCCTGATCTGTGTGAGACCAGGTGTGCTCTTAGATTGCTGGTTACCATGGTGGGGAAACACCATTAACACCAGATGGAAATTTCTAGATATTAAGAGTGATTAGACACAGGTTGACGTGGAATATGCACCTGCAGGATGCAGTGCAAACAGGAGCCTTTCCTGGATGAGTTTCTTGGCAAGAGCAGTGCCTTGAGCAGGGTGGCACAACTGCAAATAGTGGCAGTTTTATTTGAGGCAATGGTATTTTGAGTAAGAGTTAATTGGTGTTGCTTAGCAAATACAAGAGCTAAAAAAAAGTTGTTTGAAGCATGAACTCTGCTTGTGTAAGCATTTCCCCAGCCTCATATGCAGATACACACACACACACACACAGTGTACAAGAAATTAGGCATTATGAGTAGACTTCCAGTGTGTTACAACTTCTGGACTTAAAACAGGAGCCAAAAATCACTGTGAAAGCACACCCACCTACAACAGCAGATTCTTCTTACAGACATTTTCTTTGTTGTATAAAATCAATTGCATTTCAGGAAATTCAGTAATTTATAGCACATTAATACACAGAAGGTAGATTAGTTGCCCCTAAACACGACAGCTAACTTCATTTTCAAAGTAATCCATTCTTTATCTGGGCCAAACACATCCCAAAATTATCTTAATCAAGCAAACTAAATTACCCCAAATAATTCAGCTTCAGAGACAGCTTTGCCAGAGCAGAGTATATGCTTGAACTTGTAATTTTTGTTCCTATTTTTCAGGTTATAGGAATGAACTGAGAAGTAATGTAAGACTGTATGTTGTTCCATCTCATCCAGAGCACACAGAAGCTTTTGCATCCTTTTCTCTCATAGGATACTTCCTGGAGCTTCACTCTGATTTTAAAAACCTCTCTCCATCTTTTCAGTGGTGGAAGTTTTCTGCTTTTCTTTTCATTCTTTGCTTGCTTTGCTTCAGCTGCCCAATAGGAAATGCTTTTGATAAAAGAGAATAGCAGCCACGACAGTTCAGCCAGGAATAATGATAAATGGGAGAGTTTGGAATAAAGCCAGGGCTATACACACTGCTCAGGAGATGCCAGGCCTGAGGATGGGGCATGCTCCATATGCTGTTAATCCTCTGTTCCATTGATTTAGGAACTGCCTGCATGAGTAGTGCCTGATCCCATCTGCTGAGTAAACACAGGGTGGGCAGGAGTGTCCTGATCCTGCAGGAGAAAGCAATGCAAGTCAACATCTCACCCTGCTGGAGGAGGAACACTCCGGATACTTTGAAACCAGACGTGTTTGAGCACGCTTGGTGTAGATTTCTGACAGCTCAGGTCGGTGCATGCTGAAAGGCAGCTCACAAAATCCATCCTGCAGCCCTTAGCTCCCACAGTAAAAAAATGATGAATTTACACCTCAATGGCTTTGGACCCAGGGTCAAACTCGCAGTGATATTGCCCCTGAACAACCCCAAACAGCCATGATAGAACTTCAAAGGGGGTATATGAAATACTAAGCAGATTTTCATCCAAATCCAGTGAGCACAGCTTGAATGCAACAAGGTCAAGCTGCTTCTCAAATGTTTCCAAGTATCCAATATCACTGGTGAAGCTTACAAGAAAATCTCATTGCAGGAATGAATTTTGTGCCCACAGCTCAAAGCCACATTTTATCACTGACAAAAAGATTAGATTCTCCAAGATCATACATGTCAAAGTATTACTCTCTGTAAATTTTGGGCATCTTTGAAGATAAATTTTAGCCTGTTGCAAAGAGGAGTGAAATATTCAACTAAATATGTCCTTTGGGCTAAGAAAGAGCAAGCTAATAGCAGTAATGAGAAGGAACATGAAGAGTTGTACTTCCAGCTGTGTTATACTTATGGAAAATTCTGCCAAAAGCAGCCCTGCTGCCTAGACTTGCTAATTAATGAAGCAGCAAAGAGACTGTCCAATATCCAAGATATTATTTTAGCTCAAGACCAATGAAGGGACTTTCAGCACAGATTAACTGCTAGCCAGTTAATAGCCCTACTGAGGCTTTCCTAGTGAGGAAAACAAGATTATATCTGCAGATATAATCATAAATATGATGGAGGAAATGTGGAGACAACCCCAAACTCTGAGTGATGGAGCAACCCAAGCCATGGCCATTCAAGCATTTCCCTTTGTAATGAGTTCATTGTTCAGTCCAGCTTTGGCATGGTCTGTAAGAGAGTACACTTTCAGTGGTGTAGACTTACCTGGAGTGTGCTCAGCACCTGTTTTTGGTGTCAAGGACCTTTGCACTTCTCAGATTTCTAGAAAGATGTAGACAAAGAATAGTCAGTTGCATGTTATAAATATACAAAGACAGACTGTGGGAACTGCCTGGGCTCTGAATCGACAGTCTGGATTATTCAACATTATTCCTGCTGGAGTCCAACAGGAATGATGGTTCAGAAATGTCAGTGGAGACCCCCCTGGGAGTGCTGTGGGTTTCTGTCAGGCTGCAGGCAGTGCCACTGCTGAACCTTTGTGCATTGGGAGTTCAGCTTGTGCACCAGTGCAGCGTTCTGTGCCTGCACAGCAGTGACAAGAGCTTAGAGGTTCCAGGTGAAACTGAAAAGGTTACAGCAGGAAACATTGCCTTTGACATTTTTTTACCCTAAATTGAAAACCAGACTGTGCTGAATGAAAGTTTGCTTATTTGGCAGGAACCCCAGTCAGGCAACTTAGCAGCAATCATGACACAGACAATATGTACACACCCACCTGTACAGCTTGCAATACAACTAGAAATCCTGCCTGCAGAGCAAATCCCTGTGGTACATGGGGGCTCAGCAGCAGGTATGGTGAGCAGACAGGTTTTGTGAGGTTTTCATGGATTTTCCAGCTTCTAACTCCACAGACTGGCAGTATCTCCTGCTTTATAGCAAGGGGGAATCATCCTGGTTTTCCAGTTTTAGAGTGATTGCACCTTAAAGCAGCATCAAAACTTTCCTGTCAGCAGAGTAGATCACTACTGAGAGCTCGAAATTACATATCCAGGGTGTAGCAAAATACAGTGTGGATGTTTGACCTCAAGGCTGCAAGCACTACAAGGATATCTTTAAGCATGCAGCTTCTCTCAGTTATTGAGCCTCTCATTTGTAGTAGAGCAATATTCACGTTCTCAGTATAAAATTCTTTTTCCAGAAATTTGCATCTTTATAACTGTCATATAACATGCATGCACTCTCAAAAGTTGTTAAAAGGAGTCTCTAAAAATATTTTGAAGATCTAAACCAGTTGGAGTTCTTCTATTTCTGGTAAAACAAGCTACTTATTTATGTATCTCAGGGTCAGTTGCTCTAACATTCAATTTATGCAACATGTGCAATAAATACTGCCTAAATAGCAATCTACAAAAATCAGACGTTATTTTCTCAATGACTTGCAATGAACCAGGTATGTAACCATGGTCACAAACTAATTAGCAACCTCCTAATTTCTTTTAAATTTGTCACTATTTAAACTACACTAAAACTAGAAAGTTGAAACTGCTTTAATTGACTTATGAAGAACTAAACAGTTGGCAATATAAATTCACAATACAGATTAATTATCTTAATGTTTGCTCCAATTTAATGCATGAGCATACCTTGAAAACAAATAAAATGTACCAAAATTATTTTTGTCTTTAGCAGGTGTATCTCTCATTAAAAAAGATAAGCTGAATTGGTGTGATATGATTTCCAATTAATTTTTATCTCAATAAGAATTTTTTGGAGATACAGTGATTAAGGAATACTTTTAGAAACAGAAAGAGAAGTTAATTACAGAATTATCTGTTTGATATAATTCCAGTAAGTAACAGCCATAAGTAGATATTCATTAGTCTCTCAACAAATCAGGTTTGTTTTTCCTAACAACCAAAAGCAGAGGCCAGATGGAACAGTGGAATGCCAAACTGATGCATGGATATGATATTTGTTTGTTTAAACATTTGGTGAATTCCTCACAGTGTTAAATCCAGAAAGCTGAACTTATTTGCAAGTAAATTAACAAGACATGGAAAAAAATATCTGCTCTGAATTTAATAATTATCTTTAGGTTTGTAATTTATTATTAGAAGCCTCCTGTTTCTATCATAAAACTTTTTAAAATTGTAAGTAAAACCTGTTGCCTGGTATTCCAGTCTGCCTTTTGGCCCAGTGAAGAAACTACAAAGGCTGAGACAAAAACAAGTGCCCCTGGTTTAATGGGCAGTTTTGTGCTTCTGAGGGATTTTGGAAGGAGACTTTGTGGACTCCCACTGACTTCAGCAGGTTTCAGGTTAAGCATGAAAGACAGAAATTGGTAACTAAACTTTCTTTGCTTTCCCTGCTGTCTATAATTATGATTTAATCAGAGCAATCAAGTGTCGAAGTCCAGACATGGTTTGGCTGGAGCTTCTGGAATATAGGAAATATACAGGTGTTCATTTCCTCTTGATTCTTGTCTTATGAAGGCAGTTGAACAAAATACATAATCACAGGGAATAGAGGCTCTGAATCAGATGAAAATCTAAAGCAGAAACGGGAGGAGGTAGCTTGAAATACGAAAAAAAGAAATACAGTGAAATAAAGATGTGTATGTGTGCAGGTAATGACCATGACTTAGACCAGGAGAAAGGGACCTCTGCCAAAAGTACAGCAAAGGCCAGAACTGTACTCTTACAAAAAACCCCAAACCAAACCAAAAACCCAACCTTCAATACTGCGCCCCAAATCAAATGCAGAGACAAATGAAATACAATTATGCATTCCATGCATCTCCCCTTTTTAGCACATTATACAACACTGATACCAAATTGTGTTCTTAAAGATATTGGCAACTAAAAGCACGGAATGTACCTAAGAAGAAGTCAAAAAAACCATAAGCTGGGCATCTAAATACCTTTGTGATTCTGGCCTAAGAATGAATGATAATTAGTATAGCACAAATTAAGTTTTTACATATGCGAATGGAATTGTTTTCTGTCTCAACTAATTACAGAAGTAGCTCTGTGCTGATTTGATTGGGAGTGAGAAATAAACATGCAAATCTAAACCACTGGTGTCTAAAACTCCCCTCTTGTAATTGTGATGATCTGATCCTCCTACAGCTGGTAAATATATACATGGGAGACTGTGTGTACGTGCGTAGGAGAGCAGTAAGCAGGAGAAAGAAATCCAGATTTTTCCATCTGTACAAAATGTCAACATACTCTCTATGAAAAGGCATCAACAAAACCCTTGTAAGCACAATTCAGGCTACTCGAGTTCTAATCTGTATCTTCACTGGCAGTGAGGGTTAATGAAAGCTCCAATACAATGTTTCTTTAGTTGAGAAGCTGCGAGGAAATGATGTAGAGCTTTCAAAAATGCTGTAAAGCTTGGGTAGTGCCAGATAGCATTCGTGCAATTTAAAGTTTAAACAGAAGGTTAATAGCCCAGGAAAAGGTTGGTCCTGAAAAGTAACGCTTCAGGCTGAGGTGGTTGAAGTGCCTGGTTGCCCACGCCAGAATGTGCCTCTGAGAAATTCTAGTGGCAGCCAGGAAAACTGATAATTGTCAGGTCCTCAGTGCAGCCTGCTATTTTTTTTTCACCTCTCTAACCTGGTTTGTAATCTCATAATGTAAATTTAGGTCTTCACTTCTTTAAAGATGGAAAAACCTGCCTTGTGTTAGGAGCGATCACAAAGTACATCTAAAACATATGAAGAACAGTTTTTCTTCAAAACTGATGAATTTAAATGAATTTCAGCATCCAAAGAGAGTTGTGGCTCCTGCAATCCAGAAGAAGTTTGGAAATTTCAAAAGGGGGAGGGGATTTTCCCCAGACTGTGAGGGTTATTTTGGCATTGAGTGCCAAGATAAAAGGAAAAGCCTTCCCTACCTAGAGCTACAAGTGCCTTCTTGTAAGGATATTTTACAGGCTCAGGTGGTCAGAAACTACAGAGAGTCTTTGACAGACCAGTCATGGCAAAGTGCTGTCAAAAAAAACCCCACTCTACCAGCAGCATGTCAAGGGAGGATACATGACAGGGAAAGGATAGGGAAAGTAGAGTAGCATACACAATATTTTCAGTAAGACCAAATTAATGTATCCAAACATAACAAGAGCTGCTGTGGAACTTTGAGATGTAATGGCAGGCTCTGAGCAATAGTTCCTGCTGGTACCTAAAATGGACCATAAGCCTCTGCATTCAGCTTCAGAAATTGCACTCACACAGCTGAGAGATGAAACAGTCATTTTGGTCTCTAATAGCTGTGTTAGAAGCCAGAAAGAGCAGGAGAAAGCAGCAGCCTGGCTATTCTGATATACCAATCCTTTTTTTCCCCCCTCAAAGTAAACATATTATTGCTTTGTAATTTAAAATAATGATCACTGGAAAAATAAATTATATTGTAAAGCAAGATAAGAGTACAAGAGTTGTTTAGCTTCACTGATACCAGAATGGAAATACAGAAACTTTTTCTGTAATTGCAAATAATGCAGACACTGCTTTGTAACTGAAAAAAAGGGAAAACCATTATTGGCAAAAATCTGTAGATTCTTTAGGTGGAAAAATACACAGCACAAATTGTTTACATTTTCAGTGGGGAGCATCCCTCGGTGCATCAAGCTGTCACACAGCTTAGCAGCATGACACATCTTAGTGATTAAATGCTGGCTCCCTGGCAAAACCCAAAAAACAAAACAAATGAATTTTTCAGTGGAGAAAGCTACTGTTCTTTAGTACAGTGGCTCTCACAGCCGAAAAGAGGCAGCAGCAGGGTGGTAGAAATCAAAGTCACTCAGCAGGTGAGCTGTAGTTTGAATGTACCTCTTCACAGGGTATCTTTATCTCCTTTTGGTCTCACTCCTCTGTTGGGGTAAAATGCACCATCACTTACAAGTTTGATTTCAGATGTTGACCATGCATCATGATGGACCATGGAAAGCAATTATTACATCCCTTCACTTGTTTTATTTGGAGGCTCCAAACGAGTGACTCAGATGCATAAAACCAGAGCAGTGACAAAGCAAGAGCAGTAAAGGCCACCTGTGAGTGGAAGGTGAGCAGGACAGGAGTGTCAGGATCAGGGCTGGGAGCAGGGATCAGGGTCAGGCACGGCCCAGAGTTTGCCTCAGCGGTGAGACAGCTCCAGCTGGACAAGCAGCCAGTGGGTTTGGGTCTAGGCTCAATTCTGGAGGTCAGAGCTCACTGCAGACACAACTACAACAGGGCTGCAGAGTAACATGGGGAAAATGATATTAAACCCTCAACAGCAAGTACCTAGGGAGAGCAGGGGCAGGCCCTCACTTCTAGTTTTCTTCATAGTAGTTCTTGGCAGAGAAGAAGCTGATCTCGAGCTCAGCCCATTAACTCATCCAACTCAACTCCATTAGAACATGAGTTAGGCCCTGGCATAAACTCAGGCTTAGCTCTCTGGCCAATGCAAAAGCACTTGGAGCAGATGGCACAGGTCCATTTCATCATGCAGGTACTTGTATGTGACTCATCAGCCAGTCTGAAAAGCAGAATTATCTGTATTTCTTGCTAAGTTCACACTTTGTTATGCCCCAGCTGTTCACTGGTACCAGTCCCACCGATATGTTGCCACATGAGGAGTCAGCTTAGGCTTACTAGGACTGGTACAAAAACAGTATTATTTTTTGGGGTGACTTAGCATTGTTTACCCACTTTTGTTTTCTTTATGCTGTTTGCAGTTCCACAGGGGTCACATTCAGCAGCTGATCATGAAAATACTCTCGTTAGATCAAAGAAAGCAATGAGCAGTCCAGCACTGTCACATGGGGCTGATGAAATGCATGAGCTGACACTTGACAGGACAGCGATTACCCCAGAGTTTAATAACATGTTAATCATCTTAAGAGTCATTATTTTCTCCCAGGCACACACTGTACTCCCACACTGACATTAAAAAAATCCCCAACAAAACACACCAGAGGGTATTTCTGCAGGGCAAAACATACTGGAAAACTAAAAAGATGCTGTGTATGAAAATGGTTTCTTCCACTGTCCTAGAACACAAAACCACCAAAAAGGTGGTGCTCTTTTTGTGCAGCTCTGTGCTACTCATCCCAAATGATTTTGAATATAATTGCATAGACTTTTATTTACTAAATTTAATAATAATATAGATGTGAACATGCAATGTAGTCTTGGCATATGAACACAAACATCAAAAACCTCCCCCCACATGCATTATGTTTTTTCCTATGTTGCAGAGGTTCCTGTGGAAAATCTGTATTTGATTCATCTTTAGGTGACACACCTAACTGTGACTTCCAACAGAGTTGTCAGTGCCAGGTACAGCTTTTAGTATTTTTTATCTGCATTATCTGTGATTTGAGGTCACAGCTACTTTCATATACGATACCAGTCTGGAGGCTTTTAATTTTATCTGAACCTGCCTGAACTACAGGTGGGATATGAGTACTATGGGAGGTTGCAACGAACAGTAAATGTTTGATTTGGGCCTTTTCAGTCTGAGAATATTCCTTAAAAGAGTGTCCAAGATCAACAGACCCATCTAGCCCACAGGGAGACTGCTCCTTCCCAAGGAAGCAACTGAGCCTGTTTGGTGAAGATGGTACCACTGGCACACATGGCAAAAGAGGAGTGAGAAAATGACAGTCAGGAGCTTTGTCTGATGCCCAGGAAAAGACAGTGAGGCACTTGGTGCTCCCATGAGGAAAATCCCTAAGGACCAGAACAGAAAGTCACTGAGTTATCAAAAAGTCAATCCAGAAGGAAAGCCAAGATCTGCAAACTCCTGAACAAGAAAGACAGACATTATTTTTTAAATCTCATTTCACTTTGGAGTTATCATAGATAAAGTTAATTACTGTAGATCCTATTCTAATACAACTGACTTACGAGTTTCAAAGTCTTTGGGGGATACTCACTTAATGTAGATCTATATGGACTCATCTGGGAGGTGGGACTGGTCCCAGGCCCTGCCGTGGGTCTGAGCTGCATTTGTTTGGAGTTTATTGAGTTTATTGTCCCCAGCCAAGCATTAACAGCCAGCCCAGTCCCTGCTGCTGCCTCATAAGGCACTTACACAATGTAGATTAATAGGAGTTGGTGAGAAGGTCATGTCCTGATACTAATGGAAATGAATTATTCCCAGAAATATATTTAGTCTAGACTGTGTCCAAGTCTTCAAGCAGTGAGGTTCAAATATACTTCCCTATGAGATTTTTACAAGTTCATTTCTGTATCAGAGTTCTTATCTTGGTGTTCAGCTTAAATTTTAATTCTTCATCCTTTCTGCCTTAGAATAGTCTAAAGAATTCCTCTTATTTCTTGCTGCTTATCCCATTTGTAGACTGTTGGCAAGTTCTTTGTTCTCAGCCACTTAACCTTCTTTTCACCAGCCTATAAATATTGATCCATTCCAATCCTGCCTTTTTGTCTATACAAAAGTCCCTCTGTACTTATTTCTGCCCTATACTGAATAACCATCAATTTGTTTGTTGTAATGAGCTACCTAAAAACACATGTACTCTTCTTCTTCTGCCAGTGTTAAATGGAGATGAACAATGCCTCCTTTTTCATGCTGCATGGGCAGAGGCCAAATTCCATCCAATTTCTCAGTCCTTCATGTTACCCCTTCCCAGATGTGCCCATCACAGTATGTACAACAGGAAAGTCTTTCCTTGAGATGGCATTTTTCCAGGTTGAGTTCAATTTTTTTTTTGTAGTTCATCAAGATTCTAAGACCTCCAAGAAAGACACTCTTTGCTTCCTAGTTTCTTTCTATACTTTTCCCCTAACTTGTCCAGAGTGCATCCAAAGCACACATGGGAGATTTTATTAACATGGGATTTACTTCTTTTTCTTTGCTCTTAGTGACTGTATTTTCCCAGGAGCTACAAGTGATCTCTGCTGTGCAAGTAATCACCTTATTCTAACCCAGCATTCACCATTTACCAAACTGCATCTTGATCTTGACTCACCATTAGCTTCAGGAAACAAACAACTGTTTGGCAACATTAAAAGGTATCTTAGGAGTTTGAGTCTTATTTCAGGAATGGAAACATCTGCAATTTTGGTGTATGTATGAACAGATGTATTTATGAAAATTAGTATGATTCACTGCACAGATGACAAGTTTATGTTTCATAGTCATAATTTCATAGTTCATATTTCAATCAGTTTTTAGTTATAGAGTGGATACTGCAGCAACTGCTGCTTGCAGCAATAGGTCTGGGAGCTGTAGTCAATACTACAATGCACTGTGAAGCCATAACATAAACTGCCCTGGATGGTGACCTGAAATCAAGAAGTTAAAATTCAAAATGAGAATTAAAAATAGAGGAAAATAATTTAGAGGGGTTTTTCCCCAGTTTAATTCAACCTTATATGCAAATTCCCATTTAAAAAGTCTGTCTCAGTAGTCATAACCACTTCACTTAATATCAACATACAAAATAAGCCTGAAAATCTGTTGAAGGGAGTTATTTTTAGATGAGCTGTTTGTTGAGAAGAAATTTTCCTTCCATATTCCCAGCAGAGCAACTGAGATGCCACTGAGCTTTGGAAGCAGTGCCCATGGCCACCTGCACCCATCTGGCCTTGGTCTAAGTCCTTCCTTGGATTTAAACAAATAAGGCTCCATGTAGCAAAATCCCACTATTTAGGGCTTACAGCATCTGTTAAAATCATCTGGTTACTGCTATTTATCTAGAGCTCAGAATCTCTTCTCTTCATTGCTGTGTTTTTCCTCCAACTTGTCCTCACAAAAGGTCACAGAATAGAAGAAAGTCCTCCCTTTTTTGTGAACCTAGTATAATCCTATTGATTTACCTTGTGTTCAACCCAGTTAATTTCAATTTACCCTTTTGTGATTTGTTTCCCTCAAAGGTAATAAACCTGTGCTAACCATTTTATTTCCAGCTATTATTTGTTTTTGCCAAACACTGGGGAAGAAAAATGAGTGGTGATCTCCTGTGCTGTGCCTCCAGGTGATGCAGCACAGCAATCCCAGCTCACAGCTCACACAGAGCTGGGACACAGAGCTGCACTGCGACCACACTGGGTGACACCTGTGGCTGGTTCCTGTCACCCAACCCCTGGAACACCTGCCCCATGGCTCTGTGTGGGCTGTGACACAATTCAGGATCCTCCCTTCAATACACAGTCTTTTCTAGGATATTTATTTCAATTTTGATATGGCTTTTACCCAGAAATCCCACAGGCAGCTCTCAGTGGCAGCTGAAGCTGTGTGAGCTGCACCCATCCCTGTGACCAGCACTGGACACTCAGTGCACACAGCACTGAGACATTGACAGCACCAAACCTCTTTGGTGGTTCTTCTGAGCTAATGAAGAGCCCCAGCTTCCCAGGCAGGCTCATTAGTTCAGGAATATTGTGTTAGAGAAGTTTCACTGCCCTCCATTTCTTCCTGGGGTGTAGATGTGCCCATCATGACACCTGGGCATGGGAAGGTTGTTCCTGGCTGGGACTCTCTTCTGTGTCAGATGTAACAACAGAACTCACAGAATCCATCACACACACAACAAAAGAAATCAGGAGAGATCAGGACATATGGTAATGTAATCTGTAAGCCTCTGGATGAAGGATATGTTGAAGTGATGTTGAACAGGATGTTTTGTTAAGGAATGGCCTCTGCATTCTCCTGTGATCTTTCTCTGAATGTGTTTTGCAGTGTTCTGTGACCTCCTCAAAATATGCTGAAATCCCCACGGATTCCAAAAATTACATGAATTTCCACAACTTTTCTGATAGTACTGATATAGGAAGGTCAGAATCTGATGATAGCAAACACTGCTGAATTCACAGCCCTTGGGACAGCAGTGATTTCAGCCCAAATGCATTAGCTCACAATCATATTTATTTCAAAACATTGACATGAAACTGCTCCCATGACTAACAAGGTGTAATTTGGTGTTTCTTTCTGTATAAACTGAATGTTCTCTCTAAAATCCAGTTTCAGGGGATATCTGTATCAGTTATAAATTTTTCAGCCAGCACCCATTTCAGCTCATTGCTGAATTTGAGGCCTGTGGCTTAGAGCAAAATAATCATTTGAGAAAAGCTAATCTCAGGAGTCTGGTATTGGGTGACAAACTAGGGCTGAAATGTACCACACTGTGGCCTCCACATTACCCCTGTTCCATCTCAGGCAAATACTTTTCCAAAGAAAAAACATAACTTGATCCTCTACCAGTCTTATTTTAATTAGATCTGTAGAAAACAGCCCAATATTTGATTGCTGACTGACTCAAAAATAGCTTCAACTACATGTAATAAGAAACAGGTTAGAGCAGGGCATAGAGCCTGGAGATTTTACCAGGCAGCAGATCAAACAGCTGAGCTCTTGACAGACTCTGCTGCTTCCCTTTGCCTGCTGTTTCCTGGAGCAGCAAATTCAGGAGCCATTTGTCAGTCACTGACCAGTTCACCCTCACAAACCATTAATGGCATACCTGAACTTCCAAATCTCACAATGGAAACAGAAAAAAAAAAATCCAACCCAGAAGATTCCTGTGTCTCAAAGAATTGTTTCCTTGTGCTTTCTGGACATGCTTTTGTAATGTGTATTTCAGGTGGTTGACAGGCCTCTGTTTGACATAAGTTTGGGTGAAAAAATGAAAAAGAAAAGCTCTTAAAATGAAAGCTCTTAAAATGTTCTCTTCCAGTTCTTCCACTGAATAAATATTTTTATTGTGGCCAAGCATCAAATGCAAAGTGTCATTTCCTGAGTTCTCACTGAGGGCTTTCAAATTTTCTTTTCTTGAGAAAATTAGTGTGATTCCCACAGTTCCCCAGGGAACTAATACATTTCACTCTGACAAGAACCACAGGGACATAAAGCTCTATGGGCTCATATTTTTTAAGCCATTTTACTCATTGATTTTATGCCTTAAGGAATCCAGAGTTCAGAATAGCCTTTTGTGTGCCACAACAATGAGGCCACCAGCCGGTGACATTTGTAAATCTGCTATTAATTTCTTGTATGCCTGGGCTCCAACGCTTCAGTGCTTTGAGTCACGTATCTAATGAGGCCAAAACTAAAACTTGCCAGCCCTGAGGCAGAGGGGAGATCATCAGAGAGGGATGAAGAGCCAAACTCTCCTGGCTGCGGGCTCCCAGGTGCTGGCTGATTGATCAGGGGTACCTGGGACACCCCTGTGGCTGCTCCTGCTCCTCTCATGTCACCAGGGCACTGCTCACCTCCACAACATCTTGTTAGTGCTGGGCCCCAGCTGGGAAGAGCAAAGATGCCAACAACAAGAGCTCACATCTCTTGATGATGAGCAAACTCTTTACAGGAGTCCAGCTCCTCGGATCTAATTGCAGGCAAAATCTTCCTCTCTATTGACTGAAGAGAAACAGAGGAAATTTTACCTGACTCAGAGCTCAAATTGTCTGCTGGAGAAATAGAATTTATTTTTTCTTTAGGTACTTTAATATCTGACTTTTTGATAGTTTGCATCTTTAAAATATTAGAAACATCATCAACACTGAAAATATTAAAACAGGCTTCTAAGAATGCTATTAGATGCCCAAGGTCCAACCCGCCGCACAGAGAAATAAAAAAATATTACAGCCTAAGGGAGGTTAGAGCCCTGAACTTTTCAGTAAGATTTTCTATACAGTAAATCCACAAAGAGATGTATAAATCCATACAAAAAAAAAAATTACATCGCAAAAATGCAAATCCACAAACTGCCCTGTTCTGTTTAAGTCTCTTATCACTTTGAAATAAAACCAAGCTGTTTTAATTAACAAGGTGGAGGTGTTGTAGAAAAATAAAAATAAAAATATTACTTGTAAAAATAGTACTGTCTTTGTACAGCACTTGCAATCATTAGGTCTCAAAGTAATATACAGAAGTATCATGATCCTTAATACCTAGATAAGGAAATTAAGGTACAGAGAGGTGAAATCACTTGCCTAAAACCCTCCAGTGGGTCAGAAGTATCAACAAAAAGAGCAGATTTCAAAACCTTTGCATGACCTTGATGTGTTGAAGAATTAGAAAATAAAATTACTGATGTTCAGAGCAATTCATAACCGGAAAATGAAGTTCAGGTTCCCAAAATGAGTATCTGGCATTGCCACAGAAGTTTATCCTCCTGAAATAGGTAGAACCTAATGTGCCAGGTATGTTATATAAAACTGGTAAATATTGATGTTTGTCTTGAAGGGATGAAGTTATAGTCCTTTTTGTTATCAAAAATTCTTTCTTACCTCTTCAGAGTTTCACAGTTTTGTCTCCCTTGCTATAAACTACATATCTATTTCTTAAAGTTTTCATGTAACAGCTGCCTCAGAGATCAAAACAATCAAAATATCAGGGGGTGCTGGGAAAGAGTTGTATTCTTTTTGGTGGTTTCCTGTGGTTTTGATCAAAGCACACAGAGATTCCCACTAAGCAGAAACTGAATTTAGTGGGATTCAGCTCTATTCAGCTGAGAAATAGGAAAATAATCTCCTCTAGCTCATCGTATGTATAAGGCTGTGTTTATCGTCTTTCTGTCTCTCATCTCCATTTTTCCTACAAAGTGTTCATTCTGTCTGAGCAAACTGGACGGGTTCAGGGGTGTCCATAAACCACAACTGCTCCCACTTTACTTCTCCTGCATGTTCTCAATTGCCAAATTGAGGCTGTAGGAGAACAAGGAGGAGCTGCATTAGAGGTCCACAGCAAAGGCTGGAGAGTGGCTGCTAATGCAGGTGGTGCCAGGCTTTGCTTTTGTGAGCAGAAGTGTTCCCTCTCTGTATAAACACACATTTCAAGGGCAGAATACAATGCCTCAGAACACACCTTGTATTATTTAGGAAAAGGTCCAGAAGGCCACTGCTGTATATATTTGAAATTGAACAAACCATCCTTTATATGACTGCTCAGGTTCACCTTAACAGAAAATTGGCAGCCAAGCAGATAAAATAGATTTTTTACAGCTGTTTTATTTTCCATTGCCAAGTGTTCTCAAATGGATCATTAGAAGCAAGAGAATCTATAAGTTTCTTTACAATTTTGGAGTACAAAGGATGATTATATGAGAAAGCAGCATTCATATAAGATAAACAGATTCCCAACCAGTGTAATTACAGCAAAGCAAAAGATTTAATACCCTATTATTTACTGAGAAGAGTAGCTTGTTGTCAACTAGATTAAAATACTTCTAACAATTTCAAATAAAATGAAACAAAATAAACCACTCAAATTGTACTAAAAGAAAACCTGAGTTTTTCTGCAATGGTTCAACCATCTTAGAAGAAACTCATTATTAAATTAGACCAGTGCAATTCTGCGATAAAAATAGGGCCATAAATGATATGTTCATTAAAGCCATGGGAAAATGAATGGAATACTAATGAAATTAAACATGAGGGCAAGGGCCAAGTATCTGCATCAATCAGGCTTCATAAAACCCATAATCTGCTCCTGAAGCTGAATAAAACACACACGTGGTCAAGGCCCCTGAATTTCTGGAAAGACTAAAATTCTGAAGACTTGATTGTTAGAGAAACAGAGGCTCAATTTTGTGGTATTAGACCAAAGAAATAAATCTTGAAGAAAATAATAATTTATTTCTTTTTAAACAAACAAACAAACAAACAAACAAGCAGACGACTAATTCTTAGTGGAAATATACATTTCAACATTTCCTGTGAAAGTAAATATTAATATTATTATTACTAAATTGGGAGAAAAATCTCTTCAACTTCTCAGTAACTGAGAAGCAGCTTTTTGGCCCATCTCTATGAAACTCTCTAGGCCAGCAGCTCTTCAGGGTCAGGCCAACTCTGTTTGTTCCCAAGAACACAGAACTCCTTGGAGCACATGGGGCAGGGTGGGGAATCATGTGGATGCTCCCACATGGCACAGGATAACGTGGTGATGGGGTAAGATGGGGAATGGGAGTATCCAAGCTGGCTTTTTAACAGTGGCCTAAAAAAGGGAGGTGTGAATAATTCTGTGTTCTGGCATGCAGAATGGATCTTTGTTCTATGCCTGAAAGTCAGGGAAAAAGGCACAGCTAGGCAAGGGGTGAGCTCTGGCCCGGGCAATGCAGGATGCGGCAGAGCTCCCTGCTTGTCTCATTTCTGGGGAGGGCAGTGCCACAGAACACAGTCCAGCCAAAGTTTTTGATGTTGACATTATCAGCATTTTCCAAAGGAAACAAATTCTTCCTGAGAATTTTCAATGAGCTCTTATGACGTGCTGATATTGAAATGTCAGCACAGCCAACATTTTTCTTCTTTCACTTTATCTGTTCCCCTAAATTCTCCCTTTTCCATTTGGGATCTCCTCCTCTTGTCCTGAGCTCAGCTGTTGCAGTCATTATACAACACTGCAGTGATCTTTTGCCCTCTTAAAGGCTTTTTCTAAGTGCTAGATTATTACTCATTTATAGTTAGATTGCTACTCACTTAGAAATTGCCTAATTCTGCTTTTGCAGTCCCCTTAATTGTGAGACATGGCACAGAAAATATCTAAGTGATGAACAAATAGGGAGAAAGAGAAGGTCAAGCCCAAACTGATGAGTTTCTCTAGAATAAAAAAGGAGTTATATAAATAGACAATTATATTTTCTCATTAAAAAGAAAGTTTTTTCATTTTCTTTCTGGGTCTTTGAATCTACTGTAACAGTCAGTGGGAAGTTTTGTTTTCACTGCCTAACTCTGGTTATTCTCAGAAACTCCTAATAGGGAGTTCAGCTTGCAATTTCCTTGTGCTATCAGATGGAAACCTCCGTGATTATCTTAGTGGGCAAGAGATGAAAACATTCCTCAGGCTGAGAGCTGTCTGAAGATGAGCATTTCAGCCTTAATGCTGAGTGGCCACATTTTGCTTGCTGGCTCCTCGGCATAAATCAAAGGCAACATTATCACAATCATGGGAGGGAGAAAGGTAGAAGAATCCTAATAAACGAGAGGAAAAACAAAACCTCAGGGGGTTTTAAGAATGTGGATTAGTTTAGGTAATTTTGAGCAACTATTCTCAAGAAAGCACCTGGGGACAGTTAAGTTTAATTAGGCTGCAGCTCATCCTCACTGCAGGTGGTTTTGTTTCTGCCACAAAGCTCTTTCCTCCTCTCAGGTGGAGTGAGCACCACAAACCCCTGGAATGCTCCTGCTTGATAAGGAAGGAAGGAAGGGAGAGCTGACTGGGCCCATCTATTGAAAGGGGTCTCACCAGTGTTGATTTTGGATTACCAAGAGCTAAATCTCACTGCAGGAGGCTGGGCTGGGTGGGAAGGGGTCCTGGAGAGTGTAAGCAGGGCTGGGGATAACCTGGGCTGCTGCAGGAGGAGCTGGACTGACACTGCTCCTTCCAGCCCATCATCATTCCTGCCTGGGCATCGCCCCGAGTGTTTGGTGCTTTACCAGGAGCACAAAATCTCTGTCTATATTCTCCACCTTTTCCTACTCATAGCTTTACAAAATTCCATTTTTCTGCCATTATAAAATTCCATATCTAACATTTATCTGCTGGAAAACTTACAGCTCTGATCTATTTGAAGTCAACACAACTACAGGAAGAAAACTTCAGCCAGTTCACAAAGCTTAGGATGAGGTTTCAGATTGCTCGACAATTTTTTTCCCAGTATTTTTAATTTATTTCAGTTAAATTTTAATCAGGCAAAAAAAAAAAAAAAAAGTGAGTCTAAAAGCAGTTGGAATTAATTATACTTTGTATTTTCTATATTCATCCACAATTTTTCTTAACGTGGTGTCCTTGACATGTTGAGTTTGTGACAACAACGTGGTGGAATGGCTCCATTTTATACATAATTTATTGAAAAAATTTAAAATCTACATTCCTTGAGTCATTTTCATGTATAATTGAGCTTAAATTGCGTTTGGGTTATTTTGAATTAGGAAATCTTATACTCTATCAAGTCACATTAATATGTGCTTATCATCTAATAAGAAGCCATTTCTAGGTCCTTGCTGATTTTTAAAATATCCTGGAATCCCATGAAAATGAAACCAAATTGCTGGGAAATTAAAATCTAAACTTGGAGTTTGAATATATGAAAATAGGGATTTTTAAACTTCCTGAGTGTTTCCTTACTTTCTATTGACTTATGAAGTTGTCCCAAAAAATATTTCTGACTGTACTGTCTGGTTTTAAAGTATTGATCCTAGTTTTAGAGAAACATCAGAGAACCAATGAAATTTTGGCAAAATAGACAAAATAAATTGCAGGCCAGACTATAACCTTAAATGTGCTCTTAGACACCTTGAAGCTCTTGTGAGGAGCCGTTTACAACATGTCACACTCGTGCCACACTGGCTGCACTCAGCTGCCATCCTCTTTGTACCCTGGCAGGGGCAGCTGGTCTGGTGCAAAATGGGACAAAGAGCAGGAAAATGGGTGCATGGAGGCTGCTAATTTGGGAAGATGAGAATTTTCCCTTCCTTATCACACAAACTCTCACAGTAGTCGCTGAAATGTCCAAAAATAGGAGCTTGCAGCCCTAACTATAGCCCTGTGAAACAACGAGGAGCTGGTAGTGTCTCTCCATCTCTCCTACCAGGGAGCCTTGTGCTTTGGGAAGCAGATGGGTGAAATGGTGCAGCACATTTCAGCCACTCTCAGTAAGTTGGCAGAATGTATCAAAGCGCAGCACAGTTCAGCAATATCATTTTAATTGTGACACAGCTCAGGTTTTAGCATCAAAATCATTTTGGCCTAATTTTGATTCATATTGACATGCTAACAGGAAGAAGGGATGATGGGAAAAGAGAAGGAACTCTAAAAGACATTAATATTCATGGCAGCAAAAAATTCGTCATGCATGACCTCAAAAAGTGTAAAAAAGAACATTATTAAGAAAGGCAGCACTTGGGAACATGGCTGGATTTGTGCTGGTGTCAGCATTTCTGTAGGACATAATTAGCTTTCTTTTTTCATTGTAATTGGATCTTAAAACACTTCCTCGGTTCTGCAACTTGGAATTTCAGTGCCAGCTCAGCAGAAAGATCTCTTAGAAAAATATTTGGAAATTCAAATCTCTTCTGAATATTGAATAAAACACCGTTATTTCCACTCTTGTGGAAATAAGGTGTTGTTCTGATGAGCTCTCATGGCACCTCCTTGTTCATCCAACAAGGCTGCTGTCTGACATTGCTGCTCACTAAGATGCTGCGAGTAAACTTTTGCTCTCCCGTTCCTCCTGGAACTGATGCATCTAGAAGGATGAAAATTTGTTTATATTGCTGCTTTGTACAACAGAAGAATAACTACATTTTCATTGCCTCCCTTTGAGGGTCTCCCTGAAGGCACAGGGGTGGCATAGGTTTTGAAGTCTGAAGAGTCCAACCTTCAAAAGTTTTGTTCTTGACAATAACACATGAAAAGGTGTTTGAGGTTTTTTCCCCTGACAATTCTGTCTTCATAAAAGATATTTTAAAATGTAAAGAGAGTGTATTTCATATAGAAAATTAGTAGGCTAAGCAAACAAAGCACCAACAAGATTTATTTAGAGCAGAATTTCACTTTAAAGGGTTTTTTCCTGCATCACTGTAGCAGTAAAAAAAATCCTCATTTAATTGTAAATAGTGGTGTTAGAATGTTTATATTCTGGGATTGCAGATTTCTATGCAATATGGCTTGACTTCTTTCAGATTACAAGTTCAAAATTTGTGAAAAAGTAGTCGTCAAATTATGACAGCAAATGGGTAGAATTTGCAAGAGTTCAAGATGCTGAGAAAAGAACATTTTAAATTTCTGGCCATTGATGTCACATGAGATGTGAGATTTTGAAAATCAGGCCTTAAATGTTTTTTTCAGCTTTCCAAAGCACTTGCTTGCCTAGAGATGAAGACAAATGGCCAGGGAGATTCATAGAAGCACCTAAACATTGGTTTCACTCAATGTAAATTAAGCCTGCAAGCCTGTCAGATGCTTCTGCAGATCATACTGGACATCCAGCCACGTATTTAAAAATAGAAAACAATTATAAATCAATTCCTTTGAAGCTGTAACCTCTCATAAACCTTATCAGCTATTGGCACCTCAGTATCCAAGGATAGATTGCTCACAACTGGGATCCTTATTTTAAAGATGCTCTTTACCTGTGTGATGCAGCAACCAAACACAGATGGACAAATCACAGCTGAAGCATCAGAGTGTTTCTGCTAAGGGACAGTACCAGAGCTACAATAGCCCTGCACATGTCATGAAACCATGGGGAAATATTTTTGATGTTTTCTCTTCTGAGATTTTATATTCATGCCAAGCCAGGTCAAAATGACAGTGACTTGTGATAAATTTTCCCATAACACCAAAAGGAATTTTTCCTGTTTCAGCTTACTCCTGTGTTGTCTAATATAGACTTGCTAGGAATATCAGGGAGATGGCACATGTTTTGCTTGGAACAGATGCAAACTTGGATCTAAAAGGAGAGGTGTGTTTTGTAGGTTGTTACTGATGACATATGGGCAGGATAAATTCAGAGCAGATTGTCATTTAACACCACCAAGAGCCTTTCCATTCCAATGAGGCTGGATATGATCCTAACAGGTTACATCCTGCCTGCACTCGTCTCTTTGTGTCCCAGAGGAATTGTTTCAGCTCCCCTGGCACTGTGGCAAATTCACAATATCACATGTCATTTAAAAGGAGGGCTTTGCTGACCTGTACTGCTGCAATGCCCCTGCTCTCGTGGTGCCCTGTGTCCCTTTGTGCTCCTTTCAATCCACACGTGCACAGCACCAGCTCCTCAGCTGTGATGAGGTTCACAGGGGTCCCAGGATGAGGGAAGAGATGAGGACCTGACTCCATGTTTCAGAAGGCTTGATTTATTATTTTATGATATACATTACATGAAAACTATACGAAAAGAATAGAAGAAAGGATTTCATCAGAAGGCTAGCTAAGAACAGAAAAAGAATGAATGATTACAAAGGCTTGTGGCTTGGACAGAGTCCAAGCCAGCTGACTGTGATTGGCCATTAATTAGAAACAACCACATGAGACCAATCACAGATTCACCTGTTGCATTCCACAGCAGCAGATAATCATTGTTTACATTTTGTTCCTGAGGCCTCCCAGCTTCTCAGGAGAAAAAATCCTAAGGAAAGGATTTTCCATAAAATGTGTCTGTGACACTCAGGCCTCTGTCATACTGAGGCTTACAGCAGGAGTTCCAGCATGGAGCACCCGCATGGGGCATCAGATTCCCCAGGATTTCACCTCCAGGTCTCTGTGGTGCAAAGCAGGTGAGAGCCACTCTGCCCTGGGCCTGCCAAGGGTGGAAGGAAGCCTCCCACAGGCAATGATCACACTCACTGGCAGCCTGGAAATGCTGATTAGCAGAGAGGTATTGGGTATCAGCTGTAAATCTGAAACTTTTGGCTTGCTAGACAGTCACCTGTGGGTGACTATGGATTAATGATGGGAGAGATGGCTGCTTTCCATGGAGCTGCCTTCTGGCTTGTAATCAGCTCCTTATTACCTCACCAGCCCAAGAAAATTTCCAGAGAACTGTGCTGGCCTTTTCTCCAGTGATCAAAAGAAAGGGGGGAAGTAAAAAGAGATCAGAAACAAGTCACTTAGTGTTCTGCTGCTGTGACAGGAGCTCAGAGTGGGGTGAGGAAAGAGCTGTGTGAGTTGTGCAGCTGCCAGAGGAGCCTGAGGAACCCTGAGTGCCCAAATGAGCACCTGGCTCCATGGGACTGCACGTTGTGCCTGCATGTGAGACTAGTCCTAAGTGATGTTCTCCATTTCCATATTAATTCAAGGACTGCAGCCAAAGGTAGAAACCCAAAGTCTCCAGGGAAGAAAAACAAATTGCTTTGAGTTCTGGAGGAAATCAATATTAGACGGTGCATTGGTTAAAGTGTTGAAACCCATGGAGCAGTTCCAGATCCAGTGTAAAGAGATCCCTTAGGAATTCTTAGAATAGATCTTCATTATATTCAGCTTAGAAGCCCTTCAAGCAGGAGACAAAGTAAAGCTGGACAATTCTGCAAGTAGCTTGTCTTTTGTCTTGGAACCCAAAATATATTTCAGTGAAGTTTCAAACAGACTGAAACCCTGTGAGCTCTGGCAGCAGAAACACCACTCTGCCTCCACAACCTCCTACCAGGGACAGTAAAGAGCAAAAGAACAAACACCTCATGTTAAAAGAAAGAAAAAATTACATGAAATGAGAGGCAGCACGACCATCTTCAATTACATTAACTTACAAAGCTGCATGCTGGAAGACCACTCTGTGGCCTTAAGAAATAATGTGAAATTAGGAGTAAATGTACAGGTGTGTTATAGGAATATGAGTTTTAAGAAGACTCTGTATTGGTTTAACCAGTCCTAGGCAGGAAAAGGACATGCTCTTCTGTCCCAGCTGTGCCACTGCAATATCCTGCCACTCTCAGCCTAATCCTCATGACAAATCCTCAGATTCCCTGTGGTAGAAATTATACTGCCTCAGATCTGCTGATGCTCAGGCTGCTTAGGTGACTTTTGCTTAACCTTTATCAGTCTAAAAAAAGACACATTAGTTGAAATGGTTCAACAGTACATGTTTTCACTAACCCATCTAAATTTTGAATAAAATGGGTTAGGGAGACAGTGCTGCTGGCATGTTTGAGGGGGCTGCTACCTCCAGCACAGGAATGGTAAGTAGGTGCTGGGGACTGTAGAACTTTTGACAGCTTGAGAGAGCTGTTTGCAGAGTGAACCTCACACTTCAGCCTTCCTCAGTTACCTCTTTCAGGTTCATTGCAACCTTAATGCTCTGGGCAATAAGGAAAATTAAGCCAAATGGTGAAGAACCAAAAAGAGAAAAGATAAAAAAAATTCAAGGCTGTTATAAAATCTTGCTTTGCCCAGTCCCACAATTCCAGTCAAGGATTGTAGCTACTCTCATTTAATTAAAAATCAGAAGCAAACCACCTCTTTGGCAAAGACAGTGTTGGTTTCATAAACCAGTGAAACAACCCACATTTTCAAGAACTTCCTGAGTCTTTAAAAAGCCAGTAAAATCCATATCATCGTCATGATACATGGTTTCATAACTAAACACTTATTAAAGACCAAAAGCACACATACACACTCTCAAAGTCAAAAAGCATACAGAGATCCATGCCACACTCCCTTTACACAAAAGCCTGGTTAAAAAAGGAGCAAGTCACCATCTGCTGAACCATCTGTGCCATCCAAGTCCTGTTCTTCGTTTATGGTCACTGGGATAGGAGCTTCCACAAGGAAAAAAATAATGCTCAGCATCATCAGAATCCCCAAATAAATATTTGGTACCTTCTCATGCCACCCTCAGCTGAGTCCAAATAGTGATTTCAGAACAAAATTTTGGCTGTGGATAGATTTGTCTGAGCTTGCTGTATACTTAAGGATTGAGGGCATGTTTTTAAACAGCAGTTCAAGTGCTGAGTGAGTTATCTGAGGGGTTCTGCTGTTTCTGCTTCACTGCTTGCCATGGCAGTAGCCCATCACCCTGGCAGAGAGCCACTGTGGGAAAAGGCTGCACTGTTTGAGCTTGTGGGACTGGGGCCATGGGCAAAACCAGAGAGTTTTGGCTGTTCATCCTGGTCTGCTTTCAGTTTAAAAAGGAAAAGCAGTGAGACTCACAAGCCCTGTATTTCTTTCCATACAACCTGGCAATTACATCATTTTTCCTACATGATAACTGTTTCAATGTAAGTCTACCTTGATGTTTAGCCTACCAAACCATTTGGGAATTCAGAAATTACTTTCCTCCTCCAAAACCAAGAGTTCTGTGGAAGAAATGTCCCTCTGAACATGACGTGAGCAATGAAGGATGGAATTTTCCTTAGACATCTAAATATTTCCTCAATCAGTTCACTTCTCTGTGTCTCAGAAACCCAGGTTTTATACTTTTCTGCGCTGAAAGCACCTGTGTGTGTAGGGGACAGCTGCATGCCTGGGTTATTTACTGTGCAAACAGCAGGGGATGGAGCAGACAGCTCTTCAGTCCCTTTGTCTGCAAACACTTTGGTAAATATTTAACCCAAATCGGGCCTGTTTGGTGCTGACCAAATTGCTGCCTTCCCTGGGTCCCAGCTGCAGCTGTTACTGCAGAGGTCACAGCTCAGTGAGATGGGCACGGGTACCATGAAGGGCAGGTGACAGAGATGTGGCAGAGATGGGACAGAGATGTGTTCTGGACAATGTTCCTGAAGCAGAGATGTGTCCTGGACAGTGTTCCTGAAGCAGTGATCACTCCGGGCTCTGAGCTTCTCCCAGCACAGAGAAGCTCCCTCTGTGCTTCACTACTGCTCCAGGCTGTAAGGAAGTCACCTTCAGATGGACTCCACTGCAGTGCAATAACAAAATGGGTCAGATGAGCACTGCTTGTCTGCTCCAGTGCAAAACAGATGTGTTACTCTACAAACCCCAGCCCAAGCCTTGCTGCTCTGCCATCTCGTGTTCCCTGGGCTGTCACAGGGCACCCCTGCACAGCTGCCCACTGCTCCTGGCCCGGATATCCTACACTGCCTTTCTTTTCCTGTCCAAACTTCTTCTTCACTTTACAATTCTCCAATTATTTTGCCTTCAATCACTGAAGAGAAAACATGCATTAAAAAAAAACTAAAAGAGAAAGTGTTCCTTTCCTCCTCAAACTCTTATTCTTCCTTTTGACCCTTCCTTTTCTGAATCCATTTCAGTGGATCCTCCCAGAAGGGATTAATTGCAACATCCCATCAGCACAGTTACCGTTTCTCGTGTACATGACTGTGTCCAAATGTCATTTTCAGTCCCATAAAAAACCAATTCATGGCTGCTGTCGCCAGGTTTCTGTGGCAGCTCCCTCCTCCAAACTGCCCTGAGCAGGCACAGCTTTGGGGAAGGAAAAGTGACCTTAAATCTTCTGCTCTCTCTCTTGTCTTCAGCTGGAGATTGGCTTGGTTTCATGGCACAGAGCCATCTAATAGAGGCTGCTCTGGTGCATCATGGGCTGGCACAGCCCCAGAGGGATATTCTTGCACAAAAGGATGTGCTGGGGCTGAGGGCATTTCCCAGACCGTGCTCCAAGGACAGCAGGCAGAAGGCAGCCAGTAATGTGCTGCCACTTTGTCACTCTCCCACCTTGAGGGCCCATTTGCTAACAAGACATTCCCAGGATTTTGGTAAATTTAGTCCCTAGAATGGGACTAATGAATGACCCTGGAATGGGTCATTATCTGTCTCAATGGGTTTTATTTTCACATGTTTCATAAACTGATCTCTGGAACTGCACAAGGCAAAGGAAATATCACTGGAAGGCTTTTACAGTCATATCTCATATACATAAATGATAATTCAATGTGTAAACCATAAACTAACAGATTTTCAGTTCATGCTAATGACCCACTCTTTAGTACAAAGGGAAATAATTTGCACAACTGTGTTAGCCATTGTTTATATAAATATTGTACAAATTCATCATAAACTCCCAGTCTTAAGAAATTATGAGCTACGGTAGCTGAGGAGTTCTCAAGGTACCCATTTACTAGAAAGGGAAGCAAGACCTAAAATGAGCAAAATGTTGTGTTTAGAGGGGGATCCCAGAGCACAGTGCTCATTTAAAGCAGGAAAGTGAATGCTAATCACAGCTAATAGACAAAGCAGACTCACTTCCCACAGAAAAATGATTTAGTGCTTCCATTAGGATTCCCACACAGCTTGAAAGCAAGACTGACAAAACTGGCATGGAACTGGGCACTGGTGTAGGAAAAACACAGCTCTGCCCTGAGAGTAGGAACCTGCAGAAGTAGTGATAAGTGGATAATGGACAGGATTAGCACAAAGCCTGGCTGCCCCACTGGGACAGGACAGAGGCAGGGCTTATTCCTCTCCTGCATCCAGGGCAGCAAACCTGGGCTGGGGAAGGTAAAAAAGAGATTCTGGATTTTTCCCTGACTGCTCTTTGTAAAGGATGGAATTCTGCAGCAGCAGAACTGTGGTAACCCGCTGCTCACTCCTGTAGGGACTGGCTCCTTTGGGATCCTTCCACAAAGCATGACTCAGACTGGAAATGGGATATTTATCCTTCTTAAACAACATTCATAGATTTTTGTGCCACAGTGCATAGACTTGCCTGACTCAGCACCATTTTAACAAGAAAGAGGTAGGACTCCCTCATAATGAGGAATATTCAGGCCATAAAAATGAACTACATTCCTATTTGTCTCTGGCCCTTTCAATCCTTGACAGAAAAAGCAAAGAGGATCCATTCTACCTGATCATTTCATAACTGTCCCTCTCAGCCCCGGCTTCTTGTGACAGCAGATTGCAGTGTCCAGCCAACAGGCCTGCACATGTCCTGCTTCCTGCACTTCATTTATGTGGAGGATAAGGATTTAAGGGTATTTGGAGACAGTAATTTAGGGGAGAACTCCTCTAAAAGCCAAGAATTTGGCAACATTTTCAGAAGAGTGTGGCTCTGCCTGTTCAACCCTCCCTTGTGTATTTCCAGACACACCAATGCAGCCCCAGCCTTTTCACAAGCTTGTTGGATATATCACTAAGCACTCTCATACTTAGAAGTCACCAACATAAATTAATGCCTTTCTATTTTACAATTAGATATTTAAGAATATTAACTTTGTGCACCAAAGATTTCTTACTGCTACATTTCCAAACCACCCCTTGTTTGTGCTACTCAAACAACCAAAGTTTTACCAAAGAGCCACAGCTGAAGGATGAGGAGTTGAATGCTGTTCCAATTTCTGCTTTTCCACCAGATTTTCTTCCTGGATTTAGGCCATTTGTTTTTCATTGGCAATAAATAATTCCAAAGGTATCAGAAGTGACACTGTCTGGCCTGCTGTTACCTACAAAATGATGAAGAAATCTGAGCCAGGTTCACTGGCAACCCCTAAATGCTGCAGTGTACCCACAATTGGCTGGGAAAAAGCACATTTAGATAAAGTTCAAATTGTATTCCTTCTGCAAAGTAAGAGAAGGTTAAACCTGTTCCTCTAAGTCTTCATCATTCTGTAAGAATGTAAAAAATAATTTCTTATTTTAACCAATCCCATTCCACAGCTGGTTTCTCCATGAGGAACCTTAATTTTGAAAAGCAAGGTCCCTTGTGGAGGTTAAAACAAATATTCTAACTAAGTCATTAGGAAATAATTTGTGCATCCTTTTCACCCTTATTCATCTGCTACATTCGTTAATTTTAGGGAATTCTGGTTGTAGAGATTGTAAGTCTTGGTGGAATTAAAGGCTAAAGAACTTCATAGCGTGCTGCACTCCACCATAAATCATGCCAGGCTACATGGCCAACCCCATTTTCTATCATTAGCAGAAGTGATACTGCTCCCTCTAGGGTGAAACTATTTAAGGGAATTCAAAATCCTGGGCCACCCAACCTTGTTAGCATTTGAATCAGGAGCATCCTCAAGTAAAAGCCCTGCATTATTTACTTATAAATTAAACCCCATCAGAGGGATTGAACTGGGGGGCTCAGTAGGATGTTACCATCTCCAACAGCTGTGATTCCATTTAGAGTAAATGCAGCCTTGTAGAAAGATTTCAAACTTGCAGTGCAGAAGGGAGCAAACCCATGATTTTCAAAATTTGAAAATTAAACTTTATGATGTTGATTTTGGAGATTTTTCTCAAGAGCAAATGGCTGAATAATACAGGATGTAAATAAGAGATTTTAGTGTTTTTTCTCAGCATGTGAATAGCCCTAACTTACTGCAGTCTTCTGCAGTGAAAAATCAGGACCAGCTCAGTATTAGAGATGATAAAATTGTTCTAATTATCTTTCTGTTGAAAAATACCAGTTCATCAAAGGAGTGATCAATTGAGACCTACTGGAAGCTGCTGTGCCTCCCAAAATTTTTCTGGGTGGTTTCTTGCAAAGTCCCATCTTCCCAGAAGGTGCTGGTGATGCCCTGCCTGCCTTTGCACTGTGTTTGAGTCAAACAGTGCTTTGGTGTATGGTGGGCATGCTCAGCTTCCTGAGGTGTCAGAATCCTTCACCTGTAACCTCACAGGAACTTTCTTGGTGTCTTTGCTGTTGATTAACTCTCCAGGTCTTGTCTGGAAAAGAACAATTCTTCCTGCATTGACTCAGTCTGTATCTTTCTTATTGAGCTCCAGAGCTACAATTCACTCTGAGCCCAGGATTGCTGGTCTGTAAGAGCTGTAATGTGGTGATGAATTGAGCATTTTTGCATCCTGCTGTCTCACTCTTTTCACATTGCAATCAGCTTTATGACAGTGGTGCTTAAAGACACTCTTCAGAGGCCACTGATGAAATATGTCAGTCGTGTCAAATGTTGTCCTTGTAAATCCCCCAGACTCTGTCCTTCCCATTGATTGAACAATTTCTGCCAAGAGCTGATATTGTGCCTATGAAGGTTGTAAGTCTAATGCAGGCTCTAGTAAAACTTACTCAATTTTGCTTGATGTTCTTTATCCAAGTACTAGCCATGCATGCCGCTCTCAATTTGTGTTGGCACAGAAATTTCAGGAATGACAGCAGCATGATTCAGAATGCTTTCTTAAAATCTTTCAGCATATTGACATTCCATTACATGCCAAATGCCAGAGGAACTGCCTTTTTCAATCCTGACATTGCTACTGTTATCTGTCACTGTTACTGAACTGCAGCAGTGCCTGGATCCCAAATTTAGATCAGGGTTTTAAAGCCCCCAAAAAATAAAAAAAAAAAAGCACAGGAAGCCACAGAAAAAGTCTTTACTCTGATGAATAGTTTAAGTAGACAAGCCCTAAATGGGATAGAAATCAAATATAGATACCCAGAATCTTGGAGCAATTTACCAAGAGTTATAAAGCAAGAGTGGCAACGCAGGAAACAGAGCCAGTGATTCTGAGCAGCTACATCATGCTTCAATAATAAATTTAATATTTTCTTATTACATGATTGATATTCCCTACTTAGCAGACATCTAACAGCTGTTTTCCCAACAGAGATTCACAAGAGAGTCAAGGGGTATTGCATAATATCTGTCTCTTTCTGGAAAAAAATTTAATGTCCTAATCATTGAATGCAGAGAAAATTAATTTATATAAGGGGCAAAATAGAGAAAAAAAAATGAAAGGCACAAATGTGTTTTCCAAACTTATGGCGTGTTACAAAGACCATATATGAACTATCTAGACAGAAAAATAATAAATCACACAGCATCTGCCTCAAAGTCCTGCATGCTGCTGAACTGCAGTGACAGAAAGAGTTTATCTTTTATATCTTCCATTTCCAGTGAAGCTGATCTTTTCCTCCCTGGTGATTCTTTAAATTAATAGCTTTTAAACGTTCCTTTCCAGCAGAGAATTTATCTTTCCTTGAATTTCCCTGTAGTATTTACATCGTGTGTGATGCTAGCAGAGATCACGTGTGAAGCCTGCAGCTCAGAGTGCTGAGCCCTCCTCACATTAATGACACTTAACAGGACCTGGGCCATGGAAAGGGGGGAAAAATGTCAGGAATTATCAGCCCAGGGGCTCCTGCTGTGGGTGCAGAGCACTGGACAGCCTGCAGTGATGTGGGCTGTGCCAAACCCCACCCTGCTCTGGGTTTGCTCCATCTCCTGGGAGCCACAAGGACCCTGGGACAAAGAATTAAATTGTCCAAACCAGAGACCCAGCAGGTAAAGGGAGCCTGAGTCCTGGCTTTTCTTCTGCCCCTCTCTTGGGGTGAGAGGAATTTTGGAACTCTGTAATTCCACTGACTTCCAGGGACTCATTTCTGCTTTAAAATGAAATTTGGGTCTAAGAAATCAGACTTGATAGAGAAGTGTCCTAAAATATTCTCATAGGCCATTCCTGCAGTCCCTGGCACTGCCTTTGAGTGGAAATTTGCATGAGCATCTGCACAAAAGTGGATTTAGAAGTTATTAGATAGACTTGAGCCTAAATGTAAAATATCTGATTTAACATTACATGTTCCCATGAGTTTTGTTCGTTTATGTGCATACGCAAAATTCAATGATTGCCTGTTAACATATTATTCCAAACATAAAAATCAATTAAAATAATTTTCTACAATTCACTCATAGCCAAATGCTGACACAGTTTAAACTCACTACTGCCCTCGCAAGCAATGGGAAAACCAAGATAAAGATGAATATGGATTTATCCACTTTAAGAAAAAAAACTTCATGTGTTTTTCCACCCACATGACAAAGTAACTGAAGAACAATGGCTAATTAAAAAGATTGGTCAGCTTTTAAATAAGCTCTGCTCATATGGGCTCTAGATTAAATTAAGCTATTGTGATAACTTAAATAAAATTAATTCTATTTTTAGGGGATTTAGTCTAACTGGATGTAGCTGGTAATTAAGGAATAGCAGTTCTAGCACTTGCTCTTGTATTTTATTGCAGACAAAGAACACACAACCTCCTACAGCCCAGGCACTGCAAACCTTCCCAATATGAAAAAAATATCTGTGGCTGGCAAAACCCTGTCCCTACAGCCCCAGAGGAATGATAAACCACAGGGAATATCAGAATCCTCACAGGCCTAACTTTTTCATGGAGATAACTCTTCATTCCCGAGGATTCTCATCATTTATGTAGAATGTGACACATCCTGGAGTTTGCAGGTTGTGATTTGTTCTTCTTCATGGATTATGAGCATTCTCTCTATTTCACCTCTTCCCTAGTGGGCAGGAGATCCATCCACTCCAATCACAGCAGAATTTGGCCTGTGAAGTAGGAGTGACATAAAGATTGAGCCAGGACTTGTGTTTTAAGATTAAGACTTATTTATTGTTTTTCTGACAGGACATGCTTTGCTCCTCCTTTTGTTCAGGAGGTTTATCTCAAAATGTGCTGAACTCTCCACAGATCCTACATTCAAAAGCCAGTGAGAGCCTATAATTAAAGAGGACTTAAAATTCAGTAAGGAAATACTTGTCCTATTCATGACTTGACTGGTTATTTTAAGTAGGGAGTAACTTATTTCAAGTTATAATCAGAGAAATTAAATGGTTAGAACACAATAGCTGGCTTTCAGAGGCATTTTGTTAACAACAGGATTTAAGCACTTCTGTAGCTTTATAAATCTGCTCCACAGCTTTCTTCCTACTAATAAAGGAACTAAAATAACATTAATCTGTGCTGGAAATGGGGAGCAGTGCTGTTGCCATGATCAGCATGTGCCAGGTGGGGAGTCAGGCAGCAATGGAGATGATTTGTTCCTATGAGGGATGTTGTGTCCACCTTCATCCCTGTACATCCCTCCTCATCCCAGAGCCATTTCATTAGCCTCCCCTTTACTTCAAGCAGTTAATTTCAACAATTTTCCCCTCTAATATTTGAGATAAGGTTTTTATTCTGGCAACCCTTTTTTATTGCCCTACAGTATACCTACAGTAAGTCTGCTCTGAACTTGCCTGCTTAGGTTTTTGGGGTTTTTTAATCTGATTTTTGGGTTTTGATGGTTTTGGGGGCTTTTTGTTTTGCTTTTGATTTTGATTTTCTTTGGTTTGGTTTGTTTTCAAGGTTTTTTGGGGTTTTCCTTTTTGGTGTTTTTTTTTTGGGGGGGGGGGATTTTTTTGATTTTTCTTTTAGTTTTTATTTTCTATATTATAGATTGATATTTATATTTTAGATTGCCAGAGTTCCTTGGAAGGTTTGTGATTCCAGCTAAATACCTCCTCCCTTTCCCCATGGTAACTATTCATCCAGATCCCTACTTGCTATAAATCCCTGCTACTCACTGCAGGTCAATGAAGCAATAACAGTGTGAAACAAGTTAATAACTGCCCCCTTTAATGCCAAAAGCAAGGAGAGCTTTGGGCAACAGTTTATCTTTAGCTTGAAGCTCATCCATGGCAGGCAATGAGGATGGTGTGTGGGAGTTGTGCTGCAGCAAACGCGGCTCAGTGGAGAGCCAGAGCTGAGCTCCTCTGTCAGAGATATCTCAACCAAGTGACACAGATTAAAATACAGTCAGAGAGCTTGGGCAGAACCTGTAGAAGAAGCAAGGAGCTAAATACAATGTTATGGTTTTCATCTCTTTTTTTTTTTTTTTTTGTGGAGGGGAATTAGCTGAGCCAATTTCCGCGCTTTTGGTGGAATACTCACTGAACAATCCCATTAGAGAAACAGAAATTGAATGGGCAGCCAGTCGTAAAAATAATTACTCAGCCTTCATCCTTTCCAGCTGATTTTTGAGAATCTAAACTCAACAGAACTCCACAGGCTAAGCATGAATTGATTTGCCCAAAATTGAATTAATTTAATTTGGGAACACTCATGTTTGAAGGCAAAATGTTGCTTGATCAAAATGTATTATTTTGATCTCTGATTTCTGTTCAAGTGCAATCAACAAATGAAATACCTGTATTTGGAGGATGACTGTGTCTAGACATGAAGCTGCTAATTTTTTATACCACCAGCACCAGGAGCAGAATATTTGTACAAAGACCTTTAGACAGAAGCTCCAATATGAAAGGAAGGCATGGAAATCCCAGAGCTCCATTTTCCCTTTGGATACTGGATGAGATATATAACCTTTCCATATTTGATTTTGACATAACAGCAAGAAATATACTTACCAGCCCAGCTGACAGCCACATTTTCAGATACATTATTCATTTAGAAATGTGTAAAGACAAATATTACTGAGATCAAACACTGCAATTTGAAAGGTTTCAAAATATAAAACACATTAATAATATAGAGACTATCTGTAAGCTGACCCTGCACATCAGAAAACATCACAAGATTATCTGGGTATTTTTTTTTAAGGTGTCCCATTATAGAAAAGAGCAGTAGGAGTTAAACACAGCAAGTACATTCCAGAAGCTGATGTGAATTTATCTACAGGCCCACAGATGTGCCAGTTAATGTTTTTATATCAGGTGAGGTTGCTGAACTCTGGGAGATAACAGTGAAAAGGTGTGATTTTAAAGCCACCATTCAGGCTACATTTATAGCCAAGCTGATGGACCCCAGTTTGCAGAAGGGCTGAGAACTTGCTGCTTCCACTGCTTGCCCTAGAAAACTAGGGGTGCTTAGGGACTTGGAATTCATGTCTGAGTCTTACACCATAAGACTGCAGAATTACACCTTATATTACCATGCAGCTGCAGCATGTCTTTTTTAATCAAAGAGTGAAACACAAAGAGCTGGATTTCTTCTATTTTATCACCCCTTAGTTAAGCACAGTCATTTCCACTGATCTGTGCTCTGGCAGCTCTCAGGATCCCAGCTCTGAAGCCTGCTGCAGACACACACATTGACTCCTGTCACGCCTGCACATCTTGTGGTTGTTCATGTGCACAATAAATGTATGAAATTTTGTGTCTGTCTTACTTGTTGGCATTGTGAGCCCACCTTGCATGTGCAAATACTGCAGGGAACAGCAGAGATCACAAACTCTTTGGGAAGCCATGAAAACATGGAGGTTTTGGCATTATTAAAACCCAGCTGTGTCTAGTCACTGGCAGCATGGTCTGGCTCACTGTTGGTGCAGTTCCTTGGTGCTAAAGGCAACTAAAGTTACCCAGTGGACAGTACAAAAAAGACACTTGTCAGAGACATGGGAGGGGAGAGTTATATAAATATTCATGAGCTAAACATTCCTGCAAACCCTTGAGCCCTCCTTGTGTGAGCTCTCTCAGCAGCGAGACAGGATGACATTTCCAAAGGGAGAGCTTCTTCTCGCAAGGGGATTCACAGAATCCTTGTAGTCTATACCCTGTGCTGATAAATATTTCCTCTGAAACAGACATCTAAACTCCCCAGGCCCATTCTGTCTTTTTAGTCATGGGTTGGACAGAATTTTGAAAAAGAAGTTTTTCTATTAGAAACAATAATTGGCATGTCCATTCACTTTTTCTTGAGACTTGGCATGCTTGTAAGCCTTAAACAACTCTTTTTTTCATTATCATGCAAAGGAAGTAGCCCTTCCTCAAGAAAGAAAGGTACCCCTAAGCAGGAATAGAAAATGGATAAAGAACAGCAGACAGGTTCATAATTCTTGCAGCTGTCAATGGATCAGGCATAAGTTCTTCACACAGAGGATGGTTGGGCACTGTAAGAGACTCCCAGGGAAGTGATCACAGACTTGAGCCTGTCTGAATTTGGACTCTCAGGCACATTTGGGGTTGTTGGGGTGCCTTGTGCAGAGCTTTGATCCTTGTGGGTCCCTTCCAACTCGGGATATTCTGTGCTTCCAATACTTACCTCAGTTGTTCAGAATTAGACACAAAAGATTTTAGAATCAGCAAACACCTTAAGATATAAGAACATTTCTCCTTTCAAGTCCAGTTAAAATATATACGTGGTTCAAGCTCTTTCTATCTCCTGCTAGCTTTTAGTCTTTTTTTAATGAACTCTTTCCTAATTGGGAAAGGTCCTTTCCAATTTGTGACATGATTTTGGATTGCTTAACAGATGTAATTAGCATTAGGTCACTTTATCTCTGAATCAAGCATTTTCCTGCTGCTGCTATCTTCCAACATGTAATTCATTAGAGCTTCTTAGTGCCTCCAGTCCGTTATTAAAATTTGTCCCTTAATATGGAAGTTTGAATTGATGGTCCCCTGACTCTAAAAGACCCCATTGTCTGTGAAGTCAGGGGAGGGAATGGCAGAGAAGGAAGGTTGGTGGCCCTGGAAAGAGTCAGGATGCACAGAAGGAAGGAAGTCACTGAGCAGCAATCCCAGCACTAAGCTGGACTGAAGGCTGAGGCAAAAGTGCCTTTCATGTGTCCCATTCAAGACTGCAGCAGGTATTCCACAGTCTAGAGCAGAACTCCTGACCTCCCCAGAACCACAGACCCTCCAGCTCTGGGGCATCCTGGAAGGAGACTGAAACAACTTTTACAAATTTATAAAAGTGGCCACTGTAAAAAAAACTATGGTGCAGAACAAGTCACAAAAATTCAGAAACTACCATCTACATGCTGATAACTTATTTATTAGCTTACTGGCTCACTTAGACCTTATTGTTCACAGACAAAACCTGTGGCACAGACAGCAGGCAGTCTGGCATGCAGTGAAGGTAAATAGGTACCTAGACACAAATCCTATATCTGAAGGCATGTTCAGAGAATGCCCTCTGGTTGGCCAGATATGAATGAACAACAAAGAATTCAACCCACTGACTCTCACCAAAAAACACACAGTGGTTTTTATTTGCAAAACCTCAAAACTATCCTTCTCTATTTTCAACTCCCTATTCCCTTATGGGGCACAGAAAACATTGTGCCTTTGTTTGAAAATGGGTTATAAACAGAAACTGGAAAAGGAAAGCAATAGTGAATGAGGTGGTTTTTAGAGACCCTTTCTTCCAGCTCTTTTCAGTTTTTGCTTTGGTGGATAATCAAGCTGAAAGCTGGATGACACCCACACACAGCATCCCAAGTCTGAAATACCAAAGATAATTCAAGGAGCAGACTCCCTCCTGAGCTCTGAATGGCACACCTGCCTCAGTCCTTTGGGCTTTCTCCTTCTCACCCAGCATTTATTTCCTCTCTTTGTGTCCCTCAGTCTGTGTGAAGACTTTTTAACCCCTCCTCTCTCCCACAGGCTGCTCAGGCAGCTGCCTGGCCAGGGATGAAAGGAGCCTGCATGGCAGGGCCTGGAGCAGGGCCTGCAGAGAGGCACAATGTGGCTGTGACCACTGGCCTGGGCCAGCCTTGGCCTCTCTGAATCCCAAGAGTACGTGCCAAAACTGAGCTGGCAAACATCTTACCTCACCACACACTGCAACAGCTGAATTAGTCTGTTGAAATTGGGACTTTTGCCGTTTTACCATCCACTTCAGCTCTCAGATGGTGCCCACACTGCCTCAAGGGACAGCCAGAGCACATGCCAAGCTGTGCTGCTTGCTCAAAGCAGATGTGTTTAAACGTAAAACCTCACCAACCAAAAATTATGCGCCCTGTCTTTAATCAGGTACTCCCTACCTTCTGCTTTCATTCAGCTTTGGCTGAGGTTCCATCCACAAAGAAAGTTTGAAAGTGCACATGGAAAAGCTCCTCCCTCCCCTCCCAGCCCCATGCCCACTGCTGCTGCTTTCATGATTTGACTGAGCAGCCCAAAGCTCCAAAAAGAGAAGGCCAAACCCTCAGAGCTGTTATTTTTACATCTTGTAATCCTTACACCATTCTGGGGGTTTCCAGCTGGCTGGCAGACATTTGCCACATCTGATGCTGGCAGCACTGCTCATTGCAGCAGCTGAGCTCCCTCACATGAGGCACCATCTAGAGATGCTCTGCCATGACTTCCCTCATGGAAAACAGTGTTTGCAGGCTGGCCAAAGCTAAACTTCTTATTTTAATTGATTTTGAAAGTGACAGCAAATTACCTACACTTCCTGTTCAGAAGGAAAAATGATCCAGTGGAAGGAAAAATGAGGAAAAGTGTGACAATGGAAGAATGATCAGCTTTGCTTGACTGTTTCTTCTTGTGGCAAAGAAAAATTTTAAGCAAGAGAATTGATCATTTAGACACATCACAAAGTATAAAAAATGAGCTGTTAAAATTAATAATCTCTTTGATAATATTGATTCCAAACTTTTCTGACTAAACACAAAAACCTGAGCCTCCAGGAGAAGGAATTTGTTCAATCCCTGCAGCCTGGTGTCTTTCCCTGTACTGCAAGATACTTGAATTTAAAATGCTGTACTACTTAGCACTTAAAATCTTGGCTCTATATTCATTCTAATTACTTTCAAACCCAGCTTTGGACTGTGCAGGAAATGAGATAGCTGGCATGTCAGAGTAACCCTGCAATCTTCCATTACTGCCTTTTTGTGCTAAAAGAGGAGTCAGCCATGTCATGCTGCAATATTCTCACTATTTTTAAAACGAGCAAAAATATATTTCTGTGATTTTTATAGTAGACTGAGAAACTCTTTTCAGCTCTGCTCAATATGATTTTTAATAATTCCACTGGCTCTGACCAGAAATTTTATGAGGAAGCAACAGATAATTCACAGCAAAGTGCTTATTTCTCTGACTGTTCTATTGCTTGGCTTGCTTGATGCATGGGGCAAAATGCAAGTTTTAGACATATTGTCCCAATGTCAGACCATCAAATATTGGTTAGTCAGTGCCAGGGAGCTGTAGACTTGAAACTGGGACAAAAGGGATGAATCCAGGCATCCTCCTTCACACAAACAATATTTGTGTCCCTGGGTTTGGGTGCTCTGCACTGCAGGTACAGCCAATAAAATCTTTGCAGCTGGTCAAAAGACCTAGAAAATAAAATGGGCATTGGGGAAACCACCGTTGCTTTATGTCCCTGGTTTTTTGTCTCTTCAGTTTCATCCCACAGACCCTTTCAATATCAAAAATGAGTGCAGCCATGGCCCTCCTGTGACTCAGTTCAGCCCCATGTAGATCAGCATACAAGTGACTATTTTCAACTAATTTTGCAACTGCGCTTCCACCCTTTCTGTACATTATAATGACTTTTCTGGCAATCTTCTCATGGACAGAGCCTACAACTAAATTAGAACTGCAATTCTTCATTTGCAACTGCACTTTTTTGTGAGATGTTTAATATTCAAAGTCTGATGTGTATTGATTGGAAGTTCCAGTCATACAAAATAGATGTTTGTACTCTAATTAATAAAATTCTAAACTAGATTTTTATCAATTTCATCAATTTAGAACTTACAATCTCTGGAGTCTCTTTCAATATCTGTTTTATACTTGCTGTTTCAATTGGGGAAATCATTTCCTAGAATATCTATGAAAATGGAGTACAAGAAATATAAGCAGTATTGGAAAAAGTGGATTGCCATCCAATTCATACTTATGGTTGCAGTTTCACAATGTTAATTTAATTTAGGCTAAATTTTGCTAACATGGCACAAATATGAGAGTACTGCTAAGTTATTTCTTTATACAGAACCTAGAATATTTTCAGTACAGCTATTGATTGTGCAGCAATGTTCAAAGGTTCTCAGAAAGCACAGACTTACAAGAAGAGAAGATACAAGAGGACATGCACACAATATCATAAAAGTCAATGTTTGTGGTGCTGGGAGCATGGATTGATATCCTGCCCTTGGAAGAAGTCATCTTTTTGTACAGACACTGCCAGACCTGACTTTTATCATGCCTCAGAAACCATCGTAAAGCACAGACTGGTTTCTGAAAGGGCATCACATGACATTTGCAGAATTTCCCCAGGGCAGAGCACAGCAAGGGTTTATCTTGCAGGGCTGTTTGAAGAGCCAACAACTCATTGATTGCTCAGTGCTGTGGAGATGGAAGTGTTCTGTCAGTGCTTTACATTTCTCACAATTTCTGCAATGATCATCTGTACCTTGGGTCTGGCAGAGGAATCCACCTTTGGGAGATTCTCTCTCAGTGGAGCCTCATTCACAGCTGGATACTGGATTCAGCTTTCAGGGCATGTGATCACTGCTGTTTGTGGCTGCATTTGGACATTTGCCTCTCTCATTATTTATTTATTTATTCCTGGTGCAACTTGAAAGTGTGTAGGCCTCTCTTTTTAAAACTTATAATTTATTTTAAATATAAATATATATTTATAAATTATCATAAAAAACTTATGTTGGATATAATTCAATTATAATTTATTAATGCAAATATAAGCCAAACACAAGTGTATAAAGATATTATGCACCTGGCTGTGATGCACCTTTCACAGCAAATCCCTTTTTGAAGGAAATAAAGCTATCTCTGCCATCTCTCCACATAGATCCCTTGCTGTGTCTCTGATAAGAAGTATCCCAGGAGCAGCCCTGTCCTGAAGGCCACTAAAAAAGAGAGAACCTAGAAATGCATTCTCTTGCCAGAGGAGTCTATCAATACACAGGGTCTGTGCTTCTGCTCCCAAACTTCTTCATTCGACTTCTGACTCATCTTAAAAACTCAAATTTTTAAATGGAAACACAAAAACTTCACCAAATTTAAACCCTGTTCTCCTCCATTCTCAGATATTCTGTTCCTCATAACCCCATAGGCAGGCAGGCTGTGGATCTGCTTTGCATGATTTCAGGATTTCTTTTCCACACTCTGAATAGTGCAAGGGAGGCCTTTTGTAGCAAATCATCCCTGCACCTGCAGACCTGGCTACAGAAAGAAATCCAAGAAAAAAACCCCAAAACCTTGGCTAAGAATTTCAGCCATTAGCTTTCAAGTAGCAACTGAATAATCATTATGATGAACTTTTTTAATCATTGTGAAAAGGCAAGCACTTTGAAACCACTGATAAATGCACTCCCTGGAATTCCAAACAGCTTCCATTACTCACTGTCAGTGCATCCCAAGTTGGCAAAGCCCTGAATATTTGGTAGCTTTTTTGCATTTAGTGCATTTATCACTCATTTTGAGTTCCAATGTGATTAGCTGGTATCTGAACAAATTCCTCAGGCAATCTTCCAACTAGATTATATGATGATTAAAAAATAACATGAAAATTGAAAAGGGGAATCTTCAAGACAGAGCAATAATCCCCACCAGGAGTAAAAATGGAGGAGTCATGGTGAGAGAGAAGATGAAGTCCATTATTGTGAACAACTTCAGCAAAGGCACCACAGCAGAGAGAAAATGAGATCAGAGGGTGGGGGTGAGGTAAATCACTGTGGTTTAGGGAGCATCAGGGAGGCAGTGCTGATGGAGGGGTTGTGCACAGCCCCAGCAGCTCCCATCGTGGCTCAGAGCACGGCTGGGGCTGGGAGGCTGCAGCAGTTTCAGCCTTTCAGGTGTTTCTGCCAGTTGGGCTGGGCAGGCAGAAATGCTGCTCAGGGGGCAGAGCTGTCCTGCCCTGGCTCTGTGCAAGCAGCAGCTCCCTCCATGCATTGCCCTGCTCCTTCACAGGGCATTTTTGGGGTCCTTGTCCTTTACCCCCTCTTTCTCAGAGAGGATCTCTGCTTCCTCAAGATCCCTCCAGCTTCTTCAAAACGTTCCTAAAGTACTTGCTTGTGCTTTGCTTATTTTACACTGTATTTTTGAGTATCAAAACCTACTTTTGAGCATCCCAACCTATCAACCACAGAATTTCCTGGATAGATATAGATCTGCATAGGCATCCATGAGCAGGACATCACTGTGTGAGTGTGTCCTGGCAGTTCCACCAGGGGCTGTCCTGCAGAAGAAACCTTCCCACAGCACAGACTCACATGGGCCTCCCTACAGAGCCCTGGTTTTTCATGCTTAGGGTGTCAGAAACAGCAAACAAACCATTCCACAGCAAAACCCCTGGACTTTGAGGACACAGCATTTCCAGTGCCAGTGCCTGCCAGGGAGGCTGGATCACTGCTCAGAGCTGCAGGAGAGGAAACCCATGGTGTGGGCAGCAGAGGGACAAGGGACAATTCCTCCCCAGCAGGTGAGAGAAGGCTGCTCCCCTCTTTACAAATTCCAAAGTGTAACCCCATGCTGCTCCAGGCCCTTGGTACAAGCAAAGCACTGTTCAGTGGGAGGGCTACACTGTTTGCATTCAGAAATGGTTTGTGGAAATGATTAGCAATGGTTTTGAGACCAGTTTGTGCCTCAGCCCCTCTGGAGTTGGTTGACAAAGGCCTCTGGCACTCTCAGAGAGTTTTGCAAACGCAGCATTCCAGCTTTTGTCTCTGCTGCCACCAGCTCTCACAGCTCTGAGGGATTAATTTTTTGCAAATGGAAATTAAGCAGCTTGATTCTGTTTACCTGCCCAGTGCTGTAATAACACAAATTCAAACTGGCCTCAGCCTTGGGCACAGCCAGAGGCAGCACAATGGAGAGCTCTTTTCTCTGCTTTTCCATGACAAAAAATTACCCACAAGTTTATGTACAGAACAGAGAGCACTGACAAGTTGAGGTTTTTGAAAGGAGAAAGGACTGCAGATAATGATGCAAGTGAAGCAAGAAGATTTAGTTTAAAGTAGGGAAGATGTGTAAGAGAGACAAAGGAAGGAGAAAGGAAAGGGGACAGCAGTGTTTGGGAATGCAGCCACTGCATTTCCCTCCTTGTGGCCAGCTCAGCACCAGGGTTTCATATCTCTCACAGAATGGATGAAGGCAACAGGGCAGGGAGCAGGGAGGTCAGAGGCAGATTTGGCAGGAGGATGTCTGCACACAGAGGTGTGGAACTGGCTGAGAACAGCTGAGCCTGGGCTGCTCTGGGCTCTGGGGGCTTTGCTCTCTGCTGTCCCTTGCAGGTTCATTGTGCTGTGGCAGGGCTGAGTGCACAAAGGTTTAAAACAGGGGTGCACCCCCTTAGGGCCCTGCACATTAAATGTCTGCTGTGCCCTGGAAGCAGCCTCTCCTCAAAGAGAAAACCAGCCTGAGCTTCAAATAGAAAGACTTGACAGAAGCTGAAATCTTCTATTTTAAAAATACCAGGATAAAACTAAATAATTATTATCCAGAAATTAATCCTATTTTTTCTGTTATCAGGAATTATATTAAATCCTAACTTCAATTAAACTAAAAATACTTTTTTTTTTTTGGTGAGCAAGTGATTTGGTTAATGGCATCCAGCTTCATCTGTCACCTGTTATTGTAGTTCCCATGGAAGGAAATGGTATATACCAGCAAACACCCAGCAGGGGGATTCATTAGATGGGGCTCAAAGATTTATAAGAGTTTCTCCTGATTGTAGGAATAAAAAACCCTATGAATTGCTGCTGTGCACAGAAGAGCCAGGTAGAAGAGGCTCCCTATTATTTTCTGCCCTGGACCTCCAAGAAGAGCCTGAGGAAACGCACACACAGCCACCAGTGTGAGAATGGAAACTTTCCCTGGTTTACTGAGGTTTATTAATGGGCCCAGACAGGAGGAGAACACAAGAGGCGAGGAATGGAATCTAGCAGTGGATGGAGAGCCCTGTTAGCAGAGCCCAGGAGAGGAATTCCAGGGCTGTGAGGAGGAGGAGGAACAAAGCAGGAGCTGTGATCACAGTGAGTGTGCAGTGCCTGTGGCTCTCAGGAACTCCTTCCTTGGAAAAGCTCATTTCCAGCACGGGGCTAAACCCAGAGCAGGGATCAGCAGCCACCCCAAATGTTCCCTCAGTGTGACAATGTTCATGACAGTCACTGCACATCCACAGGGGAGACTGAACATGAGTTCTCAACAGCTTCAACAGCCAGCCTTCAAAGGCAGGGACCAGAGCAAAGAGAACACAAACAACAAAATTACACACCAAAAAAAAGAAGGTACAAACCCACTAAATGCAGCAGAACAGTGCTGGATATCAAAGTAGCCAGCCCTGGTATATTTAGCTGTTTTAGGATAAGTGAAGAGTCATCCTACATCGTGGTGAATCATTAACAAAATACATGGACACAATATATCCTGACCGTTCTATTACTGCTTATTTATAGTGATGTGTCAATATAGACTTGCATTTTATATTCTTCTGGCTAAAATCTGAAGGGACATCATGTTCCTGAAGAGGCTGACAGAGCTGCAGTTTCAAAATAACTTTTTAGGCACTCTTTCCATGGTAAAAGTAGTGAAGGTTATTGTTTTCTAAAAAAATCAAGATAGTTAAGTAAAGTACAGACAAATAATAGATGCTAAGCATAAAAGATGTCTGTTTTTTCTCTCTTTCAAACATGTTAGCCAAATGTAGAAAAGTAAACCCTAAGGAGACTGGGTCATAGTTAATTTGGTTGTCAAGGGAGAATATTAAATGATGAAATCACTTTTTCACCTCCATAAAAAATTCAGGAAGGATGTTTACTTTTCATATATAAATGACACAATTTATTGCTCTATTTTAACATTTTTCAGACCACCTCCAAGAAGGTTTCCATAGAAACCTAAGAAGAAAAGCAAAGAGGAACATAATTTTGCTCAGTTTATATTGATTTTAAATACCACTGCACTTACACCAGCTATGTGTCTTCTGCACACATTTTTTATCAGCTGACAATCTAAGTGTTACAGTTGATTAAAATAGCAATTTAGATTTAGCAGTTATCAAAAACACTGTTTGCAGTTCAGTCTATCACCTACCCAAATTATGGCATTGTAGAACATCAAAGATGAGTAATTTTTCAAGCAACTGTGATGAGCTTGATCAAGATAAAAACTGCTTGGGAACAGCTCTGGCCCTCCATTCTGTCTGCTCCTGCCTGATTTAAGGTGCTATAGACAATGTATTAAATCTATAAATTAATCTCTTCAGTTTCTGAGCCTGCCTGGCACTGGTGATTAACAGGATGATTTCTCCAGAGAGCCTGAACTCTGTTCTTTCCAAGAGAAAAGTGACTTGGCCACTGGCACAGCCTTTTTGTAACTTTAATGTTTTGATTTCTTTCCATGATTTTTATTTATTGCACAGGCTTTTGTTGCTGTTGCTTTGTTGGTTTCTTTCCTTTCTCACTTTAAAATCTTCTTGCCAAAGCCAGAAAAGAAGGAAAAGTGAAGAAATCAGCGTGTTTTAAACAATTCCCAAAGGCTCCAAGGCTGCCTCTTTCCTGCATGCAATTATTTATTCCTGCTGCTCACTCCTGACTCATTTCTACGTGCCTGGAACAATTTTGGGATCACCTGTCCACCAACAACTGAATGTTGTACTCTGAGAAGGAGCTTCATGCTGAGGTGGATGGAAGATTCTGTGTCTGAGCCTACAGGAAAAGTCAGGAGCTTTCACTCAGAGACCTCACTGTCTTCTCAGGAAGCTGCAAATTAGCAAACCCTTTCAGGATTCCAACTTCAATACAATTTCTTCCTGTTTACAGAGAGCTGAAACTTGGGGACCTCTCACACTGTTTATCCAAAATGGAAATTGCTGGAAGTCAGAGCTGTCTCGGTGGCTTTCACCTCTACGCAGACCTAGCTTTGGTATTCATAAAAACAATAAAATAAAAAAAGGAAAAGAAAGCAAAATAATAAACCTGTTGTGGTATGAGGCTAAAAGAACAAATTACTTCAGTTTTTCTCTCTGGGATCCATTATTTTCACTTTTATCAGCTCTAGATGAGAGAGCACTATGTATGCAAATACAGCTGCACACACTTTTACAGACAGACCATGTGGAGATGAAATTCTGTGTTCCCTTTTGATTGCCAGGTGATCAGCAGAGATGACCTGTGATATGGAGCTTTTGCTCTTAATTTATTTTTCATCATACTCACCATAGGAATAGCAGGGTCTTTTCCAGTCTGCTTTAATGAAAAGTTTTTTGTTTTTTTTCCTCAGAACATCCAGAGGATGACAGAACCTTCCTTGAAGAGCAAACACAGGGGATTAAACCTTGTTCCCTTTCTTTACTCACAAAAAACAAGATACAGGCAACAAAACAGAAAAAACAGCAATGTGATAAGCTTCAGCACCATTTCTTGGAAAGTTTCAAGCTTGATTTCCAAATTATAACCCCATTCTAAGATTGTATACCACATTATGCTCATACAGGAGCAGTTTCAGATTTCCTGTGTATGGGGTTTTTTTAGGTCAGGTCTGCTAATGAGCTCAAAGTGAGTGACAAAAATCCCCCTGATGAAATGACATAACAAAAATGAGCTCTGAGTGTGTCCCCCACAATGGGTAACGATGCTGGCACATGAATGAGGACCAGAATAGGCCAAATTTCTGTTCCTGCCATTTTATAAAAAGAAACACATTAGCCTATCTTCCCTCATTCTCCAATAGTGAAATGTAAAAATAGAACTGTGCACTCCAGAGGGCTCCAAGGGCTCTTTTCATTAATGTGAAAAATCCATAATTTATAGCTCTGCAGCGTGAATAGGTTTGGAAGACATTTAATCACTAGTGAAAATGCCACAACCCCAACCCCACTTCCACAAAAGTGTAGATAGCTCCCAGCTTTGCATCTGGGCTGCCTGGGAGCTGCTCCAGTGCTCCACACATTCTCCCTGGTGGCTGAGAGCAAAGGAACACCTCGTGAGAACTGCTAGTCCAAAACACAGCTCACACTGAAAATACACAAAAAACCATTTCAAAAGGCAGACAAGTGATATCAGTTGTTTTATAAATAGAATACATTTTGCCTAAGTATTACCCAATGGGGATCAGGTCACACTTTTGATGCTGTCACACTTGTAGGTGTGATATGTGGCCAATGGGAATGCAGCTTCAGGAAAATCTGTCTTGGTATTAAGCATGGGAAGGGTTGCATTCCAAGGATTAATCTGTATTAAACTGCAGACCCCTCCACAACCTGATTTGGAGGCTCTATGTAGCTTTTTCCTTTCCAGTTAAGGAAGATAGAAAATATTTTGCTGCGAAAATCATCAGGTCTGAAATGTCTCTTATGTTTCCAGAGGATCAAATTAAATTAATCTACCTTGTCTGATTACACTTATAGATGGATCTACTTTTGCTATAAAGCAGTTTATATTTCTACAATTTCTCCAGATCTGCTGTCCCCTTACAGTGGAGTTTAAAGGTGGGTTAGATACTGATGAGATTTACATGATTCTCATGATGTTCAAAGCCACCTCAGATGCTCAAAAACTGCTTCCATTTAACAAAATTTTATAAAAATCCAAGTCCTCTTTTCAAGACCTGTATCACTGAAAGGCTAGGTACTGATTTTGAAAATAATATGAGTGATATGAAGTGTGGGCTTCTTAAAATTGATGAAGAAGACAGTAGGTAGTGCAAGTATTTAAAATAATGGACAACAGCTTCTATGTCATAACTCAAAAATTATTAATCTGATTGCATGAAATGAAAGAATCCAGTTTAGAGAATATAAAAATAAAATCAACCCAAACCAGAACTAAAATGTGGAGCAGGAATTAAGATGATATCCTGGGTCATTAAATCCAAATCTCACACAACCATACGCTATTTTAAAGAGAGAAACTAATTTTCCAGGCTTTCCATTTCAACAAACCCAAAGAAGGATAATTGTGGTGTCTCATTTAGACAATGCATTAATCCCTCTTTATATCCCCCAGCAGCAAATCAGAAATCCTGTCAGCACGTGAGAAACAGTGGATATGTTAGAACCAGTTATTGCTTTTTAAAATTAGTTGCAAAAATCTCTTTGGCTTCTGTTGCATTGGCAGGCTCTGTGCTGGAGCTGGTGTTACCTGGCTGTGATGGTATTCACAGGGGTTTTCAGGTGAGGGAAGAGATGAGAATGTTGACTCCATGTTCAGAAGGCTTGATTTGTTATTTTATCATATATATATTACATTAAAACTATACTAAAAAGAATAGAAGAAAAGGTTTCATCTCAGAAGGCTAGCTAAGCTAAGAATAGAAAGGAATGAATAATAAAGGTTTGTGTCTCGGACAGAGAGTCCAAGCTAACTGGGCTGTGATTGGCCATTAATTAGAAACAACCAACATGGGCCAATCCCAGATGCACCTGTTGCATTCCACAGCAGCAGATAACCATTGTTTACATTTTGTTCCTGAAGCCTCTCAGCTTCTCAGGAAGAAAAATCCTAGGAAAGAATTTATAATGAAAAGATGTCTGCGACACCTGGCTGTGGCATTCCAGCTTCACCTGGTCCTGTCTGTGAAGCAGAAAGCAGAAAGGCCTCATTAGCTCAACCCTGTGCCAGTATTAATTAGGTACAAATTCACTGTCTGTGATTTCTACATGGTTTTCTCTGTTGCACTGATAATTGTTGCCACCTTGGTTTGAGATGCAGCAAAGGACACGGGGCTGGGATGGTTCCTGTCCCTCTCCTCTTCCCACCTTTCTGCAGGGCAGGCAGCTGGAGAAGGGAAGATGCCCTTGGATGCAGGTCCAGACTCCCAGGGTGGAGCTCCACAACCACCTCAGATGGAGCACATCTGCCTGAGGAAGCACAAACAATCATCTCAAACACATCATATCAAACACATCATCTCAAACACCTTTCACTGGGCTGTATTTCTCAGACCCTCATCCAATCTGGCATTGAACACTTCCAGTGATGGGGCAGCCACAACCTCAGCCTCCCTGGACAACCTATTCCACTGTCTCACCACCCTCACAGTGAAAAATTTCCTGCCCATATCTAATCTAAACCTACTCTCACTCAGTTTGAGGCCATTCCCCCTTGTTCTGTCACTACATGCTCTTTTAAAAAGTCCCTCTCCATCTTTCTTGTAGGTTTCCTTCAGGTACTGAAAGGCTGCAATTAGGATACCCCAAAACCTTCTCTTCTCCAGCCCAGAAAATCCCAATTCTCTCAGCTTTTCCACTCAGGAGAGGAGTTCCATCCCTCTGATCATCCTGGTGGCCTCCTCTGCCCGTGCTCCAACAGGTCAATGTTCTCTTTGTGCTGGGAGCCCCAGAGCTGGATGTAGTGTTCAAGGTGAGTTGCTATTGTTTTTCTACCACTTTTACCATACTGAACTTCTGATTTCAGATCTATTTATTATTGTGGTCATGCCAAAACCAGCCCAAACTGCTGAACACTTCCCTGAATGTTGCACACACACGTGGTCCCACTATCTGGGCACACATCATTTCATACACATAATCTCAAACACATAATCTCAAATACAGCTTCTCACACACACCATCTCACACACATCATCTCAAATATATAATCTCAAATACATTATCTCACACACACCATCTCAAGCACATAATCTCAAACACATAATCTCAAATATGTCATCTCAAATACATAATCTCACACACACCATCTCACACACATCATCTCACACACATCATCTCAAATACATAATCTCAAATACATAATCTCAAACACATAATCTCAAATATATAATCTCAAATACATCATCTCACACACATCATCTCACACACACCATCTCACACATCCTCACACATATCCTCTCAGTGTGTCTAATTCTGACCCCTTCCAGCTGAGCTTTCTCTGCCTTCATCAGGGCAGGAGCACAACGTGTTCCACAGAGCAAATTGAGAGTCTGCAAAATTTAGAGGCTGGCATAATGAGGGAAGAATCTTCCTGAATCTGGCAGCATTCATCCCTTTGTTAGCTCCCAGATATGTCAAGGACACTCAGGAAAAGAAGCTGAATTAACCAAAAAGGTGTCAATTTAAAGCAAATTGCACAGATCAGCTCTGCTAAAAGGATGGATTTTCCTTCAGAAATAGAGATGGTACAACTTGGTTTCACTCATTTCAAAGTGAATTGCACTAAAGCAAATTGAGGCCATTTAAATTCTGACTGTGTGTACATAAAACGATTTATTATGGTTCCACTAATACATTTCAAATCCAAATTCATTTGGTTTAATTTTATTGAACATCCCTGAGAAGACAAGATATAATCCATCTCTAAACATCTCTCCTGGGATTTTTTTATTTTTGCATTCTCTCCTATTTCATCTTCTTTCTTTTGCATATCTACCACTGCAATTTGAATTTCAAGATAAGTGTCCCACTGGGTGGTGTTAGTTTTTTTTCTTTTCAAAAGGAACCATATGGAGAAAAACAGCATTATTGCCAACACTAGCATTAAAAATGTGAGTCAGGCCTTAAAAAATGATGAGATTTATTTCCTCACAAACAATGTACTTACTTTTTTTTTTTTTTAGCATGCATCTGATATTTTCAATGTACACCAGCCACTTTTTCAAGCTGTGATACAGCAAAATCTGGCTTGGCCAGGGAACCCCTGGACTGCAAAACCAAGGTTAGAATAAAACTCCCAAACAGGAGAGGTACAGAGCTCTGAGAATTTAAATTCTTGCAGTCAGGAGCCAGGTCAGCACTAGAGCTGTTGATGCCATGGATGATCAGTTAAAATGATCCGTGGATTAGTTAAAATGAACTTGTTCCATGGGAAGCAGACAAGACAGAGGTTGGCCAGTTCAAGCCTGGCACCTGGGAGTTCAAATCCCAGCACAGAAATGCTCCATTTTCTCATTTTTTGCGTTAAACTGAAGTCCTCCTTGCTGGAGGGATGCAAGTGACATGCAATGCTTGGGGCATTTCACTGAATTATGATCAAGTAATCTTAACCTACTACCCACACATATAAATTTTTTCTGTCTGTCTGGTGTCCAGATTTTCTCCTACAATGAAGTGTTTTGATCATATTTTGGCTTAGAAGCTTTTATTTCTTAAAATAAGTTCCCTTTTCAGTTTACAGACAGTCTTAGGGGTGGTGAGCTTAACTTCCTTTAGCAATAGAAACTTCACAGTATCAAGTGTTCTGCAGCTGGGTCAAGCGGGTCAGACAGTCCTTAAATGAATTTGTGGAAAAAGCAAAAAATTGCAGTTTGAAGCTATGGGTTTTTAATCAAAATTAAACTTTTAAACAAGTTAATTCACTGAGGAAATATTTCTAACTTGTAACTGGCTTCATTCAACAGATGTGAGCTCACTGTGCATCCACAGATGATATATTTAAAGCATCAGCAGCATCACAGAAATGTCTTTTCACAGGAGCTAAACTCAGAGCTAGTGCTTTGCAACACTCCCAGGGCTTGAATAAAGAAGGAATCAGGCTGTGGTTCTTGCTCCACAAAGCCTGGAAGCAAAGCAGCTCCTACAGGTTTACTCATAAATGTGCTGAGGATTGATCCAAGCCTTCGGAGGAGCCTCTCCCAGCCCTCCAGCGCTGCCCCTGAGCTGTTAGGGCAGGGGGGAAGGATGGGGAGCAGAGCTCCTTTCTGCCACATCCACACTCCCTGCAAGCCCCAAAGCTCAGCCTCCAGCCCACCCAGCAACACACACAGGCTGCAGAGCCAGAGGGATTTTTTTCCATAGCCCCACTCGACAGAATTCTTTTCTCCCAAGTTGTGCTGTGAATGCATTAGCAGCCCTCCAGTGTTCAGCACTGCATGGGAGCTTTATCCTACACACAATACAAGTTATATAAGAATAATTGCTGGCCTGCACGCTGCGAGCCTTGATGAAGGGCATGTCTACTTCTGTATTTTTTATTTTTTTTTTAAGGCATAAGTGTACCATAAACAAAGAACATTAATTATAAAGCAGCACCCTGGAGAAATAGAAATGACTTGAGGAGTAAGAATGATTGCTCTGTCCAGGCCATGTCCCACTGAGATGCAATTTGTTCCCATTTACATCACACATCTTTTTCCTACGGCATCCTGTATTTTCCTGACTTTTCATAACAACCCACAGTACATAAGGCTCAGTGAATTTCACATCTGTTCTTCAAAAAACATGTACAAAATACAGCAAAAAATTTTATGTGGTGTATTTAGAGCTGCAAGTTACAAATATGCAGTTTTTACTGTAAGTCAGGTCAGAATTTTAAGGCAGACATACAATCCTCCTTTCCCCCTGAATGACTGTGTCCTGTAGACACAGCAGCATATCATGTGTTTCCATCAGATTCTTTTTGCAGGAAGGCTTTGTTTTCAAGATGAGCATTTCTAATAAATTACACAAGGGCAAATGAAGGGAAACTGTCAAATATGATTATTAACCATTAAACAGATTCCTGTGTCTGCAAGATTGCCTCATGCCTGTTACAGGTTGGAGAGAAAGAACAACTATTTGTCTTCCAGTCCAACATGCATTTTATTTCTAAAATACAGATTTATCTGCCTCGAGGTAAGCAGGAGGGTGTATGACAAAAATCCTGAGGTTTCTTCAAACTCATTGATCCCCATGACAAAAACAAAGTGTGAACCTCATAGAAAAATCAGCATTTACTGAGGGTGCTTCAAAGACAGACCAGAGAGCCAGACTGGAGGGGGATGAGCTGGCTGGAGAGACCCATCCTGCTCCATCCCAGGAATGGAATGAACCTGGAAGACAGAACACAAGATACTCTCACAGCTGGATGTTCAAATCATTCTCTCCAAAATTCAATCCATGTGCAGGTTTTCCTTAAGCCAAAATACAGGTGGGATTCATAGAATCATTCAGGTCAGAAAATATCTTCAGGCGGTGAAAATGAGCATCTAGGTGTGATATGAAGCCTTGGGGAGCACTGAAGAGGCTGTAAAAGTCAACTGGTATCCTTTGGAAATTAAAAGAAAATGGAAATAATTAATTAATAATGAATCCCCTGCAAAAAATTATACAAGGGACAGGTTTCAGGCCAAGTGAAACCAATTAATTAAATAATTGAAATAATTAAATTTGCATTGATTAATTTATTAATTATTAATTATTATTAATTAATTAATTAAGGAATTAAATTTGCATTTTTCACTACAAATAGCCAGTACAGAAAAACCAGTATATTTTTTGTCTCAACACCTATCTTATAAAGGCATTTTAGCTGTAATATTGACATTTTTGTGACTAATAACTCACTGGAGAGTCACCTACAGTAAAATAAAATAAAAACCCTCTAATTTTAAGCACCAAAATCTCTTTTCCAAAGCAAGTGTTTTACTGCTGTGTATTTGGGCATACTGGGCAGCTTATTTTAATTCAGAAAAATAAAATAATCTCTCCCAGTACAAAAACCCTCTCCAGCAGCAGAGGATATGCTGGCAATAGTGTAATTAGAGAGGTCTGGAATCAGGGAACACCACCAACATTGCTTTATCCTTATCAACTGAAAAAAAGTTAAGTAAATGCCTTTAAAAAGTTAAAGCTGCCAAGGTTAATGCATTGGGGGGGTTGAGTGTCCTGTATTTGGGCAGTAAATTTACTTGCCAGGTACAGCAAGAGCACAGCAAAACATGAACTTTGCCTGGAATTCATGAATATTCAGTTATGGGCAGCTCTAAGCACCAGACTGAATTGGGACACAGTACATGGTAGTATAATTTATTGGATTAAAGTGGTCTGCTGGAAAAAAAAATGTTTTGAAAGATTTTAGATGTTGGGGTAAAGGGCTGGCAAGGTCTGCAATCCAATTCCCATCATGAGGTAACCTATCATCAAGCACTGGCTGCCAAAACAAAATCTGGCAGAAAACAAAGCCCAGGCTGATGCCACCTCACTGGGGAGGGGGACGAGCTGGGCTCTAGCAGATAGATATTTAAGCTTTAATTTTTCCTGGGACACATCCCCTGGGCCCAGGGATTCCACTGAGAATTTCTATCCACATGAAAATACAGCCATCTGGGAAAACACCATAAAACCCCAATGGAACAGAAAGAAGCCACCAGTTTTTATGGTCGTTTACTCACGGGACTGCAGTCCTAAGATCTCAAAAGATGAAGTAACTGTGTCTTCATTACAGGACCACAAATTACCTCCAGAGCCTTTCCCTCTGATTGTGAACACAGAGTGGAGTTGTTTCCTGTCCTAAATTGTTGTGTGGTACCACAAACCACATTTCAGAGATTTCTGTGTTCTGCTGCAGCAGAGAATGATGTTATCCCAGTTGGGGTGCAAGGATTTACTTGTTTAAAACACGACTCTTATTTTGGAGCCACATAAATACAATTTATTTTATAGGCCATCTATTGATGTGGTACATGAAACAACTGTGGAGCCAGTTGTGCAATCTCTCTTAGAACTGAACTGAGGGTTCTCCACTGCACAAATTATATCTCTATATCCTGAATTTGTGGGAAGGGGGAACCTGAGCAGCCAGATGCTCTCAGAAGCCTCAGTCCATGGTACTGAAAGCAGGAGATGAGGAGTCCATCCCAAAAACATTGGGCTAAAGCACAGAACAAATTATTTGATTCAGACTTTGGTTTATTCCCAACTGAGTCCCAAATTGGTCTGGCCTTCTATGATCCTTGAAGAGGAAAAGTAAGTTTTATGCAATGAAATTAAAGTGAGTCTAGTCCAGTATTTAAAATCAAATATTCTGGAATAGGTATTAAAGTGTGAAGGAGCTGAAGGTGAATTGTTCTCTGGAGCTAATTGAAGAGCTTCCTCTAAGGGCAGGGAAACCTGTTTTGATACTTATTTTGCTAATGAGATGCAACATAAAATGACTTCCTAGTTATTATGCTGAAATATGTCATGCATATTCAAAAACTATCTCTGAGGAACTGAAACAATTTAGGCAAGATGAGCTACTAAATACATGAAAGGAATTGACTTCATGATCCAGCTAATGATTAGATAGGCTTCACTGTTAAAAATAATGATTGAACTAAAAAAAAAGTACATTCACATTAACTGCAACCACTAGAAGTTGCTGTGAGCATGCAGGCTGAATGGCAGTTTAATTTTGTTTCAACTGTTTGCTTTTCATTTGTCTTAAAAAAACCCAAGAGTCAATTTATTTGCATTTGTTGTTATTTGCATTTGTGGAAACTCAGCATCAGTTTTCTTGGAGTTGTCTGATGACTGAAGTATTGCCAGTTATTCATTAAGGTAGTGCAAAAGTGCTTTAACTGTCAAAATGAAGGGGTTTGACACTATTATGGTGCATATTCACCCAATAAATTTAAGACAAACATCAGGAAAAAATATTATCCAAGTGGCATCTACTTAAGACAACCATGAAGCACTTTCCTGCCAGCAAAGATTTTAACTAATTCAAAGGAGAGGTGCCCTGCAGCATGTTAGGCTACACCTAGAACAAGTTCCTAAACTGAAACTGATAAATTCTCAGCAGATTAATGATTAACTGAAAACCAGAGATGTTTGTCATCTTCATGATTCTTAATGTTTTTCAGCATCCTCCACAAACAAAACACAAGTCAATGTGTCCAGGAAAATCTCCAGAATCAACACCCAGATATGAAAATTTGATCCACCCACCTGATTAAACCCCTCAGAGCCCAGAACCAGCTGAGGAGGGGTCTGTGCACCCCTGAAGGGTGGGCAGGAGGTGGGATGTGCTCTGCAGTGCTCAGAGATGGTCCAACACAGATTTTGGCTGTTGTTGCTGACAGGTTTTAACCTTCAGAGCAAGGCTGCAAGGACAGGGGTCAGGCAGCCTGATTCATTCCCAAGCTCATTATTAAATTTGTCTCACCCAGGATATTTAATCTCTCTCTGTTTACAGAATTAATATCTGGCTTATGATCTTCTAACATAACATTTGGGTAATTTGGAGCCTGTATATTTTTTAATATGACCTCAAGGCTGTGACTAACTCAAAACCCTTTCACCTAGCCTTTCCCTGGCATCCCATCCCATCCCATCCCATCCCATCCCATCCCATCCCATCCCATCCTTTAGATTACTGGGGCTGCAAATGGGCACTGGTTACTTCTGCACAGAATAACTTGCAGTATTGGGGCCCTAAATTCTATACATAATAATGAAATAAACATGTCAGAACTTACCCAACAAACAGAGAGGCATGAAAAGCCTTCAGGAGAGAATTTTTGAACAAAATGTTGACACACTCAGTACATACTCCATGTGCACCTTCTGTGAGCAGGCAGAAGGGAGAGGGAGGCAGTTTTTGATTGGAACAGGCAAAACAGGCAAGTTGAAGTAAAACATGTTTTAAGCAGAATTTTTAGAAGCACCTAGCCCCAGGTAAAGAAGGCTGAATGCCTTCACTCCAGCTTTCCTAATCAAGTCAGACAGATTTGCTGGGTATAGAGTATTTCTTGCTTGGGGAAACTGATAATTGACCAATTTTCCATTGGAGGAACCTGTGACTTTGCTGACTAGGGCAGTTTAAACATAGCAGTCACCCACTGTAGCCTCAAGCTCCCAGAAAAGTAGAGAAATTAATTTAACATCCCCATTTTCTTTTGTAAGGAAAGCTTAAAAATAATAAATCTATCTTTTAAAATTAAGTTACCAAGCCAACAGTCTGTCTCTAAACTGACACTTCACCTTGCTATGGAATCCTGCACATTGCAATAGCTGGAGCTGATGCAGCTCAAAAGGCACAAAAAGTGACAGAAACAGTCATTTCAGAACTATAGAAATGTATGGGGCATCCACAGCTTCTCTGGGCAACCTGGCCCTGCTGGGAGATTTAAAGTTTTATAAATCTAACAGAGGCTTGTTATCCTTGTTTCTCAGATGAAAATGCCAAACTCTGTGAGAATCCTGCCCATTTGTGAGAGATGCTGCAAGGAAAGGTGCACAAAGCCAGCCCCCAGATGGAAATTGTGTGAGAGGAGCTCCTGTGCTGGATGGTGCAAGCAGAACAAGCCTGGTGGCAGCACAGCTGCTTCAGCAGATAAAATTGGTCCTGATGGCTTGGACACCTTTGTGTGGGTGTGTCCCATGCCTGGAATGTGCCACACCAAACTGCAGCGTTCAGCTTTACAGCCTCAAATTCATATCAAATTAATGCTGAGCAAAGATCTTTAAACAGACCACTGCCACCCTCAAAGTGTGGCATATTTATGGTACCTCAGAGGCTAAATGAGTTTACTATTAACATGCAAGCTGAAATCTAAACCCCTACACTGCAAGCTCAAAAGAAGTATTAATAATCCAGGTGGATTTTTTTCATGCTCCACACTACAGATTTGGACTACAGCCCAACTCACTCACCTGCAGCTGCAGCATCATTACAATCATACACACACACAAAGTGAGGATGTGTCATTTGATCAATAAAGCAAATACATCCGATTAACAGCCACAAATAGCTGATGTATTGACTAAAACAGTGCCAATATCTCCCTACACTCATGTTTTCTTTTTCTTTCCTTTTATTTCACTATTGTCTTTTACAATGAAAATATCTTTTGCTTAGTGAAAAAAGCTCCATATTTTTAATAAAGATCCTTTGTAACCACAAAGACATTTATCTGCTAAAAAAAGATACGGGAATTTTAAAATATTTAACCCATGTTTCTCATATCTATATCTTTAGAAAGATAGCTGTTTGTGCATCCTGAAGATGAAATGTTTTAATCGAAAAATTTCCTGAAGTTTACAAATAGTTTGTTCATTCAATCCATACATCTCTTCTTTATTAATATATGATATAATAGGTTTGGAAGTGATGGCCTTGCTAAAACTGAATTTGGCAGAACACTGATATTCTTTCAGCTGGTAAAAAAGGTACAAAAAAATTATAAAACTGGAGGGAATTCATTTTGACAGGGGAAGGAAAGCATCTTTATTATGGTGCTATCAGGATCTGCTTTTTCCTTGAGAGGTACTCATAACTCAGACTCGTTCATCTCACACCATTAGCACATCAAAGCTTGTTTGGTGTGGTAACAAAAACTGGAAATATTATTCACAAACAATTGCTGCAAGGCAATCTCTGCACTTTCAACACAGAAAACTCTAAACTGAAGGTACTGTCCATAAAGTCACTCTGATTAACACATCAGCCCTTTTACAAAGAGCTAAACAAAAATGAATGAACAGGTTAATGCAATATGGATTCAGAAAATAAGGACTCAAAATATGTTCTCATTACCTTTCTCGGTCATTCCCCACTTTTAGTGGAGAGCAGTTTTTGCTGTTGCCCTGACAGCTTGCTCTCCTTTTCTTTTTGCTGTGGCTCAGACAAGCAAATACAGAAATATGGGGAAATGAATCTACAAAGGAGGATGGAAAGCAGAAAAAAGAACTCGGTATTTTTTAGATGCTTGCTTGCCCACTTCTTGCAGGGGAGCAGCAACCTGGTATTTACACATTTCTGAGGCTGAAGTAGCTCCCACAGAGCCAAGAATGGGGCTCCCTGCTGCTCCCAGCCCTCCCAGGGAAGGGAATCGTGGCTGAGTCACACCACTCACACCACAGAGCCCTTCCCTGCTCATTTGAGCCATTCCCTCCCACTCTACCCACTGCCCTGCTTGTTCTCACCCACCTCAATGAGCAAAATTACTGTCAGTGAGCTCCAAGCTCAGAAACTTGCCTGGAAAATGGGTGACAATCCATCCTCATCTTCACTAGCACAGGGATTCCAACATCAGCACAGAGGCACCTGGAGCCAAACCTCAGACACTACATTTATTGTTTTCTGTTCTGCCACAGGACCCCAGGCGCTTTTAGGAAAGGAGAAAAACAAATCCCTGAGGATTTCATCCCACGACAGTTGAGATACTGCCTTTAAAATGCCAAGAGAATGCTACTTCACTCTCATCCTTCTGGGAAAGAAATTTATTGGCATTGATGCCAAGGTTTCAGCCCTGACAGACATGAAAGTGATTGGAACTACAGAGTATACAGAGAGTTTCAGCTTTAAATGCTGAAGACAAAGGGGTGGATATTCAGCTCGTAGTTCTATGTCAATCAATCTATGCCACATAGGATAATTCACACATCACTAGCAGACACAACTGAGAAGACCAACTATCACCTTCTAATAATTCACAAGGAAGTTCTGATATGAAAATCCTGTTAGAGAATTTGACTTAGGATCACTACTTAAATGCACAGTTTCTATAAATGGATAAGTATTTGTCAATCTACCTACTCAGATGCCAAAAGGTGTTGCTCTCCATTTCAGAAAATCTGTGTAATTCTGCAATGAATGAGCATCATGGTCAACAACAGTTATGAACACCTGAAATCCCAAAAGGTAATTTAGTTTGTCTGAATTCAATTCAGAAATAAGTCAGGAAGAGAAAATTGACCATATATAACAGGTATGATTCAGTTATCTTCCCAGACTGGAGAAGATAGTGACATTTAAAAGAGAAAAAGTTCTGGAAATACATTTTGTGGAAATCATACTGGGGACTATTTCAAAGCAATTCATCAGGGTGACATAAATCTGTGATACAATTTTGGTTACACGTTCTGGATGTCCTTTCCACTTCCACCTGAATGGAACCTTCTAAACATGAAAGACTTAACTGCTCTATCTAGAGAAAATATAACGCAGCAGGCATTTTAAGTCACAGATTTTTCAAAATTATCAATGCAAACTTGTTTATCATCATCAAAATTTTTTTTTTAAGTGCAGGAGGAACTGGCTACCAAAGTAAAGACAATTTAATGATATTTCAGAAAAAATATGGGGGAAAAAGCTTTGATTTTGTATCTTTGAAAATAACTTTGAATACAGAGCAGGACGGAAGCAGCTGAGTTACTGAGCACAGTGGATTGCCTGAGTTTTTCATAAATCAAAAATGAGATGCACAAGTTAAGAGAATGAAAGATTTCCCTCCTCCAGATGGTAAGCTGCCTAGGCAGTAATTGATTTTAATCACAGATTCCTGTCAACATTCTTTGCTTGGGGAGGACTCAGTAGCTACTGATGTCTAAAGCATGGAACCTGTTTTCAGTCACTTTATGGTCTAGCTCCTAAAAATCACTGTGAACTTTCAGTAGCGTAGTTAAAAACATTATTATTCCTGCGTGTTCTGTACTTCACTGCTTAGTTTCAATTTCAGGTGTGCTTTAAAGTGAATTTCCAAAAATTCCATATATCTTCTCCAAGCCACTGATGAAGCTACCAGATATAGATATATATTACCTAATGCACGTGGTTTAGTAGGTCACAGGTTCATATTTTATATTCACTCTTGCATAAGATGTAACCAGAGCTCCTTGACCTCTATTTTTATAAACTTGCTTCAGTACTTTTGCCAGAAACTGTCACCAAAGTTCAACCCAGTCCATTTAATTTTACTATACTTTAATGTGAGCATAATTAAAAGCATTTCTCTGTGCTCCTACCTTCCCATTTGCCTCCAGTAATTTTTAATGACACCAGCTATTTTTCACCTTCACTTAAGTATTCCTGGTTATCCCACAAAGTTATGTGAGACAGCCACACAGCCACCATGTGCTGAATAAAAGACTCTTCATATTTTCTTCTTCTGTTCATTCCATGTTTCTTTTAACTGGCTATTGTGTCCCAAAATTCTCAAAGCCTTTGTTATTCATTTAATACAATAAAAGGCTGTCCCTAAATTGCCTCTGAAAGCAGTCACAGAAGCCCAAGGACTTTAAACAGTGCAAGTGCCTCAGTCTCCAGGGTTTCAGATTGTTTCCCTGACCATGAAATATTGAACAGCATTCTCTGATGATACCCTTCAGAAATTACTCTCTGCAAGTCCTAGCCCTGACAGACTGCTGCAAAGGATTAAATAATCACCATCAGCCCATGAGCCTCTCCTCTCTTTTATGTCTTACCAGAAAAAAGAGAGAGAGAGGAGATTTCTTGCACCTCAAGATCATCTGTACTTCAGAAGGAAGTGATATAAAACAGTTCTACTACTGGGCCTTTGTGGAGGACTTGAACCAGCTACAAATCAAACAATTTTATTTTTAAAATAGATTTCAACCTTCCAATGGAAGAAATGTTCAGATGTGCAAAAGTAACACAAACACAAGAAGCTCTCTAACCTTCACAGAACAATTTCTTTTGTTTGGGCTTTGCAGTTCCTACAGCAAAGGAGTTAAGTACATCATGTACTCAAAACGACCACACTTTATTTTTTATTACAGCTGCACTAGAGGCATCTCTCAGATTAAATACCATGTAGAGTCCTCTCATTTGGTTGATACAATAATAGCACACTGTGTGTAGCCACAGATGTCCTTCACTGGGTTGTGCCGAAACCAGTCTAATTTTGTGAGATAAATTAATTGTTCTGATTCCAGGACTTGATTTCCCTGCATAACAAAAACGTCAAAAGAAGTGAAGCCTCTTACCACTCAGAGTTCAGAGAGAAAAACTAATTTCTCTTTCCTGAATTCCAGGAAGGTATCTGTGAAGGGAACATCCCCCAGCTATTTGGACAATGTCTGGAAAACAGAAGAAGTTGGCATTGACTTACAAATTACATTAATTGAAATAATAACTAAGTATGCAAAATATTGATTTATCATCAGTGGCAAGACAGAGGATCAGCATCAAAAAATGAATAAAGATAGAGACCCAGAGAATTCTTTTAACTGAGCCTAAGTATGTCAGGAATTAAGTATTGTGAAATGGCACAGAGTGCAAGATCAGCTCTGCCATGACTTGACAAAGTTGACAAATTTCAAAGCCATCCAAAGGTATTTGATGTGAGCTGGTGACTTCCATACAGCTCTCAGTCCTGATGTCCCTGTCTTACCCACTGACACCACCCAGCAGTCTCAGCTGGGATTGAATTTCAGAGGGGAATAATACAGAATCCTGTCCTTGCACAGAAGTGGCAGAAAAAAATTCTGCCTATCAAAACCCACCTGCCAAAAATGATTGAGACTTTTGGAGACCATAGCTTACACCTCTGAGTAGCAAGAACACCACTTTGTTAAATGGCATGGGAGGATTCTGTGCTGGATTTCCAAAGGGGTGCCCACACCCTGTGATGGGAGGCAGCTCTGAACTGGTTTGCTGAAGCCCTGGAGGCAGAGCAGCTCTGTTTGCAGTGATCCCTTGGCTGGTTATCCCTGCCTGGGAGCGGATCAGGCAAGTTCAAGTGCTGTGAGGAGCTTATGCACTTGCAATTGTGAAGAATATCTCTGTAAGCACATTTAAATCTTAAATTTTAACATAATTTTAACATGGAAACGAGAGTCTTGTGAAAGTATCACCCTGGACTACTCTGAATAGAAGTTTTTTTCCCTAATGAACAGCACAAGCTGGCAATATTTCCTACTATTATTATACTAAGTAACAAAGGAAGTTTAGCAGTAACATAAAATAATATTTTTGTGGAAACAAATTAGTAAGACTGATTAACAATCTCATGACTACAAGCAGCAACACTGACCACAGTCTGTACTCTAAGGTATATTCTCCTTAATAATGTGAAATAAAACACTGATATGTTCTCACTGTGAGGAGCAGAAAAAGCAGTTCAGGTTTTATTGTTCAAGAAAGCACATGAGTTAATTAGTCCTTGCAGGTAATTACATATGATTACAAAGAACTGTCTCAGAAAAATAATGTTTTCTCATTTTTATGAAAATTCATGTTGTAAATCATGAAAATTTGCATATAGTTACTATTGCTCCTTTTTCTTTCATAGGATGCCTTTGTGCACCTCCCCAAACCTGGGACCTTTCTGTCACTGACACTGAGCAAACACATGACAGTCACTTCCCCCAAATGCAGAAGAGGGGGACAAAGCCATGCAATTCTTCTCATTTAATAGAAAATGGAAGAACAGGGGATGTTTAGATGTTTTTGATCTAAATTCTGCCATAATTTGCGGCAGACACAGGAGCCAAGCCCAGCTCACCCTACAGCCAGCTCTGGTACCAGGACCAAAAAAAGCACCTTTTCCCTCTATAGCTCGTCATACATCTTTAGGAGGGAAAATAAGTCAAGAAATAATTTGCAGGACTGGGGTTTAATGACTTGTCACTGCAGTTAAATAATTCAGTGTCAAATGTTGATGATTTTTTAATGATTCACTGACATGGGCAGGTTCCATACACACAGAGGTGTCTGGTTACTGCACTGCCTCCATGGAAGTTGTAAAAAGTAGAATTCAGACATCCCTCACCACCTCATTAATGAAACAAATTTATCTTCTAATAGAAAATAAGTCCTTCAGTGTTCTAGAACTCCATTTTACATTCATATATAGCCTGTGCCTTGTCTGTTAGCATTAAAAGAAAATCCTTTTGATCAATGCTCTGGCAATGAAATTGCACTCCCATGAATACAGTTCCCAGCCAGACTGCAGTGTAAATGATACTTAATAGATAAAGAGACATGCTGTCAGGATCAGCTATGCATGTGTTAAAGCTCAATTGTCCCTGAGGTAGGAAGGAATAAAAGCCTTTCAGATAGCACACTGCAGTCTGGTCTCATCTGTGATACATTGCAGAATAACAACAGGGCTTTGTTCCTCCTCTTCATTCAACTTATTTCCCTCTGCACAAGGCTCCACCAGGGGAAATGAGGAAACTTCATCACCTGCAAATTGGGAGATTGAGATGAAGGAAACCAAGGTTATCACCTGAGCAAGATTATGTTTCTTCTTGGTGTCACAGGTGGCACTAGAAATCAGAATCTATAGATTCCAACCCATTTCCAGTGCATCAAACAAGATCCCTGCCTCTCCATCCAAATGGCACACCAGAGGTTTATTCTGCGAGGAGATTTACTCAAAGCCTTAATAGCATTTTACTCTTCCTCATTAGGATCAGCCAGTGAGGAATAATCTCCTTAGTGTGTGGTACAGAAATGACCAGAGCCACACTGATCCTCCTCCATTCATTTGGGCAACATCCCCTCCTGATCCACTCCCTAACATGAAACCAAAATGACCTAAAAAATCAATAACTGAGTCCTAGGATGGATTTAAAACAATAGACATATTTCTTTCTTTATATTTCACAGCACAGTGGGGTATGAGATACTTCCAACCCAGGTTTGTGCTGAGGGCTCCTTGTGCTCCTAGCACATAAACCTACTTGGAATCAAAAATTTTGAGATTCAAAATAAAATATACAACTCTACCTTTGCTTTTTCCATATTTCCTAGTCACCTAAAAAGTTTCCTGAAATTCCTGACAGCTAGTAGTTGCAATTTAAATAAAAACCTATCAAAAATTGAAATCTTTTTTCACCAAGACAAAATCATGGTACATAAGGAAAAAAAATATTTTGGTTGACCAAAAGAAAATTTCAGCCCATGTAAAACTGTGGGTTTCTCTCCCTTGCACTGTAAAGGGAGTAGGCTTGAGTTACTTGTTTATAGGTATCATAAAATCAGGCTTATGAAGAGCCATGAAGAAAAATAAATCAATCCAAAGAGAGGCATTTGATATGATTGGTTAGAAAAGAAAGTCTGAGGATAGTGGATACTCTTTACTTTATCAGATTGCTACGAGAACAGCATGGTTTTTTGTTTTGTTTTGGATTTTTTTTTTTATAAAACAAGAGGCAGAAGGCAACAGTATTATTAAAATTGCTTCAGTCTCCAAATATATTGCAAATGTTCCCAAAAGTTACTGCACAAAGCATTTCAGCCTGAGAGCAAATCAAATTTATTTGGAAAGTTCTTATGCAGCTACTGACCATAAAAATTATTTCAAAGCACTGTCTTCATCTCCAGCATTGTTTCCAGCTGTGTTTAAGCAAATCTGATTTCCTTTGTCATCATCTGCAGCTGTATTTCCCTTGTATTTTCTTTCTTTTGAAAGCAGTCTGCTGTGAAAAATTCAAAGGAAATGCACCTTCATTCCATCATTTTTCCGTTTCTTCCCCACTCTGATCACTGATCCCAGACACATATTATCAAAAAGAAGCTGAGTCTGAAATGATACTAAGGGAGAATTATTTTAATACACACAAGGACTCATGAGGTCTGCCCTTAAAAACAAAGTGTATCAGTGTCAGGGCACTGATGGACCCTGTTCTCCTCTGCTCAGAGAAATCATGACTTGCTCTGGAGCTGCCTTCTGGAGCAGTAATATATAATAACACAGAACACAAGAAAATCTGTGCATCAAAACAAGAAAATTAAACACACCCCAAAGGCTTCACTGAACAGGCAGGATGAAAGAATAAATGCACACTGCCACGTGTCAGTGCTTTTTTAGGAAATATTTGGAGTTGAGAGGATAAAAGGGAGGGGAGGGAGAAGACAGAAATTCCCTCATTATCAGCCATCCCTGTCGTGCCCTCTCATTTACACCTTCATGCACATCCAGGCACAGCAACAGCACGGAGGGAAGGAGGCGGGGAGGGGAAGGCAGAAGGGAAAAAAGCTGCACAGAAAGCTAAACTAGGAATAAAAATTCTCCCTGAATCCAGATAACACTGCCTGCTTTTCCAAGATATGTCAAAACACTGAGGAGATAAATGGAGGTGAGAAATTTGCCCTCTGTACAGGACAAGTCATAGCAGGGGGCTGGGGTGACACTGACCCAGCTTCATTCATAAATACCCCTGAAAGCCTGAATTAAGCTGCTTATTATCCTAGGACATGATATGACCAGCTTTACAGAAATCAATGTCTTCCCTGCAGGCTCCTGCTCACCAGTTGAGAAATCAATCAGCCAAGTCTCAATGGCTGCCAGAGGAGCAGCCAAGGGCATTTAGCCATAATACTAAATTTAAACAGAGATTACAGCACCTATCTCCCCAGAAAAATGTTTCTGCATCAAACTGTGGGAACTATCATTCAGGGCTGCTGCCACAAATGCAGGGAAGAGGAGAAACAGGATCTCACCAGTGTGTGTGAAGTATCACAGCCGAACAGAACAAAGTTTTTCCTTGCTCTGTATCCTTCTCCCTTTTGTGGAATATCCTCAGAGCACCTGACCTAGGCACAGAAGAGCTTTCAGTGCACAGAATGCCTTCACCTGTCTGCTGAGACCTTTTAGCACTTGTCTTCCTTATACTGGAATGTGAAAAAAATCCACCAAGGTTTGGTGGCCACGGTTACTGAATGAAGGTCTTTGATAGCTACCCGTGACTGAAGAAAGAGGGAATTTTTGTAAAGGCTGAGGGGCTTTCAGTTCAATCTGAAAGAAAAGGAAAATACCCAGCTATGCCATGCAGAGGTCTCCTTTCCCTCTTTGGAACTGATTTTGCAGAGAGCTGAGAGAGGAGAAAGGAAGAGAACAAGAGAAATCCACAAGAATTCAGCTGGGTGAAATCCATTCTTTCAGAAATGAAGAAAACCTTAATTTTTGCATAAAACTGATTTTCAAATGCTGTGTTTTCCAGAGCAGAGTGCTGAGGATGGTTCTCACTCAATTCTTAGCTCCCTCTTTCAAGGCTTGGGAAGAGCTGCTGTAACCTTGGCAGCTGCCATGCCCTGATCACAGAGACTGCAAAGCCTGGGCCTTCATTTTGGACTCTGAGAGCTGAAGAATTGAGATTTAAAGATGACCATCTGCATGCTGCACTGCAGGAGAGATACATGCAGGGAGGACACCCTTTTTTGTTCTAATACTCTTCAATCTGTTGTGAGAGTTACTTCTGATTAATTGAGTTAAACAATCTGGTGTGATTTTCTGTTCTTATAAGTTAATGAAGTTTTCAGCTGTGTTAGTCATCAGCATGCAAATCAAACTCCAATATGATTTAGATTAGGAAAACAACCAGACAGTGAAGGGGGTGCTGGGGCTCCTATGCACAGCAGGTTCAAGCTCAGTCAGTTTTTTTGTGTCCTGCTTTGCAAAGTCTGCGTCCAGATGCAGTGAGAGATGCTGAGTTCCCACCTGACCTCCCTGCTGGGACAGAGAGCAGAAGAACCCAGCCCCAGCGAGGTTCTCCAAGTGAGGAGCTTCTGAGAGCTGAGCCAGGCTCCCAAATTTCATGTTAAAAATAACTCTGAATTTTTTTCAGAGATTAATTGCCTGGGTAGAATTCCAATAAATAAAGAAATATGTCTATTGTTTTAAATCCATCTAGAGATTTATATTCACAATGTTCAATTTCCCATCAAGAATGTACAACACATTTCAAAGTCATGCCATTAAATGCATTGTTAAGGAAGCACACACAGGCAATAAACCAACCACAATATATCCTTGTGATAAATTGGTCCTTATGGGTCCCTTCCAGCTCGAGCCATTCTATGGTTCTCTGATATTTAAAAAATCTCAGAGCACAAGCTCTCTGCACATTTGTCTATGAACTAATCTAGTGATCAGAGTTTTTACACAAATACCAGTAAATCACAGGACAAAAACCCAAAGAAGTGGAAACAAAGGGGTGCCTGGTTAAGTGCTGTCTCCTCAGACTGAACAGATGGATTTGCTGAAGGACAGCATCCCCCATGTCACAGGGGTGTGGAAAGAATCCACAGGATGGGATGCTCTCATGTCCCAAAGAATAAAAATCTCTGGGAAAGGAAAAGCAGCTGATCAAAATGATCCCTTCCTCTGTAATGTTGTAATTTCAGTCTCTCCTGCAAAACGTCTGAGACTGAAACAGGAGGCTGGGTCAGCACTCAGTGCTGCTAAACACAACTCCCTGCCTTAAGCAGGGATCTGAATAAACAAACAAGAGGAGAAGAAAATCACACCAGAGACAAGAAAAAAAAACCAAACTAAATCCTCAAAACAATAACATAAGCGAGAGAGAAAATAGAGATAGAAAAAGGGAAGGTATGACTGGACTACAAATTACAATTAGAAATCTGGGGGTCTGGTTGCCTGTCTCTCACCAATTATAGGAAAAATGTCAGATGATCAAGGAAACTACTATTTCACAGCTCAGATATAGGATTTTCCCCCTTAAATTTTAAACTCTACAGGAAAATAATCTATCAAAGCTGATACAAACTAACCAAATAATTCTTCAAATTTCTTTCCTTTCTTCAGCTTTTCATCAGCTACATGTCCAAGACTTTGAGATAGCTAATGATGTTTTTGCTGATTGCAGATTCAAACTCAGTCATAAAAAAGCTACTCTCTTTTTATATATTGTATAGTAATTCACTGGGTTTAATATTTTTATGATGTGCATTGTGCAGATGTGTCTCCAAGATAGATCTCGTTTAGAAAATGGATTAAATAATTTCACAGTCCTTGTATTCAAGACGTGCTATGAGTAAAAATATTTAAAGGGAAGATAATATTTACAGTGAACTGATTCTTCTCTTTGAAGTGGAAAGTGAAGCATTCTGTAGCTAAATGGAAAATGACTCATTTTCAGAACATAAATCAGTGTTTTAACTAAATTGAATTAATTGACATTTGGTATCTCAAGGAGTAGACTGTGATTTTTCAGCAATATCTAAGTCTAAATGCCTTGTTTATAAAAGGTGGGAAATGAAGGTTCATAAAAGGGGGAAAAATAACAAAAACTCCTTTTTACTGGTTAATCTTTCTTGCAAATGTTTCTTCCAGGAATATATAGATTTTCTGCTAGTGGATGCAATCACTCACAGGGATGTTCAGGGGCCTGTGAACCCAAACTGCAAATAAACCCATCTCCATCATGGAATGGACCAAAGCTCTCTGTATTAAAATAGAGCTCTCCATAGATTGGGAAACCATGGCTGAGTAGGGAGAACACATTTCCTCAGTCCTGAAATGGATGAAGTGTTTGGGTTTCAGTTCCACAATGAAAAGGAGCTTGGATCACCTGGAAACTCTGCAGTTCTACAGAAATAACAGGGAACAGGATCCTGAATTAATTAAAAGTACAGGCAAAAGTCTCTGTAGTTTTAACTGAGCAACGATTTTACTCAGCATTTCAGCTGGATGAAGACAGATTTAAAATATGCTGTTGTAAATACAGTTGTAATTTACTCCTGTGAATCCAGTGGGAGAAATCTGAAACCACAGAGGCAGAACTAAGGTAAGAACATGTTCTATTAAATTTAATAATAACTATTTCCAAAGCAGGAGAATAATATCTGTTGGCTGGAGACAAAGCTAAAAAATCATGCAGGAAAAAATTTCTCTCACAATCAGCTCAAACCAAAAGCTTGATTTTACTCTTCTGTAAAATAGCCCCATTCCTTCCCTCCAATGAAAGATTTCTGGAATACAGATACAAGGTTCAGGATCAGATTTTGTAATGACAGCAATTACTGCCCTTTGGAACACTCCTCTTCTGAAAACCTCTCACCTTCTTTCAGCACAGTTCACACAACTAAACAGCTCTTGCTCTTCCAGCTGAAATCTAAATATTTTGATTATATTTCTGTACTGTATTTCTACACGACCTAATCAGTAAGACATTTAGTCACATACCTGATTTTACATGTTGGGGTAGTTCCCTTGCATTCAAGTTCTTAAAATACAGCATTGTCTCAAGAATAATTTTATTTTCTTGGCTGATTTTGCAAACTAAATAGATTTGCATGTGGGCATTTTCCTGTTTTGACCCTTTTGAATTTGAACAACTGTCCATAATTAACTTCCTGTTTATTTTCACAACATCATTATGAGAGTAATTAGTTTATGGGCTGCTGAACTGAATGTGATGCATTAAAAAAGCAGCAATGGCCCAAACTATGACTTCCTTTCATCTCTTATAAATACATCTCCTATTTTCTTAACTAGGTTGTTTATTTTTATTAAATACCTCTGAGAAGAGATATGTTAGAGCTCTACAGCTCGTGATTAAAATATCCCCTACTGAAAAATTTCCTTGGCCTGAATCCTTGCCCAAGTTTCAGGAATTAAAACCATGCTGCCTCTCAGGGAGGAAACAGGAGCAGTTTTAAAGCTACCCCTGGACTCTGGCTGTTATTGTTTGGATGTCTGAGACTCTGCCTAAAGCTACAGTAAAGATTGTACAGCACAGCTTGAATTACTGCAGCACTGTACCCTGCATTAACCAGCAGGGACATCTTCTCTTAAATCATCCCAAAATCTGCCTGTTATTCACAAGAGGGTTGTTTCTCCTCTCTGTAACTGAAGCCATGTCAGACGTCTTCATGTATGGCTTTATCAAATTCAACATATTTATTTTACTTCACTTATTTACATTTTCTTGCTGTCTTTCTTTGTGCCTCTAACTGTTGAATCATTGAATTTAATTTGCAAACTCACCTGGTCAAAGAAAGAAAGAAAGAAAGAAATTAAGAAAGCAAATGAACTACATTCTCCTGGTTTTTATTTTTATTTTCACTCTTTGGAAAATAAGTCTGATGATAATTCACTGGAAATTGAACCATTAATTTATCCACCAGCAGTTCTTGAGATAAATTTTAGGGTGGCCAGACCTATTAATCTGGAAGTATTCTTCTCTATTTTTAATGATTTGCTTTTGCTTTTAGCACGCTGCTATCAGGAACTGAAGAAGTTATTTGGACATATTTGAAAACAGGGCTTTCCACAGAAAGCTTCATCTGCTCATTTATTATTTTCCTTGAAGCTCTCATCAAAGGTAGATGACAGAATGTTTCTCCAGCTACCTGCCCTAACTCCTTTGAAGAGGCTTATTTATGTCATTATTACAGTATAAATGTATTGAAATTAAAAGGGTTTTACCATTTGCAAACTTTCCACCCCTTACGACAGGAATTTAAATGCATGCAGCTGTCACTTTTTCTCAGTTCCAAGAACTAAAAGAAGGTTGGTTTCCAGAACCTCCCAGGTTAGTTTCCAGAACCTCCCTAATGGAGGTTTCACTGCCCTGGAAATGCCTTTAGCAGTGTGTTTGGTGAGTCTGCACGTGCGGGCTGCACTGGGAGCTGCTGAACAATAAAAAGGTTTCTCAGCTCCCTCTGCGGGAATTCCTACCTGAGGCTCTGGAAGCAACTGCTGCAGGAACAGAGAGTGGCTCTCACACAATTCCCACAAGGAGCAGCCTTCATTTGATCCCTCAGTGATCCTCTGCATTCATCAGGCACTGTGCATCCTTGGATCCCCTCCAGCTGCTGCCTCCCTCACTCCCTCTCATGAGGAAAGAGAAGGAGTCGCTGTCCAAGGTACCTCTGCCATTTCCACACACAACTTTATTGGGCAGCACCATTGAGGATGCTTTTAACTCTTTTAATTTAATCTTCTACCACGAAAATATACTGCAAAAGGTTAGTGAAAAAATTAACATTCCATTCATGTGAAATCCAGAAAAGACAGACAGACAGACAGATTTGTCCATTTCCAGCAGCAGGGAGAGAGTGCAAGGGCAGCCCCCAAAGACACCTCACTGCTGGCAGCACAGACTGTCACACCTGTGATCACTGAGGCTTCAGGATGAATCTATTACACCTGATATCAGTTTTTCAGGTGCTCATCAGTTTTCCAGTGCAGTATTTTTTGTAAAACTTCACTAAGTACATGAGGTGTTTCAGTCAGCTTTCTTCAACCAGAAATCACTTTTCTGATATTCTGGATGTTTTGCTTGTGCTTGGGTCTATTAAACCTACCAGGAACTGAAGATAAAACTCAGGGGGTTTTTCACAGTTATTAGTCTCAGATCTGTGCACTGGTGATCCATTTCCCATGACACAAAATGCTTGAGGTAAATGAGTGTGGAAAAGGAACCCCTCATTTCTTTGCACGACAGGGAAAAATGGATGATTTAAAATTTGGACAGGTTTGTGGTCTGCCCAATTTGAGTGGTTTTGTTCTGTACCATGGTAAAGCTTAAAAGTGTTATACAGCTTGGGGGAAAATATCAACTGTGTAGTAATTGCAGTTCTGTGCTTATTTTCTGTTTACACATTATTATCTGACTGCCCATTTAGGAGAAATAATTAGAACTCAGCTAATTATAAATAAGACAGATTTGTTCTTTCTGGCAAATTACTTAATGTAACTTATTACCCTTGGCAGAGAAGCTGCCATGGCATGAACCTCTTAAATAAAACCTGCATGGTGACCTTTCCATCTGTCAAACTATCATAAATTAAGAGATCAGCAGCAAAGAGGATGAGAGCTTAAAGTCTGGTTCTCAGGCATGGATAGGATGTGTTGTTTATTTGACAGACAGGCTGGTTTGCCTTCATTTCATCATTTTGATTGTTTTTCCTGTGATATCAGGACAGCTGTGGGGGACCAAGGAGTCCAATGGACAGCTCCTGCTTTCAGCTGCACCTGCAGAACATTGGAAAACACTGAAAAACAGTTGTGCCAATGTTCAACAAAAGGTAAATGTTACTCATGGGGTGCTGACATATCTAGAGGGTTTTAGTGAGATATATGATTGTGGGAGACATAAGAGAAATAAACATTCCTTCCATATGATGGAAATGAAATACTTGAGTTCTGTCCAGTTTCAGATCATATTGGACCAGTGCAAAGAGACCTGTTGGTAGAGGAACTTGAAGGGACTGATGTTCCTGGGGCTGTCACCCCAACTACAGTAATTAGTCACATAATGAAATGAAAATTGACCTGTGATAACATGTTCCAGTTGCAGGTCTATGCACCCATGTATTTCACTCAACAGATTTTTCACACCCTCGTTGAAGTTTCAAGTCTACTTCCATCCACTTTTAAGGTTTTCTCCTTGCCCTGCCCTCTGTCTCTTATATGTGTCTTGCAGCAGTTAAAGCAAAAAGACAGAGAAACCATTCTGCTACAGTGATCCATCACATCAGAAATAGATTTGATGCCTTGACTCAAGGGAAGCAAAAACGATCCTTCTTCATAACAGAACCTATTGGGTGCTGGCTGAGGTTCAGAGCACACAGAGCACCTCCTCTCCACTGAAAACATAAATTCAGTTGCTTCATAAAAAGTCACTATCTCTAAAATATTGGAATTTGAAACTAGAATCCTGCAGTTGCATAACTTATTTAGAAATTCTGTCATTTTCATTCAGACACTGTCCATATTATGAAAATTTAGGTAAACGACTTTGTCTTAAAATGTGATCATTGCTTTGCTAACTGCAGAGATTAGAATATGAGATTGGGCATTAGAGAACAAGATATCAAAGAAGCACACACCTTTCTGGAAAGAGAGGCAGTGTGAGGGCAGCAGTTGTGTATTTGAGCACCATCTGAGTGGGTTGGTAAGGAAGGGTCCCGTGGGGAGGCAGAGCCTCCCGTGGCTGGGGTGTGACTCAGAGCAGCCTTTCCCTGTTGGGATGAGCTGACTTGGAGCAGGCTGCTGCTCACCAGCCTTGCCCACCCTCCTGCAGATGCTCCCAGCCCTGCTGGCTCTTCCTGCTGCCGACAGGGAACCTCCCACAGCCCAAACCACACAGGCACAGGCACTGCAAATGTCATGGGCTGCAAAAGATGGCAGCTCTGACCCTGCTCAAAAACACCCAGCTGAGAACTGGCAAACTGATCTGCAGCCTACAGAAAATCTCACACAGGGAAGCCTTTTCTGATTGGATGTGGCCTCTTGTTTATACAGAATTTTGAACCTAAATTCCCCTATTTGAAGCATGAAACAGAAGGAAAGCGAACATTTAGAAATGTGGTATTTCTTTTTTCTCTCCTCACTCTAGTAAATAGGTAACAATTACCTCACAGAAAGGTATTTTTGTGTACCAATATTAAAAAACTTATCTGTGAAAAGTATTTGATTTAAATTTAAATTTGTCAGATGCATGTTATTCTAGCAACTGAACTACAGCCAATCTCAACTGGAGAGCCAATAATCAATTTTCAAGCAATAATGATAAAATTCATTAAGTACAGAATTCTCATTTATTTTATATTTCCTTAATATTTTCCTAGGGCTGCAGGTCAACTAATATGCAAGTCAGACTGGAATAGTTTCCTTACATCAGAGATTAAACACAGATCTCTTCCTCTTCTTCAAACTGTTTCTTACTTATCTTTCTGCAGACCACTGAACCCCTCATACAGCAGCAGTTTCATAAATACAAATTCTACTGCAGAGTTTTGTCCTTATTTAGCACTTCAAAACAGAAAATCTCCAAACCTGAGGAGAAACAGTGAGAAGAGAATAGAAAAAAGTTCCTAAGCAGAGAGCAGAAAGTTAAAAATGGAACATGCATGTAGCAGGAAACCAATCTCCAAAAAAGCCAGATTCCATGGGTAAATCCATAGGAAGCTGCTGTGATCCTCCAGACATCTCAAACTGGATATGTGCCAGAGCTTTCCCACACAAGCCCTTGTTCTCCTTTCTCAGTCCTGGTGAAATTGTTCCAAAACCTCCAAGATTATGTATCTCCCTCCTCTTTAGCCAAGCCAAGGTGTGTGGCTGAGGCACATCCACCCTGCCCTTCCTTCTTCTCCAGAGGGACAAGCTGCTCCGTGGGACAGAGGAGAGGGACAGGGAACAGGAGAACTTGCTCAGGCTGAAGCCTTGCTTTGCTCAGCAGCGCCAGCTGGAGCTGCTCCTCCTGGGCTGATTGCTCTTTTCCAGATGAAGTTTCTACATTTGATGCTGTCCCATCAGACATGAACTGGAGTGTTTTATTGCATTATTTCCTTTTGTTCTAGAAGCTTATTTCTGTTTCATACATAGACCTTCTTGTCTCAAAGCAATTTATGCACACTGGAAATTATTTTAACAATGTTTATGTTACATTTAGTTAAGGAAGAAAACTCCTGGGTCATCCTTCTGGTTCTCTCCTAAAAACTATTCTTGCTTTTAAACAAGTCTATGACAAATAGAATTCATTAATTCCAACAAAAAATGCAGAATCAAATATGGTCCAACCCATATAATTCTCTAGGAGCAACAGGAAAGGCCAGGACAATTCTCAATAGGACCTTAGTAGAATCTCACAGTCAAAGTTACCTATTGCAATTAAAGCTTAAATGTAAAGCATGGCACCAATCTATTTCCACACATACAAATACCTCCCACTTAAATACTGTCTTGAGGCAGGAATTTCTATGAATGAAACAGAAATATGCTTCTAGAACCAAATAAAAGAATGTAATAAAACAGTCCAGTTCATGTCTAACACGGCAGCATCAAATGTAGAAACTTCATCTAGAAAAAACAATGTTTGCCATGTTTCTTGATGGGCTTTAGAGCCCAGTTCCTGTGTGTTGGATAAATAACATCTTTGCTGAAGAGACCAAGCATAGGAAGGATCCTGGATTTGCAGATAACCATTTACATGAGGCATTAAATTTCCTTTTGACAGCCACAATTACAGCATCACCAAGTGCATGTATATGTTGGTGTCCTGGGCCTCCTCAGCAAGGCTGGCAATTTAGAACAAAGAATATTTAGGATTCAGTTTCAGCAGCAGGAAATGGAGACGTCTGTGTTGATGCATACATTTCCAAAGCTGAAAGGACAAGGCTTCAGCCCACAGCTGTAAATTATTCATGGCATATTCTGACACACTGGGGAAAAGCCCTGAATATTCATATGCCACACAACTGGTAAAGTCCCTATAAATTTGGGAAATGATGAGGTTGTGGAAACTTTTCTTATTTTTATTACACAAAACTGATGGGACAAGCTGTGCCACAGTGGATTTCACCAACACCAGACATGCAAGCAGATGAATTTCTGGAAGACCTGAGCCTTGACTTATAGCTCCTATTTTTTAGCCAATTTTTCCCAGAACAACTGGGGATGCCAGTTTGAGAATTGTATTCTGAAATCACAGACACTCATAAAATATTACTCATTGTATTGCACTCATTTGTAAATCAGATTGGAAATTGTTTTCCTAATCCATCCATATTCAATAACGTAAACATCTGATCCATTATTCTCTGTGCTCATAAATCTTATTTAGCTGGACAAAATGAGTGCAAAATATAACTATTCCAATTTGGTTACATCTATTGTGCATTAATAAAATTGACTACTTAATGCCCTTGATGATAAAGAATGTAAGTGCCCAATGATTGCCTCTGAATTAAAAAAAAAAAAAAAAATCACTATTTCTGCAATGTTAGTCATTCTTATTACAGAAATACACTACAGTGCCAGCCAAGCACTGGAAAATCAAGAATATGGTGTTCTTTTTCTTTTTGAAAAATCATTTGATTTAATCAAGCAGATCTTCCCTGACCATACATGTTGTGTGAGTGTCATATACTCCGTATGAGTGTGATTCTCTTATATAGCTTAAAGACTAATGCTAAAGCACCCTTTTATTTCTGTGAGGAATCAGTAGGATTCAGATATCTGCTTTAGGGAAAATGAATTCTGCCCAAACCCAGTGTCTGCACTGGCTCAGTCTGTACAGGGAGCCAGGATCACTGGTTCAGATGAATGCACTCACCTGGCTCTGATGCTGGGTGTCTTCTCTGGAGTCACACAGCAGCAAATCAGTGACAGAGCCAGGGTGGAACTGCAATTTTCTGGCCCTTCCTATGATGCCTCTGTTTCCATGTATTACTGCCTTGCTTTTGAAACTCACGCGGAACAAATTTTAACTTTGTCCACGGATATGACATCAGGTTTAAAAATGCCAGAAACCAGAAGCCCACACTGAAAAGCCACGTTTGTAACAGTGACTTCTCCTTGCTGCACACATAATTCCCACTGACATGAGCACTAATGTGGCATTTCAGCCTGGTGCACTGGGAATTCAGCTGCTGGAGGAGTGCAAGCACACAGTCCTCAGGTGAACCAGCCTCAGGTAGATTTCAATTACTCTCTGCTCTTTCAAAATGACAGTTTCTGATCTCAGATTTCCACTGGCTACTGAGCTCCAGAAACAAGCATATTGTACATGGCAAACAGCTATTGTACACACTGGGTCACCAGCCAGATTGTCACCAGCCTGCCTTTAGTGACACACATCTGCTGTCTGCAGCAGTTCAGGACCCATCCTGATATCCTGAAATTCAGCTTCAGAAATGCACTGTAGGGTGTGGATGTTGCTCTGATGAAAGAAAACATTCCTAAAATTCTGCAGGGTTTTCCCACGTAGAAAAAGAGTTCCTGGAAAGCTTGGAGCTGTTCAGCATTTCTCAAGATTTCCATCCTTTCTTGGGCACCTCTCTTTGCTTCAGGGTATGTGGTTAAGAAATGCATGTGGGGCACTCCTCAGGAGGAAATTACAAATGATAAAAAGCCTCTCTGAGGAGAAAGAATGATGCATAAACCAGAGCAGTTTCTGACTTGCATTTTTTATGCATGCAAACCAAGCAATTACATACATCTATGCCCATTTCATGGTCCTTAATCCAGGAGCAATCTTTTACCAGACCCCTGAACTGCACCATGCACCCATCCACAGAGACCCCGTTACAGCTGTAAAAGAGGGAAAGCATAAAAAATCCTTTCATATTCCAATCAGTTCTGTGCAGATGCACCAAGAGAGATACACAGACTGACAAACAGAGTGAAAGCACTGAGCAGTTATGTAACATCCTCCCCAAAACTCTGTAGAGCAATATAACCTTTTAATTTCTGCAAAGGCTGTAATGATACTCACAACTTGTTTACAAAATAGTGATCCCCCTTTAATCATTCTGTATTTCTCATATGTTGTACTGCATATTAAAACATTTTAGCCTTTCTAAAATAGATCTTGCTTATATAACATCAGGCACATGAAATAGAATTTTCACTCCACAGCAGTTTACACCAAGAAGCACCCCTGTGATTCCTACATGGCTTCAAGCAATGCAGTCTTCACTGGAAAAGTTTTTTTCAAATTAATTCTCAAAGTTCTCAAAGAGCCTTCTGAAAATAAAGCAAGTAGTTTATTGCCCCATATGTACACAACTACATAAAACTAATTCTTTGAATTTGGTAGCATTTCAGATTATATTATCCATGCATAAACAGAGAATTCACAAGAACAGAATCCAGACACACATTCTCCTCCCATAAAATCAGATATACCACACCAAAAGCAAGCTTCTAAAAATTATAATTTCATGTAAAATAAAGAATAAACTGTGGCACCTTTTTATGCTAAAACTGACAAAAAGTTATCAGACATCAATTGAGAGCTTAACTGGTTCCTGAGCCAGTTCCCCTTGCTGTGAAAAATGCCAGCTTTTTGCACTGAAAATATATTACATTTGCAGAACTGAACGTTCCTTCATACATGCGTGCACAGACACAAAGAGACAAAAGCAAGCACAGATTTTTATTCCACAGTGTGATGCAACTAATTTGAACTCGTTCACGGTGGCGCTCAGGAAAGATAATGCGCTCCCAAATTGGGCTCCCGAGGTTTGGTCCTGCTCTCATCAGAGGCATTAGCAGAACTCTCTGTGATTTTACCAAGAGCCAGGATTTGGTCCTTAAGAAGATAAGAAAACTTAATATCAAGCGTTGCAATCTTCTTAAAAGATATTGTCACTATTGGTTGATGCTCAGAACCAGCATCTCGTAGGTAGTTGGAGCATTTGTTGTGATAAGAAGTTCTGCTTGTGCCTCTGGCTTTTCTGGGTTTCTTTTTACTTTGTATTCTTGTCTAGTAGAAAGATAAATGCTCAATGAACAAGGCTGTTTTAAAGTAATTTTCTTTCATTTTAATTTGCAGAGGTTTGTAAGATTGCAGTGGCTGTGTGTAATTTCTAAAAACACAATAATTTGCATACATTAGGAAGGTATGTGTGTGAAGTATGTCATTACCTCTGTCTCCTGCAAAGCTTTTCTATATCAAAAGAGATTCTGATTCAGAATTACGAAAGATGTCTATAAATACTGTAGAGAAATTAAATTAATAATACTTGGCAATTACTTCTTTTCTTGAAACATTAATCATTGGTTCTTGTTCAGAACCTGTTTAATGATGAGTAAAAGTGAAGACCCATTGGAGCCAGAAAATTTGTCATAAATTGTAACTCCATTTAAGTAACAAGGAAACTAAGAACTGGAAAGTTTAAGAGACTTGCAGCAGCTTTGCAATTTTTTTTTTAACACCAACAAGTCTGTGTTCAGAAAAATATAAGCTTTTTAGAAGTCTTCAAACCTCATACCACGTTATTTTTGTTACAAAAAGGAGCTACTGAGTATTGCCAATGCCAAGTGTCCTAGTGGAGAGCTACTGCACATTCTGGTCTGTGTGTCAATCTATTTAGTGCATATTCAGTTGCATGAAAAAATAATGAAGCAAATTGCATTTATTTAAGGACTGATTCCATCAAATAAGTGGTTGAAGGTAAATCAGAGATTTAGAAGGGAACAGTAATTTACAGCCAGTGATATAGATATCCACTATAACCCAAAAAAACACAGCAAAGTGCATCTGTATGTGGCTCACATCTCTGTATATGGTGTTTTCTGGCCTGGCTGGCCATGCTGCTGAGTTTAGCAGAGGACAGCTCTGTCATGGTTGTTTAATGCTGCAACCCCAAGTTGAAGAGCAGTCCAGAGCAGCTCCAGTTATAACCATGGCAACACTTCATCTTCATTTTGGCAGCTCAGTTCCTTTTGCCCTCCTTTTGAAGACAAAGATGTTTATATTGTCTGCAAGTCATTTTTTTTAACCTGAGTGATAAGAATTGTTCTCGATTTTCCAAATCAAATCTCTCTAATGCCTTATAAAATGACATATCTGTCACAGTTCTACTGGATATTTCTTGCCTGGCATACATGTCAAACTGTTCTTTATTTTATTCCATGGATGGCTTACAGCAATCCTGTGAGTCAAGGATTGCAGTTGGCCTCTTCCTCCTCCTGTTATTTTCAAAGAACTACTTTCGGGCTTTAATAATGAATGTTTATACTTACACTGTTGTAGGCAGCATACAGGAATTATTAAATGAGGCTTTCTAGCATGTGTTAAACAGGTTGTCTGATTTCTCATGTCACTTGGCTTGGAAAGATAATTCTATAAAACCATACAATGCAGGGCCTTAGTCTGCCACTAACAGAGCTGATTAGGAGAGGGCTTGCCTTGACTGAGTTACTCCATAATTAGCTGCAGAAATGTTCCTTGGCCCCTTTGCTAAAGCATCTCAGCACAGCATTTTCAGAGCCATGGTGCTGGGTAACAATGACAACATCAACATTTGCCCTTACCTGAGTCTCCTGCTCATGGCACAGGATTTGTGCTGCTTGGAATTTCTGCTTCTGCAGAAACAAGTAAACACTGAGGCAGATCAGAAAACAGACTTGGCCTCACAATCTTAATCATTTCAAGTAACATCTTTGTTACTGTATTAGTCACATCCTTCTCAGAGAAAAGGACTGTGAAACCTACGGCAATTTTCAGACTCTTCTCCCAGATTTTGTTTAGTTCAGAACCATTATACTATTGACTATGTTTGTTTATTTTCACTTTTCATTTGTGTTCTATTATGCTTCATTCCAGTTTTTCACTCTCACTCTGGTTCATCTCTAATTCTATTTCCTGTCTTCCATGGTTGAACTGCTTCATCTCTCATTGTTGTATTTGCAGGAAAGAACAGGTCTAGCACTTAGATTTGGTTTTGTACTTGTCATATCACAGAGCAGGATCTTCCCATTAATTACATTCACTCCTCTGCAATTTTAGTCTTTGCTTTGGTTTGAACAATTGTTTTAGTTACTTAACAAAAATTTGTACTTTTCATTCACATCCTTTGGTATTTGCTATCAAGAAGAGCCTCTACACCACTAAATCTTAGAGGAATGTATATGAAGCCTTCAAGGTTTGACATTTCAGAAACCTCAGGGACACATCTCATTCCACTTCCCTTGCTCACCTTCAAAAGAAACCCCCAAAAGAGAGATTTCTCTGTATTATGCAATGGAAAATTAGATCAGCTAAAACTGTTGGCCTTAACCTTCATTAATTTAACATCTAGTTCATATCTGATTTCTGTGTCCCTGCACTGTAAGAAAGAGAGTAATACAAGTTAGCTCCCTAATAAGCTCCCAAATATTTAATTTTTAGGTCTTTTGGCTAGAACTGCCCCAAAGATTTTTTTTTTTTTCATTTACCTTTTTCAGCCTGTTTTTTATTAGTCAATTCCTCAGCATAGGAATTATCACCAATTATCACCAAGCTGGGGACTGGGAGGGACACTGCCAGAGCCATGTGCATACCAGGACTCATCCCCCTGCAGCAGAAAATCAGAGAAACAGACAAAAGCCACAGCCTTTCACCTCATCACCAAACTGAAATGTGTTTCCTGCCTGGAACATGCAAATAGCTATTTTGGGTCCAGCTCTGGGGCTGTGAGGTGTAAAGAGCAAGCCTGTCTATGACTGAAATAGCTGTCATGGTGACTCTTGCTCATTAAGCTTTCTAAAACCCACCAGCCCATCCAGACAGACCCTTCAAACTTTCCTACAGTCCAAGGCAACCTTCTATTTAAGATTTTCAGGGTCTCTCCTGCCAGTTTTCCCAACAGTGAGAAGAGCCATATTCTGGTTCTGTGGGTAAAATAAATAGTTAAAATAAAAAATAAAATGGTTAAAATAAAATAGAAAAAACAGCTGTGGGCAAGGACTGGACTGAAAATCAACCCCATCACTTTTCAGGACCATTTCAGTGTCTGGCACTGCTCATCTCTAGCACTGACCATCACACACCCAAACCAAGCACTCCCAGCTGCCAAGGGGTTTGCACATTCTCCGTCTTCCCAGTTTGAGGTGGGAGACACTGAAACACTCAAATACCTCCCAGAGTCAGACATTTCAAACTCAGAAGAAAAAGTCATGCTCTGGAATATTAAATATAGTCTGGTGGAAAAATACTTGGCTCCTCTCTAAAATGCTGTGCTGTTAAAAGAATGTGGAGCACCATTTTCTAGTTCTCCATGGGTAGGTGACCTCTATCTCACTTACACACTGCTCCATTAGTCAACTCTGCTTTTTCTGGTTCCAGCCCTCAGTGAGGAATTCTGCAGACTCCAGCTAATTGTAAATAAATAAAAAAAATAAAAAAAAAAAAAAAAAAAGAAAAATTACAGTCCTGAGAATTATTTTTGGATCATCACAAGTGCCTGTCACCATGAGTAAAGGCATAACCTGGAAGCACTTCTCATGGAACAGAGCAGCTCTCTCCCATTAGTATGGTCTTGTAGGAGCACACAAATATAGTGAATTTGCTGGAAATATTCTTAAAAATGTTCCAAAACTTGCACAGGGAACTTCTACAGGAAAAGAGCATCACTGCACTGTTCCCTGCCTTCAAAATAATCAGGTGTTATGCAGTATGGACCACTTTGTGGGTATCAATGTAAAGGACAGGACATTCTGCTGACGCATCCCTCTGTCAGAATTCAATGGGATAGATTTGCCTATAAATAATGTGCTGAAGTTTGTCACAAAAAAGAATTATTCCCAATGCAAGTCACTCTCTTTTTACCCATTCTCTCCTCTTTTCATGGATGGATGGATGCATGCATAGATAGATAGACGATAGATAGATAGATAGATAGATAGATAGATAGATAGATGATAGATTGATTGATTTACATCCAGAAATGGCATCTTGCTACACATGTGACTCACATGTCACCAGAATTTGAAGATAAATATATAAAGTACCAATAGGATGTAGCAGAATAATAAAAACTAAATATTCTTTCTGGCGAAGAAAACAACAATAAAAGGATGCATGTGGAGCTCACTTGAGGTAAGATAGATTAGTTGATACTGATAGAGCCATATTCATACTGCTGGGTTCCTGTGCTATTTTTCTAAAATACAGGGAAATAAACAGTGGAGACACTGAAGTGACACCTGAAAGTCTATCACAGCAGTGCCTCTGCAGCTTTGTGCCTCCTGGGATCACTCAGAGCCTGAAACTCAGAGCTGGACTTGGAAAAGCAAGCTAGATTTATTCTAGTAAAGAGATTTTTCTAAGAAATCAATATTTTTTTTATCATGACATTATTATAATATGATCCTGAAAATATATATTTCATACCATCATGGGAAGGAAAAAATAGTTAATGTGACTACTGAAAGGAGTAAGTTGTGTATTTGGTATTCTTGGGCAGGATCTGTTCTGTCCTAAGGTTATATAAAATATTTAAAGGACAGGAGTCACTGAATTTCATTTTGAAGTTGCAATAAAAGATGCCAGTTCTACAGAGAACTCTGTTCTTTGTGAAGAATAAAAAAAAATTAAATCCTCAAACACAAAAATAGTTTTATTTTAGAGATAAAATTTTAAACATTATGATTCCTGAATTGTATGACTTTTACTGGAATATATCCTTAACATGTATAAATTTGTCATTATTCTGCTGTCATGTAAGCCTAACGTGCCAGAAAATACTTTATAAAGTTAATTTCTTTCTATTAAAGAATTAAAAAAAATTAAAATAATATTTATAAAATACATATTGACTAAACTTATTCTTTTCTCATCCCTATGCCACCCTTAGCAAGCCCTAACAACAGTTCAAAACATCATTTTACTCTGTGGAAAAACTTTTATTAAATGCATGTGCTATGACAGAGACATTCAGTATTACTCAGAAGATTATCTGAGCATTCCAAATCCCACAAAATTCATTTATTTTACTGATAAGCTGCAAGTAGACAGAACTCAAACTTTGTTCTTTTGTTCAAACTGTATTTCATCTCATTTCGTATTTTTCTCATTACCCTCTTTCTAATTGTTTCTAGTTTTTTACAAATTCTACCTGAAGTTCCATAATTTAATTTTTTTAAAAACCAATTTTGTAGAAGCCCTTCGTTTAGTAATTAAGTTCTTAAGTTTAGGAGTTAAAACTTTAAAGTTAAATGACAAATAATAAATTATAGCTCATTATGTAATCCTGGTCCTGCAGTTGATATTTCTCAATGCATTTGCTGCTCTCTTTTTACAGCATGGTTACTCATGCTTTATTTTTATCATTTATTATTTACAAAGAACCATGTGTTCCTCGTTCTTCACAAAACAGCAAATGTTCCAGGTCTCTGCTCAGAAAAGCTCAGGATTTATGATCAAAAGGATGTGGATTCATGTGCTTTGAAATGTTTTTGAATGTTACGTCACAGAACAACCAGCAGGAAAGCCAACAGCCCATCCCAGCCCACTGCTGGCCAACAAGCCCACCCCAACTCAGGCCTTATTTGTCACCATAAAGCCCCAATCCATTTCCTTTCCATGATTTCCATTCTTTCAGCACTGCAGAGCTGATATTTCCACCACATTTTGGCACCCATCTCTAAAGTGTGTTTGGATGCTGATTTGTCCTTACATCTGTTCACTGAAATCTGAATTTAAAGAGCTTGAAAAGTGACCACGACCCAGAGCTGCATTGCAGAGCATCACATTGAATTTCTTTGTTCTTTTAAGTGCAACTCACCAGCATTCGCTGGATATCTGGCTTATGTGGATGATAGGTCTATAAATGTAACTTATAGCTCTTTAAACTTGTTCATTCCATCCATGTCTGAGTGCCAGAGACATCTCATTAACGTTCCTGATATGCCAATGAACACGATGAAGAATTGCATGAACATGCAGAATTGATTTTTACCCTTCTTTTCACATTTGTTCATGAACAGTTCATCCTGTGATAACAGAAGTTAAATCCCTTACCAGCTTTCTAAACTGTCTTATCTCTTTGTTTAACCAATTCAGGTTTTCAATGAGCTCCAATTTTGTAACTTCTGAGACGCGGAAAACCCATGCACTTGAATTTCTCAGCATTAAAATAGACAAACCAGTGGTAAATGCTGTTACAGCCACAATCATCTAGGATGAGAGATAGACCAAGGAGAATAGCTGCCAAAATTAGAGGGGCTTTCAGGTGTGCCAACTTTTCTTGAGTTCTGAAATAGGAGTTAAATTTGAAGGCACATCAAGGCCCTCTTAGAAAGGAGTTTCAAGATTATAAAACAGGCAAGTGTTACCTGTAAGAGGGAAAGGAAATTTCCCAACCTCCCACATTTATTCTCAGATATGATGCAATTGTGCTCTTCTTTCTAGAGAAAGAATTGTTTTTTTCTGAAACATCTGGTTCAGTTGCACAGCACTACTTGAACCTCATCACTCACTTAAATAGCCACATTATTGTATTTTATTTTCCCTATTTTTCTCCAACAAAGACCATATGTATCTCAGTGTCAGCTTTGCTTGGTGACCCCAGCAGGACATTGTGGCACCTTACAGAAGAACCACTTAAGATAGGAATTTTTGTAGCATGTTAATAGAGTGAATAAAGCTAAAATATGGACAAGAAGAGAACGAAGAGGTCACCTATGAGAAGAAATTCACTTTGTGACAGAGTTATGGCTACAGAGGAAGTCCAGGCCACAGAGCAAAGTCAGTTCTGGAAATACAGTCTCATCTCACCAACTGTATCCTTCCCTTTGTGACTAACATTTAAAAATTCAAAGCTGGTGGGGGAATAAATGCAGTTTACTTGATGTTGAAGCTAAATTCAACATTTTTACTCCTCTGTTAAGTTCCTGACTGAACCAAGAATTCCCTTTGGTTTGAGGTAAGATGTATTTCTTCTGTCAGTCATTAGGCTTTGCATTTTTGGGCAAACAAAACCATAAATGTTTCCCTACAGATTAAGAGACTTAGTTATAGGTCAGAAACCTATTATCTAATTTGGTTTTTAAAAAAGCCCAAAACCAAAGGAAAAAAGGTCTGAAGAGGTAACAATACTGATTCATCTTATCTCTACTCATGTTTTTAAAGGAAGCAGTCAATCATCCTTTATTTTATTAACAGCTCAGTTTCTACAGTATGGCCAAGTAAGAACTGGTTGCAGCTGTGAATTGCAGAAAGTGATTGACTTCCCAGCCCAAAATGGCTTCAGTCATACCTAAGATATTTAGGTATTTTTAGGCTTATATAAGCACTCTTCTGACTCCCTTTCAGAAATAAAAAGTCATATTTTGGGAACAGTTTTGCTTCAACGACAAATGATTTTAAATTTCAGGAAAAAGATTATTTCAAAACTGAAGTTGTCAGTACTTCAAAGTTTCCAATTCATTTAACTTTCCTCTGAGATTCAGTAAATTCCTCTCGCAAATGAAGATAATGATAATCCATAACTTCTAAAACTTTTAAAAGGTTTTGCAGTGCTTAAGAGAAAAATGTTACAAAAAATTGAAAGAAGTTTTGCTTTATTAGTTAGAATAGAAGAGTGACACCTTGGTTGAACTGCAGTTCACACTTTAAAGAGATTACAGGTGTTTTTGTCACATTATTTTTGTAAATGTTTTTAGCTCTGAAAATATTTTAATTTCTCTACCGCAAACGACACAGATATAAAAGCATACCAAATGCACAGTGCCAACACAGCTCCCAGAAACATTCACTTATCTGGCCTTAGTTCTTCATATTTTTATCTGAAATTGTACAGGTGTATTGGAAAGAAATAACTCATGTGTTGCCTTTTCTCCCAAGAAAGTGCTGTGAAAATGAACTTGTAGATTGCATGGAGGAGTCATAAGCAGAGCTCCTGGCAGCTCCAGTGACTGCTCAACAGGTTGGGGCAGAAATAAAGGATAAATACGGGAGCTGAAGGAGTGCTGAGTGCTTTGGAAGGAGCTACAATTAAGGTGGGCAGAACATAAATTTTTTTTTTACCTGGAATTTAAGCAAGACAGCAGTGCCAACATGCCAGTAATGTAAGGAAATTGAGATGTAGGCACAGTAGATATTTTGATCACTATTAACTACAATCTGTTACCACTGGAAGAATTGTGAAGCTTTAATTGAACACATTAAACTCTCTTTATCCATTATTGGAGCAAAGACTTCAATATTATACAGCTGAAGTGCATTTTCTGAATCCTAAATGGAAACACCACTCAGTTTCTGAACCAAAGTTTGCATAAACAGTGCTTAAGCAGCAATTTCCTTGATCTGATTTATGAAGAGGCACTGAGACTGAAGCATCAATATTCCAGAATCAGCTTCTGGAAGGATTTTTAGCACATCAGTAAAGAAACATCCTGTCACAAGGAGTAGATAGATACACACTAGGCAAGGTATCTTTAGCAAAAGAAAACAGCAGACAAGCAGTAATACATAAAATAAAGCAAAAAATCAGATTAAATCACTCCATACTTCAGAGAAGGACAAGGGATTTGAGAGCTTCTAAAGCAGAGAAAGACAAGACCCAAACGTTTCTCCAAAGTGCCTCCATCTATTCATTTGGTTAAAGAGCAAAGCAGGATGATATGCAGTAATCCAAATAAAGTGAGTAAAGGGGGATGCATTAAAAAAATTAGGCTGTTGCCTCCTCCTTGGACCTATCCAGTAGTTCTTCTGCCAAAGCACAAATTCTCTACATGCCCTGCAGCTTCCCCACATCAGCAGTGTTTTTGCTCTCCTCATCAGGCAGACACTTCCCAAGTTAATTCTTTTGCCATGAGCTGGGCTAAACAAATCTCCCAGCACACACTGCATCTTCCTCCCTGCCTCATGAAACAGGGATCTCACTCCATCCCTATTTTCTCCCTTGTATCTAAGCAAATGCATATGTCTACTACACATGATATCTTAATCACTAGTACCTCCTGAAGAAAAGTTTCAACATCTGCTGTATCTTAATTATAGCATCTCAAGGGACACCAGCTGACTCTGACATTAGTTAGCAAAGCCCTTCCTATTAGGAATTCTTTGGAGGCCAAATTGTTCATCTGAACAATGCAACAACACAGCAGGTGAAATACTCTGATGCAGCAAAGCAGCACAAGATCTATTTGCCTTCCAACCCCTTGTGCAGAATTTACTTGCTAAGCCCACACCAGGGAAGGTAAATACCTCCTGCAAAAAGATGAATTCCATTCTGAAAGAGGTGGAGTTGTTCTGTAAAGAGCAAGCCTTTGTCAGGTATAAATTATCACAATGCTGTTGTCATGGAGCTGGGAGAATTTATCCCTGCTCCAGGATTTTCCAGCTTTTATGGCTGTGTATGTATTGTTGTAGTGAAAGGTTGTCTGTCATGGTGAAAATGAGCACAGCACAATGATTTGTTTGTATTTATAGTTATAGCTCTGTGGCTTTGTGTCTGTTAGTCATTGGTTTTTTTGTATTTTCCTAATCACATCTGCTCATGCTACTTTCTGAATCTGAAATCCCCCATTAAGATGAGCTGTCAGTAACAGCTTTTTTATCAGAGTTTATAACTCTCTGCTGGCCCTGGGACATGTGCAGCTAATGACATGATTGCAACTGAGAAAGCAGAAGTAGGGAGGCTGTGCTAGTGACAAATTTAAAAGAGAAGCAGTGCTGGGAAAGTTTAGATAAATTCCTGGTCTAAGTCCTCAGTTTACATGACCAGGTAACATCCCTGACAAAGTGAGGAAGTGTTTCTTTTTGAAAATGATGAAAATTAATAGTTACTGAGAATCAAATCAAATGCAACTGAACAAAGCTTTACATATGTCCTGTAAAGCTTTGTTCTGTTGCACAGCTGTGCAGAATCTCACATAGCTGGTTGTAATGAGAATGTCTTATTTTTTGGGATTAGATTTATAAAAGCACCAAGAGATCTGTAAGTGCAAATCTCATGTATTTTCTCTGAGTCTTGTGTTATTTTATCAGTCACATTTGCTTTGAAAATAACCTCATCTTATCCCAGTGGGGTTTTTATTCTGTTCTTCACAATCAGGACAGGTAGTCAAACTGGCCCAAAGCCAAAGTAAAAATATTTCCCCTGTACTGGAATCTTATATCATCATATAGATGTGAAAGAATTCCTAAAATGAAACCAGTTTCCCTGGCACTGACAAACTAGAAGGCAGCTTTCAAAGAATCAGTTTTTCAAAAGAGAGACTTCAGAGCCCAGTGATACACTTTAATCACTTGTTTCACAGAGATATTTCTCACATAAGCATAAGATGCAAATTATTATTCTCACCCTATCTCAGCCTGTTAGACCTGATTGCTGCTGATGCAAGTTCCTTAAAGAACTTTAAAGTCCAGAGTGAGCTTTTTATTCCTTCTTTGTCAAAGAACCCCAGTCAAATTTTGTCTGCTACCATCTATGCATCCCAATATGTTAATATTTTGTTAGCAACTGAAAAAATGATGTCTTATTTTCCCTCTCTGTAGTCAAAATGAAAATCTGTTATGAATATGCCTAGAACCATTAAATAATGAGCCTGAAACACAGGTTATTTGTGAATGACAAAAAAACCCAAAAAGAAAAAAGCAGCAGGATTTGTTTGTGGCAGACCAGTCTGACACGCTGAGTCTGACATTTACAAACTCCCGCTATTTAAAAGTTACTTCCTTGCTATTAATCCTGCCTTGCCATTTTTGTAACAGCCGAAGAAAAGATGAACTGAAGCTGGTGCATTACCATAACTGGTGGCCCAGCAGCTTTTCCCTTGGCAGGTGTTCCCCAGCTCCCTGCACCAGCCTGTGCTGGAATCAAATGAGGATCTGTCCTCCTCTCATGTGCACACTTCTCTGCACGGCTGCCCCTCTTGCTGTGAAACACTGTAAAACACAGAGATCCTCGTGCTGCCTCTCCACATGACACCACATCCAACATAAAGAATACCAAATGACTTCAGGGGTGACACTGAATCACTCTGGAACTGGCCCAGCCGGACTGAAAAATTTCAGAGCACCTCTCATATTCCAGCAGCTGAGCAAGGGCACAAGGATTTGGCCTTTTGAGCTGGTGGGACAGACACACATTTAGCATCCCAATAAAACAGGTCTCAGAAGAGTGTTTCCTTATATCCTCCCTTTTTCTGTCTGTCAGCAAACAATTCCTGATCTGTGTGATTGGAACTATTTAACCAACACAGGTGTTTCAGTTTAAAAAAAAAAAGGAGAGGGGGGGGAAAGAAAGATCTATCATTAATAAAAGTTATTGTTAGGGGTTGAAATTGAACATGCATTATGAAAAAGGAGCATCTGAAACACAAACTTCCTGCTCAGCAGAGGAAAGTAATGACTTGGGAGCCAGTGCAGTAGAGGAAAGCCAAAAATTGTAATGAAAAAAGCTTTGATGGCTCCAAGGGAACTGAGAAAAGCACATTCTTCATCTGATACGGGGTGTATGAGGGAGATGAGCCCTGACTTCCAAGAAGAGCCTTCCCAGAGTGACATCAGCTGTCTGGAGGCCACAGAATGAGGTTCAGCTTGGCCCTGGCTGGGGTTCCACAATTCTGCACTCACCCAGCACAAAGTGCTGAGAAGCTGCTCCTGGGAAGGTGCACAGGTGCGGAAAGAGCTCCCCTCACCTCCCCCACTGAGCATGGAGGCAGGACTCTCACATTTACATCCATGTGCAAAAACCATATATTGAACAAATTCCAGCCTTTCCACTAATTAGTAGGAAGTTATGTGGTATAGAGGACAACACCCCAGGCTGGGAATCTGTAGGAACTGGTACTATCCTGTCAGTGTCCCACTGGGTAGGCTTGAGTAAATCAGTTTAGAAATTCCAAAAACCGTTCTAACAATGATCAGTAACACAATGATCAATAACATGACACAGTGTTCCCATAACACAACTACAGGTTCAGTCTAAATCAATTCCTAATTGAAGTAGAATATGTTTTCCAGAAAAAATAAAACCCAAGGAATCTTGATTTTAAAATCTCCAGGCAGAGGACCCACAATGATCCTTTAAAAATAATTTGAATGGTTTATTACCATTACTACAGAAATTTGCACCTAGAGTCTAACTTTGCCTAACTTCCAACTTTACACTATTTAATTTCCTTACAACTGCTATGTTGAAGTTTTCCAGTCTCATAGTCTATGCCTTGTATAGACACAGACTGGGACAAATTACCTCTGCCTAAACTAAACAGATTCAAGTCCTTGAGTATCTTGCTGCAAAGAATCATTCTCTAAGCCCTCACCAACTCTTTATTCCTGTCTGACACGTGAATCTGTATCTTCACATGGACTCAGCTGCAGGGGAAGTTATCACATCACTACTGACACAGGATGCTCCATCATCACTGCGGGAAGGTTCTCTTTGGGCCCCCTCTAGGCCTTTGGTGGGACAGTAAAACCCTATATTCCCCCAGTTATCTATCATGATCCCCCACATAACTTTCTGTTATTATTTCACAGGTCAGTCATTCATCCTGCAACACTAATTTAGAATCACAGATCCATATAATGGCCTGAGTTGGAAGGGAGCCATAAAGATCATCAAAGTCCAGTTCCTTGCCCTTCAAAGGACAGGGGTATGCCTTCAGTTATACCTGATTTATTAATCACTTCATACACTAGATTTATTTCCAAAGGCCCAAAATTTATTCTATCTACATAAATTTACCATTAATTATTTTTAAAATAATTTCCCAGTCTTTAAAAGAAATGGGAAACAGAGCATGACCCAACAATCCCTAAGGGAGCCTATTAGATATTAATTCCCATTTTGTATATTAAGACTACCAGATAAGCAGTTTTAGGTTTTTGTAATATGTTGCCGAGTTTAATTTGCTTTATTCTCATTCCTTAATCCAAGGTTGTGCGGTACCATGACAAATGCCCCAAGAAAGTCCATTACATCAGCACCAGAACATTCATCAACCAAACCTCATATATCAGAAGAAAGTTATTGAGTTAGTCCAACAAGATATATTTTCCATAAACCAATAAGAACTGCCATATATTACATTATTCCTGATTATTTTGCTAATAATATCCCATATCAGTCTTTCATTATTTTGCCAGAGATTGGCACCAGGCTGAAAGGCCTGTAATTATGAAGCCATCCCATTTAAAATTCTGGCACAGTATTTGCCTTCCCAGTGCTGTGTCAATTAATAAAAACCAACATTAACAGTCCAGAGACATCCTTAAGCAGTTCCTTGAATACTCCCTGATGAATGTTTTTGGAACTGCTCATCATAAAATGTCTCAACTTTCTGAGCTGTTTAACAACTTGCTCAGTCAGTGATGGAATTTCCCAATCTCTTTCTCTGCCTGCATAAAATGCTGATAACAGCACTTACACCCAAAATGCCTTGAGATCTGTAGTTTAAAGACTGTTCTTAAGACCCAGGTATTTGGGTTTTCTAACTCCTCTGTGTTGCAGCACCTCTCCAGTGAGTAAGAACATTCCTACTTCAATAAAAATATTTCTTTCTTTTATATTGAGCAGGATCTGAGGAACAAAGTGCTCTCATATCTTTTTCGTGCTGCCTACCATGAATTTATATGGCAACATTAAACCTTTCACTGCCAGGAAGTCCCTTATGTCAATAACCATGTGGAGTGGCTCTAAAAATGGATGCTCTGATGATTCCAGTAATTCCTGAAGGTTTGTTAAGTACAACAAACAGAAAAGCAGTTCTAGATAGAAAGAGGACTATGTCTCATCTATATCACCAGCAATAACTAGTGGATAAAATCTAATTAGAGCCAAATTTTCACTTTGAGATCTGAGGAGAGTTTTTGTACTCAAGAAAAAAATGATCAGAAGAAAATCCTTTCAAATCTTCCTTTCATTTCAGGGCCAGCATGTTTTAGGTACTAGTACAGCAGAAATATTTTTAGCAATACTCAACTATTTAAGCCAGACTTTGATCAACTCTACGAACAAGTTTTCTGCCTAAGCAATTTCCCCTAATTTAGGGTAAATTTATGTGTTTAAATTGCACTCATTTATGTAATGGCAATGCCGTGCAGATACACCAAAGCTAGGTGTAAACCACAGCCAGGCTGGATATGTCACCCATCCAGCACAGACACCAGGAGCCTGGAGTAGATAAATGCCTGCATACTTATGCAGCTTCTAAAACGTGTTTTGGAACTCCCAGTGAGCTATATGAAACTGGTATCTCAAAAAAAAGGTAGATTTCAATTGCCTAAGATGGTCAGGTGTAATGGGAAGCACAAGAGACCCAACAATAGTGATGGGAAAACACAGACTTTAAGTATTTAGGCAAGTCAGTTGTCTTCAGAATACTCCACCTGATCGAAATTGCCCTCAGATACTCTGAGCATAAATAGAAACAATCTCAGAAGCATTAAACAGAATTATAAACAGGTACAAACACAGTGCTTATCATTAAAAATAGGGCAAGAAGAGCTAGGAAGTTTATTTCTAGTTACAGCAGAAATACTGTAACAAATAAATAGTTTTAATACCCAGATTAAAATAAGGGAGGAGTAATCAGCATTGCAGACTGATTTTTCTGTACAGTACTGCCAGGTATTACAGGCAGGCAAAACACAGTAGGTATATTTAATAAGAACTTTACAATCCTGTCATAAAGAGCTGGGGGAAAAACATAGTATAGAAAAATCCCACTTACATGATTGCTTAGCTTTACTCAGAAAATAGTTCCTGATGATTCACTGTCAGACTAGAGGGTTTTCCTGAGTGGCATTCCAGCAGGTAATCCAGTATTTTGATTAACGATTTGGCTAAAGGAATAGAAGGCATATTAGTTAAATTTACAGGGAACATAAATCTAGAAAAAGCTTAAGAGAATAAAACAAGGATGTGCTCAAAATTTAAAAACATCTAAATAAAGGTGGGAAATGGTTTTGAAGAAGCAGAATATAAGTGGTTAAGTACAGCATCAAAATTCTAAAGTTAGGTAGGACTACTCAGCCACAAAAACCACAGTGGCTAAGAAAATGATTCAGTAATATCATCAGAGGTAACAGGATCAGGAGATTAACACCACTCAAGAGGATCCTGGTGTTGCAACACCACAGAGAGATGTGGAAACAGAAATACTGCATGTAACACACATGAAGAATTTCTTCTGGTACTTGTCCAGTTTGGGTCATTACTGAAGTAAACCTGTCTAAGAGAAGTAACAGAAGAGATGATCAAGAGCTAGAAAACCCAACCTGTGTGACAAGGTTTAAAGACCTAGCATTGCTTACTCTTTTAGAAAAGAGAAAATTACAGGAAGATGCAGTAATTTTATTAAAATGTGTACAGAGCAGCCACTAAAGAAAATGGAATATATCCTTCTTCACATAAATTTTGTCTAAAGCAAACAGAACAAAGGGCATAAACTTCATCAGTGCCTGTTTAAATAAGGTCAATAGTAAAAACTCAAATAGTAGGATAGTTAAGAACTGGAGCTGCTTATCTGTTGGGTTGTGGATTTCCAACGTTGTGAGACTTTCAATGGGGTTGCAGAATCAACCCCAACATATTTGTATGTTATTGATAAAGTTTAACAGATTTGTGCTACACTGCAGTCTCAGCAGCTGCAGGACCAGTGTATCTCTGGGGGTTCTAAATCTTCCATGAAACCTTTTCCTACTCCATAGATGAGGAATGGTGGGGTTGTAAGTCTCCAGCACTTGTGTAGATGAGTCAGTGGAAGGTTTGTGTTGACTTCAGCAGACACACGCTGGGGTCCAAATTCAGGAAAACTTCCAAGAATGGCCGTTTGGCCATTGACATGGAGCTTCCTTGGGATCTGCAGTCAGGTGCCTGGTGAGAGTGGATAGCCATGATTTCTCCTCTTTTCTTGGTCTACACTGGCAGATGATCCTTCCTGCATGAGGCATTTCTGTGTGGAGAACAGCATCACTACACATCCAAACCAGCTCCTCTGCAAACAAAGAAAACCTCCTGTGCTAGAGCTGACAGTGTGGCTGCACAAACAGCAGTAACTATGGCGCTAAGAAACACAACCACGCGGGGTAAAGGCAGGACAGACCCACTGGGAGCCAAGTTCCTGTCCTCCTGGTTGATGATTTGATGTGGATGATTGCGTTACTCTCTGACCATGGCTTGTATCCTCTCCCAGTGGCTGCTCACAGATTCCATCACAGATACAGAGCTGCACGTGAATAAAACTGGTGTATTTACAAACAGATACAGAACTGCAGGCAAATAAAAGTGGTGTGACTCCAACATAATGAAGAATTATACTGTTAGTATTCTACTCGCACTATCTACACCCTAATTGTCATTTGTTACTGTGGCTGGTGGTTTTTACACTGAGTCTTTTTAATTAAACATTGTATATGCATCATTAGCAAAACTTTTAGAATTTTAAAATTAATCTTGGATTGTGTCTTGTTCACATTTATTATTCATTAAAGCACGTAAAGGATCTCAAAAATCTTCTTTATATGTATTCCCTAAACATATATAAACACATTAGCATAGGAAAGGAATGTGTAAATACACATAATATAATTAGCACTTCCACTAATGTGTGGTTGTACCTTTCATACCTTATAACTGCCACTAGAAAACAGAGTATAAAGTGTAATTAGAATCTGTCAGAACTAACAATATTACAAATCCTAATTGTATGTTATTGATAAAGTTTAACACTATTAATATATTAATTTTGACGGTTTTTTTGCAACCTCACTTGAGTCTAAGAATAAGCTAGGTTATTTTCAGTAGTTAATTTTTAATCAGCTCCATGTTTTCACAAATTAGGCCAATTATTCTCAGTTAGCAGAAAACAACATTAACGAAAAAATTTATTAATAATAATAATTTCTTAACAAAATATAGGCACTAGGCATAAATTAACCCAAAGAGTTTCCATGTACGCAAATTACTTATCTCCATGGTTACATGAGCTAATAGACTAATGTTTTATACAACATATATGCACCAGAACATTAACGTATTATTGAACAAAGCAGCAAATCTGTGTCTTTATGACCAAACATGTGCTATTGTTGGATGCTGGCAGCACAACCTGTTGTCACACCTGAGAAGCAGCAGAGATTCAGAGGGATCTGAGAAGCCCCCTTGAGTGATGGGTACAGCACCTGCTGGGCATCCAGAGGCACAAGTTCCCCAAAGTGGCCCCTCCAAGTCTCCAGTGCTACAACTCATCCTCCTCAAATTGCATTTCCAACTCTTCCATTGAACACTTCTTTGCACACAACACATCGAGGATATTTTCACTTTTCTCCATGAAGTCTGCAGGCCTATTTATCTCTTCATGTTTAAGATTTTCCTAATAAAAATCAGGACTTACCCTTGCCATGTGGTTTCTTGGAAATCCCAGACCCTGCCATTCCCATCACTGGGTTAATGAAGAACGTTAGAATAAGTGTTCTTAACTTGGAATCTATAGAAATGGTTGTGTGCAGCTTCACAGTCAGTGATTTAAGAGTATTTTAAGTTTACAGGATGACAGAAATATCAGTAAGGTTGAAAGGAATGAAATCTCTACCACCTCCCAGGGGTAGGTAAGTGTCAGGGTTTTGACAGTAACTAGGTAGCTGCCAGCTTCTCCAAAATCACCTTACGCACTTTGTATTTCTGAGAGGGCCCTCCTATTACTGTCTTTCAACTTCCCAATAGTCCCAATTGCCCCAGCAACGCATTCAAAAACAAAATCTGAGCATTTATTTGTAAAATAAAGGATTTTTATTTTACTTCCCTCAAAATTTCCCCTGGCAATTTAATATTAATTAAAATCTGTTAAGCCATATGGTGACTTTTCTTTTTCTTAACAAACATTATGACTTTCATATTCTCTACCATGATTTTTTTCCCATTTTTGCCATAACAAACAACAAAGCTTAGAGAGATCATAGCACACAGACATCACTGGTTCAAATATTAATGCAGCCACAGAGACAGACCAAAAGGGAACACAAAAGAAAAATGTTTTCAAAGCATTTTAAAGCAAGTGGACCTTGTGCGATTACCTATGCCCTGCAACAAAACAGATTTTCACATTCACAAACAGAGCAGAGTCAGAGAAGATTATGGATCCTGGCACTCACCTGTATCTAAGCTGTAAAGAACTTGCCTTTATATGCATGGTACAGAATTACACATTAATGCTTTCTGTGGCACCCAGCACTGCATTTTTTAGTTGCAGTATAACTGAGCAAGAAGGATCATACATTGATTGCAGGTTAGGACTAGATGGCGAGAGAAACAATCTCACTGAAGCCTCGTCTTGTGAAGAGCGAGAGCAGAGGCAGAGTTCACACCTGTGGAAGCAGAGCCCTTGTGAGATTGTGCCTTGGGCTGAACCACATTTGAGGACCAGCTCCTGAAGCAGGAGGAGCCCCTGGCAGCCCCTGTGTCCCTCCACTGCTCTCCCTCCATCTCTGCTCTGCACCCACTGCTGCTCTGCTCTGCCAGCTTCCTCCCTGCCCACTGCCAAGGGATTTAGCCCTGCTAAGGAAAAAGGCAAAAGCTGGATCTGTCTGGCTTTACTGGATCACTCAAATCCTGCCAAAATGTGACATCAACATGCCGTTGCATCAACAAATTGTGCAACAAATTCTGCTTCAGATGCATTAGGAAAAATGCCTGTAACACACTACACTATTAATCGCTAGCACTTGGATTCTGAAAAGTTCTACCAATGTTTTGTCCTGCACTCACAAATAACATAGCATGAATAACCATTGCTAAATTAACAACTCTTCTACTACAAGTGCGATTTTTATACCCTGTAGAAAAAATTTAAGTTACAATGCATATACTTAGACTTAGAGAAAGGAGATATTGCTACACATCGGCATTGACAAATTTCCCCCAGTTCTCCCCCTGAGAAAAACACAAGAGCCTCAGACTTAAAACAACAATAACAATAAAAAAACAGTAAGGAAAAGATATTTTCAAGTGCCTTAGAAACATTTAGCTACTATAGAAAACCTGCACGCTGACACAGGAATGGACACTCTGGATCTACTCTCGTCAAAGTGAAAAATTGCACCTTCAAGATTACTAAAAGCTTAAGAGTCTAATAAATCTCAACAAACAGCAAAGACATCAGGGCTCCAAGTTTAAATAGGACTTGGTTGTTTTCACCTGGATCTAAACCTATAAATTGAGCACAAAAGCAGCCAGATATTTACATCTGGAAAATCTGTTCTCCATACCATGCCTTTTAAGTGAAACCATGGTAATTCAAATCTGATACTTTCACCTAAGTGCAGTCACCCTTTGTGAAATTTTACAGTAATATATGTCTAACATGTATGGACAATCCCAAAGATGTATTTTAAGCTCATCAGCTCCTAATTGAGGTTTTCAAAGCAGCTTAAGGGATTTAGACAAAAAATATATTCATTTCTTCTTTCCTTTTGTCACCAATACATGGCTAAACTCCTCGGCTGCTCTGAAAATCTCAGTGAGCTGGATACGTATTCACTGGATGTAAGAGAACTGTCACTTTTGCTATTTATCTAAAAGATAAAACTCTTAAGCCTAAGTGAAAAAAATAATTGGATAGATTTTGCTTATGCCATCACTGAAGACTTTACGAACTCATGTTCTGCAAAACCCCATTTTTTTAGCTGAATGGGAACACTTCAAAAAGGCTTTTTTAGTCAGCTGAAATGAGAGCTGTGATGATACAAATGTGCTGCTTTCAGGAATAAGAAATCTATTTTGCATTGCTCTAGTACAGGAGCATGCTTAAAGTTGGATTGCTCTGGTCTATCAAAAGCATCATAAAGTTTAGTGTAGTTTAATAGTGAAACTTGAGAGCTCAGAGCCAAGAAATTACACAATCTAGCAAATTCCAGGCGCTGGAGGTTTTCTGTGCTACTGAATATAGACACACTGGGTAGGACAGAAATTTACGATGAAATTGAAGCAGCTGCTCCTTTTAGCAGATGGGGAGTTTCAGGTTTGAGGCGGCAAAGTAGAGAAAAAAGCTGGATCCAAGATGATGCAGGTGTCTCCTTCAGGATTTAGCCAGGCCTGTTGTGCCAGTTTACAAGGTCAGAATTTTGCACGCACGGGCCGGTGCCAGATTTTTGCCTATATAACGGCGTCTTTGGCAAGCGTTGAAAAACGCTACTAAGCGCTACTACCAAGGCAGAACAAGAGTCTCCTGACATTTTCTGGGAATCGCAAGAGATCACGTTCGCTCTCCATACGCAGAGCACAAGGTAGGGCCCGGTCCTTTCGCTGAAACCCGGTTAATCGCGGCCGGGAGCGCGGCGCTGCCGCTCCCGCTTCGCTCCGGGATGCGCCCGCGCCTGAGCCGCTCCCTGCGCGCCCCCTCCGCTTCCAGCCGGGGAGCGAAACTCGCGACCCGGTGCCACAGCCGGGTTTTGCCGGGTCCTGCCTCCGGGACGCTCCGATTTTTGCTGTGATGCTTAGCAGGTTTTTTGTGTTTTTTTTTTTTCGGCTTTGTTTTGTATTTTTTTCTTTTAATGACTGCAGCGGGAGCCGCCAGCCCTGGCGGGGCGGTGGGGCCGGGGCTCCGCGGCTGCAGCGGGACCCGCCCGGCGGCCGCGGGGCTCCGCGCGTTCCCTGGATGCTGCGCGCTCCCCCTGCGGAGGGAGAGAGGGAGGGAAGAAGGGAGGAGAGAAGGAAGGAGGAGGAGGGAAGGGGGGCGGGAAGGAGGCCGGGGCTGCCGGCGGGAGGGAGGCGGGGGAGGGCGGCCGGGGCCGGGGCCGCCAGGCCGGGGCGGCTGCAGCGGGACGAGGCGCGGCGCGGCGCGGGCGGGCGGGCGAGGCCCGGCAGCAGCGGCGGCCCCGCTCCGCCCCGCGGCTCTCCCCGCCCGGCCGCCCGCAGCCCTGCCCGGGTCCGTCCGCCTGCCCAGCGCCCCCGAGCACTGCCCTGGGCAGCGCCGCCACCGCCTCACGGGGGGAAACAGGCAGCGAGGCGAGAGGAGGGCGCCGAACAGCTCTGGCTTACTGAAACCAGTACACGAGCTGCCAGGACAAATTTTGCTATTTAGCCAAAAATAGCTCGTTCAGGCTTAGGCTTTTTTTATATTTTTCCTTTTTGCTTTTTTCCCCCCCCCTTTTTTTTTTTTTTTTTTTTTTTTTTTTTTCCTTTCTTGTAGTGGAGCGGCCGGAGCAGTGCCCCCCGCGCAGCGCGGAGCCGACTGCCGGCCTGAGGGCAGCCGGGGGCCGGGCAGCATGTACCAGGGACACATGCAGGTAAGCGGCCGCGCACCGGCGGCGCCGGGCGGGCTCCGGGGAACGCGGCTCCGGGAAGTTTCGGTGGGCTGAGCGGAGGGGAGATGCCACCCTGGCACTGTGCAACAAGTGACCTGGTGCGGTGTGACCGTAGCGCTCAGGGCCGGAGGGAGCGGCGTGCCCGGGGCTGGCGCTGCTCGGCGGGGGTGGATGGCAAAGGGGTTCTGTCAACTTTGTAACTAGGTGAAGTTCTCTGTGTGTTTTTCCGTGTGCGATGCCTGCTTGTTCAAACAGATTCGAGGGAGTATTCCAGGGCAAACATTGTTATGGCATGCTTTAAGTGACACATGTCTCCTGCCATCCTCTTGATGCATCTCTTCCTGTATGTCAAGTGAAGGGCAAACAATAAGGGAAAAGACAGAGCACTTGCTTTGCAAAATCTGCAAAGGTTTCACAACACACTCAAACTGTCGATTTGCTCAGTGTGTTGTGTTTAAAGGGGATGGATTTCTAGTCCTCTCTCCCCACACGGGATGAGGATTAATTTTGCTAAGCTACGGAATGACTTTGTAGAATGAATTCAAACACATGGCAAAGAGACTTCAAGATTTTAGGCAGAAATCTTGTCTGATGATATCCTACTGATCTGTTGCCTTGGCAGAATACACCCCTCCCTGATAAAAACATTCCACTGCCTTGGACCTGATGGCTTTAACCTTGACTCCCGCTCTCCTTCACATGGCTCTTCCTTGGAAAGCCAGGTCTGTTTTGAAGGAGGAACTATCAAAGTGGAGTAAAGGTTTTCATTGATCTCCCAGATTCATCCCTTTGCTTTGACCCAATCTGGCTTGGTGTTCACTGCCAGGAGCAATCAAATGCTTTTATCAGGCACCAGCCTTGTGTGTGGCGTTAGCACCGAGGCTGTTCAGAGGGGAGCTGCAGCCTCGGGAGGTGCGAGCTGACCACTTGTGCTGGGTTTGCACAGCATTTAAACCCCGGCTGAGCGGTCTTGGGGACAGCAGGAGTGCCAGAGCCCGGGCTGGGCACAGTACAGAGGAGTTCAGGCAGGACTCTGATCCAGCACTGCCTTCCAGAGCTGAATGACACCGGTTACTCTCTCCCCTGTTTGTGTTATCTGGTCGCAGCAGTGATAAATAATGTGACATAACACTGCTTGTAACAGGAGAGCAAACAGGTTTTAACAGGAGATGTAATCAATGCATGTTACCGTTTATTTCTGATAATAAAGTTAAAACAGAAAACCAGTCCTATAAACAATGCTGCTGAATGGGACGTTGCCAAATAGGTATTTACATCCTTAAGAAGGCAGATGTTCTTTGCTGTGAGTGACATCTTGCAAGATTTCAGTAAACATACAGCACTTTGTAAAAGGGAATCTAATGGAATCTTGAAGTGTCTCACAGCACTGTAAATTTTGTGAGTCATTAAAAGATTGAAGTCAAACTTGCATAGGAAATAAGGTCAAAACATGCAAATATGTTGTGACTGATGTACACTTTAATTTTTTCTTTCAAAGAACTTTTATTTTTTACCCCAATTAAATAAATTATACATATATATAAAGAAATTAAATAAATTATAACCAAATTCTCTTAAAAGGCATGCTGAAGTAAAAATTCTATTTCTGTTGAATACACTTAGAATTTTTAAAAACAAAAGCCCACCTCGGTTCATCGTCCAAACTTTTGAATACATTTTTGTCCTAACAGGAAGCATTGATGGGCTTCATATAACATCTACAAAGCTTAAAGCCTTAGGAGAGATTTTCATGTTTAGTATATCCTTAATTAGATCCTTTAAGTGAGTCAGGCAAAGACAATAAAAAGCTAATTTCTTTGCAATGAGATGATCTACTGTAATGTTGATTAAAACATGTTAGAAAATAAGCTAAGTTACCATACAAATACATGTAAAAAAAAAAAAGAAAAATGTCAGCACATTTTAAGCATTATAGGTTCTTTCTTACTATCCAAGACTTCTTCTAAGACTTTTACTAATTTAGGAAGAGCTATTTGCTATTACCTAAAATAAGGTGAACCATAAACCCATCCCAGTTTGGGTGGATCAAGTCAGACACATAGGTCAGCACCCTGGACTCCTAAGCAAAAATGATCTGATTTTTAAAGCACTGAGCCCTTAATAGAACTTACAGTTCTTGAAGAGAAGGTGTTTAGCTGGGTAAACTGCACTGGGTACATCCAAATGCAAAATGATGGGCCAATATCCAACACCTGATCCTGAACGCCTTAGAGCAATCGCTCTTCTGAAATTATTGGGGTTAAATGTAAGATCTGATTTAGAATTCCAGTAATCATTCCCTTTTTGCTATTCTGTTCTCAGATATAAAAGTAAAATCTGCAGAATTAATTCCGTAGTCCCCTTATTTTAAAAGAAGCTTGCAGAGCCCCTGTTTCACTAATAACCTGCTGTAACTCAGCTAATTCTTGGAATATTTCTAAAAGGGGAGAACCTTAACAACCGTAACAAGGTAATAAGCATAATTACAGAGATTGGGGTTTTACCTCTCTTGGAGAGGCATCAATCATTATCAGCTTCAGTGGGGAATTTCTGACTAAGCTCAGTAAACTGTGCAAGTGTAGATGAAATATACTTTGCATTTAAGCTCTGCTGAAGTCCATCACCGAAAGTACTGAACCACATCAGGCCATAATGTGTGTATCTCTTCTTAATTTTTTGTTTACAGTACAGATTAGGTTTGTTGTTTGGTTGTTTGTTTTTTGTTTTTTTTTTTTTTTTTTCCCAAAAGCCGGAAAATCACTTTGTTTATTCCAAAGACCTAGGTTTAGATTTTTTTCTTACTGGTTTCTAAGTGAAGCCTCACAACACAGGAATACTAAAGAGGTCCTAAGCTAAAATTCCAAGGGCAATTTAAAACATCTAACAGGAAGGTATGTCCTGCCTTCACATTTCCAAGTGCCTTTCTGTAGGATTTGCTTTTGCCATCACCTGTGCAGCACATCCATGAGCAGCACTGGGATGCAGGGAAGTGCAGCGCCACGGGAGCTCTTTCAAAGCTGTCTCACCATCCTCATGAGATTAAGCCTTTGATTTCTCCATGTTTGCTGGCTGGGTTTGCACAGTGACCTCAGAGACTGCCCTGGGTCCTGAGGCAGCAGCTGCCCCTCCTGAGCCCTGGGGGTGAGGCTTCTGCATGAGAGAGAGAACTTCAGATGAGATGCACGGGTTGTTTGTCCACCAATGTACAACCTCAGTTATGTAAGGAGTCCTGTTTAATTCAGTAGATGTAGGCTCTGACAGGATGGAACCTGATGGATACAGGAGCACACCCTGGGATTCACAGATAAGGCAGAAGAGCCAAGTCTAAATGCTAAACTGTACAGGTGAAAGGGAGTATTTGTCTCTCAGGATTGTGTGTGCAATCCTGTGTGTGTGGTTTTCCATCTTCAACAGAGGGAAGCAGAACATAAGCTGGGTTCAACCCCCAATCACTGCTCTCAAATTGCTGTCATTTTAACAACCAATTATAAGATGTTTTAAAGTCTTTACAGTATATTATAGACCTGGTGCCAGTCCTCCTGTTGACTTCTATGAAAGTACTATAAATGAACAGGGGGCAAATTTCAGTCACAGAATGGGATTTGCACAGCATTTGGCTTCCTATGAAATTCAAAATAAATGCTTTCAAAACTGTTTGCCCTGATGCTGTATTTAGTCAGCCTTCCCCAGCACAAATGCTTGAACAGAAGAAGTGCTTTGCCAAATGTTGGCATGGGATTTTATATATGGCAGTGTTATGTTTTGAGATGGCTTAATTTAGACAAAGCAGAAATCTTGACCACACAGGGGTATCAGAATTCCTCTGGCACTTTTTTGCAGGAGCAGCCTTGTTAGTCAAGATGCCTTGGCCAGGTTCCAGATCAGATAGTTTGTCTCCTAAACTTTTAATTGCATAGGCAATCAGCTTCATGCCCTTAATTCTTGTGTTGTGATATTTAACATTGTGCCATTGGCATTTCCTATTTACATGAAATGATCCCTATTAATCATTCCCATCTAATTTCAATTTGTCAAACACACACCTATATGTTTTTAGATGGTCTACAAAAAATAAGTATGTGTACATGAAAATTCTTGCAAGTTGGAACCTCAAGGGCTTCACATTTTTAGTGGGCATGAAAAATATTGCTAAATATTTTATAAAAGGCTTTCTCAACATTTAAGACACAGCTAAGTCACTGAGGAAAGGAAAGCAGAACAATCCCAATATGAACTGCAGATGCAAAGCCCATTTTGGTTTACTTGGAAACTTATTACAAATATTTCAACAGTGTTGGTGACACTGCTACCTAAAATAAATAAACCCCAAGCTATTAAACAGTTGTGAATAAAAAGAAAGAAGTAATGTGCATTTTTACATTTATAAAATGGCCCACAAAGAATATGCACAGTGTAAAATTCAATTCAATGCTAAGTTGAATCTTTGCTCAGCTGTTAATACCAACATAAACTTAATAAGTTCAAGCTACAAAATTTTAAAAATCTGGGCACATGGCTGGAATCTTAACTGATCTCTAGTGGTGTCTATGAATCATAACTGCTATCCTACATAAAATTACATTATGATAAGCTGATAATATTTTATTATTACAACTCTTTTCTAAAAGTACTCACTGCACTAGGGAAGTCTTTATGGTGGTATGTTTTCCATTTTGCCTTGATATTTTCCAGTATTTCAGTAGCAGCCCTGAACAGCAGATTATGAACTGCTTGTAAATTGAGAAAAGGTAAAACTGATGAGCTCACTTTCATAGAATGAAGTTAATTCAAAGAAAGTAGATGATAAATTGCATTTGGCAAAGGCACAGACTGAGACTGTAAAAATTGTGAGCATTTGCAATGCTGGTAGAGGAAGCGTTGCTTGAAACTGTTGAGTAGTTTTATAAGAGCATAGTAGAAAATCTTGCAAAGGCTCAGAAATTCTTGGCTCATGCTGTATTTTTACTGGCTGTAAATTAGGAAGAACTTTTACTAACTAACTAAGGATCCACCCCTCTATTCTGGAATTAAATTCATTCAGAAAATAGAAAAACAACAGCCCCTACGTAGTCCCTGTCTTATATTAATATAAATGTTAGTCTAAACCCAGTATATAGCTTTCACCAAAGAGGCACTGTTTACTCAAGAACCATGCTGTACTTTATCTTTTTAATCTACCACTATTGTCACAATTTACTATGCAAAGGAGGAGGATAAAAGTTGGGATAAAGTCTACCAGCTGTATCAGGATGAATTGTTCTAATAGAATAGGCATGAAAGGATGGAAAAAATAATTAATGCAGAAATTTAGAGTTTAAAAAATGCAGTCTCATAACTTGGCTTTAGATTATTTTGTAATTTATAACAATATTGTTTCTAAGCAAGCTTTAAAAAAGGGGGCATTGATGTACAAACCAGGTCCATTTAAAATCCTCTGTCCAGCTTGATTTGCTACTCTTTTTGCAAATGTTGAAAATGAAAAAGGTAAAAGCATTGAAATAGTGCTTAGAATTAATCTACCCAGCATACAAAGTACGTACTAGTTGTTTGTATCACAGAATCTAATTTTGCACAGTCTGCCTCAGAAACAGGTGATGCAAAACTGAGAGAAACAATTGTCTAGCAAATTAGAGTAATGGCATGTAAACTAGGAAGTGACTTTCTGTAGCTATGGATTTTCATCTTTGTCCAGTAATATTTCTAATAAAATGCCTAAGGATCATAAAGACCAAATTCAGCAAATTTTTTCTGCCAGGTTAGAATTATTATAAACAGTCTAACATTTCATTGCTCTGCTCTCAGGCTTTTGAAGTTCTGAGTCATTGGTACATTAGTTTTACTTCCAGTGGTTTATTTGCATATAAATAAAGTAAATTCTAAAATATCAAGTAAGTGAAACTCATTATACGCAATGGAAAAAAAAAATCCATGTCTCATCAGTTTACCCATGCCCAAAAATACAAATCACAGCTCAAAGTTTAATGGTAGCCCCTGAATGGATTTTCCCAAAGTTTGCACAATTAATCATGTATCAGCATTGCTGCAGCTCCTCTCAAAAAACAACATTTTGTGCCAAACTTCTTTAGGTTGGCATAGTGGATGTAAGCATTAAGTTTTCTTCCTCTACTTCTCCATTGCCTATCACGACACTCAGATTTGCCACTGCTGCTCCTCTCACTGTCCTGTTTGCTGATTTTCTCCTCCTTGCTGCAGTTTGAAGGCTTTCATGAGATGTTTTTCCCCCTGCCACGTTTGTGGTGTTTTCCCTCCTGCTGCCCAGGGCAGGGCAGCCAGATCAGCACCCCTGCAGCAGGGGCTGGGTCCCCTCTCAGCCCCACTTGGGCACAGAGCAAAAGTGTTCCACAGCCAAGTTCTGCTCACTGAGTGGGCAGTGGGTCACTCACATCATTAGAGGGAGGTGAGCTGGTGGTGGAACATTTGCCACCGGCAGAGCTCCCTCTTCACAAGCTCAGTGAGGATTAGGAAGCAATAGGGGACTCCCATGAGAAGGGAGGTAGCCAGCTTTAAAAAAAACACCTGAATTTTATCTGTTTGCAGGGTAGACCTGTGCACATAAACCTCACTTTTCTCACATGCTTCTCTGTTTTGGCAATCCCTAGGGGAGGAGAGCCACACTAAATGAAGTGTTTGTGAGTTTCTCTGTAAAATGTGGAACACTCTACTGCTTCACATTCCCTTGTCTTAGAGCAGTCTGCTTCATTTGTGTTCATGTTCATCTCATATAATTTCCTTTTTATACCTCTTACCCCAATGTGGATGTTGAATACAAGTTACAAACACTTTTGGACAGCATTTTTTAATAAAATATGCATTTAGAACAGAGTAACATCTAGTGTACATTTAGAACAACAGCAAAAGCATGTGTGATAAGGAAAGTGCAATACAATGAATTTAGACAAATTACCTTCCTTGATTACATTAGGATTTTGCTGTTTTGAGATACATAAAAGAAATTTAGATGCTCTTGTCCACTGACATTTAAAAATGAGACCTTCAGAATCATTTTGACATGCATTTACTATCAATCATTTGGCTTTATAGACTTTAATCATTTTCAAAAGCTGAGGAAACAAACTTTAAAATTTGCCTCACCAACATTAGAGCCAGCTGTATCTTAACCTTTATATCAGTGTATCTAATTTGAAATTAGACTGTTGTAAAAAACACAGTAATTTGCTTCCGTGTCTTTTTCATGTTAATTTCTGTCTTCCCAATGTCACCAGTCGGGTTCAATGCTACAGTGTCAAGCAGTGAATACAGAATTTCCTGGATAGGGGTAGGAAAGCTGTCACAAAATGCATTTTCAAATTCAGCATTTTCTGACTAGTAGGTGTATCAATAAAAGGTCCAGGAACTCTTACTCACTGTTAATTAAAAATCAATTGAGGGGGAATACTTGCCCATTTAAGCTTAGCCTGAAATACCGAAATATGATTCTCAATAAGTAATGCTGAATATTAGAGTTTAACTTCACAGAATTTCCTGTGGTCAATTTTGCTAATATTAATGTAGGAATAAACAAAGACTATAATCATAAATAGAAGCTTTTTGAATATTTCTGAGTATTACATAAAACTGAGTGTAAACATCACATTTTAATAGGTTAATAATCTGTCAGAACCTCTTAAAACTGAAAAAATTAATATTTTAAACAAAAGAACAGATTGATATTATTTATGCTAGGTAGGAGATGGCCTTAGTCCTCAATATGGCCTTGGACACTATTGTTCTAGGAGTAATGACAGAAATGTGACAGAAATGATTAATAAAATAAAAAATACGGCTTGACATGTGTCTCATCAAAGTGACAGGTTATTTCTGCTGTCATTCATGGAAGTTTAACAAGGAATATAATTTTCCAGTTGCAGGCTTGAGATGCAGATGACATCTTTCATCTTTTGCTATTTGTTGTCTAACACTCCTTTTAAGAACCAGGACAATTTTAAGAAGGCTTTGAAAAAGGAACACAAGAAAGAATGTATAATAAAAGAAAGGGGGAAAATTATGATGTACAACAGAGAAAACAATGCAAAAGTATGGGAACTAGGAAATAAGTGGATGCTGGTTTTGTTCTGAGCACTTGATATTATCACTCTACCCAATCCAGGTAATGCACACAACATGGCAAGTTATATACAGCTGGAAGAGATGCAGAGGATTGCCTGAACCTGTGCAAACAAAAGAAATCATAATTATTAGAAGACAGGTAGATACTACATGGAAATAGTGAGAGAACAATAATCCATGTAATACTCACAAAAAAGGATTGCATGCTGTTCAGGAAGGGCAGAAAAACAAAGGTGTTGGTTGTATTAAGAACCTGGACCCAAAGAAAATGAGCAAAAATTTTTTAGAATATTCACAACTAATATTTTCAATTTTTTATATTGTTGAGGTTATGCCTTAACACTGAGTATGGAGAGCACACGGAGGATGAAGATAGTCCCTCATAGGCAGAAGGAAAAAGTTGCCTAAAGCAAAGCTTATTTAGATCTTAGAAAAATATTAACATATATTAAAACAATCACTGGAAGTTTTTTGGTTATCTCAGGAAAAAGTGGGAGGAGAAGTAAAACATACTCAAAGTGGCATCTGCATTATGGATAACCTAATTTATGGTGCAAAACCAAAATGTTTAAGAGGGTATGAATTCTTCAGCTATTACAAATGTGTTATATTAAATTGGAGACTTGATAGAAAATATGTTATAGTCTAGTTACAAATGTGAACAGAACAACATAAAGTATACCAGATTTAAGATAAGGTGAGAAAAATGGTAAGACAGCTAACAGCCCAGATACCCATATGGCTATCTGTAATCTTCAAGGTTTTAGGGAACAGATTTCAAGGAGAGCTAAACAAACCTAGACCAAAAAAAAAAAAAAGAATTTGTCAGGAAAACATAATGTCAGACTAACCTGACAGCATTTTCTGTTATCATAGCTGGGTTTTAGGCAAGAGAAGTATAACTGGCATGATCTATATGATTTTTGGTAAGCATTTTTTATGGTGTTACAAAAGAAATTATTATTGAAGTTGGAGAAAGTAAAGAATAGTACTAAATCTGTAAAGAAGGCAGGAAAGTTGTTCATGGGGAAATGAAAAATAGAGCACTAAAGGAAGGACTGTCAGGCTGAGAAAAGTTTAAGAGGGAAGGATTTTGTGGATCACTGTTGGAAGTAGTTTTTTCTGATGTTTCATCCACAAACACACAAGGAGCAGGAAGATGGTGACTGCATTTGTTGGTTACTCAGGGCTGGAAAACATTGTCAATATTGGGAAACATTCGGTACTGCTGAGCTGCAGTCACCACACAGAGGGACCTGTCTGTACTTCAGCAATAAAAATACAATTTCATTTAACACTATCATCAATAACAGAAAGCCTACCCTAAGCCATGGACTATCATTTAGAAATTACTGAGAAGAACGACTTGCCCACACATAATGACTGCAAGTTGTCGATAAAATACATCCATAAAAAAGACAGATGCAGATCTAGTTTTAGAAGAGTTTTTTTCCAGAATAGTCAGGAAAATATCAGTGCCAGTTGACAATGCCAGCAGCAGATTTTCAGTTGAGAATCTTGTACAGAAGAGAGGCATGGAAACGGCTCCAAAGAAGGATGATCAAGGAGAAGGGAAAGTCTATCTTGCAAGAAGAGACCAAAAGATTTTGGCTTATTTCATTGAGCAGAATGACAGCTCAGCAGGACCATAATCACAGCATGTAAATGCATCAGGGAGATAAACACCAGATATGGAAAAAACTAAATTAGCTAAGAACAAAACTGGCACAGAAACAAATGGATATTAACCAGCTGTGAATAAATTTAGGTTGGAAATTAGAAGAAAGTTTCTGATCATTAGAGCAATCAAGACTTCCAATAGCCTTCCAACTGGAATAGTGGAAGCAAAAAAAATAATTACTTTTAAGATGAAACACAGTCAGTTTCTGAAAGATTTGGTATGACATGCTGCCTATGAGACCAGAAGATTGAAGCTCCAAGGAAGGAACAGCACCTTCCTTGTCTTAACAGAATCACAGAATGGTTCAGGTGGATCACCTGGTTCAGGTGGACCAGAGTGGATCATCTGGTGCTACTTCCCAGCTCAAGCAGGGTCACCCAGAGCACATGGTGCATGATTGTGTGCAGATGGTTCTGGGGTGTCTCCAGTGAGGGAGACTCCACATCCTCTCTGGGTAATCTGCTCCAATGCACAGTCACTGCAAGGAAATTTCTTTCTAATGTTCAGGTGGAACTTCCTGTGCATCCATTTCTGCTCATTGCCTCTTGTTCTGTTGTTTGGCACCATCAAGAAGAGCCTGGTGCATCCTCTTGACCCCCTCCCTTTAGATATTTATACAAATGAATGAGGTCCCCTCTCCATTGCCCCTCTGAAGTTCTCTTCAGAAGCCTTTCAGAAATTGCATTCTCAAATTTTTGTGACTTCAGCAGAAACACACCCCGAGTCTGGTTCAGAAAAACCAAAATACTCAACATCAAGAAGTCAAAAGTCTTCCTGTTACAGCTGTGGAAGGTTGGACTGCATTCACAGTTTGAGTAACCTCCTGCTAGGAGACCCACACAGGCAGTGACAAATTTGTACCACTTTGCCAAGTCCAAAACATTATTTTGAGTAGAGCTGAGCACTAAAGTTTGAATATTCTCTCTGCCAGCTTTCTTATCAAGTCTCCCACTCTGCTGAACTCATGTTTTGCTTCATCTAAAACCTTTACAATCAGAGGAAATGTATTTCCCCCATACAGCTAAACTCAATGGCTCGTGTTGGAGACATTGAAGCCTTTCACCACCTCGTATTCATGTGGGCACTGAGGGCTGGAAATCACCAGCTGTGTCAACATTGTGTAACAGGATGCTTAAATGTATTTCAATAAAGCCAAATTTTGTGTGCATGAGGATATAAACTAGAACCTGTCAGAACCAGCAGTGATATTTTCCCTGACACTGGCTGAGTCAGGACTAAGCTCTTTTTCCATACTACCACCAGCTCACTTTTCTCTCCTGAGCTCCAGAAACAAATGCATTGGTTATTATTTAGAGCATGTGGTCTTAAATAAGAGAACTCTGTTTTCTGTTTTGCAGTCCTAGTCAGGAAAAACTGCTGAACTCACTTTGGACAGTTCTTTTGGAAGGGATCACAAAGCCACATCTTAGTGTCAGTGCTCCTTCCCTGTACTGAGTCAGAAAATTACTTCTGGATTGATTCAGACTCATAAAGGTATCTCAGGATCTGATTTCTGGAGTTCCTGTCCCATCTCATCTCTGTGATTTGCATCCCACAATGTATCAGGGAGACAGACGTCCCTGAACACTCCATCACAACCTGATAACATCACTGCAGCCTTGCAGCTCTTGGTCATTATCAGTTCTGTGCTCTAGTGTACTGAGCATCACTCTGCTACTCAGATCTTAGAATTTCAAGACTCACACCAGCAAAAGAGTTTGCAAATAGGTGAGATCACTGGATTTTGGCTAGACAAAGATATGCAAAAGCATATCACTAAATTTACTGAGTAGAGGAATAAGTTTTTTTTCCTGCCATTACACAAAAAATGAGTATTTTTTTCCAAAGTGTTTTATAGTTGTCAAAGAGAAAGCAAATTTCACTGACTTTTTCTCAAGTAGTCACTGACAAATACCAGAAATAAAAATTCAAATAAAACTTCAAATAATTTAAGATTAATTCTTTTATTTCGCTTGAGACACATCCTTACCCATGTGATTTTCATTTTATTACAGTGTCAAAAAGCAGCTGTGAGAGGGGCCAGGCAGTTGACGCACATGGCCCCAGGTGCTGGAGCACTTCACTGGGAGGAGGAATCTGCCAAAGGCATCCTGAATATCACTGTGGTCACCAGCTGCTTTAACAGCTGGGATAAATCTCAGCCTGCCCCGTGGGCAGGGGATGTGTACATTCACTTCACCCTCTTTTCTCAAGCTGTGTTAGGAATGACAGTTTCAACAAAACCTGCTGTTAAAGACCACGGTTTTAGCTTTAAGTTGTTCTCAGCTCTGAACACAGTTGTTTGTCATTAGGCTGTGTGAGCTGTAGGCTACTGCTTGTAGAATCCCAGACCAGCTCTCCAGGGAGCATCAACAATCTCTCAAAAAAGGTAATAAGGAAAGATGTGTACTTGGAACTCAATTCCCTAGGGATTCTTGTTTAGGAGGAGAAAGGAGTCCTGAGTTCCTTCTTCCTCTTTAGGCTGCACTGCCTTTAGAGCTATTACTACTAATGATACCAAAAATTACCTGTAGTGGATCTTAGAGATGGAAAATAAAATCAAATCAAATAGATCTTGAGTGGAATAGATCACTGCAAGCTGCTGAGCTATACCCCACCCTGACATCTGCACAGTCCCTTTGAGTTCAAGGGATGATACAGATGTAATTAGAAGAGAACCTGATGGAAGATATTAATAACAAAAGCTAAATAAAATAATGTCATGGATTAATATTGAGAAGCTATTTAGGAATAAAGGATTTTTTTTCACAAAATGCTAAAATAAAGAAACCATTAAATCCAATCATTTTAAGACAAACCTACATTGCTTTTTTAGGAAAAAGAGAACGAACAGAGGGCACTGCTGCCAGCTAGGTGTTTGTTAATTTTTCATGTGAATTTATTGCATATGTAAGTGATTGAATTAGTAGCACTGACAGGAACCCAGGCACGGTAAAAGCTTCCTGCTACTGACACAGCAGTGCTCAAGCTGTGCACTCCTGACCATTAGCAGCCCTGCTGTGGGAGCCTGAGCCTGGCTCAGCCCGGGCTGCAGCGCTGCCTGGAACGGGAGCGAGCCCTCCGGAACCAGGGCTAGCATGAGACCACTGCACTCCTCTAGATTAATGACCTCATTTGGACTCTGATGCCAGGCTCCAGGGAAGAAGGTCCAGTGCAAGCTAATATGCTGCCAAAATACTGCAAGGTAAGTTTGGTGGGGGGGAAAATTGTTAAGAGGATTTTGTGTTTTGTGGTAAAGAGACTGAATGCGGAAGGGAGTCAGAAACGGGTGGCTCGCAGGAGAGAGCATAAGCTTAGTTCAGGAATCAGAATGTTTTCTCACCTTTGAGAAAAGAAAGTCATTTCCAAACACTCAGAGGCTGAGCAGCGAGATCTGGATCTTCTGTCACCAAGCAGTAGAATGCTTCAGAACAGCAAGGCTTTGAGAGCAGACTGGGGGAATATAAATTGCACATATAATAATTTAAGCATGCCGGTGTGTTGCCAAATATTACCATCTAAAAGGAATATGAGTATCATGGCTGCTGTGAAGTCCTTAGGGAGTCTCATAACCTTTTGGGAACCCTTTCCTCCTCCCCTGCAATGTATTAACCTTTTGACCACGTCGGTGCTTAGAAGTACATAACGAAATGGTACATGCAGACAGATACAGTTGGGAGAGTTAGGAACAAAACATCAGGGATGCAGGATGTTGTGTGAATTCTTTATCAAAATCTCATAGCCAAGAATAGATACAGAGCTAAAAAAAAAAAAAGGTATTTCTGATGTATTATGAATGTGCAGATGAGCGGCGATGGAAAAACATTTCATGGCTGTCTTACGAACTCTATTCCTGTAGCGTCAGATTGTGACAACTTAAAGGAGCAAAAATGAGCTTTTTGTACAAGTAGCACTGCTGGATTTAATGGTGCTGCTAATGGAGTAAGATTTTTCTTGGAGTAAGGGTGCCATAAACCAGCCCTCAGCCACCACTTCCTGTTTACTTGTGGTTTATTCTCTAGAGCAAACCCAAGTGTCTCTCACTGCAAATTTCTACTCGTTACAAAAAAAAAAATAATTCTTGTTTAGTATTTTCCTTTTCATACCATTAATCCTCATGGAGGGCTTTCTTTTCTAGTCACTCATTTGACGTGTGGAAGAATGAATGAATGAACTGTTCTTTGATTAAAGTGGTACTCTGCTTTACTCTGCTGAGAGGTAGAGCTTCACTTAACATGTTCTTTTCAGTAGGTCTAGACAGCCACTTCTAAAATTTCATTTAGATATCATTTGTAATTAATTTGAACAATCCTAGTGACTTAGTAAAGTTGCTTCAATACTTTCCTTTTTATTGAAAGTTATTTCACTGCTGCAAGCAAGGTATTTTATTTTATGATTTTCCATATGGTTGGTCCCAAAGGAGAAAACACAAAAGAGTTCCAAATTAAATTCTAATCCAATTTAACAACAGCTGTAAGGGAAATGAAGATATATTAGCTACTCTAGAACCTCAGCCTCCTGGAAAAATGAAAAATGAAGCTGATCATCCCAGAATTTTTACTAGTTTGAGTTTTCTTATACAAATGTATATACATTTCCTATTCCTATAAACAAATGTATAGTGGGCAGCTAGAGACAAAACTAGGCAGAAGCTCCCATTGAACTATGACATTGTACCATTTAAAAGACTGTAAATATACACTGTGATGCATAGCTAATAGCAAAACCAGCAAATGTTTTTGACATTTGGACCAGACTTGAAGTTACAAAAAAAAAATTTGTGTTCCAACACCTTGACAGATTTTGAGGCTGGGAGGATCCATTTATTGACCTGCCATGTGAACTGTAACATAATACAGGCTGATTGACTTCACACACTTGACACAATTGATCTTGAACATCATCATTTGAATGGGAGCAGCATGTGCTCTGGAAAAGCATTTATTTTAAGCTTAAAGATTTAAGTGATGCAAAAATCCACTATCACTTGCTCAAGGTACTCCTGCAGTGATTCTTCAGACTCTTTGAAGTATTCTCAGCATCAACAAAATATTTGTTTCGTACACACACAAAATACATTAGAAACTACCTTAGAGTAATGTAATAAAGCAGATAATATTTTTAGAATTCTCAGGTAAGCTGTATTGCAATGTAAAGTCTTGAAATTACATTTATAGCCATGAAGCATGCAGCTGACTCAGGAGCTGTGCAAACAAGCACCCAAAGAATCAGTCAGAAGAGCTTTCTTGTTCCCACTCAGTTTTCCAGTTCACTTGCAGTGGTTGAAAGTGGCACTTGGAGGAGTTGGAGGGAAAACCCTCAGGGCATCAGCAGCCTCCTGCTGTACAGGGCACAAAATGAGCTCACAGTGTAAAAGTGTCCACTGCCTCTGGAGGAGCCAGGATTTCACCTCCAGTCTTGTGGGAGGGAATTCTGATCAACTCTTAGAAAACAGCTGGGTCATGTAACAGGAGAGCTAATCTGCGGAGAAAATATAAAATCTATTCACATCTGTATCAGGAGTGGTTATCTCTATATTGCAGTAGGCAAAATGAGGTCTTACCTCCTCTGAGGTAGTTTGATCATCTATTTTAGCATTTTCTCAGAAAGTTCTTGCCAATGAGGGGTTTTACAGTCCAATTAACACAACAGGGAGTGACAATCTGTAAGCCTGGAAACAGTTCTCCCTAACAGTGATGTGGACAAGGCTGCAGATAAGAAACTCCTCTCTTACGCATGGAAAGGTAATAAGGTTATTCAACCAGTTGCAAAACATGGAAGAACCATTTTTACCCACACTAAGAGTGGAAGAAAAAGACAAGGAAGTTTGTACTTGTCAGGGAAAGAAATAGGTTACCATGTGTCCTGATTTGGGAAGAAGAACAATCAATATTTAAAGACACTGAACAGACTACAGTTGGAGACAATCCTCTATCCAGGAGAATGTCAGAAGCCAAGAAAGGACCAGAGGGAGGCTGAAAGGGGAAATTGCACTGTGCTGGTAAATCAAGGTAATGATCAACACAGGTCAGAATAGCAGAAGCATTAACTCCACCACTAAGTTATCATTTCCCTGTTCAGTGGAAATTACATACAATATCACCTACTGCCCTGCTTTATTTATGATAACCAAGCCAATACTCCCAGCACTTAAAACAATATTTCATGCTTTCCAGTTGCATTCTCTGGATTCATTTCTATCCTGTTAACTCATCAAGACACCAGTTTCTTGGGCTAATTCCCTTCTCATTTCTTGGCATAAATATTAGTAATTTCTGTGAAACTAATACCAAAATGCAGTGCACTGATTTGGAAATGTTTTGTGTACACATAAAACAGAAATAGAGTGACCTTGCCTGAAAAGTACATTACTAAGTGCTTGAATATTTATCAGGACTAATCAGCTAAGAAATACTGAATTTCAGAAGCTTATATATTTCAGACAGTATATTTACTTCCTTTCACAGAAATTATTCAGTATCATTAATTCAAACCAAAATACATCTACCATATCTTTTTAATGCTGGATTAGGACTTAAGGGATGTTTTTATTATATCTTCATGACAGTATAAAGGCCAAAAAAAATTCCTTTTCAGAGACTCAGTAGATGAGTCCACTTGTTTATGAAGCAAAGCCTACTTGTTTTATTTAGAACAGGCTCAGCAGAGTGAAATGAATCTCTGCCTGGATGCTGTCAGCCTGACTAAGCTAAATCTGTGCCTTACCTTGAATTTCTAACATTTTGACCAACAACTTTTTTTTTTCTCCCAGGTATTTTATTTGTATTTATCCAGCAGCAAAAGCTGATACTTAATAATTTGCTGACAAAATTGTGTGCCTGCACCTTTCCCTTGCAGCTGTATTTACCCAAAACAAAGCTATTCAAATGAGCCTTAATCAAGACACATCATTCTGCTCACTGTGTGAGCAAATCCACCCAGATCCCCTCAGTGGGAATGCCAGCAGTGAAGCCCCAGACAGGAATTCTGGCCGCTTCTCTGACAGGATCCATTGGGATGTGGCGTTAATGCCACATTGAGCTGATTTAGGATTCACCTGGGTCCCCTGAGTACTCAGCAGAAATTTTGGTCCTTCTGTGCCTGTTGAGCCATTCTGGGAAGCTGATGGAGGAGCTCCTTAATGCTTGACCCTTTGTTTTGGCAGCACAGCTCTTCCAGAGTGTCCCTCTGGGTCAGTCTGTGTCCTGCCCTGTGACCAGTTCCACAGTTCCACGTGGAGAGCAGTGTCACTTGTTACCTGGAAATTCCCAGGGAAAGATAATCTCTTTTTAAAGCTTACTTTAAATACAATTAGGGTTGAAATTATAGTTTTAAAATACTATGATAAAAGCTTTATCAATAGCTACAGAGTGCCAGGTGTTTTGCTTAAGGGAGTGCCTGTCTCCTACATGCCATCCATCAGTTTTATTTAAATAACATTTTGACAGCTCAGCGTAGCAGGTTATACTGAAGAGTTTTCACAGGAACTGAATGGGATATGTTAATAACCCAGACAGGCTGTGAGGTGTTTGTGATTCCCAGTATGTCAGACTTGTTGGATTCTGCCAGGCTGCCCCATGTAACTCAGTCACAGCTAACTGCCCATGGCTGTGTGTGAGTTAACAAAACACAGTTGTTCTTAAAAACATCACTTCACTGAGAAATAGTTCATGTTCTTTTAAACACTTACACTCTACTTTCACTGCACCACCTCCCACAAAAAATAGTGTCTAAAGTGCTTTCTGTATGGAGTGGCTGTGAGCTGGAGTTAATTCAGTGCCTGAGACTTACCAATACATCAAACAGCATGGAAAAAAATAGCAAATTTCCAATGGCTCCAACAAAACCTCTTGAACACCCTGCCATGAGACACAACCTTTTATCTTTTCACTTGAAGCTGTGGATCCTGTATATATTGTGCTGTAAGCACTAAGGAAAGATTAGAATGGGCAGGTGCCAGAGGGAAGACAACCATTTTGTGAAACGTTCCAACCCTGAGCAGCAGCTCTCAGTGCCAGCCTGCAGCTGGGGGAACTTTCTGCTCCTTGGCATCCATCTGCACATGGAGCTCGTGGCAGTGAGTGGGCAAGGCCACAACTGCTGCAGCTCACACTGCAGAGCTGCACCCCTCTCAAACTTCTTAAAATAAATCCCTGTTTCTTTTATCAGTGCAGCAATCTGAAGTGCAAGTGTCTTGAAAGATTCCTGGCTTTATCTAAAATATGAAATGTATTTAAAGAATAAAGTTTTCGTGTAGAGCTGGGAAGATAATGTGAGCGTGGTGGGAAATTAAGCTATTTGTGTAAGGAACCTTTTCCAACCTGAGTGCTTCTGAACATGCTCAGCTCTATAGCCAGAGGTACTTGGGAAATGTGGCTTTAACTTTGTGACTAATCTCCAATGGCAGATTTAAGAATAAACTAGAGAAATCAATCAAAATCTGTTTCCACATAAAGTTCAGGTCATTTGTAAATAGAACTAAAGAACTTTTCTAAATAGGCTACCTGTATGACTAATGCTTCAGGCAGATAAATGCAGGATTAAACAGAATCATTTGGAAAGTCACAGAAAGAGACTGCAAAAAATTTCCATTCTCCCTTCCTACCAGACCTATAATGGAAAAATAGTTTGTGTTGTTATGAAAATTTGTAGGACTGTAACCTCTACATAATAAGAGTACTCCTGTCCCCAGAAAATCAATAGCTGTATCTTCACTAGAGGTAATCACTAAGGCTAAAATTCTAAGTGCATTTTGGAAAAGCAAGCTCTTATTTATATATGTACTTTTATATATGTAACCAGAAAAGTAAAATTAAAGAAGATCTATTATATCAGTCTAAAACTACCAGCAAACAGCAGAATATCATCTCCAAAACAATTCTAAAAGTTATTCTTCTCTGTGTGTGGACTTTAATATTTTCTCATCAACCCCTCTGCCTTGAACATGAACTTTTGGTGTCATGCTGGAAGTTACCCCGTACAGACCACAGAGCTGGCAAATCAACAGTAAATCCACATTTCATACCAATATTTATTGGTGTGTTTTCAGCTTGGCATACACCAAAGATCTTTTATTGGGATCCCAAGGTGTTAGAAGAGTGAGTCTCACTGGACACAAGGTTCACTGTGCCTGTAAATACAATCCCCTGTTCTCTGTGCCTTAGTTCCTCTCTTTATAAAAACACCTCAGGGACAGTTCCAACCCATCTGTGAGAGATCAATCATGTGGTTACATTCACTGATGCCTGTCAAGTTCTTCTCTTAGATCCTTTGATATAATCTGAAATAATATCTCAAAATAGTGAGAATTATTAGCTACAACAATATAGCAAGTTATTTAGTTTTTAAGCCAAAGGACAGGAAATACTAAATCTTGCACCATTAAAAATTATTCAGGACATCCATAGCTTTAGTCCAAGATGCACATACATTCCCAGACTAAAAAAATCTATTGTTTCAGCACATCCAGAGGGTTATGTGGGAAAATAACAGCTCAACCTGTTAAGAAACAGCTCACATCAGCACTTTCTGCAGTGACCCAGCTACTTCATCTTAGTGAGCTTCAGCCTGTTTTTCTGGCTGGCAGTGGTGAGCAGAGATACTGAGGGAGAAAAACAAAATGAAAGTAGGGGTGAGACATTCGCTTGAGAACTGCAGAAGGAATGTCTCTAACTCCATTATTCCCAGGTTTGCAGGCACTCACCAGTGGGCTTGCTTGTTTTCCACACATACATGCAACAAAAAATAAAATCACCGAAGATTTAGTGTCTTTTGAAAAATACATGGGGACCCTCAAGCTATATAGTACCTAATAGAAAAATTATTGCCAAATTTCACCCCAGCTGATAGATTTGTAGACAGATTGCCTCTATGCACTACCCTGTGGTCTCCTCCAAGTTGTTTTGGGACTCAGGCCCTTGGATCAGGCGAAAGAAGAAAGAGCTGTCTGGTTTTGTTGGTCTATGGGTATGTTATAAATATGAGTGTCTTTAATTCTTCTATTTATCACCATGAAAACTGGATTTCACAGTGATGTGCCTGTTGCTGGGTTCTACAAACAGCCATCCACTGCCTCCAGAATCCCACTCAATAACGCTGCCTTTTCCTTCAGTCTGTTCCTTCCCTCTTCCAAACACCAGTGCCTGAAAGAAACATGGCATTTGCAATTCCAGAAAGCCCATGCCATGTGTGGATGAGGCTGAAAACTCCAGCAGTCCCCCATGAGGAAACTATCTGACAAATTCATGCTTTTGGAACACAAACCAGTTTGTGGTCAGAAGTTTAATCAAATGTACAAGTCACATTTTCCATTGCAAATCCTAACATTGCTGCCTCCTCATTCTGATGCTCCAGTATTCTGCAATTGTACCATAAATCTTCCTGAAACACATTGTCTGTCTGCTTTAGAAGTGGTGTTCAAAAACACCAAGTCATGGAGAGCAATCCTGAGCTGTGAGCAGAGAAAGCAGCATAACATGCAGCGTTTTCCCACCTCTCAGGTTTAGGAAGCAGTTATATTAAAGCAGCCTCAAAGAGCTTTCAAGCTTCATTTTTCAAAATCTAGCCTCTTTTTAAAATAATAACTCATACATGGCCAGCAACCTCCAGGCAGTAATCCTGAGCACGGAGTCAGAGAAATTAGGCTAAATGCTGTTGCCCTACAGGTTTTATTTATGCTGGTAAAAGGTCAGGGAAGGGCCTGGATGCTGTGCTGGAATAATTTCTGCAGGGCTGCCATAATGGTCCCTGACAGCCTTTCACCCTCTGTTAGCCCTGTGCAGCCTTCCAAGCAATTCCCAGGCAGGATTCAGGAGGTGGCAGAGGACAGTGACCCCTTCCAGTGGCAGCAGCACAAACCACAGAATGAGACTCCAGTTCCTCAGCTGAGACCAAGAGAATCTGT